>NC_092587.1:158972500-159615000 GCF_047663525.1 Anas platyrhynchos | reverse complement strand
GTGAGGCACTGGAACAGATTGCCCAGAAAAGCTGTGGATGCCCCTTCCTTGGCCAGATTGGATGGGGCTTTGAGCAACTTGTCTAGTGGAAGGCATCCCTGCCCATGGCAGCAGGGTCAGTATTAGGTGATCTTTAAGGTCATTTCCAACCCAAAGCATTCAGCTTGGCTATAGGCATAAAAAACAGACTTTTGATTTAAAGCAAGGATGTAATGTCATACCATAACAAAAACAGGGCAGCTGAAGAAAATTACAGGACTACTGTTCTTCAGCTTACACTAATGAAAGCTGGCACCATAACAGTATATGTCATTATAACCTGTCATGAAAAATTATAGGAGACACTAACTTGCCAAAACTACTACATGTACAGAGGTCCTTACTCTTTCTCTGTCTGCTTACAAATGGGAACAAAACACAGATAAATCAGAATTCTTCTAACAGCCAATAAAAATGAAGATTTTTATTCTTATAATTTTCTATTTCTTTTACATTCTTGCATTCTGTATAGCTTGCACAGTAATATATATATATATTCTTTCTTGCATACACTGGACATGATGATCATGTAAGATTTCATTTACAAGTCGTATTAGAAAATGTAAAATTTAATTTAATGCATTTTGTTCAACAGCATATGAGGGAAAATTGAACAAATTAAAATATATTATATATATATATAATATATATAATATATATTATATATATTATATATATAATATATATATATAATATATAATATATATATATATTAATCCTAAGGGGGGAAAGAAAAATAAAATAGAAAAAAAAAAAAAAAGAAGAAATACCAAAACATAAATCCATCTAAGCTAATTAATCTTGTTGCAAGACTCCTAAGACAAAGCTATTTAGACAAAGCTATTTCCTCTGCCATGGCATCATGCCATATAGACATACCTGTTCACTTGGTGATAATGTGGATATATCTAGAACAGTGTTACAAATTTATCCCATTTATAAAATATTCAGAACAAAACAGAGAGAAATTCAGGATAAGAATGCAGAACTGTGTTCTACATCACTGTAGAACATCTACATCTGAAGTACTATGACCATGATGGTGTGTAGTCGAGTCACTACAAGAGGAAACTGACATAAACTGCAGCAAAGCATGGCTTTGGCTCCATATTCTATAGGTATAAAGTATTTACTGATGCAAACTTATTTATTTTGCATGTCAATTATTTGCACTAAAACACACAGAAAATGACAGCAATTCTGTGCTGTAATTTGTCTGTTGCAGTCTTTTTAAGCATGAAATGTGTCACAACAAAGAAGTCTGAGGTCTTAATGCTGTGTTTATTTTAATGATGAACACTAGTAAGGTATACTTCCCCAGTGCAAAAAATTGAGTTTGCTTACTTATTACTGTAACTAAAAATAAATGATTGTAGTGGGTTTATGTGGCAAGGTTTTGCTAGCAGGGGCCATTGGGGTGGCTTCTGTGAGAAGAATCCAGAAGCCGCCCCTTGTTACATAAGGGCCCCACTGCTGGCCAGAGACAGACCAATAAGCAATATTGTTTGCACATCTGTGAGAGCATATTTAAGAAAGGAAAATAAATAAATAAATAAATAAATAACACTACTGTGGAACAGCAGCTGGGAGAGAGAGGAGACTGAGAAACAGCCTTGCAGGCACCAAGGTCAGTGAAGAAGGATAGGGAGAGGTGCTCCAGGTGCCATAGCAGGAGTCACCTGCAGTCTGTGGTGAGGACCATGGTGAAGCAGGCTGTCCCCCTGCAGCCCATGGAGTACCACAGTGGAGCAGGGTTCAACACTGCAGTCTGTGGAGGAGCCTCCAGTGGGGCTGGTGGACCTGCACTGGTGGAGGCTGTGGCCTGTGGAGGACCGCTGCAGGAGCAGGCCCCAGGCTGGACCTGTAGACTGTGGAGAGGAGCCCACGCAGGAGCAGGTGACCTGGCAGGAGCTGCTGCCCATGGCAGATCCACATTGGAGCAGTTTTCTCCTGATGGATGGACCCTGTGTAAAGGACCTTCCCATTGAGTCATGAATTTGAACTACTGAGGTAAGGCGCATAAATGAGGCTGAATCCACTCCTAGTCCCAGACTTGGTCGACTGTTTATGATGAAGGATTATATGTGCACAATCAAAGATATAATCTTAGTGGAATTTACAAAGAGTAACAAGCTATTAATCACTCACTGAGAATCTCTCACAAGGAGTAAGGGATCTCAGAAGCAGGCATGACCTTGAGAGACATCCCTACTCAATGGGAAATGCTGTTGTGCAGCTAACTGCCATTCTGAAGAGCTCAAAGGTCTCTTGGTCTGCTCACTATTTATGGGGTAACAGATGGTGGACTAATAGGTTTTTGGATTGGCGTGCTCCACTGGCCCTCAACTGCTGAGCAAGATGTCAGCTTCTCCACACCTAGTTTGAGATGATATTGTGGTCACTGTCTGCATGAGCAAGGCCTCATGTGTAGCCAGTACCATAGTCAGTATCTGCATGAGCCAGACCTTGGGTGCAACAGCCAGTGTTTGAGCAAGCCAACAATCAAACCACAGGTGAAGCAAGGAGGGACACAGCATCATATTCCACCCCATGACTATAGTCAGTTCATCTTACTTTTCTCAAAAGTGGTGGTATGGTCACCTCTTGATTTTTCTGTGATAGATGTTTTCATGCTGGTTAGTAAAATCAGAACTGAGTGAAGCATGAAATTAAAAATTCCTGTTACTGTCAGTGACTATCCAAAAAAAAAAAAAATAGTTTCCCACCAATGGTGTTCTCCATCCTTCTTCACTTTTTCCAAGATATGGTGTATCTCTTGTGTATCAGGTTGAACAGTGATTAGAGTTTTACGTCCATTGCCTTGGACATGTTCTAGCAGTTAATACAGGTCATTGTTTTGTATTGTTTCTTCAGTAATGTAAGATTCATTCCAATGTGGGTAGGCAATATATAGTTAGATTGTAATGACTGTTAAGATGTAACAGCGGCTGAATTACTAAAGCTGCATTATGTAATTTTAGTAAAGTTAGAAACACAAGTTTGAGTGATTATTTGCATCTATACTAATGTTATTTATGAATATAAAATCATACAGGGTTCTCATACAAGCACATCCTTTTCCAATATGTATAAATACAGTTTCAAGGGTTTCATTGGGATGTATTTAAAAATTACAGATATTTTGTTTGGTATCAAGACAAATGTCTTGGGCTTTGACCAAACACAACTGACAATTAAATAGAGATATAAAGTTTGAGGCTGTGCTGGCTACATTTGTCTACTATGATGGGAGCTTCCATGCCTTTCATACCTAGTGTAGCCTTCTACACTACAAATACTTAAAATAAGGTTTATAGTTATTACCTCAGCTCATAAGAAAGAAAAGGCATATGTGAAGTGAATAAATATCCTTTCTAAACTGGAAGTTGCTAAAATATTTCCTTCTATATTAAGAAATAATTCATTAATTGAATAGGTCTGTTCTTGTCAGACTAGTTAAAAGGTTAAGTAAACTGAACTGACGTGTAAAAGAACAGTATACTTTAATGCTAGACATGATTAGCACTTAGTACCACTTCATGTATGAAAGCTGAAAGTTTGCTAGAGCAAATCATGTTTCTGACAAAACTTTAAGGCAAAAATTAATAAAGAAAACATTAAAGAGAAATTTAAGCATATTGTTTACGTTGGTCTTCACTACTGAAGACAGTATTTAAGTATTTACATATTAAAAGTATGCATTTTTGTCAATATGTACAGAGGGGAAAACATTATCAAAAAATATAGAAGTTCAGAAAAAATGCGGCCAATGCTGTAAACATTTACAAGTGTGCTTACCATTACAAATCAATCCCACTGAAACCTTAAAAATCTTATGTAGATATGTGTAACAATGTTGATTAAAAAAAATCTTTACCTTCAAGTCCAGAAGTTTAACAGCATTCAAGTACCACAACATGCATGTGAAGAAAACTGAAGAATAATGTGTATCATTCTGTGTATCTATCTATCTATCTATCTATCTATCTATCTATCTATCTATCTATCTAATCTATCTATCTATCTATCTATCTATCTATCTATCTAAAATGCATCATTAAATAAAGCTATTATAGTAGGGCTTTTGGAGAAGACCAGTGCTATCTGTCTCTAATAAGATTCTTAATAATTATGAATTATTGAGTGAAAGGCAAAAAAAAATGTTTTTTTGCTAGCTGCATGTAGGTAATATTGACAATGAATGATATAAAATATCTATTAATGCATTTTTATAGCATCAGCGAAGGAACTCTGTATATTTAAATCACATTAATAAATGAAATATTCCACATTCCTAAATGAAACAGAACAAACTGTTTGATGCTTGAGCCAATAGTAAGAAGGAGGAGATTTATTTAAGAGTATAGAGAAGCTGTATATTCAGATGTTGATGTATGAGAAAGGGAAAAGTAAAACCAGTAATATTAGAGTTGGACTCAAAAACCAAACCAAACCAAACCAAACAAACAAAAAACACAAACAACAACAACAACAACAAAATCACGTTTCTTTTACTGGTAAATTACATAAACAATCCTTGTTACAATTAGTTTAGTTTTACTGTATCATAGAAAGGTTATTTATTTGTTTGTTTGTTTGTTTGTTTATTTGTTTGTTTTTTCCCACTTGATTGCCACTTTAACTTCTGTCTCAACAGAAGGATATAGCCCTCAATCACACTAACGGGATCAGCTAGCTGAACTTCCTCCAGTGAAAAGAAATGTAACATCTGGTCTCCAAACAGCACCTTTTTTAACTGACAGAAGACACTGAGCACTTTTGAGACCTCAACAGGATGCATAAACATATCAAGAAGACAGGACAGATGGAAAGGAGTAATGGCTATGGGCACTGCTCTTCTGCTAGTACTCTATAGACTCAACAAAACATATTTTGGCCTTCTGATGCCTACAGCATCAGCCATAACTTCTCTCTCTGTGACAAAAGACAGTTTTATAAAAAATAAAATAAAATAAAATAAAATAAAATAAAATAAAATAAAATAAAATAATAAAATAAAATAAAATAAAATAAAATAAAATAAAATAAAATAAAATAAAATAAAATAAAATAAATGAACAAAGGGTATTTTTGGACTAACAACAGTTCACCTATGAGCCTAAGTACTATGCTTCTCAAAATAAAATAAAATACAGTGAGAATGTAAACTTGAGCATAGGGAAAAAATGCCTTTGTTCTGCCTTCTGGGCTTGAAAGAACTGAGATTGAAAAAGAGCTTATCATTATTCCTCACCTACTCTATACTCATAGTTTGTGAATGTGAACAGTCATCAATCTGGAAAATACCAAATGGGAGCTGGAAGTTAACTGGTAGCATCCGGAGTTTCAAAAATCTCTTCAGAAGATGGAACATCACTTAGTGAGTGTGGGAATGTTTAAGTTAGAATTTGCAAATTTTCTGCTAACATTAGCATCTCAAAACTACGAAACATTTAGGAACTATTAGATATTTTTTCTTCAAGGGATTAAAGGGATTAAAGGGACTGATTAAACACACATTTCCCTGTGTTATTTATTACCAAACACTTTCTGTCAACAATTTTAATCGCTTATTGTCTTGTTTTCGTATGGTTATTATTATTAGCTAGGTCATTACATGTAAAATTTCCAGAGTAGAAATGAAAAAAAAATAGATTTTTTTTTTTCTAGGCTGTGTGTCAGAGGCATAAGAATTCCCTTGGCCTTGAGCTATCAGCTTTGTTATGTATTCCTTCGAGACAGTTCTGAGCTCCTAGAAAATATTTTCAACCTCTTCCCTATTAGTGATCCTTGAACCTGAAAGTGTAAAACTTTTTCTCTGAGACACTATTACAAAATGTTTCATTATCCAATTTGGAATTTATTCTACATATAGTTTATATATGAGTATAGTGGGAACAAACTTTTTATTCTAAACAATGTATTTTACCTATTTACACCCCAACAGTTGCTTTTTTTATTTTAATGATACAACAAAATTTTCTGACAAAGACCACTTTGTCTATGTCCTGGTTTCAGTTAGGACAGACTTAATTTTCCTCCTAGTAGCTGGTAGGGTGCTATGTTTTAGATTAGGATGAGAAGAGTGCTGATAACATGCTGATGTTTTAATTGTTGCAGAGCAGTGCTTACACCAAGCCAAGGATGTTTCAGCTTCTCACTCTGTCCTGTCAGGAGGCAGGCTGGGGTTGCAGCAAGAGCTGAGAAGGGGCAGACCCAGGACAGCTGACCCAAACTAGCCAAAGGGGGTATTCCATACCATCTGACGTCATGCTAAACAGTATATTGGGATGGCTGGCTGGGGTGGGGGTGCTGGCTGCTCAGGGATAGGCTGGGCATTGGTCAGCAGGTGGTAAGCAATTGCATTGTGCATCACTTGTTCTGTACACATTGTTTGTAGTAGTACTATTATCATCATTATTGTTATTATTAGTACTGTTATTATTTTCCTGTCTTAATAAACTGTCTTTATCTCAACGCACAGGCTTCACTTTTCCATTTCTCTCCCCCATCCCAGAGAGGTACGGGGGAAGGTGAGCGAATGGCTGTGTGGTGTTTAGCTGCCGGCCGGGTTAAACCACAGCAGTCCACCTGTCTGTAATGGTAAAAATAACAAATTAAATAAGATTACATTTCATTTTCAGAATAATAGGTCATATATCGTCTGATGCAATGATGTTCACTACTTCTTTCAGAAATTTCAGTGGAGTTTCCTCCTTTTCCACAGCTTTTATTTTCTTTCTTATGGTTCTTTCCCTGTTTCTAGATTGGAAATGAGTCATTGTCTTATGCTACGCTATGTGTCAGCTACACCTACAATAGCAGACAGAAAGGGCTAGAGACCACTTGGTTTCCTTTCAGGTTTGTATCATGGTGTGACTCATAACAAGATAAAAACCATGTGCCAGGGCTTAGACTGTGGTCTGGCCTTTTTGTTTCACTGACTTAATTGAAATATACTGTTGGATGTACTGCTTTTGAGAACCTAGTATATCTTCCTGCTTTAATACTGTTGACTCTTTAGAGTGGTATAGTGACTAATGCACAATTTTCAAGGTGGTCAAGCTAATCTTAACCTAGAAAGATTTTTTAAAAGGCTAATTCTTTGAGTAGTAATTAATTGCAAATATATTTCAAATATTTTCAATGTTAATGTTTTTTCTTCAGTCTAAAAAGTCTAAAACTAAAAGTTGCTGTGATGGAAAAAGTGCCGGTCCTATTCTATTATTTCATTCTGAGAAGCATAGGAGGAAGAGGAATGACACAAATGCATACCACTTTTTTCAGATAATAATGTCTCCTATTGACTATGTATTGATATCCCAGAAACTGAACTGATATACACCACCTGCATACAGACAGCATCCCAGATTCTTTATATGTGTTGCAGGATACATGTACGTGTATCTATTGTATACACCTCTGGTAGCTGCCTTTTAGCTTAGTGTGATAGGACTTTTCTTGTACTCAGATCCCTTAATGACATCAAATAACTTGGTTATAGAACAGTGACTATGTTGTCAAGGGAACATTCATTTGGTGCCAAAACCCTAAAATGTTGTTTTCCCACAATATATGTGGTATACCTGGTTCAAATTTACAAGAAGCAAAATTAATATCCAATTTTTGTTATAGCTATCCTTCCTTTATGTGCTGTTTTGTTTGTTTGTTTGTTTCCCTTAAGGTAAAGATTTGCTATTTTTTGGTTCTGCAAAGCAATTCTAAAGAATTTTGTTCCACTGGGAAGGGACTTTCCCCTTGTGATTAGCCTAATTTTTTAGCTTTCAGAGCTATCAGACACCGGACTGTGAAGCTATGACACTTTTTATGAATAGAAATGCTATTGTAGGTCACTTAAAGACATTTCTGTAACTCATTCTAAGCACTGTACAGTCAAGATAAGATCCAAAAATAGATCCAAATAATTTTAGAAAGACTGAATCACTTGAAATTTCATTAGTTACACTAAGAAAGTCCAATGGTAGCAAATACATGTGGGAAATGGTCATCCCAGCAGAATTAAAATAAATTCAAAAAATATTAGAAAATAAAATAAAATATTCAAAATAAAATAAAATATTTTTCGAAGAGTAACTTGCCCTAAAATCAATACCAGATATCAGGGTAAATATAGATCTTAAAGTAATTTGTGTTAGGGTAAATATATGCCCTAATATATAAATACAGAAAAAAAACAATCTAAATGCATGCATATATATGTTTTCTTCTTCCTTTACAACAGAGATACAAGACAAATTTTATTTATTTATTTATTTATTTATTTCAGAAATACAAACCCAGATACTATCCACAGAGGACTAGTCCCAAAAGACTGTTTAAGTGCCTGAAATAAAAACTTTGGGAATACATTCACACTTTAACTACAACTGAAATAAGCAAGCAAACATGTGCCTATCTCTTCTGTATAACTCAGTATTTTTCTTCACTGTTCGGACTAACTTTGATTAGTATAGCTACAGTATCTATCTAGTCCTGTGCCAAACATCATGCAGGCTAATCTGGTTACGTGCATTGACAAGACAGTGTTCCAAATACACAAGATCAGAAATCCATTTGCCTTAATCAGAGAAAAACTAACGAACTAGAGAGAGATATGCTTTATATATGACAGGAAATACTTTCTCCCTTTTCCTACAGATGGTTGGTAGTTATACCTCTCACTGACAAAATGGAAGCTGACGATTTCAGGACTTCTAAGATCTGAAAGGCAAATCCTACTGATTTGATTCCTATATAGTTCGCTTAGCCTTAAGAGAAGAGAGACATAACCACTCTGATTTTTGGTATTTCTTGTTAGAATCTACTTTTCCTTTAGACTTGAACATCAGCCCTGGTGCAAAAACAAGATCAAAGAGAAGGAGGGAGTGCAACTGTATACTGAGGTGACAAATGCATGTCAGAAAATTCAACTAATGGGAAGCTGTGGTTCCTCCAGTCTTACTTGCCAGTACCTTTAATGCATTTTTTCTGAAATAAAAATAATGATAGAATAAGACATACCTCTCCCTCTCTCCTCAGAAACAAACAAATATAAAACAAGCAAGCAAAAAACAACAACAAGCAACACAAAACAAAAACCATCTGGTAATGCTGAAAGCAGGTACTAGACTTCCTCGATTAATGCCTCAGACACTAAACCTTCCAACTAATACTTCCAAAGTTTTGGCTTTGGTTGAGAAATCTTACCATTTATGCTGTACAGTACCTCATTTCCATTTGATGAACTACAGGATTCTCTAATGATCCAAATGATACTAGCTTTTGGGTAAAAAGGAGAGGAGAGGAGAGGAGAGGAGAGGAGAGGAGAGGAGAGGAGAGGAGAGGAGAGGAGAGGAGAGGAGAGGAGAGGAGAGGAGAGGAGAGGAGAGGAGAGGAGAGGAGAGGAGAGGAGAGGAGAGGAGAGGAGAGGAGAGGAGAGGAGAGGAGAGGAGAGGAGAGGAGAGGAGAGGAGAGGAGAGGAGAGGAGAGGAGAGGAGAGGAGAGGAGAGGAGAGGAGAGGAGAGGAGAGGAGAGGAGAGGAGAGGAGGAGAGAGCAGAGCAGAGCAGAGCAGAGCAGAGCAGAGCAGAGCAGAGCAGAGCAGAGCAGAGCAGAGCAGAGCAGAGCAGAGCAGAGCAGAGCAGAGAAGAGAAGAGAAGAGAAGAGAAGAGAAGAGAAGAGAAGAGAAGAGAAGAGAAGAGAAGAGAAGAGAAGAGAAGAGAAGAGAAGAGAAGAGAAGAGAAGAGAAGAGAAGAGAAGAGAAGAGAAGAGAAGAGAAGAGAAGAGAAGAGAAGAGAAGAGAAGAGAAGAGAAGAGCTGCTAAGCAGCAGCTGGGAAAGAGGAATGAGAAAATGTAAAAGGAAACAATCCCACAGATACAAAGGACGGTGAAGAAGGAGGGGAGGAGGTGTTCCAGGTTCTGGAGCAGAAATTTCCTGCAACCGGTGGAAAGGACCACAGCAGTCCCTCTGCAGCTGAGTCCCTCTCGTGGTTTATGTACCATAGCAGAGAAGATATCCACTCTGTAGCCTAGGGAGGAGTTCACAGTAGAGCTGGTGGATAAGGTCTGGGGGAGGCTGCACCCCATGGAGAGCAGTCTATCATGGAGCAGGTGGTCTAAGAAGGAGACGCCACCCATGGGGCTGTGTACCTTATTATATGGTTCCTTTCTGTGGAAAGGCCATGCTTGGTAGCTTGGGAAGGATTGCATCCTGTGGGAGGGACCCCACACTGGAGCAGGGCAAGAACACAAGGAGACAGACAAAGCTTGATGAACTGACTGCAATCTCCATGCTCCTGCATTGCTCATCAAGAAGGAAGTAGAAGAACCGAGAGCAAAGCTGAGCCTGGGATGAAGGGGAATGGTGGGAAGGTGTTTTTAATGTTTTTGTTTACTTATTTGTTTATTATTATTATTTTTAGGTTTCACTGCCCTACTCTGTTATCAGTTGGTAATAAACTAAATTAATCTTTCCCAAATCTATTTTGCATTTCCCTCCCCTTATCTCAACATGCAAGGCTTTTTCATCATATTTGCCCCCCCCCCCTTATTTTCATCATATATTTTCATCATATATGCCCCCTCACCCCCAGTCCTGCTGAGAAGGTGCAGTGACAGAGCGGCACCTGGCAGTGACAGTGACGGTGGGCACCTGGCAACCCGCAACAATATAACATCTACATGCTTAACTTTTGCTTCTCTTTACCTTAATGAAAGGAATCGTATATCAAGTTTCAGTAACATCTTTTCACATTTGCACATTACATTTAACCCTTGCATCCTTTTGTTCCTGCTTTACATTGTATATCGTCAAACTTTTTTTTTTTTTTTTTCAGTCTATATTCAAATAGCTAAATTTTAACAGTACTCATCTGGAATAATTAGCAATAATCTGCAATAATTAACAAGAATTCAATTCTATGAGACCATCTTGAAAAATTGTCTCTCATGTTTATTGATGCTGGTACTGGTAAAGCTATATGTATTTTTTTTAATGATGGGCGTTATTATGATAGTACATACTAACTGACAACCTAAAACAGATGTTAAAATAATTTACTCAGGACGAGCCATCAATGTAAATTTTGAAACATAAATACTATTTGTATTAATACTTTTAAGTAAGCAATCATAAAACTAGATATTATGTAAGAGGATGAAAGATTGGAGCTGATAGTCCTAATGAATTCACTAGAATTTATTCTGTAGTTATAATAGTGCCAAAGAGCTGGAACTACAATAATGTCCTGAACAAACAAACAAACAAAAGATTTTTCTGTGTGTGTTTGTTTAATTGGTATTTGCTGCAGAATGCACAGATGTATATATATATCTATATATCTATATCTATATCTATCTATCTATCTATCTATATATATATATATATCTTTTAATGCTTCTAACAGGTATTCAGCCGCTGATGGTACATATGTAAAAATCACATTACAACGCACTATATCACAAATAATTGTTCTGTTTTGTTATTCTCCTACAGTCCATAACAGGTTTATTTTACAGCACTGCTTCTCTCAGAGTGGAAACAAACAAACAAACAAAAACCACAACATACAATAAATTGAAGAGACTTTGAGCTCTTAACAATTTTTTCTAAAATACACTACTAAGGTATTACATCTATTTTTAGATACATAGAGTCTAAACCTGAATTTCTTTCACTGCGTGCAGGATTATGCTGCTTCCCTTTAGGCTACAAAACCCATTGAGATCGATGGGAAACCTGATAACATTTAGTTCAGGTCCTTTTTATAAACATTATAGCAATGAGATTTTATGGTGCTTCCAGAAAAGCTAATAAAAATACAATTTGAACGTATTCTCCCAAATGATGCAGAAACCCATCATCTGATACAGGAGAAAGCAATAGATTCAGCAGGCAAGAATCTATCTGCTTTTTAACCCAGACCACATCTGTGAGCCAGACGTGCAGCTTGTTCAAATAATCATAAATTAAAAAATAATAATAATAATAATAAAAAAAAATATATCAGTGCAGCTGAGTCAATTATAGTAGCTGAGTATATAGCTCAATAACTTGTGTTAGTACGTTAGTGTAACAGGGATGGCAAATACTCACTTAAAATAATTAATGATTCTGGCTGAGCAGTTGTTACCATACATAATTGATGGAAATTCATTTGTAATTATTTTGTATATTGGTAAAGAAAGAATTTGTCTTGTACAATAAATGTGGAGTTGAACAGAGTATTGTGTTTGATAATTTTCTCACCTTTTTTGTACACTAGTTTGCTGGTACCTGACAGCAATAGGAATAGCAATATTTCAGGTTTCTATACTCAGTTCATACCTTTGAAGCTGGAAGCATATTCTAATGCTTATAATGTTAATTGTTGTTTTCTTTTTCCTCATATTAAAGTCTATAACACACTCAAGAGAAAGGCTATGGGTTCACTGACACTGCTACTCATTTCCCAGGGGAAGCATTCTTCTTGTGTCGACCTCCATCAGAGTCACACTGTTCTTTAGCTTATTCCCCTATGAGATAAGGTCCTGTAAGTATCAGCAGGCTGCACATGTGACATACAATCTGACATTTCCCTCCTTGGGTAGTCTTTATACTTTACAGAGCTTCTCATTTTAATTTAAACCATCTTTTCAAGAGCAAGAATTGCTGGTTGACACTTCTATTTACACCTTTCTTCATTTTTTGAATTCATCCATGATATGTGATTTAAAAATTCAAATTTAAACTAAGTTTTATCAAGGAGTGTAGCATGTTCAGCAGGCAGAACAAATTCCAAGCAATGGTTCTGCTTTCTTCAAATTATCTGCATACAGATCGTTTATTCACTACTTTCAGACCTGTTAACAGTCACTGATGAAAAATTGTTTAAGGTCATACTGTAAGAGTCCTGGATTTAGTGTGCAGAAATATAATTATATAAGAATATTCCTGCAATAAGTGGAACAAGAGCAACAAACAGCCTCTACAGTGAGATCCTTGCAAACAACTTCTGAGGAGTATGCACAATCTAGACAAGGGATAATTGGACCTTTGCATGTGAAGTCCATGAAAGCACAGTGTGTGCAAAGAAAACACATCCAACCATGTATGCCAGTCTATACTCCACCTCAAGCTCTTCCTGCTACAGTCTGACAAACATTGGCCATTGCTCTGGTGTTGTTCCTGATTTGATACATAGAGACACCTCTTGCTGGAGAGAGCTATTGGTGCTTTCCAGGGCAAGCGCATCACTGTACAGCCACACAAGAAAGGGCACTTCTTGAGCATGGACTTTCCCACTGTACACATACATTATTCTTTTTTGCTTGTTTGTTTGTTTGTTTGTTTAATGAATAAGCCAACCCAAAAATCTATTTATTTTTTTTATTTTGCAAACCTTTAAATGACTTAGAAAATAATATATGTATGGTGTGTTGCTGTTATTACTTGGCTTGTATATAGATTTATCCCCATTGGCACTGTTCTGTTCAGTACATGACATCACACCACACATCACTTAAAGGGGTCATACGTTTTAGAATATTCCTCATTTAGGCCAAAATAGAACCTATCCTTGTCAGACACTGTGGCATGTCCTACTGGGAAGGAAGCCTTATTCTTTCATACAGGCTTGTGAATGCTCCAGGAACAAAATGAAACAACCCTCCAAATACAAAAGACAATCATTAATTATTATTGTGATCTGAAAATATATGAAATAGGTTCCTTTCTTGCACAAGGAACAGAAATCCAGATTCCTTGCAGATAAGTAGCACTTGTGAAACCAGCTCTTAGATTATTTATTAGTTACGCACAAGCGATTCCTAAAGATTGTGATTTCTTTCTTTTCTTCATAGGGATTAAAACTTTATGAGACGAGCAATTGTATTGTTGGATGCTTATAAATTGTTCATAAATTAATTGTTTGGGCTACCAGCAGTATTATTTGAACTGCATGATAGATCACAGAAATTTCTGATTTATAACACAGAACAAGTCATGAAACACAAACAGCTTATGGAAAAATGAAAATATGGGCACTTATTTTTTTTTTAAATATTTGTTAGTCTTTAACTTTCATGGGTAGATTCCAATATCTTTCTTTGCTTGCCCTGTCATCTCTCAGAAATGGTCTTTTGGTTACATCTGCTTGACATTTTTCAGCCATAAGTAGAGATGTATGTATCAACAATTTTTAACATTTGTTTTTCTTTTATATTGTATTATCCTTCAAACTTCCTTCCCACAAGGAAACATGAAATTATTGTTTTATTTTTCCTCTGCACGGTAAAACAGGCAAAGGTTTTCCTTTTCAGTTTTTGGCTTTGTTCAGGTTAGCTTTTGGCCCACCTACCAATTTTATCTTTAAAAAGATAATATGCATCTCTCAGTTGGTCTTAAATTCCTTGTTTTAGCAAGCCAATAAGATTAAGTATGAATGTCCTTCCAAAATAATCACCTGTTTATAAAGAAAGTTGAAACATAAGGAAATAACAGGTTGGGTAAACCTTTAAAATACACTACTTCTTAATTCAAGCAATGACAAAAGAAAAATAAAACAACATTGTCCCTATAAACTTAAGAAAATTATGCCTGTAACTTTCAATGTACAGAGTAGCAAAATAAAACTGTAAAGTTTGACAGAAACAGCAAATAAAAAACATAAATTAACAAACACACAGACAGGTCTCCTTACATCTAACAATGTCTTAATAAAACACACACGATTGTTTGTTCCTGTGGATATGTAATATTTTGGTTCAAAATAAAACAAAAATGAGGTAAAAATAAAGACTTATCTGCTTTCTTTTTCTCTTAGGGAGGCCCACCATATACACTTCAACAACAGGAGAAAAATAGGCCTCAAAACCTGGTGATTTGACCAAATCAATTGGCCAAGTGTTTTGGAGTTACTTATCTGCTTCAACATAACACAAAGCATGCTTAAAATGCAAGCAATCATATCATGGACTCTTACTGTCAACAACACTGAAAGACTGTTGAAACAGGATCAAACCCATTTCCTTATTTCATAATAAAAAACACTGTAGATGGCCTTCCAAGGTGTAGACATCAACCAGCTGTCAGATGGCTACTCTTTCATTAACGAGTGGTGCTGGGATATAAACTCTGAAGTGACAATTCCATAGCAGGGAAACAAATACAAGGTTGTAGTATTTCTAGTTAAGGTGTGAATGTCTCACAGGGGTAAGTCTCACTAGCAAGGACAGACATGTTTGCGTTCCTTCCATTTGAATATGGGCATTGAGATCCCTCCTAAAGGTAGGAGGATATTACTTTACTCAGATGCAGGAGTTATCTTATGAACAAAAAACAGGTCTTGGAAGAAGAGGACAAGTAAATTATATTATCTTAAGCTGGTATCATGAAAGAGTTTTGCAGGACAATCTCAGCAAGTAAAGTTTATTATCAGTTTATTATATGGTTCCTCCTCATTCCATTAATTAGTTACCAAAATAGATAGATAGATAGATAGATAGATAGATAGATAGATAGATAGATAGAATGAAAACCTCAACAATAATATTCCTTGCATAACAATTCCCTGCATACATTGTTGAGAACAATTGTTTCTCTCTATCTGAAGTATCACAAGCTCAATTTCCATTCTGTTGCCAAGGAATTAAATTTGCCCACCAAACAAAGTATTTTGTACTGGTAATTTGAAAGAAATACAAAGCTGCAGCTACATGAACATAAAAATGGAACAAAAAGTGATGGTGTGGTTTTTTTTTTTTTCTTTTTTATGTGGATATCAATATTTGATCTTACGTGATTACAGCTCTCATTTAGCATGCTGATTTAGCAAGATAAAGACGGGGACAAAATTTAATACTTACCACTTTGCCTGAACTTCTCCTTCTGTGACCCCAATCAAGAAGAAGGCTCTACTTGGCAAAGAACCATTGATGATACAGCAGTTTTTAAATAGGTATGCTTGACTAGGTAAAGGAAGTACCAGGAACATGTGTAACAACATCTCCCACATTCCCCTGGATTAGTGGTTTGGTTTTGGGGTTCTTTATTATTATTATTATTATTATTATTATTATTATTATTATTATTATTATTATTATTATTATTTAGATAAGAAAGCCAACCAAAAAATGAGAAAAACAACAACACTAAATAACACAACAACACTAATACAATAATATATATACACAACAATATATATAACAGAACAATAATACAATAATATATAATTAAGACTATATAATATATAACAATATATTATATATTGTATAATTTATGTAATAAACCCACTAAACTACTCTGGAAAAGAGAGAAGAGAAAACAATATATATATAATTTTATATATATATATAATTTACATTTCACATCTTCAATGTAGAAGTATGTCTTTGTATAAGGAGATGTTCTAATCACATTAAATGGCACTCAGTGATCCCAAGATCAAGATTCACTTAGGAGAACTGTCAAGAAGCTACTTCAAGGGACTCTAGTGGGAATTCAAAAGAGGGTTAGGAAAGCGGTGAGGAGCAAAATATGATTTTACATTCAGTTCTTCTATCTCAGAGGAATTGAGACAGACTTACACAGAATGAGCGATATGCTGATTGACATACACAGTGGCTGCACCACCAAGGCTATCTACTTTTAAAATAAATGTTAGGAACTACCTTTCCTTCACAGGACAAACCTTCAGCATCCTGTTTT
The DNA here is from genome assembly GCF_047663525.1 of Anas platyrhynchos. Taxonomy (NCBI): domain Eukaryota; kingdom Metazoa; phylum Chordata; class Aves; order Anseriformes; family Anatidae; genus Anas; species Anas platyrhynchos. Next base: position 159,598,278 of record NC_092587.1, on the reverse strand, counting down.
CTATGTGCAGTGTACTTATGCTTGATGGTAAAATAAATGTTTCAGACAGCAGGGCTGCAAAATGCTTTTTAATCCATTATGTTTTGAACATAATTGCATATAGATTTAATGATTACTGAAGAAATTATGATTTCCCTACCAGCCTTTTCTAAATAAAGCAAAAAGTCTGCAGTTTATTTTTTAAAGTCAATGAAAGGACTTTAATAAGATTTTATCATAGCAATGTCAGTTTCGGATGGTTTCATTTTTCCCAGTCAGAGAAGCCACTATGTCTTTGTTTCTAATGTTTGAAACGTCTTTTTTTTCTAATTTTTAATTCGCAGCCAGTTTATTTGCATAAAGAGATGTCTAACAACACTCCATCCAACTCCACCTCTCTCTCCCCCCCCCTCACTTCTCCAGGCTCAACAATCATCTCATGTCTTATAATGTTAGTTCAGTTTAATATTTTATTTTCTATTCAACACTAAATTCTAGTTTAAATTCTTGTTCTGTTTAGATCAATGTAATGGTAAAAAGTTTATCTCTGTCCCATGTTCCACCCTGTTCCATATGTAGAACCCTCACTTCTGTCTTTTATCTTTTTTCTAGTTTATGAGCAGGATGGGTCCAAATCTCCAGGAATCCAGACAACAAATAGTTGTCGCTTTCTGAAGAAAGAATTGCTTTACAGAAAACAATTCATCTAAACTTTTATTCTGTAGTTCTATTTGTCTAACTAAAACCTCCAACACTTTGATTGATAATTATTTATTGGAGAAACAGAAAAGGGGCAGCTCTTCCTGCACAGGAACTTGCTGGAATATAAATACAGCTTGAGTTTAAAAACAAGGAACTATTGAGATCTAAGGTCACTGTGTGTTAAATGGGTAAGTATCCATCACCGTATACTGTGTTGCTTAGCATTTGAAGAATGTTTAAATAGCCTGTGAAAATTTAAATAAATTAAAAGCATAGTGATAAATTGTAGTGATGAAGGTTTTAAAGTATACAAAGGAAAAAAAATACATGTTATTTGCTGTCCTACACAACAGCATTTGTTTCTCTTGTGGACAGCCAGCTGAATATGAGGCAGCAGTGTGCTCAGGTGGCCCAGAAGGCCAACGGCATCCTGGCTTGTATCAGAAACAGTGTGACCAACAGGGCTAGGGAGGTGATCGTCCCCCTGTACTCGGCTCTGGTGAGGCCGCACCTCGAGTGCTGTGTTCAGTTTTGGGCCCCTCGCTACAAGAAGGACATCAAGGTGCTTGAGCGGGTCCAGAGAAGGGCGATGAAGCTGGTGAGGGGCCTGGAGAACAAGTCCTACGAGGAGCGGCTGAGGGAGCTGGGCTTGTTCAGTCTGGAGAAGAGGAGGCTCAGGGGCGACCTTATCACTCTCTACAGATACCTTAAAGGAGGCTGTAGTGAGGTGGGGGTTGGCTTGTTCTCCCACGTGACTGGTGACAGAACGAGGGGGAATGGGCTAAAGTTGCGCCAGGGGAGTTTTAGGTTAGATGTTAGGAAGAACTTCTTTACTGAAAGAGTCATTAGACACTGGAACAGGCTGCCCAGGGAAGTGGTGGAGTCACCATCCCTGGAAGTCTTTAAAAGACGTTTAGATGTAGAGCTTAGGGATATGGTTTAGTGGGGACTGTTAGCGTTAGGTCAGAGGTTGGACTCGATGGTCTTGAGGTCTCTTCCAACCTAGAAATTCTGTGATTCTGTGATACAAATCTAAAATTTTTACATTTACAAATTTTTTTTTTTCAATTTTCATTGTCAGGATATAAATTACATTTAACCACTACAGCCATGCTGCGATTTGTGAGGAGTTCAGCTGGTGAATATTTAGAATTTGATTTAAAAACTTTGTATAGGATAAATGTATTCTGTCTTGGCTGACACAGGCTGATTTACTGCTTTATTTTCAGGGACAGGCCAACTTAAAACACTTGATGGATCACGAAAGAGGAGACCTAATTACAGTGGAAAGCTGGGCATCAAAGCTTACCAGTGATGCATAACCTGGTAGTAAATTTTTGATGGTTACCGTCTTACCCTTTTGTGTAAGTTTTATTTTGTCCTCAGTTTTACTCAGGCATGGCGTATATTTGTAACACTAGAAGCAACAGGAAAACAACTGTAGAAAGCCAAAGGTCCAGAAGACACAATATGTAGAACTTTAGGTATGAATTGGGCAGATTTTTAGGAATAGGTTGTAGGCATTGATAATTTTCAGGATACTGTAACACTCCAGTGTTGGGAACCCATGAAAGAAAAGCTGATCCCAGACCTGGACAGCATCAGACCTGAAATCCTTTATTGCACAGAATGTCTGTGGGACATCACTGTGAAGACTGTCATCAGCCTTTACTGTAACACAGTTCTTTTTATTGGTTTTCTCCTCCTAGAACAAGAAACAATGCTGGAAAGAAGAAGAAGAAGTAAAAAAAAAAAAAAAAAAAAAAAAAAAGAGCAGTTTTACCTCATCTGGATAGCTTTAAGTGAACAAGAGAATTAGAGCAATTGGAATTAATACATCATGTAGCATTAACTTCATCTGAAATACTTCCCAATTCATGTTGTAGACTCTCCTAGGTTGAGATCCATTTAAGCTCAAGTAGATACAGTAGTTAAAGCAAATTGCTTGAGCTTCCTTTCCAATCAGTAGAGAGAGTCTCCTCCAGAGAATTATTCATGAGACCTGTTCCAGATGAGATGAATCATCTGGAGGTGTATATTTTCTTTTGACTACCAAGGAGTCTCTTCCTAGATCAAATTCAGAAGTCTAATTTTTGTCTGCACAAGTTAATACTACATAAAACCCTTTGTTTTCTCAGATGATAAATCTTTCCCACATATTACAAAGATTAATCAACATTCTTCGCTTACTCTAATAGTTTTCAGTGTCTTCCTTCTTCTCCATAAAAAGGTGTTAATAGTATTTAATACCATGTTTAAAGAAAATCTCAAGAGAGCAACAAGAAAGAAAAAAAAAAAAAAAAAAAAGATTTTTCTTTCCTTAATTTCTGAATGCTAACTTTTACAAACTAATTAGTGTTGGTTTTTTTTTGTATGTTTGTTTCTTTTTTTTTTTTTTTTTTAAGAGTAAGAATGTCTTTACCACAATGGTTATATGTATAACCAGGTTTTGTTTATTTGCTACAGTATACAGATTTTTATCTATATACATAGATAGGTATTTACAATCTGTGGGTTTCATTAGTTATTATATCAATGACAAAGATTTTTTTTTCTGATTCTGAGCAACTGTATATGTGATGTTCTAGGAAAAATGATCATATTTGAAGTATTATTTACATGAAATTGAATGGAAGGTCTAAACAGGTCTGTTCTGATATGGCATAAATGGCATAAACTCAAACCCTATAAAGAGCTTTCTGCATTTCAACTAAAAAAAAAAAAAAATCTGACATTTTTATTTTAAAAATTCTTGTGATAATAAAGACTGAGTGGGATGAACTTTGACTTTGGCACTTGAAATTTATCTTTTCTCTCCAAGCTGAAGAATTAATGCACTAATTCTGTCTATCATAAGATTGACCCACAAGGCAGATAAATTCTACCAATAATAATAAAAATACATAAATAACAGTAACAAACCTTTACATTTCAAATGGAACCAATCCTTTCAGTTTCTCATGTGCTGCCCCACCTGTACTTGCTGGTGCTTGTAGTACACAAGAACCTTGCACAAGACACAGCCAGAACAATTGACCCTTACTGACCAAAGAAATATTCCATAACAAACAATGTCACGTTCAACAATATAAGCTGGGAGAGAGAAGGAGGATAGGGTGACAGTTGAAGTGATGACATTTGAGTTCTCAAGTAACCATTTTATGTGGTGAAGCCTTATTTTCCTGGAAATGGCAGAACATCTGCCTGCCGATGGGAAGTAGTGAATGAATTCCTTATTTTACTTTACTTGTATGTGCAACTTTTGCTTTACATATTAAACTGTCTTCTAAGAAATTCTCAGGTTAAGAAGTGAAGTTTGTAAACAGCACACAGAATTTTTATGGAGCTTATAGATCTTTGTGTTCAAGAAATACCCAAAGATTCACAATCTTTTATTTCAATGTTTTGTCCCATTTCAGATACTAAGCTATTCTTTGGATTTGGTCCTTGTGTCTTGACTGACAGTATCTCCCTCACATGTGATTTTTTTTTTCCATTTCCCCCATCCCATATTTATTTTTATAGTCAACTCCATTTATTTTACTTTATTTTATTTTAGTATACTAATGAAAAATAATGGTTTTCCACCACTGCAGAATGCTCTGTCCAACCTGTCCTTGAATACTTTCAAGGACTGGGCATCCACATCTTCTCTGGGCAATCTTTTCCAATGCCTCACCACCTCTTCATTGGAAATAATTTATTCTTTATATCTAATCTAAATCTTTTAAAGTTTAAAACCATTACTCCTTCTTCTATCACTATGCTCCCTGACAAATAGTCTCTCTCCAGCTTTCTTGTAGGCCCTCTTTAGGTACTGGTAAGGTCTCCCTGGAGTCTTCTCTTCTCCAGGCTTAACAACCCCAAATCCCGCAGTCTGTCTTTATAGCAGAGGTGCTCCAGCCCTTTGACTGTCCTCATAGCTCTCCTCTGGACTTTTTCTAATAGGTCCATGTCCTTCTTGTACTGGGGGCCTGAGAACTGAAAATAGTACTCCATGTAGGGCCTCACAAAAACAGATTTGAAAGAAAGAATCACCTCCCTCTCCCTGCTGGCCATTCTTCTTTTGATACATCCCAGGATACAGTTGGCTTTCTGGGCTGCAAGCCCACACTGCCTGCTCATGTTGAGCTCGTTAATAACCAATAACCCCAGGTCCTTCTCCTCAGGGTTGCTCTCAACCTATTCTTCTCCCAGACTGTATTTGTGCTTAGGATTGCCTTGATCCTGGTGCAGAATCTTGCACTTGGCTTTGTTGAACTTCACAACTTCAAGCATGTCCAGGTCTCTCTGGATGGCATCCCTTCCCTCCAGCATGCTGAGCCATGAGTGCAACTCTGCGGTCCTCATGTGCAAACATCCAGTCAGTTCCTTACCTGTTGAGTGGTCCATATGTCAAATTCATGTCTCTCCAAATTAGAGACAAAGATGTCATGTGGACAGCATCAAATATTTTTCAGAAGTTCATGTAGATGATATCAGTTGCTCTTCCCTTATTCACAAATGTTGTAACCCTGTTATAGAAAGCCACCAGATTTGTCTATAGCATGATCTATGAATGACTTAGTGAAGTCATTTTTACTGTCACCAATTACCTTCCTGTTTTCCATGGGCCACAGCATATTTTCGATGATGATCTGCTCCATGATCTTGCCAGGCTCAGAGGTGAGACTGACTGGCCTGTAGTTCCCCAGGTCTTCCTTTTTTTCCTTTCTATAAATACTCCCATGAAAGTTACCAGTTTCTTCAGTAAAGGTTTATTCAGTAAATGCTGTTGCAAAAGATTTTAGAGTATTTTGCACTGAAATGGATTGTCATGAAATAAAAATAACTTTGTTGTATTTATTATTATTATTATTAGGTTTTGTTTGTTTTATTTTATTTTATTTTATTTTATTTTATTTTATTTTATTTTATTTTATTTTATTTTATTTTATTTTATTTTATTTTCAAAGATATTTGAGGTATGGAAGACTTGTAAAATCCATCTGAAATCATCATTTGTGAGTTCAGATTAAGCTGACAGCCATGACTAAGCAATTATTACCAGAAAACTGCTTAGATTAATTTATTTTCAAAAGTAAAATAATCACTATATACTCCACACATTTCAACATGAACTTCCATGCTAAAAAAAAAAAAAAAAAAGTAAAAGACAAAATTTCCCTGTAAAGATGATGAAAGTTTAATAGCACAGAAAAAGAAGGGAAAATTAATAATAATAGTAATAATATTAACAACAACAATAGAATATACAAAACAATTTATACACAGTGCAATTGCTTACCACCTGCTGACAAAGGAGCTGCCTGGCCAACTCCCCCCAGTTTCATGGTTCAGCATGACAGCATGTGGTATGGAATATCTCTTTGGCCAGTTCGGGTCAGCTGTCCTGGTTGTGTCCCTTCCCACCTTCTTCAGAAAGGGAAGATGAAAAGTCTTTGGCTTAGTGTAAGCACTACTCTGCAACAACTAATACATTAGTGTGTTATAAGCATTATTCTCATCCTAAATCCAAAACAGCACCACAATGTAATATGGATCTGGGGAAACAAGAAAACTTTAATTAAAACAGGGAGGCTCATATCCTTGAACTAGCAGAAACAAGGGAGTTAAGGGATGAAAAACAAAAAAAAAAAAACAAAAAAAAACAAACAAACAAAAAAAAAAAACAGCTGAACAGCTGAAGATTCCAGACTGACCCATAGTAACCTTTTGGTCATTAAGGGTCATTAAAATATTTAAAATAACATACCCTCCAAAATGCTACTGTATGCTATTGTGGGTTTGGTTCCCTACCCCTCTTCCCCTCCTTTCCTCATCCTCTGTAATATGTAAACTCAGTAGAGATAAGAGATAAGTAAGGCAAGCTGAAACAGACAATTGAAAGTAGACAGATAAATACTTCCAAAAGTTTGCTTTGCATAAATAGCAGTGATTCAAGTGAAAGGTGTGCCTTCTTTGCAAAAGATCACCAAACACCTGACTCTGCAGAGTCATAATAATTAATTATTTCAATAAAAGCCTTCTTGTGGATTCTGACTCTGTATGCTTATTGGCAGGGTGCACTGGGCACAAACCTAAGGATAACAATACCAGCTGCTAGAAAGAAAATTAATTCTATCCCAGCCAAAACCATGACAATAACTCATATTCTCTGAAGTCCTTCACAGCAGTGTTTTGGTTATTTTCCTGATCAAGGAAATTACCAGAATTATATGATTATTCAGATAGCGTTCCACAAACTTTTTTGTGATTACACTAACACATTAATGACAACTCTGTTCTTGGAAACAGTTGTTGTCTTCAAACTGCTTTAGTTTAATTACTCAGAATCACTTTGTGACACACCATTCTTCTTCTACTTTATCATTTATAAAGAAAAAAAATCCTTTCTCATATTGCTTCATTGTCCACAGTCTGCTGTTTTCATAGAATCATAGAATAACTGGAGTTTAAAAGGGCCCAGAGAGATCAACGAGTTCTACTCCTGGCTCCACACAGAACTACCTAAAAATTAATCCTTATTTCTCAGAGTACTGTCCAGACAGTTCTTGAACTCTGGAAGGCCTGGTTCCATGACCACCCTGAGGAGACTGTTCCAGTGTTTGATCACCCTCTTGGTGAAGAATCTTTTCCTAATATCCAGTCTGAACTTCCCCCAGTGCAGCTTCATATCATTCCCTTGGATCCTATCACTGATCACCAGGGAGAAGAAATCAGCACCTCCTCCTCACTTCCCCCTTGTGAGGAAGCTGTAGATTGTGATAAAGTCACTCCTCCAAGCTATTTTGAGAATGCTTTTTTTCCAAATAGAATTCATCATCATTTTGATATTCTGGTCTTCATAGTCATCAAAGTCTTTCCATATAATAAGACAAATTTGTTCCATATTTATGATGATTCTCAAATTTCTGTCATTAGCAACTGACTGCTCCCACCTCACTACTTCTGTGAAAAATCATTACTGAAAATATAAGACCAAACTCAAAACTTCACGGCTCTTGCTGTCAGGCCAGGCATTTATTTCTCTGTGCTAGTTCAGTATATGTCAGAGTCATAAATACCCGGTTCTACACAGAATAACTACTTGCTACTAATATCTACATAAAAATTACTTTTATAACAAATTAAGCATGACCACTTGGTCTTAGAAAATATGTTGCTACAGCTAAACCAAGTAAAAACAAAGCTCCAGGTAGGTCAAGAAAAGCTCAGAAAAAAACTTGACAAGTCAGCCCTGGGGCCTTTCAAACTCAGCACTAAGCCTTTGGTTGCAACTATAATGGCAATGATATATTTACTGGTTTGGTAGACTAGAGAAACAAATTAAGCCATGAATATCAGGAACTGGAAAGAGGGGATTAAGCCATTAAATGATATCAATATTTATATCTTTTGATTCTCTGTGTTTGCCTGTCTGTTGCCCAGTTACCACAGCCCTCTCCACAGTCCTCTTTACACCAGAATTCTGATATTCTGAAAGAGTTTGAAAATAAAAAGGAAAAAAACAAGTACTTCATGTGAAAGTCAGAAAGTCATAATATTCATCCTCCTTTGGGGGAATCTGAATATTCAATAGGCAGAGGTTAGATATCAATAAATTGCAATGGAATTGTCTCAGATTCTGATGCTGAATTTCCTTACACACAATTTATGAGACTTTAGTCAATCCAGGAGGTCAGGAAGTTAAGACAATGTGGTGTAAATGCCTGAAGTAACTAGGAAAATAGAACTAACATTCACATTTTTAAGAAAAAGGTACAGCTTTGAAGAGGCTTTCAGGGTAGGGCATACCTGCATTATCTGAGCATTCCCTAGGCTCCCAACCTTAGATGCTATCGCGCTGGGGAAACTTGGTGTGCCAGCTCTAAGGAACACCACGGAGCGTGGAGTGGAGTGGAGACACCACGGCTAGGCTCTGTAATTAGGTGGGGCCTCGATTGTTCTTGTGCACAAAGCTGCACTTTTTGCCACCCTAAGCCAAAGACCTGTCATCTTTTGACAAATGCTGTACCCTAGTGTACTTTTTGCTCACTATAATATCATTATAATACCAAAACACACCTCCATCCCAAAAGCTACCCGCCTCCAAGGGGCGACCACCCCTCACTGAGCATGCGCTCTGAATTTCTCGGAGCCTATTACTTTAAACGGAGACAGGAAAACTTTACACCAATCATAACTAAGATATGCTTGACTAGAGCCACTCAAGCTCCACCTAAAAGATAGAAAATAATATAAATTGGCCCAAGAGAGAGGGGATGTTAGGGAAGATACCATTGTCAGGGGAGATACCATCCCGAGGACATACAACATCCTTAGGACCTCCTGACTCCTGGGATCAGTCGACGGGCTGAGCCTCTCTTCCCCCCCCATTGGGACGCCTTTGGGTGAGATCTGAATATTTGCTTATAAATCTCTATAGAGTCTTTGATCCTTTTAACGTGTTTATTTCTAGGCTGTGCACCTATAACACCTATAATACCTATAACACCTATAACACCTATAACATCTGTAACACCCACAACACCTACAACACCTGTATAACATCTGTAACACCTATAACACCTGTGTATTTCATGCATACTAGCTTGCTTTTGCAGACAGTCACTATCGCCGGCAATCCAAAAGAACCTGATTATCTGTTGCTGTAATAAACCATACTTGATTGCATTGTGATAGCTCTCATTAATGCAACTAGGGTGAGGGTGGTTATCCGTGATAGTTCAGTGTTCTGAATCTAACCAGACCCCCAGACGGTTAATGCATTGTTGGTGAATGTCTGAACGGACCCCCAGGTGGTTAATACGTTTTTGGTGAATGTCTGAGCGGACCCCCAGGCGGTTATTACGTTTTTGGTGAATGTCCGAATGGACCCCCAGACCGTTAATGCGTTTTTGGTGAATGTCTGACTGGACCCCCAGGCGGTTAATGTGTTTTTGGTGAATGTCCGACTGGTTCAGTACTCTGAATCCAACCGGGCCCGTAACGGTTAACCAGCTACACCCCTTTAATCCGACAAACAATAATTCAGATTGGAAATTAGGAGAAATTTCTTCACAGAAAGTGTTCATTGGAACAGTTCGTTGGAACAGTTTGCCCAGGGAGGTGGTAGAGTTACTGTCCCTAGGGGTGTTTAAGGTTAGATGTGGTACTTAGGGACATGGTTTAGTGAGTAATATTAGTGGAAGGGGGACAGTTGGACCTCCTGGATCTTGGAGGTTTTTTCCAACTTTAAAGATTTTATGCTTCTATAATAATAGAAAATTCATCATTTAACAGTATTGTACAACTTATTCATTAACTTAGGGGATCCCTGAAGCACAGTTCAAGCTGACATCACCCTTTTTGCACTTTAGTCTCAGAAGAGATATTCTTCAACTGGCAGTTCAACACAGTAAGACCATCTGCAAAAACATTTACACCTGAAAACATCCAAAGACTGCCACTCAAGCAGCAGGTCTGTTGGAATAAATCGCCATATTGGCAACTATCTTTATTGAGAGTAAAATAAGTATTTTTTATTTTTTTTGTTGTTGTTCATTTAGTTGTGTTTTTGTTAGTTTGTTTGTTTGTTAGAAAAGAAGAAATTAGGAACTTTCAAAATATCGCTTGTTTTTAATTTGGAATTTAAACATAATATTATTAAAACACTAATCAGTCTATGCCTAAATGCAAAGCATTGCATATCTTTCGTCTTTTGTTCATGGCAAAGAATACATTGGTAGACATGTACCAACATATTCATGCTAACAACCTATAGATAATGATCTCATATATCTTACTGTATCTTTCTGATTGCACACTACAGATGTTTCAGCAGCAGGTGGTCCTATAGTTCTGCTTAAGCTCCCCAAGCTCCCTACTTTCTCACAGCACATAATGGATTGAACAACATAAATGCTGTGAAACTGCTAGTAGTTATGATTGTGCATCATGCTTTCCAATTTTCATGCATGTAATTTTTTATTATATTTTTTTTTTATTATTTTTTGGAACATACTGATAAAACACAAATTGACATAAAAGAGAGTGTGAGATTGCATCTTAATGAGGATTGGATATTAATATGCTTGAGCAGCCCTTCTAACAGTGGTAAACCTTGCACAGCTAAGCAGAAAAGTGTTATCATTTGTCTTCACTGAAGTCTTTGAATAGATGTTCTGCATAAAATTTTGGTACAATACCAAGGGATTCTTGGAAATAATTAACCTCCAAGCTAAGTACGTGTAGTCAGGCATAGCTACATGATCATGGCATCTTCCAAATTAACAATGAAACACCTTTCTATCAGAAAATTAGAGTGACATACCATACAGATTTTCTCTATATTTTATAATAGAAGCTTATAACTATAAAATAGTGAATTTCTATAAGATGTGTAAATAAAACTGGACCTATATTTGTGAATGCTAGAAACCAACTGACTGTATGCAAAAGCCAAAATGTGATATACATTTACTTTCTTCTCCACTTCATTCTTTGTTTATACTTACATACATATATAATAGTAACTAGCCTTTATCTAAACCCTAACTTTTACAAGGTATTATAGGTAAAAATGTAAGTGCTCCACTTGTTGACCTTTAACATAAAAAACATACAAGTCTTGCACTGGCTTGATAATTCTAGCAGGAAAAGTAATAAAAATATTTTGTTGTAATTGTTGTGTCTTTGTCTGCTTTTTGTTTCCCCTCTAAAAAATTCTGTTTAACTGAATATTCTGTCAGATCTGTTCAGCATAGTGATACTGCTCTTTTATATCCTACTCTGTGTTAGATTTCTGAGAATTAGTTTAAAAGATTGATACAATAACTGAATATGCTTTATAAATAGTAAAATAGTATATAGTAATATAGATTTTAGTAAATGTTGCATTGTATGACTATGACTTTTTGATTCCATGATTCTGTGAAATGTAAATTAGCAAACAGGCATACAATTGTTGAAACATTAATAGCTCAGAGGTTCAAATGGCAAAACATACATGGAAAAGGTATGAAACTCTTTAAGTGTAGACAAGAAACAGTCCAGAGCCATCATGTCAGCAGTAGGTGCAGGGATGTGCATTGGACAACCTGTTCTCTCCCTGTCCAGCTAGCAAAGGTTCTCAGGGTGCCCCATCAACGTGTTGAATGATACTGATTCTCAGCTTCACTGCTCATTAATTCCTAGCTATATTTTGTGTGTAATATCCAGTAAAGTATTACTTTTTACTCATAAGTTGTGCATGCTGCTTTCAAAGTCTGTGATCAGTTAAAGGTGACTGAACAACCTGATAAATCAGAGGGTGGTAACAGCCTGTCATCTCACTGCTTAAGCATAGGATTCGGCTGGTCCACCTCCTACACAAGATGACATTTGGGCTCTTGTCCCTGCAGTCTCCACAAAAAAAAATCCTGTCAATCTACAATTCATCTTGTACTATACAGTCTTTCTACCTCATCCCTCAGCTCCATTAGCTGGTAACTTTCTCAAACAGAGTGCTCATCCTAAAGGGGAGATAGTCATCACCCCAAGTCCTGGCTTCAGGAGTACCAGGCAGTGCATATGGTCTACAACTGAAAAGTTGTGTTCTTCCCTAGGACTTCTTCATGGGCTAAGGCCTTTGACATGACGGAGGTAGTCACAACAACACTGAAGGAGGCCATAGTCCATGGTTACCACTACTTCCCTGACAACTTTTACAGAATTTAGCAGCACCTTATGAACTACCTTATGAACTAACTTACGAAATACCCTTTATGCCATCTGAAATACTAAGTGCCTTGTTTCTGTATGCATGTCCTACCTATTGGTTAATGGTGTTCCCTAGTTGTTAGTGAAATTGAAGTGGAGCATGAGCATCCTCTGCTTCTGAATAATTTCCTGATAAGTACGAAACATCTCAAAGTCTGTTTTGTTTCTCAGCTACTGGTGGAACCACTCTCACTTCTCCTGTGCTGTGCTCCCCTTCCTCACTGTGCTTATCACATGATGCATTTGTAAAGACTCTCTGTTGAGAATAGATGGATTCAATAACTACCTTTAAAACCCGTCTTCAGTTAAACAAATCAGGAAGATCTGTTTACAAGCATAAAGGATTCAAGCAATGTCTAGGTCTAGAGCTTCAGGTTAGAAACCTACACTCATCTTGAATCCAGTTCTGTACTGGATGTTGCTGTAATTGAAGTCAAAGTGAAATAAAATAAAACAATAAAATAAAATAAAATAAAATAAAATAAAATAAAATAAAATAAAATAAAATAAAATAAAATACAAAAGTATCACTGAATTTAATGGAAGGCAACCAAGTCATTTGCAGACTCAGAGTCTTGCATATTTACAGCTTTGAATTAACGTAGCCTTAGGGGCAGCCATTTCGAACTTTATTTTTTCTCTTCAAACAAAATGTTTCTGTTGTGCTTTCAAAAGCTGCCTAAATCACTAAAAACAAACAAACAAACAAACAAACAAACAAACAAAAAACAGTGGCATAATATTCTCTTGTCCTCAGTCTATGTTTTCTCCGAGTTTCTGAGTTAGACTGAGAGCTTACTCTATCTCTCCCGCCTTCCTTGTGAGCAATCTGTAGTAAGTGTACTCTTCCCACATTCTCCAAGTTCCCAGCAAATGCATTTTATCTCCCTTAGATCTCTTTATTTGCCTTTGACCATGGCTAAAGGCCATATATGCGTATGCTACATTTGCATATATGCAAATATATTTACTATATTTATGCTATATATTTATGCTATATTTGCATACAAGCAAATCCAAGAAAGCAATCCAGCCAGCTACAGTATGAGTGTCAGATACAAAGGCAAGTTGTGTACTGTGATATATATTTTTGTAGGCGTTCCATTTTCTATTTTTCCATAACATGGACTTTTGTCACAGTCACAGATTGGTTTGAAATTATTAGAAAGGTCTTCACAAAGGTGATCAGATTGCTCTGATTTCTACAGTTCTTCACTGATTGTGGGCAATGTCTCTTGTGTCACAGGAAATAGGTCTACATTTAAACCTCATTATTCTGGGAGATGGACACACTTGCAGCTGCAGTAGTGTGGATACCAAACGTTGTGATATTCTGTAGTCTGACACATTTCATAACTTAGAAACCTGGTGTTAAACACAAGTGTCTTGGTCTTGATAATATCATCACTACAAGATCTTGGTAAATAAAAGGCAGGCTTACCACACTGCTTCTTCTTAATATATGCAATTATCTTAAATAAGAATAAATACAATAAAATGTTTTAAGATGGCATTGTAGACTATTGATTTTAAAAGATCACAGTGCATTAACATGTAATGAAAATATAAAATATTGCATATCAGTATTTTAAAGAAGTTTACTGGTATTATTATAGAAGATAAAACTAGTTGAATGACATTTTATGATAGATTCAAAACTTCTTGAAAGAGCTAACCTTTTTTGTAATTCAAGTTCTATTCATGCTACCATTTTAAGTCCTGTCATTAAATAGCTATTCCCAGAAATACTGTTTTTTTAAGGCAGTACTTTTGAGAATGTTTTTATAGAACCTAGCAAATCAGCAGTTTCAACCCCCCCCCCCCCCAAAAAAAAGAAAAAAATAAATAAAAATAAAAAGTCATTTGCAGAGCTACTGTATATTGAAAGCATTACTTAGAGGAATTGTTAAAGAAAGGTATAGCAATTCTCCCTCATGTAGAAAAACTCCCAAGTAATGAAATTACCACTATACCTGTGGGTCAATATATACATGTATCTTGATATCCTACAGTTAATTAATGGCATTGGATGAATCAGAATTTAGTATGTAACCTCAGCACCAGATTTCTCCTGAAACAAAACAAAACAAGAAGTCTCGGTTTTAAAAGTAATGTACAAGCAATATATCTTGAAACGTAGTTGTCAAATTAGCTATCCAAATTTCTGTTAGGGGAGAGTTAATAATTCTTTTCTAATTAGATATACATGTATTCTTGGGTTTCTGTCTTGGGTATATTTGGCTATAGGCTCTTTAAAATTCTTTGCATTTTTGTAAAGGTAAGTTGACATATTTTCTTAATTTTTTAAATACTTGGAATTCATAAATGCATATATTTATGCATGTTGTTGTATTTATCTGTGTAACTCATATAGGGATACAAAACATAATAATTAAGGGAGCTGTGAAAGAAGCTGTAACTGAATTGGTCTTTCACATTCCCACAGAGTATCTGGAATATCTGTTGACTACAGATCCTATGAAAACACAATTCTGTTCTGTACAAAATGGAGGGTAAAGAGAATGGGGAATCATTTTCTAGGTTTGAAGATCTAAACTGTATAGGTACTAAAAATGTAAGTGAAAATATAAGTGAAAATATAAGTCACTGAAGGGAAACTAGCAGTTAATGTGGCAGGAGGCAAGAATTAATGGAAGAGAGATATTAAATATGGACAGGGAAATGCAGGGAACCATATTTCTTTGAAAATACTGGCCAATAAATATTGTATAATGTGCATAATGTTTCTGCTAATTTTTCTGTCTTTCCCACAGTTCATATTCAAGAACATTGGAAGACAGAAGAAAATAATGTGATGGAGACAGACTGGAGAAGCTGAGGGAAAAAATATTTTAAATGCAACCTATCTTTTAAACATTTATCTTTGAACTGCTCTCTCTGGACCTATTCTTCTCATGAAGCAGCAGTAAGATGGTTAAGTGTCAGCACTCATTAAATAAGCACCAGAGCTACAAAATGAAGCCCAGGGTATATATAAAAAATAAATAATAATAATAAAAAAAAAAAGTCTTAATCATCTTTTTATCTTTGTTTTCATGTCTATGCACATATTAGGTGAAAAGTTTCTAACTTCTGTTTTCAAAAATTTAACATTTGTTTTTTAAACAGTGGGGAAAAAAAATTGCAATCTTTCTGCTAGTTATGGTGGAAGGATGGTAGAAATGCCAACAAGGTATGCATTTATCTATTTAAATGACAAATCCGTTTCATAGTGGTTGCTTCTGTGCAGCAAGTTAAGGGATGTAACTCCATATTAGGTGCTTAGCTAATTCTAGGACAAGATCTAGACTCTTCCATATATCTGAATAAATAAATAAATAGATAAATAAATCCTGATGCTGGTTAAGAAGAGGTCACAATATCTGAAATAGATGACCTGGTCTGGATGCTTAGAGGGGAACATCAGTGTGGGATTCATGGAGTACAACCAACCCAAAGTCAGGACATGGCAAAGGTACACACATTCTTAAACAGGAACTGAAAACTGTGTGGATACTTGTCTTTTGTCATCGCTGCTTAAGGTGCCAGGTGGATTCAAACATTGCCTTTTCACTGTCTCATAGCTAGAAGACAACAGGAGTGATAAGCTTTAATTGCTTTATAGATCTCTCTCTCTTCTACATATTTCACGGAATTGCAGAAACACAGAATTATCTAGGTTGGAAGAGACCTCCAAGATCACCGAGTCCAACCTAATACTAACAAGTCCTCCACTAAACCATATCACTAAGCTCTACATCTAAATGTCTTTTAAAGACCTCCAGGGATGATGACTCAACCAGTTCCCTGGGCAGCCCATTCTAATGCCTAACAACTTTTTCCATAAAGAAGTTCTTCCTACTATCCAACCTAGACCTCCCCTGGCACAACTTTAGCCCATTCCCCCTCGTCCAGGCACATGGGAGAATAGACCTACTCCAGTCTTACTATTTCCTCCAATGTGACAGCTATCATGTCTTTAGAATAAGCACTGAAGTCTTGTGAGATATTGTCACATCTGACATTGGTTACTATTTCTCATGAAAACCTACAGATGGGACTGAGTTGCTCTGTAATTCAAACATTTTTTTTTTACCTACATTTGTGGTGGGTGTCTAAAATTTCACAATTCTCAATAGATTCAACTACTAAAACTTCATCCAGTTACTTAAGTGGCAATCATACAAAATATACAAGATAATTTTAAAGCTTGTGGTATATACTTTCTGGCTTCAAGATTCTGGAATGATTCAGATCTCCTATAAGTCACATGTCATTTTCACTTATCCTGTACAGATACCTGAGGTAACCTAGGACATCTAAGGATGGTCTGGTTTTAAGGATGGTCAGCCATGTTCCCCCAATAGTTGGATGGATGTTACCACATGTTCAGGGTAACCAGGCCTCCCATTTCCTTCAGGAGAAAACCCAAATTTTCCCTGGTTTTCCTTAGTCACTGAAGTAACTGTAGAAAAGCCTTTGTAGAAGGCTTTGCAGCCATTTATCTAGGGACAGATTTTTTTTTTAATTTCTTTCTTTCTTTTATTTTTTATTTTTTTTTTTTTCCAATGGGGTGCATCCCTCCTAAGACTTCAAAATGCTCAGAAGAATATTTCTGAATATTATTTTTTCTTGTTCTAACTGCCGGCTACACCCACTCTAGAAGCAAACTCAGACTCCCCACTTATGAAAACAAGAAGCATTCACCAGCACAGGCACATATTGTGGCTCTGATGTAGCCCTTGAGGCAGAGGTTCCCGCTGCCAAAATCACCTTGTCCCTCTTTTTGAGACTGTGTTGAGGTCAGCCAAGAGTAGAAGAAGCAGAAAGCAGAAAACAGAATCTGATTTCAGCAGTTTGGACATTGATCTGGGAGAGAGTGACAGCTGTGATGAGATGTAAGAACCCCATTAATAAAATTAGCTTTGTTTCACTTTGTTTTATTTTGCATTCAATGGAGTTGTAACATTACAAAGTAAGGGAACGTAGCCTGAGGTCCTTTTCTGCTTGTTTTCAGTGTAAGCTCTCTTTTAAAAAGACATGACTGTTCTCCATTGAGCTATAATCCTGCAACAATTGGTATACGTACACAGAATCTATTTTGCTAGAGATATTTAGCTTTTAATATAAATGATTATTACATGGTCACTGGAGAGACAGTGCCCAATATGAGTAAGTTTATTTCTATTTGAAGGTGCTTACATATATCCCTGAATAGATACTGAGCTTCAGGGGCTGCAGCTCTACCATTCTGTACTGACTCTACTGAAGCTGGATAGAGATATTTACATATTAATTTGCTTTTGAAGATCTGTAACTGTTTTTGCCTTAAAGAGATTAAAAAAAAAAAAAAAAAAGGTAGATATGTAAGACAGGGAATAAGTTAGGCACACAAAACCTTTTTTTTTTTTTTTTTTTTTTTCCTACTATTGCTTTTACTTTTGTTTTTGTTTCATTATATTTATTGGAAAAAAAATAGGAAAATATTATCTAACTGACATTAAAACTTTTTTTTTTTTTTTTTTTTTTCAGATATTAATGAACCTTAGTAACTTCACTCAGCAGTGACATAACCATAGAATCAAAAACTGCTGAGGTTGGAATGAACCTTTGGATGTCAGCTCATCCATCACCCCTCAAGCACAGCCACCTATAAATGCTTGCCCATAAAAGTTGCGGATACCCCATCCTTGGCAGTGTCCAAGGCTAGGTTGGCTGGAGATTTGAACAGCCTGATCTAGCAAAAGATATCCCTGCCTATAGCGGGGGGGGGGGGGGGGGGAGGGGGGGTTGGAATTAGATGATCCTTAAGTCCCCTTTAAACTCAAAACATTAAATGATTGATTGATGACCGTGTTCAAATGGCTTCTCAATATCTCCAAGGAGGGAAACTCCACAACCTCTCTGGGCAACCTGTACAGGTCAGTCACCTTCACAATAAAGTGCTTCCTGCTTTTAAGAGGGAACTTCCTGTTTCAGTTTGTGTCCACTGCTTCTTGTTCTGTTACTGGGCAGAACTGAAAAGAACTGGTGCTGTCCTCTTTGCACTTTCCCTTCAGGTATTTATACACATTGGTAAGATCTCCCATGAACCTTTTCCAGGTCTTAGATTTCCCAGTTTTTCCTCATAGGAGAGGTGCTTCAATACCTTAATTATATCTGTGGCTTTATTCTGAACTTCTTCCAGTATGTCCATGTCTGCCTCGTACGGAGGAGCCCACAACTAAACCAAGTAATCCAGCCATAGCCTCACCAGTGCTGAAGCACAGAAGATCACTTCCCTTTACCTCCTTGCAATGCTTTGATTAATGCAGCTCAGGCTATCACTAACTTTCTTTGCCAGCAGGGAATACTTCTGACTCCGGTTCAGTTTGATGTCCACCATGGACCTCTACATCCTTCTCTGGAAAGTTGCATTCCAGACAGTTGTCCCCCAAGTATTTATTGGTGCATGGAGTGAAATTTCATCTCCTTTATACAAATTGCATGAAATATGCAACAAAGGCAAAAGTAAAACTTAACGATATAAAGTGAATATCATGTTAAAAATATATATAGTTGCATATATTTACTACTGATATTTATTGTTAGTGAACATCCAGTTATTTTATCATCTTTAGGATTTTAGGAATGATGCTCTGAAAGTTTAATAAAATTTATAGAATGATGAGCTAACACTACTCAAGGACAGGGAAATAATTTTTCAGATGTACAACTACTTAACTCATTTTCTGCCCTCTCTTATATCCTTCCCAAGTGCATTTCCTGAACTTAGGTGTGGGCAATCCCTGTTAGCAATGATTTATATTTGAACCACAATTGTTAAATTTAATATCCAGCCCTACAGTATTATGATGTTTCTGGTGCATATCTAAAAACAAAAACAAAAACAAACAAAGCCCCACACATTGTTATCTTCAATTTAAAGACAATTAAAGATAATGACTTTCAAGCTTCATTAATATTTAAATGAATATTCTCGTCTTATGCCTGAAGAAACAGTGTGAAGAGTTAAGATAAATACACAATTAAAAATAAAATAAAATATAAAATAAAATGAAATAAAATAAATAAAATAATAAACACATGAAAAATAAAATGTAAGCAATACCTTTAACAGAAATTCTAAATATGTTATGTCATTGAGTTGCATTTCCTAAAGAAGAAGGTTTTTTTGAGGAACAAGGAATAGTGCCCTGGAAATTGTTTTTTTCTCCTTCCTTCCTTTAGTTTCTACTTAATGCAATGCATCTTTAGAGTAATTAACTAGGTAAAGTTTAAATCTCACTTTTCTTTCATGTTAGATTAAACGACTTCTCCCAAAGTTGTGAGTAGCATTATTTGTTACAGTGATTTTATAATGCTGAAGTTCACACAATTTGCCTGTACATTTTTTCTTACGTTTCAATAGTCATAACATACACTTTTTCTTCCAAGTAGTCAGTCAAGCACATATAACTACTTCTTGTGTAGCAGTAAATTAACAGACATATTTTAGTGTATAACATGAGGCATAAGTAATCATAAAGAAAAACTAAAAAATAATTTTATCCGTTTAACTGTTTTCCAAAGAGAAAGAGATCGTTTCTGTAGTTGCATATAAAGATCTTGCCATACAGAAGTGCACAAGCAAGGCAGAAAAAGAAAGAACATTACCTGTTGTCAGTCACATAATCTAGTAAAGCTATTACTAGTAGCTTTGGTGCATTCATCTCACCATTTTTTGTATTTTTTCACATTTATGCCTGGTTGCAAAAGTTCCTAGAAGCACTGTAGAATATTTCTGAATTCTATTTACATAGTGTCCTACATCTGGCAGTCTCCCATGTACAAAGCTAATGGTAACTGCTGCTTTTTTAATTCAGGAAAAAAAAATAATTTCTGCACTCATTCCAGAAAACTATAACACTTACTGTTTTAAAAACATATCAATCCTTAATTATTAAAAAAAGAAATAATCAAGCAAATTAAAATCTTTAAAACAAACACTTAAATACTGAAAATACTGTGCACCACTCAACATATGGAATCTATGATATAGAAAATAGCATGCTATCATACAAAAAAAGAAATATTTGAAAAAATATTGTTGAGTGTGCACAATTACCATATAGAAATTAATTTTGAATTTATATTTTTAATTTCATCAATGAGTAAGTAATTCTGTTTAAAGTTGTGAAAAATACAGGTAAGTGGTGGGTGATGGTGACAAGACTGTAGGGTTCATGGAGCCAAACCTGATACAGTTTCATTCACATTGTTTTCTGGTAGTGTTTCCTGGAACTATTTGCCTCAGAATTATGTCTGCTGCTATCTTGGAGCAAAATACCTGATGTTAGCCAGCATAGCTAACAGCCAAACAATAATCCTGTTCAAAGGACCAAAGCTCACCGTCCCTCTTTATCAGTGGAGATGTATCTATAAGTTTTACTTCTTTTATTCTATTTATTTATCTGACCTACCTTAAAATTGCAGATATGTAAACATACATTAGTTAAACTTTATTTTTTACATTTTTTTAAATAAACCCCAAAACTTTTATTAAAAGTTCCACCAAGTACAGCTTTAGGAAACACACACAAAACAAATATTTTTAAGCATGTCTTAATAGTTACATCATTTGGTGTTATTCTGAAGTTTATATGATTAAATAAACTTTTCTGCTGCTCCTATTTATACACATCTGTGTTTACAAACAAATTTTATGTTTGCCTTTGTGACTATGAATAATACAAGAATGAGCAAGCTGGTGAGAAAGCCCCCCATGAAACCATATAAACACATCGAAGATGTGTATACCTACTTGTATTATCTCACACAGAAACACAGGCTGCTCACAGTGGAGGATGTTCCATCCAGCCTAGATGCAGTCATAATTCTATGATGAGACTTCTGGCAGTTCCCAATGAGATAAGTCTGCCACTCTTTTTTTACTTTCCCACAAGGTCCCACTCCACAATTATGAAAATCCATGCTTTTATTTATTTATTTTTTTTAATTTACTTCCTTACTTCTGAGAAAGTGTCTTGGTTGTTCTCTAATTTTGTTGATTGTCATCTTAATCAAATTTTGTGCTTGTTTATTTTTGTGTAGTTTTATGACTTTAGGGGCAATCATTATCTCAGAACAGGAAGTGTTGGATATTGTGCTCACACACACTGTTTACGTTCTTATTTCTATCAATTATTGTTGTCTATGCTGTGTTACCTACAAGGATTTGGATTCTCCATTCCTTTCAGGCTCATGACATATTAAATAAAGGGGCAAAACTTTGTATGGGAATAATTCAAAATCAGCTATCATAATTATTAAAATCAACCCTTTCCTCCAAATTAAACTAATTCTCACATTCATTACAAGTTTCCAGCCATCTCTGCTGTGGAATTTTTCTGTCCTTCAATGCACCATGCTGTTCCATTTTAAAAGTCTGAATTAAAAAGACATGGATAAAGTGAAGGTTATGACCAATCTCTGGTGACTGATATGTTCAAAAGAAAAAAATAAAAATCCTTTTCCCTAAAAATAGGACTAACAGCCAGAAGGGTAGAGTAGAACAGGCAATATGCATAACTTGCTAATCATGCAGTGGCATGTGTAGCCTACCATTTTTTTTTGCATAGGATTTTCCTATATTTAGAAATTCTAGAAGAATTTGTGCTCCTCAGAATGCCTACATAGTTAAGTGAAATGCTCAATTCCTAAACCTAAAGTTCTTTAAGATGAAATTGTGTTGAGGATGTTCATCAGTTAGTTAATGAATGCAAATATATATGTGGTTGCAGTTATTGCATAACTCAAAAAAAAAAAAAAAAAAATCAGATTCTGAAATTTAATACTTCTATGTGCTTATTTTTAAGAAGCATGCTAAAAAAATAAAAATGCACCCACCAGATTTTTTTAAGAATACTTTGATTTGAGACTACAAGCACTATGTGCTTTAATAATCATTGTTTCATTATTTATGTTTAATGACATACTCCTTAGGTCCTATATAACCCTGAATTTCCTAATGCTTCATCATTCTTTCAAATTTCTGATTTTTTTTTTTCATTAAATTAAGTGTTTATGTATTCAGCTTTCATCCTGATCACAGTTTGGATTTGTGAGGTTTATTGTTTTCTTTTGTCTGGAAATCCAATTATGATTATTAGATATGTTAGTAATTAATAACCCCAATTTAAAAGAAAAAAAAAAATTAAAAAGGTTGTTCATTTATAACATGTACAAGAGATTAATGAATTTTCAATATGCATAAAAGTTAGGAATGTGTTATTTAAAATATTATTGTATTTAAGAAACAGAAAATTGATAAGAGCTATATTTCTTGATGGATTTGCATTTTTATTTCCTTCAGCTCATAATCACTTGCAAATTCTCTAGCTCATCTTATACTCAAAGGAAAGGACTAGATATATCTCTAGGCACTAAGATTTTGAGACATTTAAGACACTGTCTTATTCAGAACAGACAGTTCATGTTGCAAAATAGCCACCTCAGGACAGGAATTTGCTTTTTCAGAATGGTCAGATTGTTCCCTGAAATAACCTATCCTCCGCCATTAGTGAAGTGCCTTAAGTTAGGTAAGATGTATCTATTAGTAGGTTTCATGGAAAAAGGCTAAACAGTATTTCAACTTTTATCACCTTTGTAGGGATGTTGGTTAAAATGATCAACATCATGATCAACAGCAGGGAAAAAGAAATAAATAAAAATAAAAATAAAAATAAAAATAAAAATAAAAATAAAAATAAAAATAAAAATAAAAATAAAAATAAAAATAAAAATAAAAATAGAAATAAAAATAAAAATAAAAATAAAAATAAAAATAAAAATAAAAATAAAAATAAAAATAAGGACAGGATCAGTTAACCAGTCCAAAAGGTTTAGACATTTCTGAACATATAGTCTTCAGTGTTTGAAAAATTGTGGATACTTCCTAATGTTGGTTTGCACCAACATTGGAGGACAGAAGCATGTAATTCACAATTTGCAGATTGTCAGAGCTGGCAAAAAAAAATCCCTGGGGGCTTGGGAGCCACAAGACATGGGTCAGCCTGAAGGTTAGGGTCTGGATCAGACCAGGTGAGGGTCAGACACATCCCTGGGATGTCCAGGCAAGGTCATAGGGATGGACAGAGGCCAGGCTTGGGAGGTCTGTTCACTAGTGGGGACTGTCTGGCCTATCATGGCTGGGAAGGGCAGGGCAGGGTTGCACCACAGCAGGACCTATATTTCAGGCAAAGCCAAGGGAGCCCTCATCTGAAGACAACACTTGAGAGCTAGAAGTGAACCCTGGTTGTGACAGTCCTCCAGAACTTTCTGGAACGGCTCACCATGACCTTGGCTGCATGGGCTCTAGTTTGTTCTAGAGCTTCTACAACCAAACCTCTGCAGACGGCCAGAGACAGAGTACTCTCAGGACCCTTTAGTAATACATGTAGATCATGTAGATACTTATATGTATCTATGCAGTGCTGTCTAATTTGAAATTAAATGTTGCTCTTTTTTTTTTTTTTTTCTTTTTTTTTGATTAGTTTTGAAAAGGACAGGCCTCAAAGAATGAAACTTCTTTCTTCTACAGAAATTTGCCTTTTTCTTGATTTGTTCATCATTAAGAACTACAGGATGCTCATAAGAGTCTGATTCAGTGGTTCATAATAACAATGAGTAATTCTGAAATTAAGAACAACTATGTGAAAGTATCAACCATAAAGCAGTTTACTATCCATCATATTTTATCATGTACATGCTGATTCTTTTACAGCTTGTGCAAATGACTTCAAAAATGTTAAAAGGAGTTTCTCTGCTTAATTGTAACTATTCATGGATTGAAAAGAATATTAGGGATGCTTATTGCAACTTACTCCACGTTTCAAAATTAATCTAAATGAAATCTTCTTCCATTGTTCCCTTGTTGACCATCAATATTTTAAAAGTAGTTGTTTGGTGTCTCATATGATTTATGCTTCTCAATGGCTGTACCTGGAATATTAGAGGCAACATGAAGAGTTCTCATATACTCAACTCTCATCATAAGCAATAGCTAAAGATTAAAGAACTGCTCTTTAATTTATTTACAAAGCTATGAGGTTATATTTCACTCATATTTCTGAAGTCTTATTCAACATTAAAATAAAATCTCTCAGCAACAATAATAGCACACTGTTTGAATACTAACACTTTTACATCTGGCCAACATAACATTTTAGCTTCCAAGTTACCTGTTCATTTATTAATGAAATTACTTAGAAGTTTTAATATATACATATTTATAGCTAAATAATAAGAACATAGGGATAATTGCATTCAGAAGAGTGTTGCCAGCAGGCTGAGGGAGGTGATCCTCCTCCTCTGCTCAGCCCTGGTGAGGCCACACCTGGAGTACTGTAGCACTGTGTCCAGTTCTGGCCTCCTCAGTAAGAGAGGGACATGAAACTAACTACAAGTGGGGGGCAGGGGGAGTGTGGAGCAGCGGGTTTGATCTTCCAGAGGGTAGGAAGGCCCTTCTGAAGGACCTGGACAGGGTGGGTCAATGGGCAAAGGCGAATGGGATGAGGTTCAACATGGCTAAATGCTGGGTCCTGCACATTGGCCACAACAACCCCATGTAGTGCTAAAGGTTTGGACAGAGTGGCTGGAAAGCTGTGCAGAGGAAAAGGATCTGGGGGTGTTGGTTGATGCTTTCCTGAATGTGAGCCGTCAGTGTGCCCAGGTGGCCAAGAAGGACAATGGCATCCTGGCTTGTATCAGGAATAGTGTAGCCAGCAGGATCAGGGAGGTGATCATTTCCTTGTACTCTGCTGTAGTGAGGCCGTGCCTCAAGTGCTGTGTTCAGTTTTGGGCCCCTCAGTACAAGGACAACGAGGCCCTGCAGCATGCTCAGAGAAGGGCTACGAAGCTGGTGAAGGGCCTGGAACACAGGTCCTATGAGGAGTGGCTGAGGGTAGTGGAGTTGTTAAGTCTGGAGAAGAGGAGGCTCAGGGAAAACCTTCTTGCTCTCTACCACTACCTGAAAGGTATCTGCCTCTTCTCACAGGTAACTAGCAATAGGACTAGAGGGAATGGCCTCAAGTTGTGCCAGAGGAGGTTTAGATTGGAAATTAGGAGACATCGGGAGACCAGTATCACCCATTGAACCATGTCCCTAATGGACGTGACACCAACAGACATGGTGCTTAGGGACATAGTTTAGTAGGTGATATTGGTGGTAGGGGGATGGTTTGACGAGATGATCTTGGAGGTCTTTTCCAACATTAATGATTTTATGATTCTACTGGAGCAAGTCCAGAGGAGGTCTACTAAGATGATTAGAGGACTGGAGCACCTGCTATACGAGGTCAGGCTGAGAGAGCTGGGCTTGTGTAGCCTGGAAAAGAGAAGTCTGAGGGGCAATCTCATCAATGTGTATAAATATCTGAAGGGAGGCTGTCAAGCGGATGGAGCCAGTCTCTTTTCAGATGAGAGGATAAGGGCACAAACTGAAGCACAGGAAGTTCCAGCTGAATATGAGAGGGCACTTTACTTTGAGGGTGACAGAGCACCAGAACAGGTTGCCCGAAGAGAGGCTGTGGAGTCTCCTTCTCCGGAGATATTCAAAACCCACCTGGATGCTATCCTGAGCAATGTGCTCTAGGTGATCCTGCTTGGCGGGGGGTTGGATGAGATGATCTTCAAAGGTCTCTTCCAACCTCAGCCATTTTGCTATTCTGTGGTAATGTAGCCATTTTCTAAGCAACTCCTAGGAAATTATCTGCTATTAATGGGGAAAAGAAAAAAAAAAAAAACAAAAAAACACCCAACTGTGATTGCTATAAATTCCTCAATTATTTGACACGTCTATTCACTCAGTTGACCTAACTGAATTATAGTAGCTGTTACAAAAAAAAAGATTTCACGGGTCAGTGGTCAGGTAAAACATTTCAATACATGCATACCTTAGTGGCATTAAATGATGAATGGCATTAAATATCATGCCATTCTCTTTACATTGTCAGGGAAGAATAACTGCTTCTCAGAAAGAGACAAAAGTGTATTTATTAAATGCTGCAATCATCCAAAGACAAACAGATGGCTGCTATTCAAGCAGGGCAAGGCAGCAATTATATGCATCTGTACAATACCAATAAACTGTAATACATCCGGAAGCAATTAGTTGCTCTTGTAGAATAAAGCAAAGAGTTACTCAGAACAGCTTGGTCAATTTTACATAGAAGTTATAACTATGCAAAAAATGGTTTTCCTAACACTGCACACAGTTGTCTTCAATGATTGCATACTGTGTGAGGGAAAATGTATCTACAGCTCATACATAAGAATATAATAATTATCTTCTGTCACAACCCACCCACTTTTTCTGATTTTCTGTTAACACGAATTTGCCTGAAGATAACTTTGTACAATTTTTGCCCTGCTTTTAACTGGACTGATCAACACTCCCATATCCTTCACTGGACTGACCTGACAAAAAGGTTAGTCCAAAACCACACTTCATATGTCACATTGGAAATACACACAGGGGATGAAATCTGAAAGCTTTTGCCTCTAGACTAATGCTCTCTTATGAGTTTTCATGTACTGGCATCTACGTCTACTACTGAACTTGAATTTCACAGTTTATAGTACAGAAAAAAAAAGTTCACCCATCTGTACAGCTATGTTGATAGGTTATATCTAGTTACATTCCTGCACAGCTTTTCCAATCAGCCTTTAAACAACTAAATTATCTCTCTAAAACTAAAATCTAATGGCAATATGTTATTGTTAAAGTAAATTATTATTCTTTGTCTAAATAACTTCAATTTCATTAACATCTGTTCATGTTTTACATTCTAGCTAGCAAGACTCTATCTATTTCTGCATTTTTACATAGATCCAAAAGGTACATCTAAATTCCTAAAAAAAAAAATCAAGGTCTGTAAATGAGCTAGAAAAGTTGACTCCAACTGTCCATGGTCTTAAACAGTGTCTAAACTGTCTAAACTTAAAAAGTTACTCATGTTTTCTGGTTCATTTTAGACCATCCAAATTGTTATGTCCAGAGCAAATTTGCTGTAGAAAAGACCATCTTTATGCAACAGGGTGGTAAGCTAATCAGTTTTAATTTGACTTAATGCTTGAAACAGACTCTTTATTGGCTCTCCATCTTCTGTTTTATTGTTGTTCAGTTTTGTTTTGTTCTGTTTTAGTGATATAGTCACGGAAATGCAGATCAACAGAGATTATCACTATTTGATTTGACTTTTGAAATATAATATGCATATATTTGACACCAATCCCAATCAGATGATGTTGTCTTTGTTTTTGTACAAGCAGATCAGATCTCTTTTGCTTGAACAGCTTTCCATAAGCCAGCTTTGGTTTAGAAGCCATTTAATTGTTATATAACATATAATATAGCCCTCAGAATATGCCAATTATGAAGAATTTCCCTGTTCTCTAAACCAGAAAAGAGCTTCAAGAGCAGACGCATCTTTCATCCCATCAGATGTAAGTCAAATCAAAGGAGTGTGTGTCTGTCTGTAGTCTTCTAGTATTTATTACAGATCCCACAGAAAGTCACATTATATTTTCTCTGATCAAAAATAGATGGTTTGTCACAACTTATTCAAATAATTTCATTTGTTCTGAACCATTAATATGATAGATCTTGTTTTAATAAGT
Organism: Anas platyrhynchos; assembly: GCF_047663525.1. Classification (NCBI taxonomy): domain Eukaryota; kingdom Metazoa; phylum Chordata; class Aves; order Anseriformes; family Anatidae; genus Anas; species Anas platyrhynchos. The sequence goes on along the minus strand of NC_092587.1, from coordinate 159,570,195 downwards.
TTATTTTTAGCGATTCTACAGTCTTTGAATGACTTTTAAATTTTCTCAGTGAAGATTTTCCAAAACCAAACTGATACAATTAATCCCAGCAAATAATTTCTCAGGAATTCCATGAAAGCAGAGATGGTTCTCTTCCTTGTATAACTAGCTTGGACATTTGTCAGCAATCTAGTCTCCTCTATAAGTATGTTGCCAATTCCAAATAATTTTCATTTTTTTAAATGTCGTGTAATTTTAAATAATCTGCTTTGCAGAAATCCAACTATATTGAATCTTCATTGTTACATCCATCAATGAGATATAATCCTACAATTAATAAAATAACAAGCAGCAGAAAATCCAAGATATTTTAAATATAAATAAATATAAATTAAATATAAATATAATGTCTTTAATAAAGACAGGAAAACATACCTTTAAAGTATTCCTTAAGTTTATGTAATGTAAGTGTTTATAGAGGCAAATTAAGGAATCCAGTCTTGTATTATGTCTGAGGTGTATAATGATAATTTATAAGTAAAATTATTAATTTTTAATACAAAAAAAAATTAAAAAAAAAAAAGGAGAGAGATTTGTGATTATGAGAATTGAACAGTAGAGGTAATAAAAAAATTAATACATCAATCATTCTTGTGGAGACATGCCAATTCCAACTACACTATTTTTCTACAGGATATGACTGGGACATAGAAGGGAAAACTTGAAAATAAATTGTAAGATTTTATTTGGCTTGAAATACAAGAATCATTTTGATGCCCATCTACAAGAAGGGCTGGAGGGCAGACCCAGGAAACTATAGGCCTGTCAGTTTGACCTCAGTGCCAGGGAAACTCATGGAGCAGATTATCTTGAAAGTCATCACATGGCACTTGCAGGGCAAGCAGGCGATCAGGCCCAGTCAGCATGAGTTTATGAAAGGCAGGTCCTGCTTGACAAACCTGATCTCCTTCTATGACAAAGTGATGCACTTGGTGAATGAGGGAAAGGCTGTGGATGTGGTCTACCTTGACTTCAGTAAGGCTTTTGACACCCTTTCCCACAGCATTCTCCTCAAGAAATTGGCTGCTCGTGGCTTGGACTGGCGTATGCTTCGTTGGGTTAGAAACTGGCTGGATAGCTGGGCCCAAAGAGTCATGCTGAATGGAGTCAAATCCGGTTGGAGGCTGGTCACTAGTGGTGAAAACGCAAAACAGATAAGATGCTATAAAAGATAATAGGATAATCAAAGTTCCTATGAGAAAGGGAATGCTGGATGGACAGAGAAATTCCTTCAACATTAAGCATGCTGTGCCTGATCAATGCAGCTACTTCTCTGTCATAGGTTTTCCTTCACCTTCAGCAGAGAAAACACTGTGTTTTGATTTGCCACTCAGCACATTTTGCAGAATGTATGAAAATATTCACCCATATAACTCATACTGGGCACAAACTAGATTTCAGAGGTTTCAAATGTACCCTAACTAAAGCTGCAAACAATTCTGAAGCAATATTAATTTTTCAGGATGTTAATCCTTCAGATGTATGAAATTAACAATTAGTTCAAATAAGAAGTAGGTAGGAACACATAAGCTTTCCTACACTGACCCTCTGCCTCCTTATTGTACTTCTATTCCAATAAAGACACAACATGGGGAACAATAAAAGGTAGAGCCACTCTAGAAAGTTTTGATTGTTTGGGAATGCATTACAGTTTGCATCTCTTTCAAACACATTAAGAATCATCAACATTTGCAATACGTGAATTGTCCAAACTGGTAATTTGGTCAGTAGCTATTTATTTTTAGTTATTTATTGATATCAGAGATGATAACCAAGGCTTGTCACTGCTAAGTCTTCATGTCATCCTGTCATCCATAGAAAGAGAAGCTGTCTGTCACTGGATTCACATTAGTGAAAAAAATAAAATAAAATAATAAATAATAATAATAAAAAAATCTATTTACAAGAGAACCAAATGTTTGATCCATACAACATAATTTTTAATTTCTTCCCTAGTTCCACAACTGAAAGAATATGTGCATGTGTATCATTATGAACTTGTTTAGGTAAAGAGACTCTGCTGCGATGAATGTATTCCCTTCTGAGGTTCAGCACAATAGAATGATGCAGTGCCACTTAAACTACTTGACTTTAACATGCACAATAGAAACTATCAACATCAGTAATATTCTGTTTTATTTCAACTCATAATCAAAGTTGAGGAAAACATTTTATTCACAGTTTTATTGACATTTATGCATTGAATACCACTCCTACAGGGTACAGAAGCTGAGCAAGGGAGAGAGCCTTTAATTTCAGGCCTTTCTTTAAGGCTGGAAAATAGAATAAATAAAATCTTATATTTCAGTATTAAACCAGCAAGGCCTAACTTTACTGGAAAAATTCAAAATAATTCAGGAAGGGGTCAGCACTGGGGGTGATGACAGATGCTCACTGGAACATGAGCCTGCAGTGTGCCCAGGTGGCCAAGAAGGACAATGGTATCCTGGATTTTATCAGGAATAGTGTAGCCAGCGGGACCAGGGAGGTGATCGTTTTCTTGTACTCTGCTGAGGTGAAGCTGCACTTTGTTCTTTGGGCCCCTCACTACAAGAAGGACATTGAGACCCTGGAGCATGCCCAGAGAAGGGCTATGAAGCTGATGAAGGATCTGGAACACAGGTCCTATGAGGAGCAGCTGAGCGTAGTGGGGTTGTTAAGTGTGGAGGAGTCTCAGAGGAGACCTTCTTGCTCTCTACAACTACCTGAAAGGAAGTTGTGGGGAGCTGGGGATTGGCCTCTTCTTGCAGATAACTACTGATAGGACTAAAGGGAATGGCCTCATGATGTGCCAGGGTAGGTTTAGGTTGGAATCACACAATTTAATCTCATGATTTACTGTAAAAAAATAATAAATCAATACATCTTAAATTGCTGTTAAATTGAAGTTTTGTATAAATCTATTTGCAATACATAGCCATCTTTCAAGAATATGAAGGTACTGAATATATTCAAGTTTCTTGAATTTCTCAGACCTAGCAGAAATTCATTATAAGAGATTTTGATAGTAATAATATATATATGTGTGTGTGTGTGTGTGTGTGTAATCACAGTTGCCTTAGGGAAAAGAAAATAAATAAATAAAAGCATACTCCTTGCATTGCTGGAAGACATTTTTAAGTACATAAACAATTGTCATTTACAAAAATCATTAAAATTGTAAATTGTCATTTACAAATGTCATCTACAAGACATACTGGTGAAAATAAAAAGAAACAAGAGAAACAAGAATCTTATATTTTGCTTCCTGGTGATCTGGTGATACTTTTTGTTTGTTTGTTTATAACAGAAAACATGCTGCTTGCAGTGACAGTCCCATTTTTATGTATGATTATTTGTTTAATTTTTCTTTGTATTTGCTGTAAACCAAAGTGATTGATTTATATTTCAATGTTTATAAGATTTTGCTAGATGAGCATCTTACCATTGATGGTAATTGATGATGGCTTCCATGGAAATGTTAATTTTGTACCAGTCAATGTCAGTCAGTCCTCATCAGTTACATTCACATGAAATATATGGTGGTCACTATGAAGTCTCTTAGAAGCGATCAAGACTACAGACAGAAGAGGAAGCTTTTAAATTACAATGTGCAAGTAGGCTTTTGTTGTCGTCACCCCCCCATCCTGTCCCACCTCCCCCATCTATCAGGTTCTTTTAATGATTAAAGATTTAAAGGATTATAGCAATATGTAGCAGAATATCTTAAGCTCAATGTGAATATTTCCTTGTCTTTCACATGTAAAAAGCAAGCCAACTTCTAACTTTGAACTTGAGGAATCCATCAATGTATAAAAATAGTCTTCCGTAGTGGGATTTTCCACATATTTTTTTTCCATAGTCAAATGTTTTTAAAACATTTTTTTAAAAATCTCTTTCTTCTAATATTGTCATTACTAGTACTACAAACGTTCCATGTATATGTACCTATAAGATTTCTCTTGTATAATTATTGTCTTTTTAAAGACAATAATAAGTGATATGATGGAAAAAGTGAAAGTTTCTGTTCTGTTGGTGTGTTTCTTCTGAAATGACATGAAGCAACAAGCTGCTGATATGAAGCCGTTAAAGTTTCCTGAATAATCCTGTGTTTTGCTAGTTATAAAAGACAAACAGCCCAGCCTAATACCTTAAAAAATCAAACAATATTATTGTCTTCCAATCTTTGAGCTATGACAAATCTGTTTTAGATTCTGTAGTGTCCAACTTCTCATATCCATATATGAGATATGGAGGCAGTAAAAATCATATCAAGTTGCTGTATGAAGCAGGTGGTACAGAAAAGTTATGTCTACGGTCTAGCAATTTTTTTTAGCTTTGAAAGGAATTACTTTTATGCATTAGCACCAACACCACCCAGAATAGATCTGTAAGTGTCATGGTTTTGTCTGGAAGAGCATTAATTTTCTTTGTAGAGGCCTATAAGATGCTGTTTTTTGGACTTTTGATTAAGAACGTTTTGATAACACATACAATATTTTAGCTGTTGCAAAGACAACGGCTATTTTAGCTCTCACAGAGTCAAGGACTTCTTTTATTTCTTGTGCTGTCCTGTCAGTGAGGAGGCTGGGGGTGCACGAGAAGTTGGGAGGGGACACAGCCAGGACAGGTCACCCAGACTGACCAAAGAGATGTTCCATACCATATGGCATCATGTTCAACAATAAAAACTAGGGTAAAGAAGGAGGAAGAGGAGGAAATTTGAAGTGATGCTGTACGTCTTCCCAAGAAACCATTACATGTAATGAGCCTTGCTTACTTGGAAGTGGCTGAACAACTGGTGGGAACTGGCAAATTAATTACTTGTTTTGCTTTGCTTGTGTGTTGCTTTTGCTTTACCTGACAAAATCAGTATTAATTACATGATTCTTCCTGTTGAGGAAGTCCAGAAACCATTCTCCAGAAGTTTGAAGGAACATAACCACTGGCTACCTTTAAGATAAAAATACTATGCTTGTTTCAAAACTCCTTTATTTCACACACACAAACACACACACATTAATAAATTAGTCAGAAGAGTGACATCCTATAAGGCAGCTTATCCTTGAGAAAGAGACTTAGAAAGGAAAAATAATCACAGCTGATTAAAACCATACTTAAAATACTGTTCACATTTTTTTAAACATGTACCTTTATATATTACCCACTTTTGTATATATTCCTTCCACCTCCCCCCAGAAAACTGAGTATATCTTAGATGTGATATGAATACATCTCAATAACTTTCAAAGTGTCAGTGCGTGGGGATGTGGGAGTACATGTGTACATGTGGAGGTGTGCAATTTAGCACATATACTGTTCAAATTTTGTACTAGAGTCAACTTTTATCCAGAATGATACCACCATTTTATGATATCTTTTTCCTACTTTTTCCCCCCTCCCTCATATTTAATAGAACCCTTGGGGGGGAAGGAGAAAAGTAAAATTATTTCTTTTTGTACACTATTTGGCAGCAGTACTACCTGCTATGATTGCCATCTGGCATGTTTTCTCTCAGAATGTTCCACAAACTACAACAGCTGTTTGTGGAAGTAGGTGGCATGAAAGTGTTCTTAGACAGTACTAGCAAAAGAGGAGATGAGATGAGATGAGGATAAGGGCTGTGGTTACTACAGGATGACTAACTCCATTCTAGGAATGAACTTTCCTTAAATAGTCTGAAACTTTGGTGATAAATTTTGTGTCATACAAGTCTAAGGACCAAGTCGTACATCAAAGATGTGGGGAGGAAAGAGGAACTATTCTTTCTGTGCAAGAGGTGACATTAAAAAAAGAGAAGTACAGCTGAATATTGAAATTACATGTCTGTGTATGATGCACTTGGAAAAATTGTGTTCACAGAACAGCTTCTTGTAGTAGGTCGGGGATATTGTAACATGGAATTTTTTTACATTCGCAGAATGTACATTCATGTACATTTGCAGAATTCACATTCTTGTATGAGACAGATGATTATGTATCTCAGTTCACTTCATCTGCCCCATAACACAGTATAGGATGACCCAGGCAGGTAGAATCCATCCCAGACCACATAATATATGATACGTATTTGCTACACTGAAAGTTTCAAATGTGCAAAAAAGTAACAACAGAAAGACAAGCCAACAACTTACTCTTAGTGTAATGGAAATCTTATGCTTCAAATCAATAAATTACTGCTAATTCAGATTTAATTATCACAGAAGAAAAAAAATAATAAAATAAAATAAAATAAAATAAAATAAAATAAAATAAAATAAAATAAAATAAAATAAAATAAAATAAAATAAAATAAAATAAAATAATAGAGTGTGGCAGAAAATAGTAATAATTAGAACTGTTATGCACATTTCCTAGTGAATCCCCCTTCCTTAGATGTTTTGCTCACCCTTCCACTGTCTGTTTGCGTCCTGATGTTGAAAGCTTCACTTCTGGGAAGACAGTTACACTCAGCTGTCAGCATCATCAGTTCTCAGTCAGAAGTGTGATTTTACTGACAAGGTTTCTTTGTGAGGAGGAATATGATGTGGATGGATTCCTTTTCCTCACTCTAGGATTAAGCTGAGACTATTTTTTATGTTTTCTGATGCTCTTACACCATTTCTTTACTTCACTGATTTGCAGCTCCACAGTAGATCCAAATTTGTTGTCTATATAGTGTCTGAATTATTTATTTATTTTGACACTTCCTTTTGTTCCTTCTGTTACCTTTAGAACTTGTTTTACCCAGCCCTCAAGCCTGTATTTCTTTACCTGCCTCCTGTTGTTCAGATGCCTGAAGATTCCTGTGTCAGCCTATACCTCTCTTAACGTCCCATGCCTGAATACCATGTATATACTTCCAACTACATCCTGTGTCACCCACTTGCAAAGCACTACTATTATCCTAATTCTATAGTCCTCTACATTAAATTGTTCTGCTAGTGATAAATATTCCATCCTACACGATATAAGTATTTGTTATTATTAAATATATAAAAATAAGGTTATACTATCCAAAGATTTGTAAAATGTAAGAGTAAGTGTGGGAAAAAAATATTAAAAAGGACTGCAGTCATAGATGGACATACTAAAAGAAATTTCCAGCCAGGTCAAGACAATACCAGAGAAAACCCGGTAAGCCTCATTTCTAGTAAGCCTTTCAAATTCGGTGCAAAGCTGGTGATCTCTTAAGACCAATATGTGTAGAGGGCTAAAAAAATACATCTTCTGGATATCTTTCATCTGTCATTCGCTCCATCTCATTGGTCTTATACTATTTTCCAGCACAGTGCCACCTTGCCATCTGTCTTTTCATAACAACAAACAGAAAAATGAGGTTTGTGTTGCTATTTTTTCATAATATTTCATACACATGGCAGCTTTGCCTGTACCAGAAAAACCTTATGTTCATCTTCATGTATTTGTAGGGTAACATGCCTTACATGAGACTAAACTGAAGGGGCCAGGTGAAGTTGGCATCTTCATAGATTTGAATGAAGCTGGTATTAAATTGCCACAGCCTATATATACAGCTGTTCAGACAACTTTTACCATGTCATCATCTTCTGTTTCATCTAGTGCCTTGGGCACCAAGAATGATACCAGGCTGAATAATACAAACAATTTTTTGATAGCTTATTTGAAACATTTTGTTTAAAGTATCTGCAGTATGTTTGGAAAAAATAAATAAATAAATAAAGTAATTAAGACTTCTCTAAATTCATTATAATCTAAATTCAATAAAACAATCAAAAGTTTTCATAGATCAAAACTTTAAGTAAATGCTGGTTTCATATATACTGGTTTTATTTTTTAGTTTTCTAGTATAAAAATATGTATCTTTTACTTATCTTTTATTTATTAGAATATATATATAATTTATTGAAATTCAAACAATTTTGATAAACTTTTTACAATTATACAATTAACAAAAAAAACTTTTTGTTTTACAATAATCAGATTTATTTATGCCCAGTGTGCATGCACATGATAGTCCATGAAATTTACAGCCTTGAGCTCAGAAACAACCATTTGGAGCTAGACATCAACTGCAACCAAAGCAGTACTTTGGTGTTGCATCTGTGCTTCAGTAGAGGGTCATTTAGGTAAACTGTTATCAAATTAAGGGACTGGTTCATTTGATAAATCTTCAGAATATAGTCATCCAAGACATAGAACTCTTAATATCATTTTACACCTGATACAAATATTTATTACTTCAATTTTGAGATGGAAAGACCCTGGTAGAGGTAAGGATCTTCTCTTTTCTTTGGATTAAAACACAGAGGATTAAAGATAGACATGGCTTGGATATGCAGATTATATAGAACCTTTAAGATTCAGAATGGTATTAGACACAAAAGATCTATCTCTTTTATCAGGCATTATTCTGTTTCATGACTCTGTACTAGTTCAGGAATTAAAAACCAAATCTGTGCAGTGCTAATGAAACTGCAGTTTTATTATATCTGAACTGCTAATATAATAACTACTAATACAATAAATCTGAAAAGCTTTATTTCATCTAATGTTGTACACAGACATTAAAAAAAAAAAAAAAATCTCTGCAATTTGACACCTTATTCCTACTGTTTGCTAAATGACTGTTCATATCAGTTTTGATAACATGCAATATCTTATCATACAAACAGCTTTTACACTTTTTAAGGAGTCAGCAGCTAGACTTCAGATCTGCATAGCACTCAAACATGAAATGTCAGCTTGATTAGTTATGAAAGTAGGAATGAATGTTTAGATTTAACTGCAGTGAAAACTTAGAGTTTGAAGTGACTCAGTCACACATCTGTACTGTCAGGATAGCTATCCTAAACTTAGATCTCTAATTAAAATATTTATACATTTTGTTGCTTTTGGTTGCAAAAAGATACTTTCTGGTATAAGCCTAATATAAAAATATCATATAGAGTCCCTGATTTCCTGTGTAGAATTTCAAGACAGGTACTCTTAGTTTATAAATATACATACAGTAGAAAACTATATAGATAAACTGCTGAAAGTTAAATGGATAATGCATCAGTTTCTAATCTAATTTCTAGGACAAGGGACAATTCCTTGAAGTGTTTATTATTATGAAACACTGACAGAATTTTGCCTGTCAGCATCTGAACTAAACTTTTAAAAGTACTCTGCTAAAAGGCTTACAGGACTTGTGAGACAGAACGTATTGAGATGTGCATATATTTCTCACTTTAAGAAGTTCTCTGCTTATAGACATTTCCCACTCAGCATGTATATCAATATGGGCACATTGACAAGGATGAGGTCAGAGTCACAGACCATGACCATGTGTGGGAAAACAAAAGGGTGGAGTGGATATCCCAAGGCTGTGTCTGTGAGTGCTTGGAATCACACCCATCTCCTGAGAGCATCAATGACAAAGGTGCCCTAAAGCTACAGTAGAGATGATGTCTTCAGGGTCAAAAGAAAAAGGTCAGAGTAGTCTCCAGTGTTAAAAATCAGAGAAAAGTACACAATAACAGTTATTTAACTTCTGCACTGTACAGAGATCTGATAAGATGATCTGTAGGAACTGTGATCCTAGCTAACTCTATTTAGGTCTAAGACTTAGCAGTTTTTGTTTTTTGTTTTGTTTACTCTTTTATATTTAATTTGAAAAAAAAAAAAAGAGAGAGAGAGAGAGAAAATAAAATGTAAACAGAATTGTCTTAATTAGTTTTGCAAAATGTTCTAGCATGAAGCTACAGTCAACACTGGAAAACATTTTCTTTTAAGTATTTTTGTTTTCCGAAAGAAAATCACTGAAAAAAAAAAATTAAAAGCAAACAAAAAAAAATCAAGAAAAAAAAAACTGCAACAACCACTCAAGTCAACAGAATACGAGACAAACAACATAAGCTGTTATGGTGGTTTAACAATGACAGGTAACTAAGCTCCACCATGCCACTCTCCCACTCCCTCTTCTCATAAGGACGGGGAGAGTATATGATGAAAAAAAGCTCGTGGGTTGAGATAAGGACAGGGAGATCACTCACCAGTTACTGTCACAGGAAAAACAAACACAGCTTGAGGAAGATTAATGCAATTTATTGCCTGTCAACAATAGACTAGAACAGTGAGAACTAAAAGCAAACTAACATACACATGCCTCATTCTACCTTCTCATCCCCAATGAGTACAGAGGAATGGGAAATAGGGGGTTGTGGTTTACTCGGGAGGGCAGCCGAGCTCCACCACAACTGCTGTCTCACTCCCCCTCATCAAAGGGAAAGGAGAAAGAGGAGAAAATATGATTCAAAGGGCTCAAGGGTTGAGACAGGGAGATTGCTCAATAGTTATCATGATGGTCAAAACAGAGTAGGGAGATAGTAAGATTTATTGCTTATTACTAACAAGCTAGAGAAGTGAGAAGCAAAGGAAAGAAACCAAAAGCACCTTCCCCCCCCATCCACCCTCTTCCACCTCCTCACCCGAGCGGCGCAGGGGAATGGCGGAATGGGATAAATGGTGAGTCTACAGCGCTTCTTTTCTGCTGCTCCTTCGCGGTCACTCTCATCCCCTGTGCTGTGGGGTCCCTCCCATGGGATGCCATCCTTCCCAAACCGATCCTGCAGGGGCTTCCCACAGGCAGCAGCTCTTCCAGAACTGCTCCAGATATGGGTCCGTACCACAGGGTCCATCCCTCAGGAGAAAACTGCTCCAACCTGGGTCTCCCACGGGCAGCAGCTCCTGCCAGGTCACCTGCTCCTGCGTGGGCTCCTCTCCATGGGCTACAGGTCCAGCCTGGGATCTGCTCCAGCAGGGGTTCTCCATAGGCCTCTGCCTCCTTCAGGGCAGATCCATCTGCTCCACCAGGGGCTCCTCCATGGGCTGCAGTGTAAAACCCTGCTCCACTGTGGTACACCACAGGACACAGGGGAACTTCTTCTCCAGTCCCAGGAGTAGTTCCTCCCCCTCCTTCTTCACTGACTTTTGTGTCTGCAGGGCTGTTTCTCACTCCTCACTCTCCTAGCTGCTGTTGTGTAGCAGTGTTTGTTTGTTTGTTTGTTTGTTTTTCCCCCTTTCTTAAATATGTTCTCACAGAAGCACAAAAAACATTGCTTGTTGGCCCCTTATCTAACATGGAGCAGCTCCAGGATTCTTTTCACAGAAGCCACTACTGCAGTCCCCTGACACCAAAGCCTTGCCACGTAAGCCACAGATGGATCTGTGCCACTGCACTGCTTCTCTACTTCTCAAGGGCTTGCTTTAGGATCTGCTTCCCAGGTAACCTGCCCTTCGGTGCAGTAGTAAAATAGTTGGGATGAAAGTGGGACAGATTTCTCACAGATGAAAATAACTTTGACGTTGTCACATGGTATCCCCGTAACCCTACTCCACCTTTCTCAGAGGAGGCTGGAGTTGCCGTGGCTGGCTCGAACTGGTTACAGCCATGTTGGATCCGGAGAAGTTGGAGGCATTTCTTTCCACTCCCCATGCTCAGGTCACTGTCCGTTTCCCTACCACCACCCCACCCGACAAGAGCTGCTGCTTGCTGGTGGCAAGGGTTTGGCAGACCCTGGAAGGAGGGAACAACAGCCCTTTCTTTCAGAAGGAGTCCAGAAAGGCAGTAGAGGAGTGTTCAGAGAGAGCCACACCCCCAGAGACCCAAGCAGGGCCCTGGGCTGAGGGAGATACTCCTGCCTCAGGCTGCCTGTTTCTCCTGGTGGGGACTGCACTGACCATTGTAATGACTAGAGTGAGGTGGGAGGGGTGAGCACAACACTGGACAGAAGGGCTGGGTGTCTTTTTTGAGTTCTTTAGACTCTACAGTTAATAAGGCTTTTCTGTATGGATTAGATAATTCAGGCTCTTAGGCTGTTAAAACATTAAATGGACTAACAATAGATTCATAGCTCCATCTACATGAAATGTTCCTTTGGCCCAGAGCAATATTTAGGGTGTAAAAATTGCATTTTGGAAGTGCATTGAATGGTGCACTGCTTAGAACCAGCCTATGGCTGGTCCAAAGAAACAACAATGCTGGAATAACTGTGGTATGAATGCTTGGTCCTCAACATCATCAGTTTTGTTTAACACAATAACTTGTATTTGTTTGCATTACTTATTCCTGTAAAGCTTTGTGAGGTAGCAACACCCAAAGAACAACTGGGTCTCAAAACTTACAAAATATATTTGCCTTGATGCACTGTCTTATCCCCTTAAATGTACAAAAGTAAAATGTTTTACAATAACAAAATCCAAACAAATTTATCCAGGTAGTGTTTACAATTAACTGAGGCTACGTGCTTACTTTTTATATCATGCTTACTTTCTTTTCAGAGGTAACTAACAGTGTATGTAGCCATTTTCACATACTGATCTTACAGTATCCCTGTTTATAGAAATGATTCAACAAGTATAAAACAATGTATAAATTGTGTCAACATATATGTCTAAACTGTCAACATAACTATTTGTATGATTATTTATTGCAATTATTTTGCAGCCATTCAAAGATAATTGAGTCAAACATTACCTAGTATTCCATAGCTTTCTGCTCAGCCAAAAAATAGGTACGCCACAGCCTGTGGTAGTGTTCGCTTTCTTCTGTCACCTTGTTAGAATCCCTGCTCTGAAGGTACCTCATTGAAAATGTATTTTCTCTGACATTTCTGTCAAAAGATACTTTTATTATTATTCCCCCTTTATATTAAAACAGAAGCAGCAGTAATCAAAATGTAAAGAAAACAAACTCTGTCAACTGTGAAAGTAAGTTTTCCCTCATAGGCAAAATATGCCTCAGAGGAATTGCAAGCACTGAAACTGTGTTCAAATCACTCTATGTCTCAACGGGGAATATTTAGTTGTTTTAACAATCAAATTGTATTTCAGAAATAGAGATATACAAGCATGTCCAATACATATCTTATAACTCAGGAATAGCAGCATTGTGACCAACAGTGATAGTGTGGTAGATAAAAAGTTATCCTAAAACTAGAAAAAAAAAATCATCAAGTCCATAAAACTATGAAAGGAAACAGTATTGTGAGATGTAACACTTCAATGTATGCATCTGATTAGGTAGATTGGTGACATCTCCTTGGACCTAGATGGCACTTTTTGAGTGAAGTTGGCCTAAGAATTTTCTTTCACACAGCTTGATATACTCAAAAAACAGTGTTCTAAATTAAATTAATAGCAGCACCAATGTTTTCAGTCTAATTATTATACTGAATAAATCAGAAACAGTACTGACATTTCGGTTCCAGTACACTATACTACACCTCTGTAATTGCTCCATCTTAAAAAGCAAAATTTAGGTCTAGATTTAAATGTCATTCATTTATTTTTATTGAAGAATGTCTTGTGTTTACAAATACCACCCATCTATGCTTTTATTTCTGCTAGTGCTCACAGTGTCACACTTTTGGGGCTTGCTGACATTAGTACTTGATTTTCCATAACAGCACATAGGGTCATTATTTTTGCTGTGTTAATCAAATGAGAATCTTTGAAGGCTAAGCCCTGTTAGTCTTCACTGATATTCCTCTGTGTGTTTTTCTACATAGATATACTATATATCTTTTAAATGAAGATAACGTATTAAAAAAAAAAAAAAAAAAAAAAAGAAAAGTAGATTTTACACAAGAGACCTAGAGACTTTCATCTTTTCAGTTGCCCAGAGAAAATAAAAATTGTTTTCTTCATGGTAGAAAAACACTGGCATATGCAATATGAATTTCCTCCCAAAGAAAGCATTATTTGTAATGTAAAAGAAAGACAGAGAGCAGCTGTAAGATTATTTAGCATTCCAAACTTAACTTGCCCGCTTCTGAATGTCTGTTCAGAGTGAATATTTAGTAGTGCAGCTGGCATTGTTACTGATTGAAGAACTCTACTTATTGCATTGAGCATCTTACTTTCCTGGAAAAGTATGTCACAGCTTCCTACTCACTACCTCCATCATCTAAGCTCAAATGCCTTGGGGATATTCTATTTTATTTTATTTTATTTTATTTTATTTTATTTTATTTTATTTTATTTTATTTTATTATTTATTTTTTTATTCCTGCTCTGCCCTGCCCTGCCTTTCCCCTTTCCTTCCCTCATCTTCTCTCTCCTCCACCCTCTACTACCTCCCTTACCTCTTTTTTCCATTTACTTTTTAAGTGGTCTGGATATTTATTTTTCAAATTCCAAACCAAAAATTATTAAAAACATACTTAAGTAAATTATAACTGTTATTGTAAATTGTTCCAATAAGAGTCAGGCATTGTTTTAGAGTGACAGATATACTTGTGTGCAAATGGAAATTCGAAGTTAGAAAAAAAAAATCCAAAATAATAGTTATTATAGACACAGACTGCGTCAAAAATTACTGCTTTTATGCATGTGAAAATAAGGCATTTTGCTTAACATAGAGGTGGTAGTGGTAGTGACAGAAGCAGATATAAGATATATAAATCTAGAGGAGGCAGCAAAGTCTGGAATTTCAGAAGAATATATAACTGTTACCAAAACATTACTCTTCAAAGGGCATAAAGGTCAAACCTGTATCAAAATATCATACATTCTTAGTAGTATATCGTACTTGTCTGTGTTTATATCCCTAATGGTTCCAGAATGCTATCTTAAGTGCTTATCATTAGAAATATAACTTGTACTTATACTGAGGCATGAAAATCAGCAATCAAATAAAACTATCAGGGATAATCCTCTTGACATACAGATGTTCAGTATGGGTAAAAATCCAGCGTAGGTACAGTAATGGGCTGTGTACAGACCATTAATACTTTAATTTTAAATAAATGTTATTTTAATTTAAAACATTTTTTATAGATTGATATAGTGACATGTTAGCAGTTTCAGAAATAAGTTTTGTTTTACTACAGAAGTTACATATTAATTCACTGGAGAAACAGAGATCCAAAGGTAACAATGGCACTAATAGTGCACTGTCTGATGAAAGGAAAATTAAAAATTAAAATTCCCTCATGTTGATTTTTTTTTTTTTTCCGTGGAGTAAACAGAGAAAGTTATACTCTCACCATCCTTGCTTTATTTTTGGAAGGTTGTGTATCACGCTGTGGTTAAAGCCATTGTTCATTTAACTAAGTAAAAAATAGCAGAAATACCAAAAGGCATCTTGTTGCTAAGCTCTTACTTGTAGTGGGCTTACATGGCAAGGTTTTGGTAGCAGGGGGCCATAGGGGTGGCTTCTGTGAGAAGAATCTAGAAGCTGCCCCATGTTTGGTAAGGCACTGCTGACCAGAGCTGACCCAATAAGCGATGTTGTTTGTGCCTCTGTGAGAGCATATTTAAGACAGGGAAAAAAATGCTGTGCCACACAGCAGCTGGGAGAGTGAGAGGAGTGAGGAACAGCCTTGCAGGCACACAGGTCAGTGAAGAAGGAGGGGGAGAGATGCTCCAGGCACCAGAGCAGAAGTCCTCTGCAGTCTGTGGCGAGGACCATGGTGAAGCAGGCTGTCCCCCTGCAGCCCATGGAGTACCACGGTGGAGCAGGGTTCCACGCTGCAGCCCGTGGAGGAGACCACAGTGGAGCAGGTGAACCTGCACCAACGGAGGCTGTGGCCTGTGGAAGACCCCTGCTGGAGCAGATCCCAGGCTGGACCTGTAGCCCGTGGAGAGGAGCCCACGCAGGAGCAGGTGACCTGGCAGGAGCTGCTGCCCGTGGGAGACCCAGGTTGGAGCAGTTTTCTCCTGAGGGATGGACCCTGTGGTACGGACCCATATCTGGAGCAGTTCTGGAAGAGCTGCTGCCTGTGGGAAGCCCCTGCAGGATCGGTTTGGGAAGGATGGCATCCCATGGGAGGGACCCCACATGGAGCAGGGGCAGAGAGTGACCATGTGGAGACAAAGTGGTATAGACTGACTGCAACCCCTATTCCCCCATTCACCTGTGCTGCTCAGGGGGAGGTGGAAGAGGGTGGATGGGGGGAAGGTGGTTGTGGTTTCTTTCCTTTGTTTCTGACTTCTGTAGCTTACTAGTAATAGGCAATAAATTTTACTAGTATCCCTACTCTGAGTCTGTTTTGCCTGTCACAATAATTGTTGAGGGATCTTCCTGTCCATAGCTCAAACCTTTAGCTTTTTGCATCATATTTTCTCCCCCTTTTCCCTTTGATGAGGGGGAGTGAGAGAGTGGTTGTGGTGGAGCTCGGCTGCCCACCCAGTTAAAACCACCACAGAAGACTGTAAACAGAAATGACAGAGCAACATCCTTGCACTTACATGTGTATCTGTGCCACAAAACTTATAATCCCTTTTTTGGTGTACTATTTCAAAATAGTCCCATTCAAGCCATAGTTACTCTGGTTCCCAAAAATTTTGACCCACAGTTGAGCCATATATACTATTCATCTCTGTAAAAGCAAAATAAGCAAACAAAACAAAACAAAATAAAACAAAAACAACAACAACAAAAAACAAATAACAAAAATGACAAATAAGAAGATTCTACAATACAGAAATAAAGTCTCCAATGGGTTAAAAATCAAGGCTGTTTTCAAATAAGAGATACTTGAAAATACAAAGATACAAAGAAATACTGAAGATTGGTGAACCTTTTCAGAAGAAAAATACAGGCTTTATGTGTTAAGTAGCAATGCAAGGAAGATCAGGGCTCTGAAAATAATCAGGCAGATTAAGTTTGCTGTGTTCCTACTGGATCCATCTAGTTTGTTACCTTTGGCACCTAGTGGCATTTGTCACTAGTCTGCACATCCTGCTGTGTTAACAAGATAGAAAGCGGTTGGTATTTCTTTTTGTTACTTATTAGGGTAATAAAGGTGTCAGCTGATGTATGCTGTGGTTGCAAGACCATCTGTTCAGGAGTAAACAAGTCACTTGGACAATGGAATAAGTGCCTAGAACCTTCTCTCTGTTACTGCTTCTGAAACAATCCCCACTATACAAAATGCAATCAGTTTCAGACATTTCAGTATCACCAATTGGCAAGAGCTTCAATTATCCTGTATTTACCTGAACAGAACTGCATCCTAAAGCAATGGGGAGTGTTGCATAAGAAATGCTGCTAATTTTGCTGGACAAACTCTTTCACAGATGGCACATATTTAGATACGTTTATGTAGTCAATTGCCCCTGGACAGATTTTGTGCCAACACTCTCTTTCCCTAAGGATGTCTTTTTATTTTATATTTTTTATTTTGTTGGATAGTTCTTGGAAAATAATATTATTTATTCTCTGACCAAAGGCTTGGACAACTGACTAATCTCAATGATTTTTCTTGAACCTTGGAAAAAATAAATGGTACATAAAAGCAATAAATACTTGATCTGTGCAATTATGACTGTATTTTTAATAAATTTGAAACAAAAACAGCTTTCCTATTTTCATAAAATTATGTGGTTTCATTTGATTTTCCTTTGCATGTTGTTGTAAAAGCAGTTTCTTGGAATTTCCCAAATGTATACAAAATAATCATTGCTCATCAAAAAATGCATTTAGGTAAAAGCTGATTGATTCTGTTTAATGATGACCTTTTGTATAGTACAAACTATACTTCACAGAAGAAAATAATTTCAAATTGAGCAATCAAAATGTTCCATTCAATCTCTAAAGGTAACACAATGACATTGAAATGTTCCAGTTAAAGAAGTTATCAGAGTAGTCATTTATGCTAAGACACATTTGGCACAAGTCACTGTTTCCAGATTCCTTTGTACCTTTCCTATAATAGCATTATAATCACTGGCTACTTTTTCCTTTTTATTTTTTTTTTCTTTAATTTTATTTGTAAAACATATCTTTACTTTAAGCATGCTAAATGCACAGTTTTACCACCCAGATAGAATTACTTGGCTCAATACCATGAGTACCATGATTCAGATGGGATATGTATTATTCATGACAGTATAGCATTGCTAAGATTCAGGATAGGACAGAATTATGGTTTGGCTGACCATATTACATATTCCCAAATATTACCTTGCTCTCCTCCTCCTTCCCATACTCATTTTTAACTTAAGCTTGTTAGCCTGGAACTGCTAATGAAGACTTATAAAGAGAAGAATGAATATATTGTACTTTAAATGATAACTGCAATACCAGTGGTTTTTTTTCTTTTTTTTTCTTTTTATTCATATGTTTGTAAAACATATTCATTCTTCTCTTTCTATTGAAGTAGATTGTCCTTGAAAGAAAAAGGAGGCTATTTTTTTTCAGAGTATAAAAATAGGTTTTCTAAAATGGGAAATATGGGAAAATGGGAAATATAACACATAAGTAAGGTTCTTAAAACATCATTGTAAATACAGGAACATCTTCATAGTCATTCTACAAAATGGATAGTGTTTTATTTACTCAGTATTGTTTTCCTTGCTTCTTTCCCATCTGAATACAGGGACATTAGTTTATCAGTTTGGCAGATGATCCAACACTATACATAGGGCATCGGGATAATGTCTGTCATTTCCAATAGCACTGAGATAACTGGTATAAATGCAGACATTGTCTGTATTTAATAAATAAATAAATATATATATTTGATTACACTAAAAGAATTACAAATGGATGTTTGCAAGCTAACAGGGCTGAAATTTTTCTAATCAGTTCAGGAGATAAGTCACATACTTTATTTTAAAATTGTCAGCACTAAGTGTCCCATTCTAACTAATGATACGGCATGTGGTTTAGATGCCTAGAACATGTGCCATTCTGTGCCATTCCTTTCTCTTCCAACCTCCTGCCCCAGATTCTTCAGCTCTTCATCTCACACTATGCCCTCACACACGCAGTCCTCACAAATTCCTTTAGTTCCCTATGACTGCTTCTGCAGAAGGAAGCAGTTGTCTAAATCAGACAGTGGTGACAGTGGGCTCTTTTAGCCAGTTTGCTACCAACAAGCATTGCAATCTTCTGTTTCACTCTACGATGTGCTTGCTTTGTCTCCATCAACTCAGACTTTCCCTTTCAACAAGGCTTTTCATTCAACACCCTGGTGTTAATGGCAGTCTGTAACTGCAAGAAGTGATGGTCAAGGAGGGAAAGAGGCTATGGTGACTCTGATCTTTGTTTCCACAGAAGGAAGAGATAATGAAATATACTCTCATCTGTGTTCTATTTCTATGTAAGCTCTGTTTCGGAGATTCCTTTCCACTGCCTTTGCAGTGTTTTGCCTGTTGTTTTGCCTGTGTATGTTATGAGATTGTTCTGTCTCATTGATCTGTCTTCACAGGTAAAAGCTGAAAGACGAAAGCACCCTCCACCCTCTGTAAAAAGGTTAAAATGGTTTCTAAAATGTTCTTCTAAAATCTTTATAAAATGGTTTACAGAGAAAGAAGGGAAAATAGTCAAAGAGTTTTACATCAGTTATATTTTTGCTGGCTTATTTTCTTCTCTGCTTTCAAAAGCACAGAGAACCCTATGCAGAAGTCATGAGGATCATTACTGTGTTCTTTGTCTGCCACAGTGGAAGTAAATAGACAAAAGAAGCAAAGATGGGTGTGGATGATGACAACTATCAAGTTGTTGTTCATATTTGGAAACATAAATCACAAATTTGATTGAATTTCATGAAATATATTGTGTCAAAGCACTTTTGTTCCAAATAATCTTTCTAATGACCTAATACATGCTGAAGCAGAACAGTGAGGCACACTAGGTTCTATGCATTGTAAAACACTGTAGACTGACAAAATCTTGGATAATAGCAGTCTGTTATAAAATGAGTTCAAACATTTCTAAAGGATAAAGGAGCTCCCATTAATTTAATAACTTGTCTAAGCTTGGAGTAACAGAAACATGAGCAAAAGTGAGCTAAATTCTTACCACTGTAAATCTGTGTGACCCTATAGATAACAGTTGTGACATTACACTTTTCTACAGAATTTGTAGTGCTGATCCAACCTGAAGTGTCAAAAATCCACTGAAAATCAAGTTGAATAAGGAATAAGCAATACACAGCAAGTATCTTGTTGTAAGTTGAGTTTTGTTTATTTTTTTACTTGGATTTTATTTTATTTTTGCATCTGTTTAAAGACTAACGTATTATTTTAAAGGTAGAGATTTAAACCTAGTATTGAATAAAAAAGCAAAATTCAACATTATCCACTGCAGGTGGAAATTGCAGACTACACTGGAGAAATATTGTTTTGCAGATAACATAAATTATAGGTGCTGCTAATTCACTGTGACATTCACCGAATGCTATGATAAATAGCAAACATCTGCCAGAATTGGTATATCCTCAACCACTTAAGAACTTTCAATTTCATATCCAGATCCAAATGTTTTAGATCAGTTATTACAACTAAAATGATACCACATAAAAGGTATGCAATCAGGCTAATATATGAAGTCTTTCAATAGGGCTGTTTGAATAACAGTTCAAACTGAATATTCATATATTGTTTCTACACAACAGTTATGGCTTAGAAATTATGTCTGTGTGAATAATGGCTCTTTGCTACCCATGAGCTGACCACGATGAGCATGCTGCAGGACTCTCCCATGCCACTGAACTCCAAAGCAACCATGGGTTCTACCAGTAACGCCCTGCACCCCATCACAGCGACCATTCCTGTTTCCTCTTGCTGCCTGCATACCACTGCCAGCTCTCACTAACATGTAAGCTGTGTTGATCATTTTTACTCTTGTGGGACAATAACATCATAGTTTATTTCTTTACAAGCCTAATTAAATGTGTGGTTAAAATGTGTGTATCCTTGTTACATTTTCTGTAGAGAACCGAAGACGGTTTTTGTTTTGTTTGACATCTTAACCATTTACAAAATTATGACACCACACTTGACAACATGTTAAAAATAGTGTGAAAAATGCATTTACTTGTCAGGTGGTTTGGCCATCGAGTTGGCCATGAGCCATTGGTGTGATTAAGGTAGAAACACATGAGCTGTAAGTCAGAGAAGTTTGACAGATTTCCACTTGGCCTTCTGTGAACTGATGTATAGCAGGTGATGATCTGATTCAGCACATGAGGTCATAAACTGTGAGGTATGTTTTGTTATTTATTCTTATACCTTCATTCTTTTTTTTGTAACATGCACTGCCAGTATTTGCATTTCATGTTGACACTTGTTTTACAAAAATCCGTCTAAGAATATATATATATATATATATAAAGTAGCTAAAACAGCATTAATGGAATTTCTAAACAATTTCTTCCTGAACTGTTAACATTAAAACAAATGTGAGCGAAGTCTATGTGAATTTTTCAAAAGCAATAGTCAGATCTGTAGTTATATATTTTTGTATTTATTTAGTTTTGTAGCTTTTACAGATGTTTACTGCACATGTAGGTGTTTGTATTGAATGCTGGTGTCAAGGTGTTGGCAGCACAGGGCCTACAGAGGTGGCCTGTGTGAGAAGCTCAAAGCTGCGATGCCAGACATAACCAGTTCCATCTAGCTCCAATTGACCCCACCACAAAATACATCTGAGCCCAGCAGCCAAGGTGATGGTGCTTCTGTGAAAACATATTTAAGAAATGCCAGAAAATAGTGCATAGAGAGAGAAAGTGGGAAGAAAAAACAGTGAGAAGCAACAAAGTGAACACAAAGGTAAGAGAAAGGAGGAGGTGATTCTCCACTCAAAGCAGATATTCCTTGTAGACTGTGGAGAGCCCACACCAAAGCAGAGGAAAAGTATGAGAAGAAACAGAAGGAACAGCAAAAAGAAACTGCATTGTACTGACTCTAACTCCCAGTCCTCCCATGCTACTCGGAAGAGGAGCTGAGTGAAGTAATGAAATTGAGACCCTGGGAAAGGGGTTGAAAAATGTTGGTTTGATGTTTTTGTTTGTTTGTTTGTTTGTTTTCTACTACCCACCATATTATCTATAATTTTATTTTAACTGATAATAAATTGCCAATTTTCCCAAAGTTGAGTCTGTTTCATCTGTGACAGTAACTGGAAAACAATCTCCTTACATTTCTTTGAACCCTTGACTTTTCTTACTTCTATTCTTCCTGTTTTCTCCCCCTCATTCTGCTGGGGATAGGCAGCTGTGTGGGGGGTTGGCAGTTAGCCACAGCTAACCCACCAGTGTTTCAATTCAGTATTTTATTCTATATGTTTGTAGATATATAATAATAATGTGAACTGTATACTCACTTCTGGAAAATTGCTCTTAATTGGTACAAATTATTTTTTTCAAAAAAAAAAAAAAAAAAAAAAAAGGTCTTATTTATTAAATCAATAAATAAATCTGGATAAATATCTGGATAAAAAAAGGAATGCTAGAAATACATTTAAGGCAAAAACTGTTCACAAAATAACTGCCTTCCCCCTTCCCTCCTTCCCCAATTCCTCTCCCGACATAACACAGTATTTCTTATGCACCTCCTCAGATTTTTAGCAGCATCTCTTTTTTTTTTTTTTTCCTATTACTTCCCTAGTATTTCCTAGTGTTCCTAGAAATACTAAGGTATTTCTAGTAGAAATATATGGTTGGTAGTCTTCTTAGTTGCACATATTGCTCTTGGTGTCAGGATAAAGCATATGCTGGCAGTTCCCTGCAGCTTGGGGAGATGGAATTAGTGGGTTCTCCCTTCCAGGGCAAGGAGAACAGCTTGGGAAGTCGGTGAGCAGCATTTAAGCCTGTGTAGTAAGGGACCTGACATTTGGATTAGGAACAGAGCATTATAAAATGTCTTAGTACCCTTAGTCTAATACTTCCTAGCAGAAACAACAACAATGTACTGTTCATATACTGTTCATACAGTTCAACATCAACACTCATATGCTCAGGAACTTAGATGACAACCAACCTTTTTATTAATTTAAGCCACACAGAAACAACTGGCTTAAAACATCTTGGCATCTCACCTAGATTTCAATACATTGGCTAGTCATCAAGTACTATATAAAATTAAGCATAGAGACATCTAGAACACTGTTTAGATCTATTCTAGTATTATACAAAGTGCTCCTGGAAGTTCTTTGACTGTATTGCCTGTCAGATTAGGTGAGGCGAATCCCATTCTTTCTGTCTGTAGTTAATTATTTTACTTTACTTCTGAGATCCATAACTTCAGCTCTGTCAAAAGCTCTGAAGCTCTGCCTCGATTTAGAAAAATAGAGAGGGCATTATGGCTATCTTCTTCAAACTCCACATCATGCTCTGGGAGTATAAATTGTTCAGAATGCAAGTCCTGAGAAATATCTCATAATCACTATTTCTGGTATGACTTCTAATGTAGCCTTGCAAGCCAAATTATGTAGGGTAGTTATTTCCACCAATGGGTGGATGGCTTGCTGTATTGTAAACTTCATAATGTGGAAGTTTAATAACATTAAAGGATGTTTAGCAGCTGTGAGGCATGTGTTCTTTTAGACTCAGAATATGAGTTCACATGCAATATGAACTTTGGTAATAATCTTTGCTTAGTCTTAATCCATTTTGCATTTTTGCTTCTTAGTCTCAGACACCTGTTTTCATGATAAAGAGTTTTAGAAACCATTGTGCTAACCAGAGTGGGCCAAGATACCAGGATAAATCTTTTATTACACTTGAATGAGAAAAGTAAGCATAGAATAAGCATTGTTCAGAGGCTTTATTTCCAACTTGTTAGCATGCCAGTGTACTGAAGAAAATGTATCCAAAGTTATTTTTTGTTTGGAAGGAAAGATGAAGTGGTGGATTTCTGTCCACAAACCTCTGCATTCTAAAACCAAACTCGCAGTTTCCATGTATAGCAGGTAAATACCCCAGCATTCAGGTGATTTTCAGAGAATGTTTGATTTAAACCATTGTCTAGTCTTCCTATTGAAATGAGACACTGTTGAAAATGAGTTCTAGTGAGCTAGAAGAATATAAACAAGGAAAAAATCTAGCAGTTTCCCTCACTGTTGTGGCATCTGACATAGAGGGAATAATTCTTCATATTTCTATGAATCTTTTGGTATTATATTGTATTATTGTTAATACAATAATACAGACATTGAACAAAATACATAGAAAACGTTAAGTAAAAACACCTTTTTTTTTTTTTTCCTGTAGTTCTTGTGCCACGTGTGCATAGATGTCAGGGTAGATAATTTTTTACCATGTTTTTGAAAGGATAAGCAAACCTTGGATTAACAAAACAGAGCTGTGATATTGCATTCTGTCTGACCTCAGAACACTTGGTGTCCTTACATGCTTTTTAATGTTATTTGGAATGTTTACAGTATATTTTAATGAAATCTACTTTTAACAGGAAAATATTCCTCCTCCCCTACACTCACAGTGGTTTTATTTCTAGTACTAAAATCATTTCTGCAACTAAAAAGTTAATAATTTGCATTACTGTAAACATAAGCTTTGATTTCTTCCTCTAGCAAACAAGACACTGCATATTTTAGCCTGGTATATCTCAGTGGTACCTCTAATATTACAATCAAGCTCTGCAATAAGGCTTCTTTTGGTCTATTCTTCCATGTGCCTGGTGACAGGACGAGGGGAAACAGTTAAGGTAAAGACAGTTTAATAGCTAAAGCAAAAGATACACTTGTGAGCAAAGCAAAGCAAGAATTAATTCACTACTTCCCATCATCAGGCTCAGCCATTTCAAAGAAAGTAGGACTTCATCATACATAAGAGTTATTTGGGAAAACAAATGTTATAATTCCCAATGTCCCCATTTCCTCCTTATTTCCTCCATCTTTTATTGCTGAGCATGGTGTGGGATATCCCTCTGGACAGCTGAGGTCATTTGTCTTAGTTGTGTCACCTCACAGTTTACTGTGCACCCCTAGTCTACTCACTGGCAGGGCAGTATGAGACAGAAAAATCTTTGTCTCTGTGTAAGAACGGCTAGGCAACATCAGTGTGTTATCAACACTGTTTTGATTACAAATCCAAAATATAGCACCATGTGAGCTACTATGAAGAAAATTATCCTAGCCCAAACCAGTATGATGCTTCATATACATCACAGTTTTCTTTCTGAGTCTTTACCATAAGTATCAACCAGTTATAAAATATATATGCACATATATATATATATATTAAATTCAAAATGTTTATTTCCTGAATTTGTATCATATTTTACTAAATCAGTGTCCTTCATTCCTGAGAACTTCTATTCTTCCACTATCACCTCCTCTGTCACCCTTTTTACTATGTTAATGCTTTCATGGAACAAAAATCATTAGACTATGCAATCACAGAAGGAGTATTCACCAGTAAAATTATTTATCGCTTAATTAATCAGAAATATTGGGCTATTCATGACTTCTTCCTATCTACTATGTTATCTCTCTGAACAAATTCCTGATCATTTTGTGATTTATGTCTTTTTTTTTTTTTTTTAATAATATTTCTCACTATTATTCTGTTTAAAATATTCATATTTTTCACAGCAGCATTTCAACTGTATTTTCCACAATGCAATATGCAAAAGAATTTTTCCTTGCTAGTTTTATGAAGAACACTACTGGTTAGTGTTCTACACTATATGCAGACCTGCAGACCTTACTGATAATTCATAGTCAAATTTCCTGCAAACTGGCACCACTAGTTCTTTAATCTTCATGGTCTTCAATTTTTCCTCTTTGAAATGAGAGTGCTTCACATAAAGATACAATATCATTCAAGCCTTTTTTTATTATTATTTTTATTTTTTATTTTTATCCCCTTTAGTGTAATAGGTAATTCTTTCTAACCTGTGTTCTTATATTATTTTTCTATGTTCACTAATGTTTTCGCTATCTCCCAACTTAGAAAAAAAAAAAAATCCTAATTTGTTTTCCTAAAAATAAAGTTATTAAGTAATCCTAAATCAAATACACATTCTTTGACTATCGGTCCAGATGAATCTTCTGGTTAAATTAATCTACATTTGTGCTTTCTTCACAACCACTTTGTTTTGAGTTCTTGTGACTGCACAATATGCACACCAATCAGTTTGTCTTTTAAGATTTACACTTAAAGGTAGCATCAAATCTGGGGATGACGTTTCTTTCAACATTTCAACATTTTGTAAATATATTCAAAATAAAACACAGTATTTGAAATGGTGGTTGATTTAAACAAGCTGCACAAAACTAGACAGCTTTATCATGTTCTTCTAATGTCCAGCAAAGAGCACCATTTTCATTCAAATTGACTGGAAGTGTAAAGAACATTCATCCTTTTTCAATTTAGAGTCTTCTACATTTCCTTTCTGAAAGGCCAGTTCACAGGCCTTGATCTGAATTATCTACACATGATCTGAATCATCTACAACACTTTTTTTGCTTTTCTCATAGTGAGGAAAAGTAAGTTATGACATTTCAAGTCTAATTCAAAATGTGAAGGTCATAAAAATGTAAGCCTTACTTGTTTTGTTGTAGCTTTACATAGATAAATACACAATTCTGATTAAATGTTTTCTAAGGAAAAAGAGACCTCAGTAAATTTTTCTGGCAGTCAGGAAACTGTTAAGGAAAAGTTTTACCATTTATTTTATCTTCCTACTGTTTTGAAACCAGCTTTCAAACATATGACTGGTTGTGTTAGATTTCAGAAACAGTTCAGTATGAGATATGAAAAGTAGGCTTTACCCTTTAGTTTTGTTAATATATGCTTTAGTTATTTATTTTCAGTCACACAGCATATAATAAATTTAGCACTGTCTTTCAAGTACAAAAGAAAGGATATCAAAATCATGAATAGCTATTTATCATATTTCATGACATACAGGCATTGTACTGCTCACTGCCAAATGGAAGACAATAACATGAGAAATGTCTGAGGCAAACATTTCATGAAGGTAATCTAAAGCTCTGCTCTACCTGGAAAACCAATATATGCCTGTAATGCAGAAATATACCACTTATTTATTTATTTATTTATTTATTTATTTATTTTTACTTTATTTTATTTTTCCCAGCATCAAGGTGATCAACTCTTTCATGATGTGTAACACTGTGTGACAAAAAAGAACATGAGTTTACTATATGATCCCTGTGTCTCAAACAATTTTAAAATATTACATGTTACTTTAACGTTCCAAATCCTCTACACTGATATGTTGCTGAAATATTACAGATTAAACTGGGTTGAAACATAAATAAATGTTAATTAGTTTCAGACCAGACAGGCCTGTACTCCAAGTGTTGAAATTACCAATGACTCACATTCAGCCAGCTTCTGATTGTTCCTTTAGTAAGAGGTATGCTATCTTCAAAATGCTCTCTACTTTTCCTTGAACAACCAGAGGAGGGTATGTAAGTGGTATTTATGGGTTAAAAAAGTGACCTGACTTATTTTCATTCTTTCCTTTAAGATGGTTTAAAACAAAGAAAGTTTAAATGACAGTATAAAGGAAAGATCAACAAAATTCAGCCTCTCTGTTAGTCACTGTAACTCTTAAGGCCTGTCAGTCTATAAATACTTATTGGAAAACACAATAACAAATGAACTGCCATTTGAATGAAGACTGCCAGAGGAACCAGCAGGAATCATTTACTTCAAAAAGCAGTAGAACTACAGATTGGCTTAATGTTTATGCATGATGTGAAAATTCTAGACCTGCTCATACATGTATATTTAATAATGATGAATTTTGCCTGTAGAGCACCTAAAAAGGGTGAGAGCATACTAACACTACCGCTAGATTCATTGCCTTGTGTTGGAGAATCGATTTTTCCCTGACACGTCCTACCAAAGAAAACAAGTAGATCACAAAGTAATCACAAGTAATTTGAGTCTTAAATTGGTCACTGTTATCTTAGATGAAGGTGGAAGAAAACCTTGGGTGAGTAATTATGAAATAGCATTACCAAGACAGAAGGGACAGAATCCCATATGTTTAAGGTTAAAACCACTTCTAAAAGTTAATAAGAACATATCACCACTGTGGGAGGATTAAGTATTTTCTTAGTCACTGTCAGATAGAGACTGGTTTACTTCTTGAAAAAGGAGTTGGTTGTCATTTGTACAATTTGTGAGTCTTAGCAAATTCAAGATTAATTTATTTTGATTAAACTTCACATTTCTTTCCAACATCAAGAATATATATATATTGTGTTCAGTTTTTATAGAGAGATGGAGAAATGGCTTATTTTGTAGAGACCAACAGATTTATTCAGAAGCAGGCCACTAGCATAACTTAGTGAATACTTATGAATAATAATGAATAGTATCAAGATACATTAAAAGTAGTGACAGTACTGTAAAATATTGTGTCATTACAAAGTTTGGTGCATATTTCTGAACAGTAAAATGAAATAGACATATAAATTAGGATGATAAGAATAGTAGTTTATCCAGGATATTTCTACATCAGAGGAAATGTCTTTTCAGAGGAAACCATATGCCATTATATATTCCTAAAGGAAAATGTTTCCTGTTTCTCCATTACATGCCATAGCTCAGAAAAAAAATATCTGTTCATAGTTTTTCAATAGTAAAGCAAGAGTTAAAGGACTGAGACACAGAGTACTTTGCTATTCTGGGACTTGATACTTGTATATCAAGCATGCAACCCCTATTTCTTCTTCACCAAAGCAGTAAAATAAAAACCCTGTCTATACTACTACAGATAAGCAATAAAGTCTTGTTTTTACAGAATAAACAATAATTTAACTATATATATATACATATATATATATATACAGCAATAAACTAATCAATCAGGAATAAAGAAGAAAATTATTCTGGAAATTTACATGGACAATCACTTCACTTTTTTCCACTTCAGGTTTCGTACTATCTGTTACTTTTTTTATCTGTTACTTTACGAACTTATCTGTTATATTAGCTCAATGGTGTTATCTAGTTGCGTGATCTCTATATGGTGGAAATTTCCACCAACTCATGTAGTTGCATGATCTCTATATGGTGGAAATTTCCACCAACTCATGTAGTTGCATGATCTCTATATGGTGGAAATTTCCACCAACTACATGAGTTGGTGGAAATTTCCACCATATAGAGATCACGCAACTAGATAACACCATTGAGCTAATATAACAGATAAGTTCATCAGAGTACTATCAATATTACTGCAACATTTTCAGCAGATTTATCAGTATTCTAAGAATAGATATCTGACTTGGCAATATATCTTTCATGCACATGGGTGTTCATATCTACAATACCACCATATGAAGCTACTTTGAATAGTCTAGATACTCCTCTTCTAAACCATTTCCTTTTTGAAAAAGAACAAGAGTGAGAAACAAGGAAGATGATAACATTTTTTTCTGTGTTTTATGTTTTTGAAACTGACACACCAGAAGGGTTTTCAATAATCACAGTAATTAGAACTTTTCATTCAATGTAGAGGCCAATGTGAGAGATGCAAAACCCAGCTTAACATCTGGAAAACAGGAAAAACATGCATTTAAAGAAAGCACCAGTCACCAATTGCACATAACACTTGAAAACAAGTGAATCTTCAGTTACTTACAAAGAATTTTCAGTCTTTCAAATGAGAGTCAGGAGCTCACATGAATTGCTTTATTAAGAAACTAAGACAAATCATTCCAGTTCAGAAAGGAAAATACTAGTCAAATATAAATAATTTATTTGTTAATTGGGGGAAATAATAATAATCACAAATTTAATCTCAGAAGGAAGACTAGTTATGAACATTTATTTATTTATTTTTTTATTTTACCATAAATAGTTTTATTCTTTGATGATTTAACTTCTAAGTGGAGAC
Source organism: Anas platyrhynchos (assembly GCF_047663525.1). Lineage (NCBI taxonomy): Eukaryota > Metazoa > Chordata > Aves > Anseriformes > Anatidae > Anas > Anas platyrhynchos. The sequence continues at coordinate 159,540,600 of NC_092587.1, read as the reverse complement.
TAATTTTGTGGAAGTGTTTATCTCAGTTTTTATTGATGGAATTTAAAATTTCAGATTAGGTAAACCTGAGAAATGAAGATAAACAGAATAAGTCAGGACTCCCATATATGTATGACAATATGTATTCAATTCTAATCTATAAATATATGTATTTATATATATTTATATATATTATGTACACATATACATATGTACGCTTATATAAAATGTTAGGAGCAGTAGAAATGATTCAATAATTGGAAGAAAAATATAAGAATATTAGTAAAGATGAGTAAAGTTTTGTACATTATTAACTGGAAAATGATAATAAAAATAATAATAATTAAAAAAAAAAAAAGAAATGACAAAAAGAAGATCTTAAAAAAAATGTAATAAAACACTAGAATAAAATAAAAGAAAAATCACTAGGCTAATGTTCTCAGGTCTGCTACTGGAAAAGTTGAAGGATATAGTAGGAATTGAGAAATGGTAGAAAATTCCAATTTTATACAAATGAAAATGTAAACGAATGAAGACAGGAAACATGATAATATCTTTTTCACTTTTTTTTTTTTTCTTCTTTAATGTATACTTCAAAAGAAAATAATAAGGTTGTTCATTAAGGTTTAATGAGTTTACTGATCTTTTATTTTTATGGATAAATTGCCGATAATAGCTATTACCATATTAAGGGTTATTAATATTTTGGATATCTCACTATTATATTATAAATAAGACAGATTCCTTATGTTTAAGGTTCAGGTATGTTTTGCCATTTCAATGCTGATAAATTCCCACATAATTAAAATATAAAAATAAAAATGTCATATCCACTTGTGTGACAAGATCTGTTAACCTTGTATTGATGGGACTGAGTGGTAACTGGATGACTGTTTCATTCTCTCAGAAGTGAGATTTGGCTGCAGTTCAGCACAGTCATAATGTCACCTGCCTTAAGGTTACTTCTGTTTGTGCTTGTGCTCACAGCCCATAGGTTTATTCTGGCAGCAAGAAATCTTTGACTGACCTCATTTTATGAGGAAACCTTCTCCGGGCATAAACCCAAAATACACGCCATTATAGTAGTTCTGTAGGTTATCATCAGAAAATTTTACACTTTACGTCTTTACACTGAACCATTACAAAATTGTTGTGGATTATCTGTGAATCTGATCCAAGATTTTTTATGATTATTGTAGAAGTGAACTATAATCTAGAATTAAAAGTACAGGTTTTGAAAAGAATTGGATACAAAATAAGCAATTTTAAATTAAGTTTTATAAATATTTATTCGAACTTGAAGAAAAAAAAAGTATTTGGAACTTGAACGACACTTCTGTGACTGTAAGTGTAAAAAATACCTCCTTTATTTCCTGAGGTTCATACTGCAACATTAGTATTAGAAATGGAATCTGTGAATATTTTGAATTCAAATACCACCATCTGATAACGATGAGAAATTAGGTTACACAGAACATCATTAGTATGGGCATTTTGTCGTTATGCAATATTATTAAAGTTGTTAAATCATTTTAAAATGTGTGTTAAATTTATTAAATTGTTAACTAGTGTATTTGTCGAATTTAAGTTTGAATTCAAGCAAATCTGTTGCAGTTTACTCCAGCAGAAGTATTTTTTTCTCCTCTAAACTACATTAAGTAGAAGATTATTTGCTTCAATTTCCTATTTTAGTGACAAGATAATTCTTTTACTTTCTAAGCTGAAGTGTCCTTAACATTTGTGCTCAGAGCCAATATTTTTGAAAGTATACTGTATTAGCTGTTTTATTAGTTTTCCTGATAGCTTGGAGACAGGACCTCCTAATGTTGCATCAATACATAATGTGTGCTTTTTCTGCAGAGGTTCATTGTTATTTGGAAGACACATCACATTATGATAAATGGAACCCACAGTATTATAGATAAACACTTCTAAAAGGGTACATAATGTTCAAGTATTGTTGTCAGTGATGGGGAGAGCTAGCAATTTTTTTTTTCCTAATGTAACAATTTTTGTCTGAATAAATTTTGTGAAGTTTCTTCTCTATCTAACCTTAAATGTTTACTTGTTTTCATCTTCTTTTTTTCAAACAGATTTCTTAAGAGATTACATTCACTAGAAAGAAAATGCTTGAATGCATAGAGATCATATTGACCTTTGACTTTAAATCACTAAAGAAAATAATTGTTTTTGGAAGTACTGCAGTTAGCATTTGGATTCTCATTTTGCACATAGTACAGTATACTGCTTAATACTGTCACTCAAAACACTTTTTCAACCTAAGTTAAAGTCAGGTTATCAAACTAGTTCATATTATTTGGGGGTATAGGGAGATAAGGGTTTATGCAAGAATTTATACTAACCACACTGTTGAGATAATAAACATGGCACTGAAAAATTAGCAAAATTCATTCCCCCCTGTTGCCAACTTAGTTTCTGATCAAATAGTTGTGTTTGTATATTGTTCTTCATGAACATAACCATGCATACAGCCAGTAGATGCAAGGAACTCAATATTCCACTCTGCTAGGTATTTCTGACTCCACATCTGAATTACTATGATCAGCTGTAGCTTCCTCTCTACAGGAGAGGCATAAGAGAATTTGAGAGAGTGAGGTGGAAGTTCAGTAAGGTGGTTATAGCAGATACAAAAGACACTAAGAGAACTGGATTCAATTAGCCTGAAGGAAAAAATAAATAAATAAATAAATAAAAAGAGAAAGGGGAAGGGGAAGGGGAAGGGGAAAGGGAAGGGGAAGGGGAAGGGGAAGGGGAAGGGGAAGGGGAAGGGGAAGGGGAAGGGGAAGGGGAAGGGGAAGGGGAAGGGGAAGGGGAAGGGGAAGGGGAAGGGGAAGGGGAAGGGGAAGGGGAAGGGGAAGGGAAAGGGAAAGGGAAAGGGAAAGGGAAAGGGAAAGGGAAAGGGAAAGGGAAAGGGAAAGGGAAAGGGAAAGGGAAAGGGAAAGGGAAAGGGAAAGGGAAAGGGAAAGGGAAAGGAGGACAAGGTAGGGCAAAGAAGGGGAGGGGAGGGGAGGGGAGGGGAGGGGAGGGGAGGGGAGGGGAGGGGAGGGGAGGGGAGGGGAGGGGAGGGGAGGGGAGGGGAGGGGAGGGGAGGGGAGGGGAATGGAATGGAAAAAGTCCATGGCAGCAGTTGCTCTCTTCCAATATCTAAAGGGAGATTATAGAGAAGACATCACCATACTGTCAGAGGCACATAGCCAAAATGATGGAGGCAGAAATTGCTGCAAAGAAAATCACAAGAGGCAGTAACAAAGTAATGTTTCACAATGAAACTGCCTAAGCACTGAAACAAGTTGCCCAAAGAGGATGGGGAGTCTGGAATCTCCACCCTATGAAATTTTTTGGATAAAGTTGTGAGCAACCTGATGTCATCTTAAAGGTAGATCTCCACTGATCAGAAAGATTGACTAAGTGACCTTCAGAGGTCTCTTCTGACCTGCATTTTTCTATGATTCTGTAAAGTGTTGACGTGTTCAAGGTTTTGGGTTCTGTGATCTTGGATGTACTTTCGAGGAACAAGGCTTGCTGACTCAGGATGGGGCATACGTGACCACTTAGGGCAAGAGTGTTCTGGGCAGCAAGCTGTCTGGGCTTATTAGCAGAGCTTTAAAATAAATGCAGTGGTGGAAGTGTCTTTAAAGTTCCTTCCAACTGAAGCTATTCTAGGATTCTATGATAATCTGGAAAGAGGAAGGGATTTAAATCTTGAACGTGTTTCTCTGAACTTGTCTGAACTTTCTCTTCTACTTTAGAGGTATCTCAATCAACCTGAAGAACAAATGGATTTGAAGAATCTTCTTTTGTTATAGGTTTGTAGAATAATTCAATTTTAGATTCTATATATTGTATGTATCACAGGGAAAAATGAACCCATACCTGTAGGCCTACTTTTAAATTAACTTACAATAAGGCTATCAATTTGTTTCCAGAATTTGAGGGTGTCTGTGCAAATCCTTGAAATGTACCCAAAAACTTTTTCACTGTATATAGAGGATTTTGCTACAAAGATGTGATTTCACCTAGTGGTTAAACTGGTCATTACAGTCATAGCATGCTCTGCTGCACTTCTGAAACATATACATTACACAGGCAAGAATAAAAAATCAAAGATCTTTGTAATGGAAAAGCTGGTAGCAATCATAAACCACTTGCCTCCTATTCCTCCTTAATAGCACTCCATCCTACTGCCTATGGGAAGTTACTGTATACACAGCTTTTCTAACACATCGATAGCCACGCTTTAGCAGGAGCAGCATTCTCTGCAGAAAAAGAAGCTGATTAAGAAATAGGTGTTACTAACTAGTTCTGATAAGACTCATACTGCAAATATGGATTTCTTCTTCAGATAATAGTAACATTTATAGAAAAGTAGGTTTGGATATTTTTGTCAAGTTTCACCAATATATGCCTAAAATCCCATGAGCTCATGCTGCTGGAAGCCTTTTTGCTAGCTTGGAAGTTAATAACAGGTTAGCTGTCAAGGACATGAACAAAATACAAGCATCAGATCAAATTGACCTGTACAGTCACAGAACTTGCTATTGATAATTTAGGGAGAAAGGAAGAAAAGGGAAAACAAACAGGAAATGGTCAAAAAGAGGAAAGAAAGAGGGAGCTGCTTTTTTCTTGACTAGGAGTGGTCTTCTATTTATCTACTGACAATCAGAGCTCTGCACAAGTGGACTATTAACTTCCTCAATTTGTGCAAAATATTTAATGCAGTCCTCCATTATATCCTTTTCTCTAAGTTGGAGAGACATGGATTTAATGGATGGACCACTATGTGAAGAACTGTCTGGAGGGTCACACATAAAGAGTTACAGTGAACAGCAACAGGTAGAGATCAGTAACAAGTGGTGTTCCTCAGGGGTCAGTACTGGGACACTTCTTTGTTGGTGACATGGGCAGTGAAATTGAGTGCACCCTCTGCAAGTTTGCCCATGGCACTAAGCTGTGTGGTGTGGTCGACATGCTGGAGGGAAGGGATGCCATCCAGAGGGACCTGGATAGGCTTGAGAGGTGGGCCTGTGCAAAACATTAAGTTCAGCGAGGCCAAGTGCAAGGTTCTACATCTGAGCTGGGGCAATCCCAAGTACAAATACAGTCTGGGCAGAGAATGGATTCAGAGCAGCCCTGAGGAGAAGGACCTGGGAGTGGACAAGAAGCTTGACTTGAGCTGCTAATTTGTTCTTGCAGCCCAGAAAGCCAAACATATCCTGGGCTGTATGAAAAGTGTGGCCAGCAGGTCAAGATGGACCTATTAGAGCAAGTCCAGAGGAGGGCCACAAAGATGGTCAAGGGGCTTTGGGATCCCAATTGCTTTGGGATCATCTGGAGTTCTTTCATGAAAAAATTTGCCAATATGACCTCCTCTTAACAATATCTTCCGAATTGTGACATACTGTTCTGACCAGGCCAAGAGTTCTGGTGATCCATAGAGGGCTTGCCAGAGTGTGTCAAAGGGACAAACTGTCACACATGATTTAAGTCAAATTAGGCACTGAAGTAGCTTATTTATTAATGGTATTATTATTTTTACAATGCTGGTAGAGGTTGTGCTAACATCACTGTAAATTAGACATGAGAAACACTGAAATATAAATATAGATTAACTTTGTTGCTGGGTATTACTGGAACATATGATGGATATTAGAAGAACATATATTCTGTGGGATCTGACAACATAAGAGAGGCAAGGCTGCTGCATTTCCATGTTCCTAGGGCCACCAGCAGTGAGGTTGAAGATATAGCCCCAGTAAGTGTAGACATATAGAGAACACACACCACATGTGTATGTATCTACCTAGCCTGTCATAAAGATCACAGACAGAGACACAGAGCATTCATATGAATACAGACACTACCAGTGTGCTTGTCCCACTCCCCTCTCTAGCTGAGTCAGATAGAGGTCTATTACTAAGAATAGTAATGATAGTTAAATATATTGTATTAGACTTATGTGTCAAGATCTTGTTAGCAGAGCAGGGCTGCATGGGTAGCCTCTATGAGAAAAGTCCAGAAGCTGCCCCATAAAAGATAAAAGACACAGTTCAGATGGTTCTAAAAACAACCCGCCACAGGCCAAAGCTAAACCAAAGAGCATTGCTGGTTGCACTTGAGAGAATATTTAAGAAAGGGAAAAAAAATGTTGCAGAACTACAGCAGGGAGAGATGAGTGAGAAAAAGTAAAGAGAGAAAAAATTCTGCAGACACCAAAGTCAGTGAAGAACAGAGGGTAGTGGGTACTCCAGACACTGAAGCAAAAGTTCCCTGAAGCCCGTGGAGAGGAACGTGATGGAGCAGGCTGTCCCCTGCAGCCTATGGTGTACCATGCCAGAACAGATCTCACAGAACTGAGAGACCATGAAAGACCCCATAGTTAGATATGGCCTGAAGGACATTGCAGCCCATGGAAAGCCCACACAGGAGCAGAATCTGGACCAGAACTGAAGGCTGTGGAGAGGAACCCTCAGGAGGTCTAGTGGGAGCTACCACCCATATGGGACCCATGCTGGAGCGACCTTGGATATTGGAGCAGTTCATAGAGAACTGCAGCCTGTGGGAAGTTCACATTGGATCTGGGAAGGATAGCATCCCATGGGAGGGACCAATGCTACAGCAAATGAAGAACAAGTGGCAGAAACAGTGTTATGGACTGACTGCAACCCACATTCCCCATTACTCTGTACCACTCTAAGGGGAGAGGTAGAAGAAGGTGAATGGTGAGGAACATGTTTTTAGATTGCTTTTAGTTCTCACTGCTTTAGCCTGTTGTGAATAAGCATTAGATTACATTAATATCCCTTATGTTGAGTCTGTTTTGCCCATGATGGAACTTGGTGAGTGATCTCCCTGTTTCTGTTTGTTTGTGTGTTTGTTGTTTGTTTGCTTGCTTTTTTATTTGTTTTTTTTTTTTTTTTTTCAACTCGTGAGCTTTTTTAATCATATTTTCTCCCCTTATTTAGATGAGGATGGGGACTGAGAGAGTGTGTTGGTAGTGCTTAGCTCCTCATCAGTGTTAAACCAGCATGTTTATATATATTTATATATATATATATACACGTGTACAATGTGGATCCCTCCAGTAGGTAAGCTAAGAAATTCAGTCTGCCCAGTAGCTGCCATTGGATCTCTGTCTTCCCAGGTTCTGTCAACTGGAAATATAAGCCCCTGAGGCCATGGCCCCACTCAAGCTGCTGGTACCTGCTGTTGCATGCTCACAGAGATACATGCTCACACAGCCAGGACTCCCCTGGTCCCCAGTAACCTACCACCCATGGTCCTGAACTTCTATACGCACCTTGCTCCCAGGCCACTTCACTTAACTCACAGGCTGGTTTGGCTTGATCCTTACTCAGTCACATACTCGCATGCCCACACACCCTCCTGATGCTGGCACCACAGACACATGGACCTCCATCCCCTGGTCCCACCCCAGAGGATGGTACTTGGTTTCACTCAATTTGGTCTCTCCAGCCTCTGGCATCCAGGCATTTGTGCCCTCCAATTACAGCCCAGTTGCTGGTACCCAGACCCACAATCATTTCAGTTGCTGGCACCACAGACATACAGGCCCTCCAACCCATGGTTCAGTTGCTTGCACTCATACACACACATGCACATGTGCTTTGAAAAGGGTGTCTTATCCAGGAAATCTAATAGGACAGGATAGACTGTGCAGATCAGGCACAAAGCATGGCCAGACAAATGCACCAACAAGAAAATTATTTACAAGTATCCAGCCATTTTCATCTTACCCCTTTATCTTACCATATTATTCCTCCCCAGATCACCTAAATCCATTCCTTTATCTGGTTCTTCCTTTGGCAGTGTCCCTTTCACGACATTCTTAATTTTGATTCCTTCCTGCCATTGTATTCTCCTGTGATGTGCATGGGAACAGCCAGGAAGGACACTATTTGGGTTCCAGGAAGTCTACTACTTGAGTTTATCCATCTGCCATTGTTTCACTGAGCTCCTTTGCAGTTGTGTTGATGAGGTTTTATCACATAACCTAACAAGCTTTAAATCAAGACACTGGAAGATAGGATTCTTACATATTTATGTCTATGTAAGAACATTCTTTCTCATTTGCTATTATATTCAGTGGGCTCTTGACTTAACTGTGTAAACACTGACATCTAATGCTGCTTGAAATGGCCTCTGATCTTGCCCTGCATCCAGCTACTACTCCAAAGGAATGCAAGTCGTCCATGCATCTTGTGTCATGCCTGCCATCACCAGACAAACATCTTGGATATCCTAGTACACTGCAGTGCATTTAAGTAGCACAAGCATACATCTAGCAATTATCACCATAAAAATTCCATAGGCTTCTTTGCTGTATTCTTTAGATCTCCATTGACTATAATGAGGCCCCTCCCCCAGATCCATGTGAAATGTAAGTAGCAACTTGATTATACACAGCAAACTGAATCCCCGCCTAGGTTTCACCAGGGGCCTTTAATTGCTTTGTAGTTAAAGACATCAGCAACAAAAAGAGACAGAGAGAAAGGGAAAAAATCCAGAAATGTTGATAACAAGAGCAAAATAACTAGATAATAATATATCATGTTCTTTATATCAAATAGGACATCTGAAGGTAAAGTGTCTCATAAAGTCTCATGGGAGAACTAGGATATATTTGGAATTTGGACTATGTTCTCCACTGATCTGTACTTTGTACTGTATCTCACAAGGGTGAAAGTAAGAACAAAGTGCTTTCACTCTGATTTGAAATGTAGTGAAGATAGTCCCTGCTTCTTGATTTTACTGACAACCGAAATATACAAATAAATTATCAACATAAAAAATGTTTAGTTTATTAATTATGTACATATTACCTTTCAAACCACCTGAAATATGTTTCTTGATGCAGCATGCACTGTGTTAATTTTTTCAAGTGATTAATCTTATGATAGAAAAAGCAGATCCAGCAAATCGGGTTTTAAGAAATCTGTTTTTTGCAGTTTTGAGACCCTGAAACACCTGCTCCTGCAGCTTGTTCCAGTGTGAAAGGCTGATCAAGCACTCTGTTTTTTTGGCCACTGTACTGCTCAGCTTATAGAATCACCCTGCCCTCTTCAATTCTCTAGGAAGCTTTATGTCTCAAGGTTTCTCCATAACCCCATATCCTTGCTTCTCTGGGGACTGAACATTCCTCAGAGGACATTAATGAAGAATTCTGAGAATGGTAAAGTCTTCAACTTCAGCTAGTCTCTGAATGAGGATTTAAAAAAAAAAAAAAAAAAAAAAAAAAAAAAAAAAGAATCTGCATTTTTATTCAAAATGCTGTTTAAAATCTCTCTTTTTATTTTCTCAACTTCCTAAATCAGTGATCTCAACAGATTTTTAAGGGATAAACAGTACCTTGCTGGAGCAGCAGATGTATGAATACACAGGAGAAACAGGTGCAAGGGACATAGGAGGCTGAAGATAGAAAGATGCTGAGACAATGTTATATGAAACTATAATGTTGTATTTTATCGTGTACTTTAGCTTAACCCCTTGTTGAAATATAAACCAGATTTCTGTTTTATTTTTTGTGTATCTTCAAGATAACTTTCAAGTAAAGTCCATCACACTGTTTCCTATGAAATTAAAAACAATACAGAAAACATAAATAACATCTCATATGTTTCAAGGAACTTCTAAATAAATTTAAAGAGTAAACTTTGGAATTTATAATACAGACTTTACTGTTACTATGTGTTGTTGTTTTTTGTTTGTTTTTTTTTTTTTTTCCTTAAAAATGTTTAGTCATAACATTTAGCACACAGTCTTAATTTAGAAATTATATCTCTGTAGTCACAGCATAACAATAGCATGTAATTTTTATGACCCAGATTCTTCACTGTTGAACAGTACATTCTCAGTACAGGTGAGCATTCTCAGTTTGCTAGTAATCACTACAGAATATTGTTGTAAATTGACATTTAGAGTCTTCTCAGGTAGAAAAAAAAAATAATACAGATTTTGGAATAGTATCTGAGAAATCTCTTCAGTATTTGGTGGAAAGGGAAGTTACAGCATATGACACTGAGATTGGGATCATTGCACACAGTATGGTCTTTAGAAGAGTGATGCAGATTCTATCCTCTCTTCACATGCCTGTCAAAATAGATAAGCTCAGTTCTGCTTCAGACTCAATATAACATTTAAAAAAATATATATCTTCAAAACAGGCAACAGGTTAGCATTAGTTTTTTAAACTATGAAAACTGTAGAGCTTAAAACTGGTTAAAATCCACACCTAAGTCTGTAAATCCGTGGTGCTGGCCTGAATGTTCTATGGAGTATCCAGACAAACAGCTACTCAGATCTTTGTCCTTCATTCTAGATAAGCTCTTTGAGGAACAGTTTGAAAGGATCTATCACATATTCATCTGATTCTGTATACGCATATATTGAAGAATCTACCTCTATACTAATTAATTTAAAGTGATAGGGAATGTTTGTATTGAGACCATCACTAGAACTGATTGTTTAAATAATTAAAATATTAATATAGTTCCTCACATAAGAACATTATGTGCCAGTTAACACTTTGCCAAACTTCATATGAAACTTGGCATAAGCCATGGTCTATTTCCAGTGGTCAGTTTGCAAATATCCACTCTAATTCACATGGGGAAGAGAATTAAAATCTTGGACATAGGCAATTTAGTTGGCCTGTGTGACCATGTACACTTCTTACACATCTTTCTAAAAGAACAAACAGAGGCAAGTTTCTGACTACAATACCAGTGATCTCTGCACCACTATTTCTTACCCGTGGATTGAAATGCAACATCCGGAGGCAAGTAGTTAACACAGAGGATTTGGTATGTGGATATAGTTCATTCGTGTTTCTAATCAACACTATGATATGTCAAAGGTGTATCACAACCTTATCTTCACCAGCAGTTGAGTAACATCACAACGAGCTGTGGCTGACCTTCCTTTGCAAGCAATAACTGAGTGTGATGAGCCTTGATATTGGCTGTGGATCAAAAAGTAGCAATGTGTCAACAGTGAAGGTGTTGCTGGCAAGCCCTTCCAAGATACTTACACAGAAACTATTGCGAGCGAGTGTCCTGTTGCCACAGGTTGTGTTGTACCAACTCACTAATTTGGAGACATTAGTTCAGGAATGTCTCTGCTAACTGTAATAGAGTGTTTGTGCAATGTGTGAATGCAAGTTTTCCTGGACCAGCCTATTCTTTGCTTGGTACTCACCATAAATAGAGCTTATCAGTGTCACATTGTCTAGCGTTTCTTTTCCCTCCTTGACACGGTAGAAAATGATGATACAGAAAAAGGTATAATACCATGTTCCTGTAAGTTCTATCTCAAACTCCATAGTATTCTTGAAATATAATTCTAATCTTTATGTCTTTGATAAGTAGGAATTTCACTACAATTGTTTCAAAATTAAGTTGTGTTTTACTGAAATGTTAGGCCTAATTTCCATTCTTTAAGCTGTTATTTCTATATTTTTACACATTTAATAATTTAATATTAATGTAGCTGCATTTTACATGTTAGCAACATAATTTTCATTATAAATAAAAAATAATCAAATTAAAATATCAGCATATAGTAAAAATGGTTCTAGATATTCAGACTCTAATATTAAACAGATGGTTCTTTCCCCAGTTTTCTCCCTAGTGTTGTAAAGATTACTCATTTAAAAGGTTAAATCATACTGAATATTTTGAGGGTAAAATTCATCCTCAAGTTAATGAAATTTGCCATGTGTATAGTATGCTCAAGTAATAACTCAAAGTCCTGTTAATCAAATATCAGCAACTTTATATGCAAAGTAGGACACTGTGAGACCTTCAAGGCTTTCAGATCTAGGCATGTGATTTAATACCTCTAAACTCCAGTTCTATTGTGAGCATACATAGCCCTCCCTTCTCCCCCCCCCCCCCCCCCCAGTTAATTCACTTCCCCTCTCTATTGTCTTCCCTTGTGTCCCAGGACTTCTCGGTACTATATATATGCAAACAAGTATTCAAAAACATCTTTCCTAACTCAGCTGCATTGTTCTGTAGGTAGAAACACAGCTGAGTAAGATAGTGAGCCCAGTTTATTTATTTATGCTCAATGACTTACTTTCCTACAAAGGTATGAATAACACAGATGTTCAAAAGTGTGTATATGTTCACAGGCACACTCAAGAACGTAAAGGGTGGAAGGGAAAACAAAAATTAATACAAAGTTATCAGGATATGAAACAACTTAGTTTTCCAGTGACCCATTTTCATAGTCTTTACTGTAAAATCAGTAATGAACATAAAAGTAGAGATTCATGACAAAAGAATGTGAAGTTTACTTTAAAAAATATAATAGCCAACATGGGTTCATGAGGGGTAGGTCCTGCCTAACAAATTTGATTTCTTTTTATGATAAGATCACCCATCTAGATGACCAAGGGAAACCAGCTGATGTGATCTTTTTGGACTTCAGCAAGGCTTTTGACATGGTTTCCCATGGGATCCTATCCTATTGGACAAAATGACCAGCATACAACTTAACAAAAACATCATATGATGGATGAGCAATTGGCTGATGGGCAGGGCTCAAAGGCTTGTGGTAAATGGGGCCACATCTGGCTGGCAGATGGTCACTAGTAGGGTCCCTCGAGGCTCCATTTTAGGGCCAATTCTTTTCAATGTTTTTGTAAATGATTTGGATGTAGGAATGGAAGGTGTTTTGAGCAAATTTGCCAATGACTCCAAACATGGAGGAGTTGTGGACACGGATGAGGGTGGAAAGGCCTTGCAGAGAGACCTGGACAGACTGAAGAGCTGGGCGATCACCAACTACATGAAGTTTAACAAAGGCAAGTGCCGGGTCCTGCATCTGGGATGGGGCAACCCTGGCTATACGTACAGACTGGGCAATGAGATGCTGGAGAGCAGCCCTGCAGAGAGGGATCTGAGGGCTGTGGTTGACAGCAAGTTGAGTATGAGCCAGCAGTATGCCCTGGCAGCCAGGAAGGCCAGATGTATCCTGGAATACATCAAGCACAACATTGCTAGTCGCTTGAGGGAGGTGATTGTTCCGCTCTATTGTGCACTGGTTCGGCCTCACCTTGAGTACTGTGTGCAGTTCTGGGCACCACAGTACAAAGAGGACTTTAAACTGTTGGAGAGTGTCCAGAGGAGGGTGACGAAGATGGTGAAGGGCCTAGAGGGGAAGACGTATGAGGAGCGACTGAGGGCACAGGGCCTGTTCAGCCTGGAGGAGGCTGAGGGGGGACCTCATTGCAGTCTACAACTTATTCAAAAGGGGGAGTGGAGAGGCAGGTGACCTATTCTCTGTAAACACCAGTGATAGGACCCATGGGAACTGTGTTAAGCTGAGGCAGGGGAAGTTTAGGTTGGACATCAGGAAGAGGTTCTTTGCCGAGAGGGTGGTTGCACACTAGAACAGGCTCCCCAGGGACATAGTCACTGGACCATGCCTGTCTGAATTTAAAAAGCTATTGGACTGTGCACTTAGTCACATAGTCTAAACTTTTGGGCAGACCTGTGCGGTGCCAGGAGCTGGACCTGATGATACTTATGAACCAATGCCACAAAAAAAGAACGGAGAGCCTTAGTTCCCCTCCTTGCTGAGGGGCACTGAGGCTCCTATTTGTCACCCAGATAACCTATCCAGAGAGGTGTGCTGTCTTCCTGGGGCATGTGTCTGAAATGTTAGGAAGGCTCTGCCACAGCTCATTAAACCGGAGGATTACTATCCTCTTGTTGTCATTCAGGTTGGAACTTGGGAAGCTGCAACTAGAAAAATTAGGAATATTAAAAAAGACTTTGCATCCCTGGAAAGGTTGTTGAAGCGATCAGGGGTGCAGGTAGTGTTCTCATCTGTCCTCCCTCTGGGTGACCGGGACCCAGAAAGAAGAAAGAGAACGGGACAGGTGAAGGACTGGCTGAGGGGGTGTCTGGACCAAGTATTTGGGTATTTCGATCTTGGGCTTTGAGAAGCTGGGTATGTGGGCTGCTGACTGACTTCAACTCAATAAGTGGGGCACAAGTGCATTGGGGAGCAAGCTCTCTGGGCTAATTACCAGGCTTTAAACTAGGTTTGATGAGGGAAGGGAGGGGAGCTAAAAGCGACAGAGAAGGGCTGGGTGAAGTTGTCACTGCTGTCACTGTTGAAGATAGTAGGGAAAAACCTCTGAGCTGTGCCATAGGATTGTCTGAGGGCTCCTCAGAGAAGGTAACGATCCTGATACCCTGTCTGGAATTTTCTTCTTGCATTCCTCCAGGGGTAACTGTGCCTGCTGCTTCCCTAATGTGCTTGTATACCAATGCACAGAGCATGGGAAATAAACAGGATGAGTTCGAGATCTGTGTTCGGTCGCAGGGTCATGATCTCATTGCAATCACAGAGATTTGGTGGGACAGCTCGCATGACTGGAATGCTGTCATGGAGGGCTATGTCCTTTTTAGGAAAGACAGGCTCGGGAAGCGAGGGGGTGGGGTTGCCTTTATTTGAGGGAGCAATTAGAGTGTACCCAGCTCCACTTGGGGGAGGGTGATGGACAAGTGGAGAGCTTGTGGGTGAGAATTATGGGGTGGGCTGGTATGGGGGACACTGTTGTAGGGGTCTACTACAGGTCACCAGATCAGGAGGAGGTCGACGAGGCCATCTACAAACAGCTGACAGTGGCTTCACAATCACGGGCGCTGGTTCTCATGGGGGACTTCTATTTTCTGGACATCTGTAAACAACTCGGCCAGGCACACGCAGTCCAAGCCGTTCCTACAATGCGTTGAAGACGCATTTTCTGATGCAGGTGGTGGAGGAGAGGATGAGGAGGGGGGGTGCTCCCAGATCTTGTTCTTACCAACAGGGATGGGCTTGTTAGGGATGTGAAGGTTGGGGGCATCTTGGGATGCAACGACCAGGAAGTGGTGGAGTTCAAGATGGAACTTGGTGGAAGAAGTAAGGCTAAAAGCAGGATTGCAACCCTGGACTTTCAGGGAGCCAACTTCGACCTCTCCTGGGACCTGCTTTGGAGTATCTTATGGGCTAGGTTACTAGAAGGCAAGGGTGCACATGAGAGCTGGTCAACATTTAAAGAGCACTTCTTCCAAGCTCAGGATTGGTGCATCCCTAAGAGTAGGAAATTGGGGAACAGGGGCAGGAAACCTGCATGGATGAGGAAGGAGCTCATCAATAAGATCAAAAGGAAGAGGAAGGTCTA
The DNA here is from genome assembly GCF_047663525.1 of Anas platyrhynchos. Classification (NCBI taxonomy): domain Eukaryota; kingdom Metazoa; phylum Chordata; class Aves; order Anseriformes; family Anatidae; genus Anas; species Anas platyrhynchos. The sequence continues at coordinate 159,525,401 of NC_092587.1, read as the reverse complement.
TGAAATGTGGAAAAAGGGCCTGTCCTCTTGGGAGGAGTATAGAAGTGTTGTCAGGGCCTGCAGAGATGCAACAAGGAAGGCTAAAGTCCACCTAGAGATTAAGCTTGCAAAAGAGATGAAAGGTAAGAAGGGTTTTCTTAAGTATGTAAACAGTAAAAGGGGATAATGTGGGTTCCTTGCTGAATGAGGGAGGTGTCCTGGTAACAGGAGACGCTGAGAAGGCAAAGATACTGAATGCTTTCTTTTCTTCAGTCTTTAATTCAAGGACTCCCCTTCCCTCCCCCCCTCCTCCCCCTGGGACTCCTCGACCCTGGTGGGAGGAGAAAGAGTCTGGGAAGTGGAAATCTCCCCCCTTGTTGACAAGGGAGTGATTCGGGAGCATCTGAGTGGGCTCAGTGCACACAAATCCATGAATCCCGATTGGATGCATCCACGTGTGATTGGATGTAATCACGTGAGGTGATTGCCAAACCACTCTCTATCATCTTTGAAAGGTCCTGAAGAACAGGAGAGGTACCTAAAGACTGGAGGATAACCAATGTCACTCCGGTCTTCAAAAAGGGCAAGAAGGAGGATCTGGGAAACTACAGGCCAGTCAGTCTCACCTCTGTCCCTGGAAAGGTGTTGGAACAGCTCATTCAGGATGCCATCTCCAAACAACTGGAAGAGAAGAAGGTTATGAGGAGTAATCAGCATGGATTCACCAAGGGGAAGTCATGCTCAACCAACCTCATTGCCTTCTATGATGGCATCACCAGCTGGGTAGATGAGGGGAGAGCAGTGGGTGTCATCTACCTTGACTTTAGCAAGGCTTTTGATAGTCTCCCATGACATCCTGCTAGCAAAGCTGAGAAAGTGTGGGATAGAAGAGTGGACAGTAAGGTGGGGTGAGAACTGGCTGAGTGGCCGAGCTCAGAGGGTGGTGATTGGTGGCACAGAGTCTGGCTGGAGACCTGTGACAAGCAGTGTTCCCCAGGGGTCGGTGCCGGGTCCGGTCCTGTTCAACATCTTCATTGATGACCTTGATGAGGGAATAGTGTCTGCCCTCAGCAAATACGCCAATGACACAAAGCTGGGAGGAGTGGCTGACAAGCCAGAAGGCTGTGCTGCCATTCAGCGAGACCTGGACAGACTGGAAAGATAGGCAGGAAGTAACCAAATGAAGATTAATAAGAGCAAGTGTAGAGTCCTGCACCTGGGAAGGAACAACCACATGTATCAGTACAGGCTTGGGGACAACCTGCTGGAGAGGAGCTCTGAGGAGAAGGACCTGGGGGTCCTGGTGGACTACAGGTTGACCATGAGCCAGCACTGTGCCCTCATGGCCAATAGGGCCAATGAGATCCTGGCGTGCATTAAAAGGAGTGTGGCCAGCAGGTCAAGGGAGGTGATCCTCCCCGTCTACTCTGTCCTGGTCAGGCCTCACCTGGAGTACGTTGTTCAGTTCTGGGCTCCCTGGTACAAAAAAAAAGACAGAGTTCTCCTGGAAATAGTCCATCGGAGTGTCACAAAGATGATACGGGGCCTGAAGCACCTTCCCTATGAAGAAAGGCTGAGAGACCTGGGTCTGTTCAGCCTGGAGAAAAGAAGACTGAGCGGGGATCTCATCAGTGTGTATAAATACCTGAGGTGTGGGAGACAGAGGGATTTGGCCAACCTCTTTTCAGTGATTTGCGGGGACAGGACAAGTAGTAATGGCCACAGGACAGAGCACAGGAAGTTCCGCACCAACATGCGAAAGAACTTCTTCACGGTAAGGGTGACGGAGCACTGGAACAGGCTGCCCAGGGATGTTGTGGAGTCTCCTTCTGTGGAGATATTTAAGGCCCATCTGGACGCCTACCTGTTCAATTTGCTCTAGGGAACCTGCTTTGTTTGGGGGATCGGATCCAATGATCTTTTGAGGTCCCTTCCAACCCCTTCAATCCTGTTATTCTGTGATACTTTTGGGTCTCTTCCAACTCGGGATATTCTATGATTCTATGATTCTATGAAGTAACACCCAAAACCAAAATCTTATAATTTTTAGTCTTCACAGAAGTTTGGAGGATATTATTTCTGATTAAATACTTGGGGTAATCTTTTGTCACTTTCTTTTATTTAGTTATTTATCATCAATACTTAATCAGTCAAAACTGATCTTCAATTTTTTCCCTATCAAAGTCATTGCTATGTCCCAGAAATAATGTGGTCAACTTTTGTTTTGTGCTTAAACCAATCTACCTGCTGATGCACATCACAACATTTATGAAAGTCTTGTTTCTTGAATGTACATGATCAGTCGTTGAGCTTCCATATGATAACGTTTTTTCTATGAAGAAGGAACTGGCATTTTTCTGTGTTTCTCATCAGTAGAGAACTGAATAAAACTGTGCACTTGTACCCAGGAATGTAGAAATGTTTCTGTTTCTTGCAGTATAGAACTTGTGCCTGCTTACCAGTAGATGTTAGATTTTTTTTTTTTTTCACTAACATATCACTTTGATACAATCAGAACAGGGAACTTACATGTTTATTTTTAAGAGAATTATTCATTTTTGCATTTTCCTAAAGGGCATAAATATTGGATGCTTAAATTAAATGCATTATATTTGAGTCCTGGCAAATGAAAACCATTTGTAAATATTTTGAACAAACTATAACCACATGTACATCAGGGAGACTGACAGAGAATTCATCACAGAAAACCATGGAAGTAACACCCATCATGTTTTCTTACCTAAAATATATAATGTAAGCGCACAAGGCAATCAGTGTATATGTAAATTCTGTTACTAAAATCTCAATTTAATCAATAAAGTGGATGCAGTCTCACCAATTAGAGTGTGCAACTGAATCTATGATAAACACAAAGGCATGAAGTATAAGTCATAAAGAAAGAAAATGCAGTGTATCAAAATATTTGACTACTATATGTTAGCTTCAGCCAATTATGTAAATAGCAATATGACCTGAAAAGTGAATAGTCATTTGAATGAGTTTAAGTAGACAAGGAAAATACAATTTGATGAGATTTTGCAACTTAATTTCTAAGGAGTCTGTGAGTTGCTGTTCTTCAGAATGACTGACTAAGCTTGTATTTTGAGATTCTTCCACACTGGAGAAAATTGGCGATAATTTTTATTCTTGCTATCTATTCAGAGATCTCCACTGACCGGTTATTGAGGTTCTCCTATCTCATCTTCCTCTATTCCCTTCAGTTGTTCCTCTGCCCTCTCCCACCCCCCCTCCAATCATCTCAGTTGATTTCTTAATCAGTGACATTAGTTTCTCTGAGTTGTTCTGTGGAATTAATGAATAAAAATGCTTGATTTCTTTTAGTTTATGAAGAAATTATTTCCAAAATATATCACAAAATCACTGTGTGTTTTCTGCATAGCTCTATATTCTGCTTGGCTTTAAACTTAGTGAAATTTCTCAGACCTAGTAAAGTGCCTGCCTTACAGCTTATTAGTCTTAACTGAAATTTCTTAGGAAATGTGTGTCTGGTCCACAATTTCATTTTTCTGTTAAATGAATTCCATCTAAGAGATAAAGCAGTTCAAACTGTCTACTATTTCAATCTGATAAACCAGGATGTGCTTCCTTCTGAAAAAAATCGATAATCCTTTGATGGACAGGAGATCATTTTCTCAAGATTTTTCACAAATCCGAGACATTAAAAGACAGTAAATCAATTTCAACTAAGGGGTTTGGGGCATATACCTATCAAAATTATTACTAGACATGATCTCTTATCATTAAAATACATGGAGATTTGGCTATTAAAGGTAAAAGGAACATACCTAAAGTTAACAGGAATGTGCTTTTAAGGAAAGAATTGCAAATACATTTCTATTTCTAAGGAAACAGATAAGTCATATCTAGTGCTCTGTAAATAAATAAATAAATACATACATTAAAAATATTAATAGAACAACAAAGTACATACTGGCAGATAAAGTCACTTCAGAATCTTTACTAAATTCCTGAAATTTCCAGTGGATGCCTGTATGCTTCTTTCAAAATCCATATCGATTTGAATGTTATTAAATATAATTTGATGTGAAACTTCAGCCTTTTCAATAATAATGTAATGCATAAAAATGCATCCAGCTCCAGAGATGCACTAAAATGTTATTCTAGTTCAAATACTTTTTCATATGTGGGAACTTAAACTATCAACATTTTGAATTTAAATCCATTTTTCTTGATTTTAAAGGTCAGATTCAGTTTTGTTTGTTTTTCAGAAATGGAAATGGAAATTATGAGCAGAACAGCTTAACAGAGCAATGACAAATGGTCAGTATCAGAAATGTGGTTAAAAACTGTTTCCATGCATACAGTTCATGGATTGTACTTACATTTACCCTTAATATTTTATCATCTACTATTATTGACATGTATATTTTTGATTCATGAAGTGACATTAAGTATATAAATTAAAATTATTAAATTTACTTAAGGAAAGGGAAGAATTCATCCTTTTCATACACTGGGTTTTCATGGTCTTAGCTTCAAATAATATTATGTCTTTTAACATCACAATTTGAACTTGTTCCATTATTTGTTTAAGTTATCCCTGAGTTATATAAGATTAAAATAAAATAATGCCCATACTGAGAAGGTCAATTTTATATCAACCTTATTTTTAAATCTTTATTCATATACTTCTTAATTTTATAATTCTTTGCTAATACACAAATGGCTGCTTTCATTTTAGGTAAAACAAAACAAAACAAAATCTAATTATATACTTAAAAACCTTAAAAGCCTTAAAAATAAACACAGTGAAGTTACCAGTGCCTAGACTTATATTGCTTTACTTCTTTTTTTTTTCTTTTTTTGTTAAAAAAGATTTTTCAGGAGGTCACTTGGACACCTATATTCAAGTTTCATCCCAAAAAGGAATTTTAAATAGTGATCCATTGGAAGTAGTTAACACACACACAACACAAACAAAAATAAAATAGTAGAAAATATGGAAGATGGAAAAAACTATTATTTCATTTTCACAATAAAATGCATAAATAGAATGAAAGATCTAAAACATATGGAGATATGGCTTATTTTAACACCCTTTCTGAAAGGAAACCTTGATGTTAACAGTGTTGATATGCCAAGCCTGGCCTTGAATGCCTCCAGGGATGGGGCATCCACTACCTCTCTGGACAACCTGTTCCAGGGCCTCACCATCCTCTGAGTCAAAAACTTCTTCCTAATATCTAACCTAAATCTCCCCTGTCTTAATTTAAAACCATTCCCTCTTGTCCTATCACTACCAACACATGTAAACAAGCATTCCCTCTCCTGTTTATACGCTCCCTTCAAGTACTGGAAGGTCGCAATGAGGTCTCCCTGGAGCTTTCTCTTCTCCAAGCTAAACAAGCCCAGTTCCCTCAACCTTTCTTCATAGGAGAGGTGCTCCATCCCTCTGATCCTCTTAGTGGCCCTCCTCTGGACCTGTTCCAAGAGCTCCACATTCTTCTTCTGCAGGGGGCCCCAGGCCTGCACACAGTATTCCAGGTGGGGTCTTATAAGAGCAGAATAGATGGGGACAATCACCTCCCTCTTTCTTCTGGCCACCCCCTTTTTAGTGCAGCCCAGGATGCAGTTGGCCTTCGGGTTCCAAACGTGCATTGCTTGCTCATGTCCTGCTTTGTGTTCATCAGGACCCCCAAGTCCTATTCCGCAGGGCTACTCTCAAGTTTTTTTTTGCCCAGTCTATATAAATACCTGGGAATTTCCCAAGCCCAAATGCAATACCTTGGCCTTGGCCTTGTTGAACCTCATTAGGTTCTCGTGGGTTCACCTCTCCAGCCTGTCCAGTTCCCTCTGGATGGCACTCCTTCCCTCTATTGCGTCAACTGCACAGCTCCGTTTGGTGTCATCTGCAAACTTGCTGAGGGTGCACTTGATTCCATCATCTATGTCATTGATAAAGATGTTGAAGAGCACCAGACCCAAGAACAACCGCTGAGGGACACCACTTGTGACTGGCCTCCACCCACATATAGAACTGTTGACCATAACCCTTTGGCTGTGACCAGTCAACCAATTCTTTATCTACCTAACTGTCCATCCTTCAAATCCATACCTCTCCAATTTAAAGGGAAGAATGTGGTGAGGGACCATTTCAAAGGCTTTGCTCAAGTCTAGGTAGATGATATCCATTGCCCTTCCTTTGTTCAACGATGTCGTCACTCCACCATAGAAGGCCACCAGATTGGTTAGGCAAGATCTTCCTCTAGTGAAGCCACGCTGACTGTCTCAAATCACCTTTTTAACTTGTGCACGCCTGTAGTGGGTTTACGTGGCAAGGTTTTGGTAGCAGGGGGCCATAGGGATGGTTTCTGTGAGAATCTAGAAGCTGCGCTATGTTTGGTAAGGGACCCACTGCTTACCAGAGTCGAGCCAATAAGTGATGTTGTTTGTGCCTCTGTGAGAGCATATTTAAGACAGGGAAAGAAAAACAAACAAAAAAACAAACAAACAAACAAACAAACAAAAAAAAAAAAAAAAAAAAAAAAAAAACACTGTGACCCACAGCAGCTGGAAGAGTGAGAGGAGTGAGGAACAGCCTTGCAGGCACACAGGTCAGTGAAGAAGGAGGGGGAGAGGTGCTCCAGGTGCGGGAGCAGAAGTCCCCTGTGGTCTGTGGTGACATGGTGAAGCAGGATGTCCCCCTGCAGCCCATGGAGAACCACGGTGGAGCAGGATTCCATGCTGCAGCCCGTGGAGGAGACCATGGTGGAGCAGGTGAACCTGCACCAACGGAGGCTGTGGCCTGTGGAAGACCCTTGCCTGAGCAGATTCAGGCCAGACCTGTAGCCCATGGAGAGGAGCCCACGCAGGAGCAGGTGACCTGGCAGGAGCTGCTGCCCATGGGGGACCCAGGTTGGAGCAGTTTTCTCTTGAGGGATGGTCCCCGTGGTACGGACCCATATCTGGAGCAGTTCTGGAAGAGCTGCTGCATGTGGGAAGTTCATGCCAGATCAGTTCATCAAGGACTGCATCTCATGGGAGGGACCCCACAGCACAGGGGATGAGAGTGACCGCGAAGTAGCGGCAGAGAAGAAGTTCTATAGACTGACCATAACCCCTATTCCTCCATTCCCCTGCGCCGCTCGGGGGGAGGAGGTGGAAGAGGGTGGATGGGGGGAGGGGAAGGTGCTTTTGGTTTCTCACTTCTCTAGGTTGTTAGTAACAGGCAATAAATCTTACTATCTCCCTATGCCGAGTCTGTTTTGCCCGTTACAATAATTACTGCGTGATCTCCTTGTCATTGTCTCATCCTTTGAGCCCTTTTCATTGTATTTTCTTCCCATTCCTCCTTGAGCAGGGGGAGTGAGAGAGCGGTTGTGGTGGAGTTTGGCTGCCCATTCGAGCAGAACCACCACAATGCCTTAACATGTCTTCCGGGAGGATCTGCTCCATGGTCTTCCCAGGCACAGAGGTGAGGCTCAGTGGCCTGTAGTTCCCTGGGTCTTCCTTTCTCTCTTTCTTAAAATGGGAATAATGTTTCCCTTTTTCCAGTAACCAGGGACTTCACCTGACAGCCATGATTTTTCAAATATGATAAAGAGCAGCCTGGCAACCACATCAGCCATCTCTCAGCACCATGGGATGTATATCATCTGCCCCCATGGATTTATACACATCCAATTTCCTTAGGCGGTTCCAGACTTGTTCCACTGTCACAGTGGGACAGAATCCACTCCTCTCACCCTCTTCTCGAGCTTCAGGGTCCTGACAGATATAGGAAGCTTGAGTGCCAGTGAAGACTGAGGCAAAGCATTTATTGAGTACCTTGGCTTTTTCCATGTCTGAGGAAGCCAGTTCTCCCGTCTCATTTATCTGAGGGGGAACACTCTCCTTAGCCTGTCTCCTCCTGCCTATGTATCTGTAGAACCTCTTCTTGATATTCTTCACATTCCTTGCCAAGTTGAGCTCCATATGTGCCTTGGCTTTCCTGATCCTGTCTCTACACATCCGGATGACACGCCTGTATTCCTCCCAGGGTACACAACCCTGCTTCCACTTCCTGTACATTTCCCTCTTTTTCCTCACTTTAAGCTGCAGGTCCTTGCTCAGACAGATACAGACACAAATAACTAATTTGCTCAGACACAAATAATTATTCATCAAACAAACAAGAAAGTATTTGAGAAAGTTATATCATATTAAGATATTAATAAATAGGGTTATTGTAAATGTACACTCCAGACAAATCAACTTCTAGGCTTTATAGTGGAAGAATAAGCATGGTATCTTCACATTCTTACATTTCTGTTGTAGTTCTAGTTGTAGTTGTAATAAACATCTTCTTCCTTGAGCCTCTTTTTTCTCATGATATTTATGTAATGTCTTTATGACATTCATGTCCAACTAATCTCAACAGCAATATACAAAATTAAGGCAGTTTTCAAACAATTTTCTAAATATTGTTGCAATTTGCATCTTTATGGTGTTTGTAGAATACACATAGGCAACTAAGCTATTTGATTTGTAAAGTTTGTTTATCAACATCTACTTCATGTCTTCTTCGTTTATTATTTTTTTTTTCCCTCCCAGGGTGGGAATAGTTTTCCAATGTTAGATTCAGTTTAAGTTAAACAGAATATTACACTAATATATATCATGACAGCTATCATAAACACAGGAGTAAAAGTCCTTGAAGAAAATGTGAAAGGCTAGTCATTCATATTAATTAGAAAAAAATAAAAGTTTGAAACAGTTTCTTATGTTATTTATGGAACCCTTATGAGCTTGTACAGCACTGTGCTTTTTGGATGTCTTATTATTATTATTATACCCTAGTGTCCCAGAGCTGTCTAAATTAACCAAGGGCTAATTAAAGATAAGAAGAACCAGAGTATCATAACGATTAACCCTTCCTTCTTTCAAGTGTATATTTTCAAGCATAATGAAGATTCTAGAGAACAACATACCAAGAATTCAAGCTACGCTTGAAAATTTATAGAATGTTTTGATTCTGTGGAACCTGAATTAATCAGTTTTAGAAACAATTAAAAAATAATTTGTAACTTGAAGATTAATATTTTGTTAAAACATAAGGAAAGAAATGTCAAGCCTGAATCAAAAACAAAGTATAACTGGCTTCAAATGAGCCAAAATTTTGCACAGTAACTCACTGAGAAGCTGATTTTACTGCTATCATTCAAAGGCTTTTTGGCACGGCATTTAAAATCAAGAAATGCAGTATCTCCTGATTTCAAATCATCATTTGTTGTATGATTTTTGACATAAATACCCCATATGTTGGAGCTCTGGGAGCTCTAGCAAACATATCACAGAATAGCAGGCTTTGGAAAGGACCTCAAAAGATCATCGGGTCCAACTCCCATGCCAAAGCAGGTTCCCTAGAGCAAATTGCACAGGTAGGCCTCCAGACAGATCTTGAATATCTCCAGAGAAGGAGACACAACAACCTTCCTGGGCAGCCTGTTCCAGTGCTCCATCACCCTTACCGTGAAGAAGTTTTTTCACATATTGGTGCTGAACTTCCTGTGATCCATTTTGTGGCCATTGCCCCTTGTCCTGTCCCCACAAACCGCTGAAAAGAGGTTGGCCAAATCCCACTGTCTCCCACACTTAAGATATTTATAAGCATTAATAAGAACCTCTCTGTCTTCTTTTCTCCAGGTTGAACAGACGCAGGTCTCTCAGCCTCTCCTCATAATGAAGATGCTCCAGGCCCTGTATCATTGTCAGGGCCCTCCGAGAGACTCTTTCCAGGAGATCCCCACCTCTTTTGTACCAGGGAGCCCAGAACTGGACAGAGTACTCCAGGTGAGGCCTGACCAGGGCAGAGTAGAGGGGGAGGATCACCTTCTTTGACCTTCTGGTCCTGCTCCTTTTAATGCACATCAGGATCCAATTGGCCTTCTTGGCCAGCAAGGCACACTGCTGGCTCAAATATATGGTAGTGCTGAGAAAAATTATGTTGCTTTTTTTATTTGTGGCCTTTTTTTTTTTTTTTGGGGGGTGGGGGGAGGGGAGCATTCATGTTAATTTTAGCACCTTTTTGTTTCATTTTCATACTCCTTTTTTGTTGTAACCAACTGTGATTTTGTCATAATTATGCTGTTTTATAACTACAATTGTTACACCTTGAAAGCAAATTTACACTTTAAAAATATTAAATATTTACAAATTCTTCATATTTGCAAAATATTCTGAAACACAGAATATTTCCAGTCATGACAAAAATTTATACTTGCTATTTCTCAAAATCAAACATTAAAACTGTCCTCCAGCTTTCACAAATTCTTTCAATACTGTTTGAGTGGTTTTCCTTATTTTCTCTGGAATCTAATTTAGTCTTTTCATAAAGTGAATCCTGGAAGCTGTTCAGTAATTTATAGTTCACAAAAGCATAGAGTATTTTATATTGGTCTCATCACCATATCAGAATACTTAGAATCCATGACCTTAATATAAGTAGGGGAACAAACCAGGGAAAATAAGTCCATCTATATTCCTTGCCAACCCATCTCTTTAATCAAGAATGTTTATCCAGAAGTCTGCAGAATCCCAGCCTTAGTCTTACACAGATAGTTTAAAGATCCATCTTAAATCAATAGCACCTATTCTTAATCCCTCTTGTTGTTATAAATGCTATTTTAGACCCTAATTTTTGAAGTAATTGTTTCTGAAGTAATCTTTCTCAAGCTTCTAGCCTAGCTTTTAAGGTAAAGGTGACCTTTAATATTTAGTATTAGTATCCTTTTATCTTCCCGATATTTACTTAAATTCATTTTTCTATGGAACTGTAAAATCATTGGAATCCTAAGAAGTCAACTCTGTGACAACAAAACGGATTGTGTTTGGTAAAAGCCTTTTTAACCATCAGAATAGCTGAAATCTAATCAGATTTAAGGAAAAAAAAAATAAGATCTATGAAAAAAAAAAAAATCAATAGTGGATGTGATGGCTCTTGCACTTGCTCAGGTTTATACATCACAGTAGGCCTCAATGCAACTGTTCCTTGCCCATTATAATGAACAAAGAAGGGCACTGCCTTGAGGCAGTTACCCATTGAAATTATTCACAGGGAAATGATGGATTACATCAAAGTCCAAGAACAGTGTGATAAGGAATGTGAGTTTGACTACACGTCACTCACATTATCTTATAAATTTAGCAACCAGAAGAAAATGTGGTGGAATAGTTTTTCCCCAACTCAGCTGTGGTTCAGATTAACTAATCTTACATCAGTCTTCCATTATCAATGGGCAAGAGGGATAATAGGTGACTATGTACAGGCAATCCCTGACTGTATCTCAGACCCTGCAGCCTGGGCTTTTGGGAGTATCATAACTGTACATATTTAATGGTACCAGAATGGTAGGGTTGGTGGAAAATACCCAAATTGCCTTATCTGAACCATAGCCAGGATGGAAAAGTACTATCCAACAGTCAATCAACTCATGGTCCTATAAATAGTAGTTCCAAGCCAAGAGCCCCTTGAGCTCTCCAGGGATTGCACTGTGCTGCACCCTTGATCTTGGACTCCTTGGACACTTCCTACAGCACCCCCGAGGGGATGTACACCTCATGTCTGATTCCTCGAGGTACTAGCTCATCCACAGACAAAAACCAAAAAAGTAGGGTGAGTAATTCACTCTAAGGGGTATTTTGGAAGCCTTTGACTGGATTTAGACAGCCACCAAGACCCTGCCGTTAATTTGCCATTCTTGAATTGTTAACTAAGCTGCTGTTTCTATTGTAGCAAATTCTGTTGAAATCACTGTGTTAAATTGGCTAATGATCAAATGCTGATTAATTGCTGTTAAAAATAGCACAGTCTAACCTTGTTACTTACTATAAGGGTATAAAATAAATCCTTAATTGCTGCTACATTAAAGCTGTATAAAATCAATTCCATGACAATGAGTTTATTAATTGATAAGAATTTTTATCTGTTTTTCCATTAAAGTCATCACCAATTTAGTCCCTGTCAATTTAATGTCTAAGCCATATCTATGGCTATTATTTGAGAAAATTCTCTTGCTGTTTTAAACGTCTACCTTATTAACTGGTAGAGTGATTTAGGTTTATAAGGAGTCAACACACACATCCTGTGACAGCCTAAGTGACTTCATGATAATTTATCTTTATCTCACGTTAGATTATGAGACATAGGCTCCCTATAATGTGTGGCTGAAAAGATTTTGATATAAAATAATCACATAAAAAAAAATAATCCATAACATTCCCAAATTAACATGACTGTGACATGACTACATAGCATTGATTAACTAAGTATCATTTTCCAGTGAGAGAACAAAATTGAAAAGGAAAACCTCACTGCACATGAATAAAAGACAGAATGAATGTTCATCAAAATATCTATGTTGAGAATAGGAAGGCTCAATGAAGAAACATAAAATTTCAGAACTACTACACTTTCTAAAGAACTGATGATTATTCAAAGGACAATTATAATAAGTTTATTCTCTCCTTTGAGTTTTCTGAAACTGATAATATTACAATATCTATATATATAAAAAAAAAAAAAATGTGAAACTTAGATGTACAAGAAAATTAAATAGAACAGTATTTAATTAAAAAAAAAAAAAACATTAACATATTATCACAGCAAACAAGAATACTGCATAAAATTATGCCTATCATCATTTTAGTGTAGGGACTTTTTCTTGGTATTCAGAAACAAATATCATTCAACGGCTGAGGGCACTGGGCCTGTTCAGCCTGGAGAAGAGGAGGCTGAGGGGAGACCTCATCGCAGTCTACAACTTCCTCGTAAGGGGGTGTCAAGAGGCAGGAGACCTTTTCTCCATTAACACCAGCGACAGGACCCGCGGGAACGGGGTTAAGCTGAGGCAGGGGAAGTTTAGGCTTGACATCAGGAGGGGGTTCTTCACAGAGAGAGTGGTTGCACACTGGAACAGGCTCCCCAGGGAAGTGGTCACTGCACCGAGCCTGACTGAATTTAAGAAGAGATTGGACTGTGCACTTAGTCACATGGTCTGAACTTTTGGGTAGACCTGTGCGGTGTCAAGGGTTGGACTTGATGATCCTTAAGGGTCCCTTCCAACTCAAGATATTCTATGATTCTATGATTCTATGATCATTTATCATTACATAAAACTATCTGGTTATAGAAAGGTCAGAGAGGAAAGAGTTTCTGTAGCTTTTTTTTTTTTTTTTTCTTGTGAGGCACATGTATATGTAAGTCATAATTTTAACCTGAGATTTTGTTCTCAGTGGCCTTAATGACAAACACAAATGGAGTACTGCTTTCTCTCTGTGGCATTTTAATTTTTGCAGATGACAGAATGCATCTCTTACTAATAAGGTATCTCAGATGCAGTGCCATTTCATTTTTAATTTTCCCAGATGTCCATAAAACAGAAGCATGGGAAAATGATTTTTATTGGGTTTTAAGCCTTAAAAAAAAAATAGACTTTTCTGATTGAAAATATCCGTTTTCATAAACTGAAAGCTTCCTGATTCTCTTCCTTTGATGATACAAAACAACAATGTAAGAATTAAAGCAACATTTTTTTTAAATTTATTTATTTTAATAAAATTACCTGGAAAATTTCTCACTATTTTCTGTTAAATAAAAATAATGTTGTCATCATTAACAAGAAGTGATGTTAATTTTTATTTTTTTATTTTATTTTTTTGTCTGCCCCTTAAGACATTTCTAAAGACAGAAAATAGAAAAAAAAAGCAAAGGAAAATTCTTCACAATACATGCATTCTTTGCTGTCTTCTCTTAGTCAATGGACTTTGTTTTAAAATCTTGTCTTAGTAAATACCTATATCACTCGCTTTGTGTAATGCAAATTGACCTTGGCATAAAAGTCTAAATTTCTGAATAGTCACTATATTTAACGTTCTGTAGCTAGGTGGGACAATGAGTTCTTGCATTGGAAGACAAAGCTATACATCACAGACCCAGTATTTCTATATGCTAGAATTTACTATTTATACATAGTAGTTTAATCTAGGGTATTCCTGGAAGCAGTAAGTTTGACAAAATAGTGTAGGGCACTCTTCGCTGATTATCTTTCTCTTCAGGAAACTGCAAGAAAATAAGCTCCAAGCTGTATGAATCATTGTACTATTAGCAGTCAGCCTCTAAGCTTTTCTGATTCAGTTTCTCTCCCCTAATATCACAGAATCACAGAATTTCTAGGTTGAAAGAGACCTCAAGATCATCGAGTCCAACCTCTGACCTAACGCTAACAGTCCCCACTAAACCATATCCCTAAGCTCTACAATATGTCACTGGATATGTGTACACACACACACACACACACACACACAGATACCTCATGAGAACCATCCTACCAGTGTAGTCATTTGCCAGTAGTAGCAGCAGTGGCAGTTTCCTTTGGCTTTAGTAGAAGCATTGTAGAATCAGCTAGTATCAAACAGGAGTATCCAAAGGTACCTCAGGGAATTAAGATCCCAATTCCTATGGGATCAGCTTCCAGTGCTCTGACTAGGCCTTTTACAGGTCAGTCATACTTTGCTACATTTCAGTAGAGTACACAATGTAGACAAATACTTGTAGTTGATTTCCTTTAGCCCTAGACTATTGAGATCTGTAAGAGTACCAGGTTCTCAGTGCACCTTGAAAAGGTCACAAGTACTCACAGCTCCCATTGACCCCAGGGGCAGCTGAAGTTGGTTAACACCTCTAAGGAAGAGCTTGGCAATTTGCAGGAGATTGGAACTATGTTTTAAACGCATTCCTCTTTCCATTTTCATTTTTAGAAGGGTATGTTATTCATAAGATGTTTATTAACTTGATTTGATATCTACTAACAGCTTTAAATAGTAATTAGCAACATTGTTCTGCAAAGTAAGCAAATTAAAAGTTAGCCTTTTTAGTAAATAATAGAAGGACAACTGTACATTGGGATTTAAATACAAGAAAAGGGCAAGATTTTGCAAAAGGCATTCCAATTTGTGATCCCATCATTTTATAAAGTTTCTTTTAATGGATTAAAAAATCACTTCTTGCAGTTTTTCCCCTTATGCTGCCATAAATCCCAATTAAACCCAAATCTCTATTTCAGGAAAAATAGTTGTTAAGAAATGCTCACACAAACCTCTAAATAAGAATAAGTAAAAATAATACTGTGATTGTTGTTGTTGTTGTTGTTGTTTTTAATAGACAACATATTTCATAAGCTTTGCATTGTTATAAAGCAAGGTTTTGATATCTTTGATGCTATTCCATGGGTAAAAAAAAAAAAAAAAAAAAAATCTATCCCTGTATTTTACCATGTTTTAATCATCATACCCCCATAATGAAAGAAAATATATATATATATATATATTTTCAATTACTTGTAATAAAGCTTTTGATCAAGCCTGGAATCTGTAAATCACAGCTTTTCTGAGACATATGTAAAGTAGTATTGCACTATATACAATGGACCAGCCTCAGGGAAAAAAAAAATCTTTGATATAATTATTCTGCTCTTTGTAAATTGATATTTCTTAATTTGCTAAAGTTAGAGTCAACATTAATAATCCAAGAAAAATGTGCACTGCAGAATGTTTTTATCACATACGCTAGTGTCTTGAAATGCTAATCCAGCACTGTAAATTTATATTCAACATATGAAATAACAGCATTATGTTCTTGTTAATAACTATTACAAATAGTTATATATATATAATTATTATATATATATAATATATAATATATATAATATTTATATATTATTATATAATATAATATATTATTAATAATTATTATATATCATATAATAATTAATATATATTAAATATATATTATATATATAATAATATATATATTAACTATAATATATATATAGTTATATATATTATAGTTAATATTCCACTGGAGGGGAATGGAGGAAGAGTGTATGAATTTAAACTTTCCAGAAATATAATCGGTATAATGCCAGAGCTTGCCTCTTTTCTTATAGCTTAAAAAATTCAATATTTATAGCTGGATAGTGTGAATTCAAAGAGCTATTTTTAGAAAGCATAGTTTGTATGAAAGTAAGATGAAAAAGCATCAATAATTTTTGAAAAATAATTATATATACATTAAGTATAAATAATGCCTATAAATAGACAAAATGGCATTCCATATGTTTTTGTTTGTTTGCTTTGATATCTAGGGCTATAATAGATCACAAAATATATAAAATGTATAGTAGTTCAGCTACTTCAGTAATGGAAACACCTCAGGGAAATATTGTACCAGATTCTCAAATATAGTTATGATCCCACTGTGCCACTCAGCTGCTACAAATGAACCATAACCTGGCAGCAAATCATTAGAAGAGGATTTCCTGTCTTAGTTGAACTCTCTTCTGACATATACATATGATTCACAGGCACAGTAGTTTTATTCCTTCACCAGGGAAAAGATATGTTTTAAGTGTAAGAAAGTTCATGGCACAGTCTTACTATAGTTTTTCTCCACTGGCATAAGCACTTTAGAAAAGCTCAGAAGCTCCTAAGAGCACCAGCAGAACTGGACCAAAGGTTGACAGTCAAAAGACAGACTAGAATCCCTGATATCTTTTCCTTGTGTCGAATCAGTCAAAAGTATAGAAGGTGTTGTCTAAGGCATTTTCCTGCATATACTTCCCAGTTTTATTCTTTTAAAACTAAAAATGCTTTTCCAAATAATTTTAGAATTTATTAATATAAAACCAGTTTGTTTATAGTGCTGGTTACAGAGCAAATAGAATACATCTGCTTTGTTTGATCACACTTGCATATTTAGGCTGTAGTTTGTTTTTGTTTGTTTGTTTGTTTTTTGTTGTTTGTTTGTTTGTTTTAAATGTGGAGATTTTCCCTTTCCCTTTCCCTTTCCCTTTCCCTTTCCCTTTCCCTTTCCCTTTCCCTTTCCCTTTCCCTTTCCCTTTCCCTTTCCCTTTCCCCTTCCCTTTCCCTTTCCCTTTCCCTTTCTTCATTTTTTTTTTTTTTTCCAGGAATAAGGGTCAGAGAAATAGCACCTCTAAGTGCTCTAAGTTACCTATCCTGTGTGCATTGGTAGGTATACAGTTTACCTCATATCTGTACTGAGAGCCTTTAAGTAATAAACGTTGAAAGAAGGACTGCTGATTTGAAGTGAGATCTATTTTCCATATATATCAAATTTATGGATAAAATTTCACAACACCAAAACTCTGTGCCTTGTGCTGTCTTTTTCATGTTTGACTTTCCCTTCAAGTTGTTTTTAGATGATATTTTCCTACTTATTTGCTGAAGGTGTAAAGAATATTTGTGTTAAAATGAGTGAGATAATACCAGAGAGATGTTTCCTTACAAATGGTTAATAATGTGTTAACCTCTGGAATATATCAAGACTGATGGGAGAGTCCTATGAACAATCATGGATAGTTAAGGAAAGTATTATGTAATTTGTGGCTGATTCTGTGTCACACATAGCTAATTTAGCCACTTTAAAATGAGTTTTTATTTTACTTTATTTTTTTATTTTTGTATGTATTTTTGTGTATAGAAAAAATCACAGTTTTCATAATGAAAGTTTTTGAATAGTTCTCATTTATATATATATGTATATTAATGAGAACTATATATATATAGTCAACTTGTGAAATTGTAAAAAATTCCATTCAGTCATGTCTGAAATATGACTGAAATATGACCATACTTTAAATTCAGAAATATTTAAATTCATAAATTCAGAAATATTCTGAAATATGACCATACTTTAAATTCAGAATGCTAATGATGAATAAATACTAAAGTTCAGTGTGCCATCAAATCTCATATCCTACTTTATGGAATGATAGAACTGTTAAGCGTAGAAAAAAAATTCTTTTAACGAGAGAGCTTTTCCCCTTGGCTACTCCTTCTCCCAGTAGATCTACACCTTACTGAAAATCGGGAAGAGAGAAATGCTTTATTTTACTTGGTAAAGCAGCTAATGTTAAACTGCTAAATGGGACCCTCTCACAGTCATAGATCTCTTCTGTAATAAAGAAAAGTCCTGTAAAGCAAACTTTGGGAGAAGCTTGATAGTTTCTTCTGTATTTTTTGTCTGCCTGACTTAAAATTATGCTTTTGCCGTGTTGGTCTCAGATGTCCACCTGAGTGTTTTGCCTCTCAGATAAGGTCTGAGTTTTTTGGAGAATAATAAGTTCTAAATGGTGCAATAAAACTGCCAGTTTGTATCACTGGCAACAGAGCTGCCTTTAAATTCAGTAGACTGTCTTGTTTTTTTCTCTCTGCATTCCTCTCCAACACAAGTGAAAAAAAAATTGAAGGAAGCCAGATTTGAATAATGAAGTTCTCCATGACATACTATTTCAGCACAAATGGACAGAGCTATTATCCACTTATTACCAAATAATAATGTAAAGAACATGGTATTTATAGTAAATGTAAAATATAAAATCATATAGATTCTGCAGTTGTCTCTGACTACATCTCTCTGTTTTCAGCAATACAAATCTGTAAAAATAACATATGATTAAAAGTTCAAACACAAGACAGCACAATAAGCAGATTTTCATTTATTAAATTGAAGAAAAATGGAAATGGCCATGACATTTAGCACTGCTGAGCAATAACAGTCATTAAGGTAGGGCAGGATGAAGGTAATTAAATTACCATGTAGAATTGTTTATTAAAGGAAACAAGGAAATAGCTGTAGGCCTGAAGTCTATTTATAATGCTCACATGTAACTCTGTGACCACTGAAGGGCAATGAGCAATTTAAAGATAAAATCTGTGTCATTATTCTCATATTGCAAAAGGAAAACAAAGGGCACAAAGAAAGCAAGCAAACAGCATAGTCACTCAAATAGCTATTGTCAGAGCTAAAACCAGAATCACAAACACTTCCAAATCATGGATAGATAAAGGGAGTACTAAAATCTCACTCATAATTTTAATTAAATACAATTAATTGACATTACAGAGAAAAGTTCATGGCAGTTATTAATACATAGAAAAATATTTAAACATACTCTCTTGAGGAATTAAAAAAATTAACAATCTAAAAGAAGAGAGGATGAAAGAAAATGGAAGGGCACAAAATGCAAGATTCCAGCTTAACTCCACTGTGAACAAACCAGTCAACCCAAAGTACAAGATACACTGTGTTAGAGAACTACACGCATTGTGTTGCACTGATGGTTGCGCATGACAATATTGTACCCTCAGACATACAAGCAATTTTGTGAGCTGTACCTCAGAAGATCTGCAAAGGTTGGTGATTTTTCAACAGTGTCATAAGCTAATGGTGTCAGATATAAATTCTGCAAGGAATGAAAACAAGCAAATCAAATCAAATAAATCCAAAGGCCTGTAAAATAATTTTGGCTGTATTACTATCTCATATAACTACTGTGAAATGTCTTAATCTCCAGAGAGAAATGAAAAGTCTACTTTGAAGAAGTAAATGCTACAGAACATAGTGATGTTACATATGCCCAGAGAGAAAGAATATGTATTTTGGGGTTCACCAAAATACAAAAATATTAATAAAAGCTAAATATATTTTGCAATATATAATCTGAGGAAGAAAAAACAAACAAACAAACAGCAACAAAAAAAAAAACACTGTAAGTGGTGTATATGAAATAACTTCTTGAAACGATGGAACAATGAAAGCAACAAACACAACAAATCACAAACCCTTCCAGTACATTCTTGTATATGATTACATGGGAGAAAAAAAAAAAAAAAAGAAAAAAAAAAAGTACTTATCTGTAGCCAAACTAACAAACAAACAAAAAAAAAAAAAAAAAAAAACAAACCAAAATAAAGGAAACCAGGTTATACATTCAATGAATATCATATATAAGATTTCAGCAATATCGCCTTGGTCTTGTTGTTCAGAATCGTGTAAAGAAAAACATGAAACAGTGTGCAGATGATACTTTAAAATCTATAGATAAAAAATATTTTGTATGAAAGTTTTATGAACAAGATGAACTATCTTTAGTATTTACATAGGTTATTGTTCTGTTATTTAAACTAAAGTTACTGTGTTACTTATCTCTCTTCATCTATGCTGTATATGTATTGTTTCAAGTGTCAAGTATAAGTTTTTAAAAAGTAAGTTTTTGGTAGCTTTTCCTCTATTAAAAAATCTGTGTTGCAGTCCTGTCTCTTCATATGTCAACTGGTAATTTATAAAATATGGGCATGACAGGTGCAGCATAATTAGCTAGAGATATTTCCTATGTGCATAGTGTGGAATGTGAACTCAACTAGTAAATCAGTCCAATCAGAGTAAAGTTTTAATTTCACCAGTGTGCCCAGACACACTTAAGAATTTATTTCACCATCTAATCTTCTCAGGATTGTTCAAAAGTTTCATCATGATGTTTAAAGGACCAGGGTAAAACAAACAAACAAATAAACAAAACACTACTTTGTTGAAAATAAAATATTTTGCAAAGTGTGTTAGTTTTCGTGAAACCTTCAGAGCACTGTTCTGCTGTTTATTTCAAAGCTTAATGTCATCCTGCTTCATTAAAATTTCTTCAAAGGATCCCTTAGCCTTCTGTGCAATAAATACTATGCAGTGTTCTTTACAAATTGTTTTGGAGATCGAACGTTCCCTAGACTTGGAGCAGGGGACTGGACTCTTTTGACTGGCATGGAACAGTTTTTGGACTCTTCTCACAGAGGCCACCTATGCAGCCTTCTGGAAGATGAAAAGTTTAATATGAGCCAGCAGTGCATGCTTGCAGCCCAGAAGGTCAACTGCATCCTGGGCTGCATCAGCAGAGGAGTGGCCAGCAGGTCAAGGGAGGTGATTGTTCCCCTCTGCTCTGCCCTTGTGAGGCCCCACTTGGAGTGCTGCATCCGGGTCTGTAGTCCCCAGCACAAGAAGGATGTGGACCTGGTAGAATGGGTCCAGAGGAGGGCTACAAAGATGATCAGAGGACCGGAGCACCTCTCCTGTGAAGAAAGGCTGACAGAGCTGGGGCTGTGCTGCCTAAAGAAAAGGCTTTGGGGTGACCTCATTGTAGCTTTTCAATATGTAATGGGGGATTATAACAAATATGACAAGTACCTTTTTTGCTCATGCAAATAATGCTAGGACAAGGGGGAAGATTTATATTAGATATTCAGAAGAAATTCTTCACTCAGAGAGTGGTGAGGCACTGAACAGGCTGTCCAGAGAAACTGTGGATATACCCTGGAGGTGTTCCAGGCCAAGCTGGACCCTGGGCAACCTGATACAGTGGGTGGCAACCCTGCCTATGGCAGAAGGGTTGGAACTAGATGATCTTTAGGGTTCCCTCCAACCCGAGCCTTTCTATGATTCTATGATTTTAAATTACTATACTGAAATTAATTTTTTTAGCTTTGTTAGTGTTTAAATATCTCAATAGGGAATGTTAAAGCAACACATTTTTTATGTTAGAGAACAAATCTGAAGATAAATGTAGGAATTCATTTAAATTAAATATGTAAATATTGTGAAATAAATATTTTGTGTTAATCTCTAACTAAAAATGGCAATTTATGTAAAGTCAGTCTAGTTTATAGGAATGTAACTTCATTGTGGAAGTTGAATGACACAGAATTAATTACTTTTACTAATGGACTAAATAAGGAGTATAGGGCTTAAGCCTTATAAAATCAGATATGAATATGTAAGAATAGTTTATGGGAGTATTCATAATTACTGTATTAAAAAAAAATAATAATACAAGTCTTTCTAAGGTGGAGAGAAGAGAAAATTGGTTTAAAATAAATGAAATAATTAATCGTTCCTTAAATGTGTAGCAGGAATTCTAGTTTTCAGTCTGTTTTTAATCCATTACTGTGTTCAAATGTCCTAACTGATGATGTTCCAAGTCAACAAAAAGAATACAAGAATGATTAATGTCTGCCAGAAATGAATACAGAATCAAAAGTCAAAATTATTTATTTTTCATGTTGACATTGTGAAATACGTTCATCTGATTCGTGTCAGTATGGAACAATGCTAGGGCCACATGGTATGATGAATGTGACCTTCTGTCTTACATACCCTTGTATAACCACAAGTCTAAGAAAAACAGAGTGGTTAATGTATATAGTTCTTGTATCTTGCAAAGGAATGTTTTAGCAACTCGTGTCAATAGAGAGCTTGAAGGGAAATGTATTTGTAGGCTTTTCCCTGAAGTCTCTGATATCTGGGGAGTTTCAGAATAACTGCTAACTATTATGACTATTGCATGGGACACTATGCAAGTCTCTGATATCTGGCCAGGAGATTAAGGAGTTGGGGAGAGCTAAAGAATGACTAAAAGACAAAGCTTGCAGGAGACGCTGCACAAGTCTCTGACATACAAGTTGGACAAAGAAGGACAAGAGGGAGGAAGACTACGAGCCTTCAGCACAAGAGACCCCCAGAGACCCCCAGAGGGACCACCAGAGACTGATAAGCATGCTCCAGTAGGAGGGTTTGGATTCCAGAAACTAATTATAATAACCCTGTTTTTTTTTAGAAGTAGTAATGAATATGTATCAGCCTAGGAGCATAAAAATCAGCTGCTTGATGTAACTGGTGTGCGTCTTGGTGGAGCAGAGACTCCCAGCACACCGAGCGCTGTTTGCTTACCTCTGTTCCTGTAATAAATTGTAAACTTTGATTATAGTCCTATTTTGAAGACTGAGCCATTTATTAAATGTCCTAACTGATGATGTTCCAAGTCAAGTCAACAAAAAGAATACAAGAATGATTAATGTCTGCCAGAAATGAATACAGAATCAAAAGTCAAAATTATTTATTTTTCATGTTGACATTATTCAAGATATAATGAAACTTCAAAGAAACACTCCAATTCTTATTGTTCTGTAATTAAATAGTCTTGATCAGAGTCTGAACAAATGAAAAATCCTTTTAAACACACCTGTTCAAGATGCAGTCCCAGGAACATTACATTTCTAAATATTTGTAAAAAAATAAAAATAAAATAAAATCAACATTTTCAGGCTTTAGTACACTGATTGATATCAGTGTTTATCTGTATGATGGTTACTTCTGAAGCCTCTAATAACTGAATTTGTATGTAAATAAGAAAGCCAGATCTTTACATGTTCAAATAATCTTATGAGCCATTTTCCATATAGGATTTGATTGCAGTATTCCTCCAATGTGAATATATATAAATCTATCCTTAATGATGAATTCAGAAGGAAACTACATACTGAAATACAATATTACTTATTGCATATAGTTTTATACAGGAATTTCATTCATTATTTGTGTCTGAAAGCAATGATATTTTTATTTATTCTGTTACTCAAAATAGTTTTAGAAATATATAGTATGTAAAACTACTTTGATACCCAGTCTTTCCTATATTCAGAGCGTTAAAAATTATGTTTGCTTAATAATGCATGTTCAAGTGTGAAAATCCTTATACCAAAATTATGACAATTGTGTGTGTATTTTATATATATAATATATGTGTATATATGTATATGTATATATATATAAAGGACACCTGTAATTGAAATACAGATTTCCATAAATTAAATACAGAAGAATAAGATGATTTGTCACAAACAAACAGTATATTTGAGCTATGTTAACTTATTTCCTAAATGTTCCTTTATTGCAAAGTGAAGCCAGCAGTTGTGTTGTACTTGCATATCTGTTTTAAAGCTACTTTCTCAAATGGAGTTTTAAGCTTTAAATTTTGGTATATGCTTAGATTTTGTCATTATTGCTTTAAAAATAAGAAAAAAATAATAAAAATAAAAATAAAAATAAAAATAAAAATAAAAATAAAAATAAAAATAAAAATAAAAATAAAAATAAAAATAAAAAAACTATTTTAGGCTAACATCACCTACTAGTGAAAGTCTAATAAGACCGAAATAAGGTTTCTTCATCATTTTATGTGAATTTAACTTTCAAAGTTACTGGAAAGCCACACATTTCTTAGAAATAATTGTTTCTATTGTTTATTGCTACTTTTTTGGAAAACTGGCCTTCTGTCGCGTTAAAGGGGTGTACCTGATTAACCGTTACAGGCCCGGTTGGATTCAGAGTACTGAACCAGTCGGACATTCACCAAAACTCGGGGTCCGTTCGGACATTCACCAAAAACGTAATAACCGCCTGGGGGTCCGTTCAGACATTCACCAACAATACATTAACTGTCTGGGGGTCTGGTTAGATTCAGAACACTGAACTATCACGGATAACCACCCTCACCCTAGTTGCATTAATGAGAGCTATCACAATGCAATCAAGTATGGTTTATTACAGCAACAGATAATCAGGTTCTTTTGGATTGCCGGCGATAGTGACTGTCTGCAAAAGCAAGCTAGTATGCATGAAATACACAGGTGTTATAGGTGTTACAGATGTGACAGGTGTTGTAGGTGTTACAGATGTTATAGATGGTATAGGTGTTACAGGTGTTATAGGTGTTATAGGTGCACCGCCTAGAAATAAACGCGTTGAAAGGATCAAAGACTCTATATAGAGATTTATAAGCAAATATTCAGATCTCACCCAAAGGCGTCCCAATGGGGGGGGAAGAGAGGCTCAGCCCATCGACTGATCCCAGGAGTCAGGAGGTCCTAAGGATGCTGTATGTCCTCGGGATGGTATCTCCCCTGACGGTGGTATCTTCCCTAACATCCCCTCTCTCTTGGGCCAATTTATATTATTTTCTATCTTTTAGGTGGAGCTTGAGTGGCTCTAGTCAAGCATATCTTAGTTATGATTGGTGTAAAGTTTTCCCGTCTCCGTTTAAAGTAATAGGCGCCGAGAAATTCAGAGCGCATGCTCAGTGAGGGGTGGTCACACCTTGGAGGCGGGTAGCTTTTGGGATGGGGGTGTGTTTTGGTATTATAATGATATTATAATGAGCAAAAAGTACACTAGGGTACAGCATTTGTCAAAACATGACAGGTCTTTGGCTTAGGGTGGCAAAAAGTGCAGCTTTGTGCACAAGAACAATTGAGGCCCCACCTGATTACAGAGCCTAGCCGTGGTGTCTCCACTCCACTCCACGCTCCGTGGTGTTCCTTAGAGCTGGCACACCAAGTTTCCCCAGCGCGATAGCATCTAAGGTTGGGAGCCTAGGGAATGCTCAGGTAATGCAGTTATGCCCTACCCTGAAAGCCTCTTCAATGCTGTACCTTTTTCTTAAAAATGTGAATGTTAGTTCTATTTTCCTAGTTACTTCAGGCATTTACACCACACCTTCATTTGAAGCATTCTTTCTAAGGAAGATCTCTGTTATATTTTAAAAGATCTGACAGCAGAAACAAAATAGAACGAAAATTAAAACTATATTTTATTGTATTTTTCATAATTTCAGACCATAATCTGAAGGTGTTTTTTGTTTTTTTGTTTGTTTGTTTTTCCTTAGAAGATATGTAAGAAGTAGTTGTTTTATTGAGGTATTTTCATAGAATATGATGTCTTTTAAAAAACATGTTTTACTTTGTTCCTCTGCAGGGACAGAAAAATAAACAAAGAAACAAAAAAGTAAGATTACCAATTAACATCAGAGATAAATTCAGTGATAAATTCTTTGTTCTTAGACATATATGTGTGTACAGGGTAGTCTTACTATTTTTGTTTCAGATTAAAAAGAGAGCAATTGACACAATTAGGGTAACTTTTTTCTAACTATCTCAAATGTCTACTTTAAGGCAAAATGAATTATGTCTTGGAAATATACCCTCTCTGTTAACTAGTAAGGCTGTATAGGGTACTTAGTTCAGATGTGCATATGATTGATGTCTTTCCCTTCCTTTGCATCAGTATAGAATGTTGTCATATTGGTGACTGACTTAGCAGTGGCACAGCCAATTACCTCACAGTGTAAGGAGGTCATTTTTATAGCTTCTTTTTCCAGAGAAAGTAGAGAAATGGATCAGTATGCTCATCATGATCTTCATAATAGTAAAGAAACTGATGATTCAGCCAGCTGACTGAATTGATTGAATCTCAATCATTCATGGATTAGCTACATGAATCTCAATCATTCATGGATTAGCTACATGAAAAAAAGATTAATATACCAGCTTGCTTAATTTTCACTTTCCAAGCATACACACTTAGAGATCACTAAGATTAAGGTAGTTTGTTTTACTTTCAAAGCAGAAGTAACTACCTTGAACTTAGTTGTTTAGAAATTATCCACAGCTCAGCTCACTAGCTAAAACTGAGTAGACTAGTTTACTGTGACCTAATTTCCTGATAAAACAACATGCATCACACAGAAGAGACAATTTAGTTATAAATGTTCTAGGTTCATTCTGACAAATAATGTCATTGTCTTCATCTTTGTGCTCTCTTGCAAAAATCACTGAGATGCAATGCAAACTTCTGTTTATCTCTGATGGTCATAGCAAGTGTCTTTACAGAAGTTTTTAAGGACAGAGACAATATGTTCCTGAAATTGCAAGTCCCACTGATATTATATTGTGCTGCTACCTCAGAGTTGATAGATTTCTTCTTTAACTCAAGGTTAATATTTTTGCTTAATGATAATTCATATTAACTCACTCCTTATTGCTGGGAGTCAAATTGCAGGCTTCTCTCTGGAATGGGAGGGATATCATTGTGATGATCCCAGTAGAGGGATATTTTCTGAGGAGACAATATGTTGATTATGAACTTTGCAAAATAATTCACTGATACATCAACTGACATTTAATTGAGATTTTCTTAATTTAACTAGAAACAAATCATTTTATGTTTTATTTCTAAGCTAGTACTCAGGCAAAGATACTGTGCATAGGCTCCTGTGAGAAGGGGAGAAAAATCATGCACTGATTGCTATCAAAGGAATGACAATGTATTTTCCCTTATTAATTTCTAAATAATTAAACACCTAATTCTTTGAATTCTTTGTATATGACTGATAGTCATATACAAAGGCTTGTCAACGGGAAAATCAGCACAGCAAA
This sequence comes from Anas platyrhynchos, assembly GCF_047663525.1. Classification (NCBI taxonomy): domain Eukaryota; kingdom Metazoa; phylum Chordata; class Aves; order Anseriformes; family Anatidae; genus Anas; species Anas platyrhynchos. Next base: position 159,498,509 of record NC_092587.1, on the reverse strand, counting down.
CATATTACTAGAGGAATGTTTTAGCATACATTATCATATTCTGTTTTTTGTTTGTTTGTTTGTTTGTTTGTTTATATATATACTTGTCAGTTTGACAAGGAGCCAGAATAGATGGATTGGGTTTATGTGGCAAGGATTTGGTAGTAGTGGTGCTGCAAGGGTGGCCCCTGTGCGAAGGGTCCAGAAACTGCCCCGTGTTAGATAAGAACCATTTCCAGCTGGCTGCAAAAGGGATCTGCCACTGGCCAAGCTGAAACAATGAGACATGTTGTATGTATCTCTGTGAAAGCTCATTTAAGAAAGGGAAAAACAGCAGCTGGGAGTGGTAAGTAAGAAAACGTAGAAAGGAACAACTCTGCAGACATCAAGAGCAGTGAAAACTGGAGTTGTTCCCCTGAAGCCTGTGGAGAGTCCCTTGGTGGAGCAGGCCGTCCTCCTGCAGCCCATGTTGTACCACGGTGGAGCAGATCTTCATGCTCAGAAAGGAGTCCATGGTGTAGCAGGTAGGTAAGGCCTGAAGGAGCCCATGGAGAGCCCTTGCAGAAGCAGACAACAGGCCACAGCTGCAGACCACAGCTGCAGGAGGTCTGGTGGGAGCTGCCATCTGTGGGGGACCCAGACTGGAACAGTCTGTTCCTGAAGGTACAGACCCACGCTGGAGCAGTTCTTGAAGAACTGCAGTGTATGGGAAGCACACATTGGATCAGTTTGGGAAAGGCTGCATCCTGAGGGAAGGACCCATGTTGGAGCATGGGAAGAGACTGAGGAAGAAGTGGCAGATATGATGTATTAGGTACTAATTGCAACCCTCATTCCTCATTCTACTGTGCTGCTTGGAGGAAAGATGCAGAGTGTGAGTGGGTAGGAAGGTGTTTTGGGGTTGCTTTTCTTTTATTTCTCACTGGTCTAGTCTGTTACTTGTTGGCAATAAAACACATTAATTTCCCTTATGCTTAGTCTGCTTTTCCCATGACGGTAGCTTGTCAGTGACCTCCGCGTCCTTATCTCAGCCCATGAGCTTTTTGTTATCATATTTTCTCTCCCTGTTATTTTGAGGAGGCGAGGTGAGGCGAGGCGAGGAGAAAGTTTACTGCCTACCAGGGTTGTTCTTTGGAGCTGTCAGATTACACCGATACAGATCACATCTGAATTTCAAAAAGCAACTTTCATTGATTTAAGTTTTATATTGGTCTCTTCAATTTTATCTTAAAACTTGTCTACATGTCGTATTAAACTTCACAAATAAACAAGTGACAAGTGTAATATGAAGTACAAGCAGATACATATTCTAATAAAAAGGGTAAGTAAGGCTTTTCAGAAGCATTGACAAAATATGTGTTACTGACAATCTGGAAATTTGGATCAATATTCAGAAAAAGATATATTAATCTGTAGATCTATCAATAAAAATTAAATACAGTATTAGAACAGGCTAACAAAAAGAGAATAAAGTTTTTTCATCCTAAATTATTCTATTTTGTAATTTGTATGACTAAGATAAATACAAAGTTGAATTTAACAAATGAATTTAATAAATTAATTAATTAATTTTATGTTTGCTTATTTATTTATTTATTTATTTATTTATGGCTATTTTATTACATGTAATGAGTTTTCTACAGGCAGAGTCTTATATTTTTGAAGGTAAAATATCCTATCCAATTTATAATGTGAATACTACAGCTGAGTATCAGTGGAGATCACATAGGACAAAGAAGGACTAAAAGAAGATCTCAACTCTATGTATGAAAAAACCTTTTATGGATGTAGATTATTGCTTCTGTTGACCATTCACTGAGCCATTGTTCTCATTTTTAAATGTCTTGCAATTTATTCTTAAAAAACTAGAAACCATAAGATGTTTTATAAAACATATAATCATCTTTTCTCAGATATTTGTGTTCTGTGTTCATTACAGGACTGCCTCCTTGCCTTTGTTTAATTATTTAAGGTATTTTAAAAACAAAATAATTATAAGTGTAAACATATTTACTGCTGAAACATGAAATTCCTTAGAATCCATGAACTCTCAAGCTATGGAAAAATTTTGTTGAATTAAAAACTTCATACATGATACTACAAAATGTAGACAGCTACAATTAATTTTATTAAAATATTAAGCAGAACGCAGAGACGGAGAGAGAGAGAAAGAGACAGGTACAGAAGGAATTATAATACAATAAACAGTTCAGCTATTTTTTATCCTGAGCTGTTCCTACAAAGCTGTTTGTTACTGTACTATATCTTATTCTGACACATAATCCTCTTAAGAATCGACCCCCCCTTTGTAAATGCAGCTCACTGCAGAATGTAAGCAAATTGGTTTGCAAAGATTGATTGATAAAGGGAAGTATTCATTCATCATGCGCAGTGTACACCATAGTAGCCTGTAATAGAAATCTGAAAGGATGACATTTTCCTCTGTCTTACATTCCCCAGAGCTGATCAAATACTGTTCTAGTTTAGCAAGTGCAAGCTCTATTATATCGGAAAAAAAAATCAGAGAAACACACAAATAAAATAAAAATAGACTAATTAAACAGACCATTTTAAAGCCTGGCTCAAAATAAGTACTGTGTATTATTAAATTGAACTGGAAAACCTTAAACAACAGTATATTTATTTTCTTGTATTTCTAAACAACACTGTGAAGGCTCATGTCATTCAGAACAAATGCTGCATTTTCTAATGGGTATTCTCTGAAAGCTCCACTTCATGAGAGAATACGAAATCTTATAATAATTCCCTGAGACTTTTGTACTTGACTTTTCAGAAAAAGAAGGATGAATTAAGCTGCGGGTTCATTGTGATGTTTACTATTTGTAATATTCTTTTACAGTAGAATACCCTGATGCAATGTGACAGTTTTATTCTCTTGCTTGGCATTACCCTGCAAGAATATTAAATAATTCATATGGGAGAAAGAGTTAAATCAAGCTAATAAACATGTTCTAGTATAAGATTTATTTCCAGAATAGATATTGCTTCAAATTCCTCCCAGAGACAATTGTCTATAGAGTAAGCTGAGCAAGCACTGCATATCTTTGCATCCTCAGTCTGCAAACTGGGGCAAAAAAAAAAAAAAAAAAAAAAAAAAACAGGATACAGATCCAAACTCAACAGGAGTTCAGCTGCTACAGAGCTCAGAGAGTGATTCTCTAGAGAGTGATCTGGGAGCTAGGAACAGCTGCTTTCATGCAGACAATAATCTGCTTTATGTGAGAGTATGAGAAGTAGTAGAAGAGAAAAGATTTATGACAGCTTTTCTTATGTGTAAGAGTCTCTCTGTGTGGCAGAAGCTCATACTGAGTGCTGAGTAGGAACAGGGAATTAAAAGCAACATCAATTGCACAAGGAAGATCTTCAACTGAAAGGCAATGCTTTGGGCTGCTGTTGAACTGTGAAATCAGCATGGCAGTGAAGTTACGAATCATGACCTCTCACAGAATGATAGTAGAAGGATAATAGCTCCCAATAAATTCAGATATGAATAAGGGCTAAGAAGTCCTGTGGACCCCAGAGGTCTCGTGCCTCTGGGCACATTCACCCTAACTCTTTTTCAGAGTAAAAAAAAGACGTATTTCCAGAGCATATTCTCATTCTGTTTTTATAGTCTTTTGGAAAGGAGCTGTGTTACAGATTATGTGAAAACTTTAATAATCTGACTAAGAAATTAGGAGACCCAGACTCTCTCATTGACTGGAGATCAATTTGGATACAACTTTTGCTGCTCGCAGAAACAAGGTCTTGCCAGAAAATAAATAAATAAATAAATCAGACATGTAAGATGCCACTAATTCTATGACTGGAAGTTTTTTCAGCTCTTAAGCGTGATGGCTGCTGCTCCTGTTTACTCTTGCAAGCTTGTTTGCAATAAATTAATGTGTTGTAATCAGAAATTCTGGATAAAATCTTCTCCTCATCAAAGGGACTGCATGCTCTATTTAATGAGGAAAAAGCACAATCACAGAATCACTGAATGGCCGAGGCTGGAAGGGATCTCTGAAGATACCTAGTCCAGCCCCCCTGCTGATTAGGATCACTTAGAGAACATTGCGCAGGATGGCATCCAGGCAGGTTTTGAATATCTCCAGAGAAGAAGACTCCACAACCTCTCTGGGCAATAAGAATGCTCCCATATTCATGGATTGTAACAGCATTTCTAGCAATTTTATTAGGCACATACATGATCTACAAAAAGAGAGGCAAACTATACAAAAATATATAACAAACATAACATTCAAACATAACATTCAAATTCCTTGTTCAAATATATCTTAACATATCTAGGTAGAATCATGTCTCAGGGATTCTCTAGAAACAGAACACGCATACAAACACAAGATATATGCAAATACAGCAAATAATGTAGGTATTTCTTAAAAATACAGAGACTTACCAACTAAAATCACACACTGAAATACTAGGCATACTGAAGTCAAGGACTTTATCAGTCTTAACATATACTTCAAAGAGTCTATGGAAGTTTTGAAAATATAAGAAAGAGATTGTTCACAAAATGCAGGAGAAAGTTGTGTTACTTACAATGATTTTAAACCACAGCCTTCAGCTAAGATAATGGCTTTGGATCCTTCCTATGCATTTTAAGTTATTAGGTTCATTTAGTTCAAATACAATTAAATCCATTCCTTTTTTTTTTTTTTTTCATTTTATTTTTGAAACAACAAAATACTACATTTTTGATGCAGAATAGTGTGCAGATAAATGTACCATGCATCATCTCTTTTTCACTGAAATATTTCTTTGGCTATATAAATCCCAGTCTTTTACCTTATTATCTTTCTTTGTTGCATTTGTCTTGCTAGAATTTATTTGTTTGTTGCATTTGTCTTGCTAGAATATGTGCGGTGAAATTGGAAGGCGCTTACAATGAAGAAAATCACATCTCTGTAGACGAAAACCCTGAATTTAACCTAAATCAGAGACATATTATTTGCTGCATCTATACCTGACTTACTATCTCTTGCTTGGTACACTGGGTGCTGAACTGTTCTTAAAACACTGAGCTATAATTGCCTTGACCTGCTGTATCAAATATGCTTGTTTATCTGGATTACATGTGAAAGGAATGCTTTTGCTACTATAGAAATATATTGGCTTTGCACAGACATAAATGACCAGCTTGAAGAATCAGACTCTCTTTCTGAAAAGAAAGGATTCTAGGAAGTTCTCTAGTCAAAGTAAGAATCAGGGTGGCAAAATTCATTCATTCTCTTAAACATCTATAGGTGGAGCATAGGTGTTTTTGTTTTTGTGAGAGAGATTAATACTTAAAAATGACTTTTTTTTTTTTGCTTAGACTACCATCCTAACAACAATAAACAACAACAAAAAATCCTAAAATCTCATATTCCCCAACTTTTTTTTTTTCTTTTTTTTTTTTTTTTTTTCGCTAGCTCTAGAATTTGGCAATACAGAGGAATTTCAGGTTCTAGTGTCTAACTGTCTTCATGCAGTTTAATCTGTTATTAGAGCATCCCTCAGCCTCCTGTTTGCCAGACCAAATAAGACCAGTTATCTCAATTTCTCCTCCTGGATTAGGCCAAAACCTCCTAGGTTTTGGCCTAATCTTGGTAGTCCTCTGCTGGACCCTATCCAATTTTTCTACCTCTCCCTAGAACTCTGAGCTCCCGGCTGGACAGAACTTTCCTAGCCTCACCAGCACTGGGCAGAGAAGACTTCTGTCTGTCTACTGGCCACACGCCTGTTGAAGGACAATAGGATGTACTACTTACTGCAACAAGTTATCATTGACCTCCTCAGTCACCACCATTTTTTTGCAAATGACAGACATTTGTTTCTCAGCCACATCAGCCAACTCTTTGAGTACCCTTGGGTGAATACCACTTAGTTCTGTATGTCCAGCTTCCCTAAGCAGTCTTCATACTGTTGCTTCTCCACTATTGGCTACCCTCTGCTTTCCAAACTATAGTGGTACACACTATAGTTTGGGAATAGAATTCCTGATTACTCAAGCAATATTTTTATTGTCTTATTTTCCTACCTAACCTAGTTTCCATCTCTATTACACTCAATGTTCGTGTTTTTGTTCATCAGCAATATCCTGGCTTAATCAAGTGGGCCTTCTTCTGAAAGTCCTAGTTTTGTACACAATTCAATGATTCATTAACGGGTTCTTTTGTTATACATATGAAGTTTTATTTAAAAAATAAATAAAAATCAGTCATCTCACTTAAGCAGCCTTTCTCTTCATGATTGCTTCTCAGGGAGAGCTGCCTAGCAATTTCCTAAATAAGACAGATTCTTCTCTTTTGAGGCTGAGCTTTAACTCTGCCGCTTTCCTTTCCAGACTCTTTTCAGATCCAGAACTGTATTAATTTATGGGTTTTGGTAGTTGCCACATATGTTTTAATTCACTGTCAGTTTAGGAGCATCAGTGTCACCATTGCTGTTTAGGAACTTCAGGAGGCAGATAATGGTTTATGACAAGGACTTCCACCAGTTAGTTCTAGAAAGTCTTGAACACAAAATTTTATTGAGCAGACAGTCTGGATAGCAAAATCTTATGTTTTTTGTTTGTTTGTTTGTTTGTTTTTAATTAGTTGGAAACAAAAGTGCTGAGGTACTAACAGGCCAACTCCTGTTCTCACCCCTGCCAACAGAGCAGTTTCAAATAGTGCTTATCAATATGGTGATATGTGCTTTATAAATATAAATACATATACATATACATATACATATACATATACATATACATATACATATACATATACATATACATATACATATACATAAATAGATATAAATTATTCCTGACCACGATTTAATCCTTTCACAACATCTGCAGGACTGCTTCCTCCTGATCTTGACTCATAGACAGCTACATCTCCTATTTCATACAGGATCTCTGAACAGTCAGAGAAGTCTTTAACACAGAACAAAACTTCACTCCTCTTTTCTTTCTTTCTTTCTTCCTTTCTTCCTTTCTTCCTTTCTTCCTTTCTTCCTTTCTTCCTTTCTCTGCCTATTTTCCCTTAAGCCATATCCATGTCACAGTTGTGAATGCTGTCCTACCTAATTCCTGTGATCCTAGTAGTTTTGACACAGTTTTTTAGCTGTCCACATGAGCTTGCAGTTCCTCCTGTCTGCTGGCCTTGCACTGCCTAGAAAGTAGAGAAGCCTAATGAAACTTAAGCCTAACGAAAATAAATCTTCCCCCTTCTGAGAAGTGACATGAAAGCCCTCCTGTTTGGCCTTCCTTCTCATGTACCTTCTCCATTTGCAATTTAATGTATCTTACTTCTGGTCTTCTGTCCTTCTCTTCCAAAACTCCCAACTAGGATTTGCAACAACATGTACCCTCACTTATATTGTGTAAGAACATCCTTTTGATAAGCTGCCATATAACTGAAGAAACACGTAAATTATAATACATTCATGAATTGTAATAGAAGCCATAAAGGCAGAACTCAGATGAGGCAAGTGCCACATCTAATGTTGACTCACTGTGGACTCAGACACTTTTCTGCAAAGAAGACTAGCCCTGCATAGTTTGGACTCAGGGCAGAGTTGGGGAGTCATTACAAGCCACTGGCCACAATGTCATGTGCCCCTCCCTGACTTCATTTAGCAATATAGACATACTTTTCTGATCTGGGACTTGGTTACAAGTCAAGACTAAAAGAAGCTGTATGTAGCACACTATGTCACAGTGCACCACCATCCATGAGTGACTTGACATTTATCTGTGCAATATCATAGAAACATAGAATGGCCTGTGTTGAAAAGGACCCTAAAGATCATCTAGTTCCAACCCCCTTGCTCTGGGCAGGGTTGCAAACCACTAGAGCAGGCTGCTCAGAGCCGCATTCAGCCTGGCCTTGAATGCCTCCAGGGATGGGGCATCCACTACCTCTCTGGACAACCTGTTCCAGTGCCTCACCATCCTCTGAGTCAAAAACTTCTTCCTAATATCTAACCTAAATCTCCCCTGTCTTAATTTAAAACCATTCCCTCTTGTCCTATCACTACCAACACATGTAAACAAGCGTTCCCTCTCCTGTTTATACGCTCCTTTCAAGTACTGGAAGGTCGCAATGAGGTCTCCCTGGAGCTTTCTCTTCTCCAAGCTAAACAAGCCCAGTTCCCTCAACCTTTCTTCATAGGAGAGGTGCTCCATCCCTCTGATCCTCTTAGTGGCCCTCCTCTGGACCTGTTCCAAGAGCTCCACATTCTTCTTCTGCAGGGGGCCCCAGGCCTGCACACAGTATTCCAGGTGGGGTCTTATAAGAGCAGAATAGATGGGGACAATCACCTCCCTCTCTCATCTGGCCACCCCCTTTTTAGTGCAGCCCAGGATGCAGTTGGCCTTTGGGCTGCATGTACACCCTGCTGGCTCACGTCCAGCTTCTCATCCAGATGGACCTCCTAAATATCATAAATTGCGGGATCATATTTTGAAGACTTGTTTGTAAGAAACACTCCAATGGATAGGTTCAAACTTCAAGTACAACTTGCTAACTCAGGTTAACAGGTTAACACCGGTATCATTTTTGTTTTGTTTTGTTTTTGTTTTTTAAATTAGTCAGATCAAGTGAAACTTTTCACAGCACTTTAAAGCATGGACACAGTGAGCTTATATCTAGATACATCATTTAAAGTTATCCAGAATCAATGCTAACCTGTAGAAAACAAGTTTGAAAGTGTCCAGAATAAATACCTGTGCCTTGCTACATGTATAAATTGGTATTTTGTTGAGGAAAAATGCAGAAATAAGAGAGGGAGAGAAAACAGGACAATCAAAGTTATATTCTGTTTCATTTTTTCTGTTTCATATTTTTCATTTCCAGTTTCACTGATCTTCTGATTTCAAAACATTGCCTTAGCATCTCTCTGGGAAAAAACAACAACAACAAAATCTGAGTTTTAATGTTGTTATGCTATTAATGTTTGTGTAATTTAACAGTTTTGAAAAGCAAGAAAATAACAATCAATCTGTTGGAATATTTAAATTTATTTTTTTTCTTCAGTCCCTCTTCACAACAAAGCCATCATGTTGAGTTAATAGATGAAAAGAGCAATACAATCTCATGCTAGAATGTAGAGAATTTCTTGCTGGGAGACCACAATTCAAGGAGCAGTACTTCCTTGTCTAGATCTAAACATTATATATATATATATATATATATATATATATGAAAAAATATACAAACAAGATACAAACAAAAATACTCATCTTTAAAATATAAAAATATTAAATGCTAGAGCATTGCTCTAACAGCATTACCACAAAACCTGGAGGCTTTTTGAATCAGTCTTTTCAAACAGACAATAAAAAAGAAACAAACATCTAGTAATCCTTCACATCTTTAGTATCAGTTACTGAAGAGACCTCAGATTTGAATAATATCTATGAGTAGAGTGAAGTCACTAAAACCTGCAGTCAGGTTTTATAAGAAAATAAGATCTTGACAGCTGGATATTAAGAAGAGATTCTTCATTGAGATGGTGGTTAGGTACTGGAACAGGCTCCCCAAGGCAGTGGTCATAGCACTGAGCCTGCCCAAGAAGTGTTTGGACAATACTCTCAGACATGAGGTTGGATTTTGGGATGGTCCTGGGTGAAGCCAGGAGCTTGATGATCCTTGTGGGTCCCTTCCAACTCTTATTCTGTGATTCTATGATTCTGTGAACAGTATACATTTTTCCTTCAGTTGTACATATATGTACATGTAATAAAATTGGTACAATATTGGATATTATTTTCAGATTTATTGAAATTAAAAAAATAATCCTTTTTTTTTTTTTTTTTTTTTTTGAGGGAGGGGGGGAGGGGGAAAAAATGCAGGAAAGAGAGCCTAGAGCTATTGCTGTTATTGTTAATTGCAGTCCAATTTTCCTGAAGAAGAGGAAAAGAAAATGGTAGCAGACAGATTGAAATGAAGCACTTCCTGCTAGTGATGACATTTAACTTGCAAATTTTTAGTTAGAGAAGTATACACACACACACACTCTTATAAACCTAGCAAAGATCAAGTGAATTCCTAGAAGCATCAAGCTGTGTAAAACATTGCTTTTAGCTGCTTCTCTCCTTGCTTCTCTCAGCAGTGCATCAGAGAATATTGTCTTGTTAGCTAAGCTGGATGGTTATTAAACCCAAGTTTAAAAAAATAAAAATAAAAAAGAGGAAGACAGTAGAGAAACAAAACACACACAAAAGAGTGAACCCAGCATCCTCCCTTTTCCCTTCAGACATTTACTGAGTATACAGTGGGCCATTAAACCATTTTTCATTAACACATTTTTGTTTTATGTGCTTTGTTATATAGTTGATATTACATACTGTGAATCTGGTAAGGTGCAACCATGTATATACAGCCTATATATTCCATTTAAAGTTAAATATTTAGCTGACTTTTCAGGTTGTCATCTGGATATGTATCTCTCCTTAATTTTGGACAGGTTTTTGCTCAGGCTGTTACACATTAACATAGCAGTGCTCTGTTAAATCTGTGTACATTTTAGATTTGAAGGTATAGAAAGCATTGTATTAAAGTAACCCAGTTCACTTCTCAGCTTTGAAGCCAAATGACTGGTTCTAGAAAATGGCGATCATTAGAATGCCTCATTTAACTACACAGTTTAATGTTCGGTGTACCCATCTGTAATGCTAATTTCACAATCTTTTTCTTTATGATTTCTCCATGAATTAAAAACATACATTGACCAAAATGGTTTAACACTGTTATTAAGCGTTGGCATCCTGAAATTATCATTGCTTACATTGTTGACAGCTTCATAACAAGTAAAACTGGTAACAGTTAATAAATTTAGTTTTGTGCAGCTCCACAATCTTAAATAATGAGAATTCATACCATTGCTTTCTGCTACAAGAACAATTCTTAAGTGGAAACAAAGGTGTGATGAGAGCAGAAACTGATTCACAGTAACTGGCAATACACCTCCAAAGCAAGCTTAAAATCAATATTATTGACCTTGGTGTATGAAACATTTCCTTCTTGAAGTGTATCTACCTATACAACAGTCTGAAGGAATGAAGTGACTCATTAGATGGTGGATTACTAGACGAAGAATCATTTTGTACAGAATTAGACGTTGGGAATAGCTGCTTATTCGGTGATTGCAACAGTGATAGGAAGCGTTACCATGTATTTCAGGGAAAATGACTGCCAGAATTTACTGATTAATATGTTCCTTGCATAAAATTGTGAGCAATTTCCAATAACATTTTTGTAGCTGCAGCCAGAGCACCTCTGTCTGTGCATTTGGCAGATTTCACAAAGTAAATGGTTTTGGGATGAGGCGCCCTTGAAGGAAATCCTTAATTGTGCAGGCATTAACTTTGATGATAAAGCTAAATACATTTTATTTGATTTCTTATTATCAAAATAATTTTCCATAAGGGAAAAGGAAGAGGAAAACTTGAAGCATTTCCTTGGGAAAATAAATAAATAAATAAAATTCCAAAGCAATCAAAATATCTAATGTGATTTCTTTTATCACAGTGATAGCAAAATTAACCTCAGCTACTTTCATCTGAATTTCATTTCACCTTTTAATCCAGTTTTTAAACCTCTCTACATTAAATGTGTTATTCTCCATATTGTTTAGTGCTATGTGCATGTAAACAGAAACATAGTCCAGATGAAATTACTGTTTCTGTGACAGTGAAATAATTTCTCTGTATAATACATACAGAATAAATTTGTATATTTGCATGTCTGTTTTTTGTTTGTTTGCTTTTATTTTTTTATTTGTTTATTTTTACAAAAATGCAGGGTACATTGGAATTTTTCAAATAAAAATTACCAGCAAACCATCATTTACTAAAGAATATATATAATGGATATGCTTAATACAATATAAGGAATTAATGATTTGTGAAATATTTGTAAAGTGATATATGAGGAAGATGTAAGACTATGTCTTCATGAAATTTAACATAAAATTTAAAATTTGATTTTTGCCAGTTCTCAAAAGTAGGATTATAAAATCTTTATTGGAAAGATTAATATAAAACATTCAAATACAAATAATGTCTGAATCATTTTGAATGAATTTTCATAGAATCATAGAATCATAGAATATCCTGAGTTGGAAGGGACCCTTAAGGATCATCAAGTCCAACTCTTGACACCGCACAGGACTACCCAAAAGTTCAGACCATGTGACTAAGTGCACAGTCCAATCTCTTCTTAAATTCAGTCAGGCTCGGTGCAGTGACCACTTCCCTGGGGAGCCTGTTCCAGTGTGCAACCACTCTCTCTGTGAAGAACCCCCTCCTGATGTCAAGCCTAAACTTCCCCTGCCTCAGCTTAACCCCGTTCCCGCGGGTCCTGTCGCTGGTGTTAATGGAGAAAAGGTCTCCTGCCTCTCGACACCCCCTTACGAGGAAGTTGTAGACTACGATGAGGTCTCCCCTCAGCCTCCTCTTCTCCAGGCTGAACAGGCCCAGTGCCCTCAGCCGTTCCTCGTACGTCTTCCCCTCCAGGCCTTTCACCATCTTCGTAGCCCTCCTCTGGACACTCTCCAACAGTTTCATGTCCTTTTTATACTGTGGTGCCCAGAACTGCACACAGTACTCGAGGTGAGGCCGCACCAGCGCAGAGTAGAGGGGGACAATCACCTCCCTTGACCTACTAGCGATGCCGTGCTTGATGCACCCCAGGACACGGTTGGTCCTCCTGGCTGCCAGGGCACACTGCTGGCTCATATTCAACTTGCTGTCTACCACGACCCCCAGATCCCTCTCTTCTAGGCTGCTCTCCAGCATCTCATCGCCCAGTCTGTACGTGCAGCCAGGGTTTCCCCGTCCCAGGTGCAGGACCCGGCACTTGCTCTTACTGAACTTCATGCGGTTGGTGATCGCCCAGCTCTCCAACCTATCCAGATCCCTCTGCAAGGCCTTTCCACCCTCATTCGAGTCCACAACTCAACTCCTCCAAGTTTGGTGTCATCAGCAAACTTGCTCAAAATACCTTCTATTCCTACATCCAGATGGTTTATAAAAATATTGAAAAGTACCGGCCCTAAAATGGAGCCTTGAGGGACCCCACTGGTGACCGCCCGCCAGCCTGACGCAGCCCCATTTACCATAATCCTTTGGGCCCTGCCCGTTAGCCAATTGCTCACCCATCGTATGATGTTTTTATTTAGCTGTATGGTGGACATTTTGTCCAGTAGGATCCTATGGGAAATTTTTGCTAGTATTTCAGGTAGGTCTGAAGTTTCTAGCCATATCAGAGCTTATTTGTGTCCAAGCTGAGATACATGTATTTTGGTCTTGATGAGTGGACAATTAGCTAGGGTAAAAAAAAAATAATAATAATAATAATAAAAAAAAAAAAATGGTGATTAGGCCTAACGGACACTGGCTTTGAGATTGTACCACAAGGGCCTGTACTGGGACCTGTCCTATATAACATTAATAGAAGTGGTGCAGTGGACAGTCATCAGGTTTGCAGACACCAAAATATGGGAGAAGAGGATGGTTAAGAATGATTTTTAGAGGGATCTTTACAGGCTGGAATAATGGGTTGACAGACAGTTCAAGTCAAATACAAAATCCTGGCCACATGAAGGGAGACACCCCAGTAGGGGTTGGGGGACAGGCTGGAGGCTGAAGGGTTGGGGAGCAGCTCTCAGGCAGTGAGCTGAATGTGTGTCCTGATGACAGAGACACTGGCAATGTCTGGGGCTGTATTAAGCTGATGAAAATTATTATTCCCTCCCCATTAGTTAGACCATTTCTGGATAGTATGTATTCCCTTTGGTGCAGAAAATACCAATTTTGGGGGGGAAAGGCCAAGGAGGGCCACCAGGATAGTTAGGGCTGGGGCACTCACCTTGTGAAAAGAGGTATAGAGTTTGGTTCAGCCTGGAGAAGAGATAACCGTAGGAGAAACAGCAGGACCCTGGAACCAGCAGGGAGCTCAACAAAGAGATGGAGCCAGGCTCGTCAAAGTAGTTTGTAGTGAAAGTATAAGGCAATGGACATAAACTTCCTCTCACCTCCAGATTATGTCCATTGCCTTATACTTTCTCTACAAAATGCTTTGAGAGAGAGACAGAAAGGGAGAGGGAGAGGGAGAACGAGAGAGATTTACATTGAATACAAGGAAAAAAAAAATCCCCTTGAGCATAGTCAAGCAGTGTAACAGGTTGCCCAACAAAAATGAAACTGATGGTTTTCAAGTCATGACTGGGCATAGCCTGAGCAGACCTGAGCAACCAGGTCTGGCCACAGAGCTGCTCCTGTGGAAGGTTAGACTAGAGATTTTTGGAGACCCCTTTCCCTCTGAATTATCCTATGGTCTTATGATACTGTATCCAAAGTACAGGTCAGAAGCATAATGATAACAGTAAAGAAAACAAAGAAGCCTCTTCAAAGACAATAAGCCAAAATAAGAAAAAAACATTATTTTCAAGTGTATTTAGTTTATGAATCTCTCTGTAAGATTGTTTTACACTTTCTTGCAGCTATATGCTTACAAGGAAAAGAGTGAAACGAACATATGTCAACCTGGTGAAACAAAACGATTAAGCATATTACTACCAACCTTCAAACATTTTTTTGTCCTTGAAATGGTCATTATTTACTCATTTTCTCTTAAAAGAAAACACAACTGTTTATTTTTCCACAGTTTACTAACAGCCTTCATCCATTTAATAACCCCAGTGTCACACAGCTTCCTGGAAAGAAGCCTCCCCCCCCCCTCCTTTTTTTTTTTTTAAATGAAAACATTCATTTAAATTATATGCACTGCATGAAATGATGTATTAATTGTATTCTTCCTACAACTGACATACTGCAACTAAGGAAGCATAGAATTATCTTGTTCAATGTTTTGTAAATGGCAGTGTGAATCTGCAAAGAAACATTGTTTAAAATTTGCATAAATGTCCTACATTTACAAAATTACTGAGAAAGTTAATTGTAATGAAATTGTTCCTGTTCCTCTTTTCCAAAACCACACTAATGTACTTACTCTATTTACCACAGATTTGTCTTTCAATAGCATTATATTTAGAGCCAGGGATTGTTTTTTTGTGTAAAATTTATTTTTATTGAACAGCTCTGTAAAAACAGACAGTCTTTGTTTTCTCTTCAGCTAGAGGTATGCATGAACCATGACAATAAATCCTCCCTTTTATCTAACACACTTTTGCTTTTAGCTTGGAACAAGCCATTAGAATTCCCACTTTCAATTTGTCACATATATTTTCAAAAGGCTAAGGAGTGATGAAATGCCTTACTAGAATTTACTTGTTTATTTTTAATAAGACAACCCAATAAGACAGAACAAGTAAGAATGTTTTAAATACTATATTTCTGTTGCTTGTTAGTGCTGCATTAAAGAAGCTGATGATTTTTTTTTTAGGCTCAAGGATATTTTTAAATATTTATTTTTGTTTTTAATTTATTTTTTATTAATTTTTTTTTTCAGCATTACATTTTTATTTCTAAATGATAATCAAGAATACTATGGTATTTATTAATATCACTAACTACTGCATGACAGTTTTGATATTGTACTGAACTTACTGTAGCAGTTTGTTGCATTATGAGATTATAATTCCCAGCAATTTTTTGGTATTAGTATCCGTGGCTACTTAAATATTGTACCTGGAAATGGGGAGAGAGCCTTCTGTGTGTTACCTTCTTTATGCTCAAATGCAGACAATCTGAATTCATCTGTCATAAACATTGTTATTTATTTATTTATTTAGGAATGAACTCTGCAGGAATCTTCTAATTTCTTAGATTTGTAAAGACCAATGTATGAGGAAAACATGTTTGGCAATAAATAGGAAATAATTGCTCACATTTTTAGAATTTTTGTTGTTGTTATGGTACTTTTTTTTAAAAATGGCTGACTAGATTAAAAAAAAAAAAAAAAAAAAAAAAAAAAAAAAAAAACACCTCTTCTGAATTTCCTGGGAGAGAAAGGTATAGTTGTATAGTTGTTTTTTAGCTTACTTTCTGTAAACACTTTAAAAACTCATGATAGTTATAAGCATGGGAATTTCTGCATGAAACTATTATCTCTCACTATGGTTGACTCATGCATGACCTGGAGTGATACGCAGAGCTCCTTCTTTCTTCCTTATAACTTTAGTTTCTTACAGGATTAGATATGATAGACATAGTAAGTCCACAGGATATTGCTGGGAACTGTAAATGTACAGTCCTCTGTGACATGGAGATGTATCCAGAGTGGTTCAGTCAGGTAAACTTTAGTTCATTGCTGTGGGAATGAATAAGGTTCTGATTTAAGTTGTGGCCGTGGCTGGCCACATTTGGGAGAGGGATCTATGACACCCATGGGAGAAGGAGACCGAGAAAGAGCAAAGGAACTCTCCCTGTTGACCAGCTAGTAAGAGAAATTATTTGGTTACAGGAAAAACATCCTCTCCTGAACATCTTCTCCATTGCAGAGGAGGCGTTCCATCATGTTCCATAACGTTCTTTTGCATGCTAACTATATTATTTTCATCAGGACTCATTTCAACTCTCTATTGCTGTTTCTGCTTATGATGTGCTAGTATTGTTTGGACCATACATTGAACGGGGGCACATGCTGCATGTTGGAGGTAGTTAAGAATTGTTCATACTCATTACTCAGTCCCCTAATGTTAACAAAATGCTGGCAAGACATGTCCCAAAGAGTTATCATATGTGCAAAGTGATTTTCCTCAAAAAATGTTTACTACAATGACTTTAACCAATATTTTTCTTTTAAAATATATTTATTTTTTTCTGTAAAATTTGATGTGTAGTAATAAATGGTGAAAGATGCAAATGCTGTTGAGACAATATTGATTTTAAAATCAAACTGCAAAATATAAGTTTGAAGAATAGGCAATCCTTTCTTGAAAGTGCTTCTTAATATCGTGCTCAGTACCAAATTGGCAGAAAAGAAAACACCAGATTATAGCTGTAAAAATGAAAGAGAAAATAGAGCTGAGCTTGGGCAAGACCATACAGGGGACTAATGTGGCAAGGCTTTGGGGGGAGAGGGGGAAGGTACCAGAGGTCTGGCCTATGTGAGAAGAATTTAAAAGCTGCCCCATGACAGACACAGCCAATTCTAGCTGTGTCCGAAAGAGAGCTGCCACTGGCTAAAGCTGAGCTTCTGGTTGCACCTCTGTGAGAGCAGATTTAAGAGAAGATAAAAATCACTTTGCAGCAACTGTGAGAGAGCAGTGAGAAAGTGTGAGAGAAACAACCCTGAAGACATTAAGGTCTTTGAAGAAAGAGGGGGAGGATTAGAGATTCTTCTGCAGCTTGTGGAGAAGACCATGGTGATGTAAGTTGTTCCCCTGCAGCCCATGGAGGACTACATAGGATTAGATATCCTCACTGCAGCCTGCGGAGGTCCCCATGCTGGAGCAGATGGAAACGCCCTAAGGGAAGGTGCAGCCTGTGGAGAGTCCCACAGGCTGGGTGGGAAATGCAGCCCGCAGGGAGGAGACCAAGCTGGAGCACTTCATTCCTCAAGGTCTGCAGCACATGTTATGGGTCCATATTGGATGCTTGAAGCCCATGGGAAGAACCTACGTTGGATCTATTCATAAAGGACTGTGTCCCATGGGAGGGGCCCCATGCTGGAGCTCCCAATGTAAGAAGGAAGGAGGAACAGAGACAAAGCATTATGAGCTGATTGGAAACCCCATTCTCCATCCTGCTGTGCTTCTTGGCGAAGAGGAGGTAGAAGGATTGAAATTAAACTTGAACCTGGGAAGAAGGAAGTAGGAATATGGTGGTTTTAGTTTACTTTTCATTTCCACTATTCTTCACACATTATTTGGCCATAACTTAAATGAACCTTTCCCAGTCTGAGTCTGTTTTGCCCATTATGTTAATTGATGAGCAATCACCCTATCATTAACTCAACCCATGAGTTTTTTGTTTGTTTGATTGATTGATTGTTTTTTCTTCCATCACCTACTTCTGTCCTATTTTCCTATTTTCTGCCTCTGTCTTGCTGATGAAGGGGCATGAGAGAGCACTTCAGTGGGTACCTACCAGCCATCCAAGTTCAACCCACCACAGACCACTACTATCAACAGAAACCAAATAGCAAGTACCAAATAGCAAGAACTGAGCAGTGTGTTCAGGTGGCCAAGAAGGCCAACAGCATCCTGGCATGTAAAAGAAGCAGCGTAGCCAGCAGAGGTCTAGGGAAGTAATTGGCCCCCTGTACTCGGCTCTGGTGAGGCTACACCTTGAGTACTGTGCTCAATTTTGGGCCCTTTCCTACAGGAAGGACATCGAGGTACTCAAGTGAGTCCAGAGAAGGGCAACAAAGCTGGTGAGGGATCTGGAGAATAAATCTTATGAGAAGCGAGCTGGAGGAGCTGGGATTGTTCAGCCTGGAGAAGAGAAGGTTCAGGGGTGACCTTATTGCACTCTTTAGTTACCTTAAAGGAGGCTGTAGTGAGGTGGGGATTGGTCTATTCTCCCATGTGCCTAGTGACAGGATGAGGGGGAATAGGCTAAAGTTGCACCAGGGGAGATTTAGGTTGGATATTAGGAAAAACTTCTTTACAGAAAGGGTTGTTAGGCATTGGAATAGGATGCCCAGGGAAGTGGTTGAGTCACCATCCCTGGAGGTCTTTAAAATAAGTTTAGCTTTAGAGCTTAGTGATATGGTTTAGTGGAGGACTTCTTAGTGCTTGGTCGGAGGTTGGACTTGGTGATCTTGGAGGTCTCTTCCAACCTTGATGATTCCGTGAATCTGTGATTCTGAAAAAAATATCATTGCCTATTAAATGTAGTTATTTACGTAACTAAATTCATTTATTTTTTATTTGTTTATTTCCAAATGAGACACTAGGTGGAATTCTGTTCATACCCACTCTACAAGGTGGATTATTCTTCCACCTGTGATGTTCCTGCAACTCAGGTACCAACATTTACCCCAGAAATTAGTTACTCTCTGACAGGCAATTAAATTCATCAGTATGTGTCCCCTCTGCGAGTTATGTAGGAGAAGAGTTTTTTGGGGAAAAGAATACCTTGCATTCTCATAATTTGTATTTGTACAAAGTCACCAGGCCAGATTAAAAATATTATTTTTGACATTTTCCAAAAATGGATTCTTCATATGAAAGTCCTATCTTGAGATATATGAACTGGAAATCAACCACAAATTCTAAATAACCAGAGATGAGAACCAGGTGCTAAATCTGTGGAACCATTCCTCAGCTTTTTCAACTTATTCACTATGCCTGATTGCATATGTAAAGACCTCCCATAAAGCATATAAAAAGAATTTAATGAATTCCAGGGAAAATAAATAAATAAATAAATAATCAATATGTAAAAAGACAAAGTATTTGGAATCCCTCCAAAACCTGCTGTAAGAAAGGGCTGTTCTTATGCTGAGATTCTAGTAATCATCAGTGGATGTCACAAGAAAAAAATGGTCTTTTATACCCCTTCAGATTGCCTCGTTGACAATACCCATTAAAAGTTCTTTTAAAGAACTATTCCATGTAGGATAAAAGAATACAACTTTTTAATGTTTTGACTTTCTTTTTCCTTGTCAGCAGAAAAGTTATATCACATATTCATAATGAGTCTATATAAAAGAACTCATTATTTGCAAATAAATTCTATTATAACAAGTGTTCAACCATTTCTCTGTTGAAAAGAGGTTTTTGCTAATGTGTTTCCCCATCAGAAATTTTCATGTGCTCTTCAGCTGTATTCTTCAAGTCTCACAAAATATAGATAAGTCAAGGAAAGAAACTACTAAGTTTCTGAAAGATTTTTTTGAAGCAGACAGCTGCGCTAGATGTAGTAGATCCAAATGAAAAATCCTGTTGAGGGAAAACTGTTTTGAAATCAGTAGGTTTTCTCTTCCCTTTGCCACTCAGCACGCTTGTTCAGCCTTAATATCCCAACTAAAAGCATACAATTTATATGTCCAGTTAATGACTCAAAATGTTGCATTTTGATATTTTATTTCAACATATTTTTTTTAATAGTTTAATGATGAACTGGGCGATGCTAGCTTAAAGGTTAGACCAAATGATCTCAGAGGTCTAGTCCAACCTAAATGATTCAATGATTCTATAAAAAGGGCGGAAAAGTTTCAGAAATTCTAGTATCATTGTGGTAGATAAAACTATATCAAAACAATTAGTATTATATATATATATGGAAGATTTTATGGATTTTTAATGCATTTAAATTTTTCTTAGCAATGTTTCTAACATAAATGTGCTTTAAGAAAGGCTGTAACGTATTTGAAAGCATTACAGTCCTGGACTAGTTCCTTGTACAATATTCAGTTAATTATCCCCTATAATTAAGAATTAATATAGCTATATATTAATATAGCTATATATATTATAGTTATATGTTTTATATATAATTATTATGTTAATGGTATAATAATTGTGTAGCAAGATAATTTGACTAAAGTGGCAAATTTTGACGACTATTTAGACACAAATATTTCTCAATCTTTTTATATGGATGAATTTCAGATATGTTATGGTGATTTACACAGTTATTTACCTTTTTTGTTTACAAGTGATGTCTTAAAATTATTCTTGCATGTTTGCTCACAAATATCAATTTGTGTATGTTTCCCACCTTACAAAGGATACCTTTGTCTAGTTCTTTGAACAAAAGCAATGATATTTTTCTAAATTTTGTATAAACTTTATTCCATTTCAATTATTTTACCCTAGCAAAAATATTGTTATTTTTGTATATTGTTCTGTTCTTGAGGTTTTGAGCATCTGTTATAAACTATGGATGTGAGACCCAAAACAATAAAATTTACAAGAAAATAAAACATTTATAAATTAAGACTTTGGGACTTTCTGCTCTAGAAACTGAATAAACCAGTGAAAGATATGATGTGAGCAATGATTTACTTCAGAAATATTCTAAAAGGCAAATTTTGCACTAGATAGTTTAATATAATGCAATGAATGCATCATAATAATAAGGTTGGTAGAGTTTCTTCACCACACTTTAGGTAATTTCTGCTGAAAATCTGGCTAACTGGTGAATCTTGCTTCTGAAGTGAACTTTGGAGAACTTTTGTTCATTTTTCTTCTGCAGATGCATGAAACAGAATCCAAACTTGTTAAAGAAAATCTCTTGAAAATAGTAAGAATTTAGCTGAATAACTGCTAAAATAAAACTCTAAAGGGGAAGAAAAAAAAAAAAAAAAGTTTTCTTATGTGTAAATGGCTGAAAGACTTCCAAAACAGTCTTTTTTTTTTTTTTTTTTTTTTCTTTCATAGGTCCAAAGTAATAGTTACATATGGTAAGCATGAAATGACTTAATTTGTGAGATAATGCTGAACAGTCTGAAAACTAAATTATGTTAAAATGTCAAAATCTCAGCTTAAAAAAATAAAAAATAAAAAAAAAAAAAACTTTTGTCATATTATTGAAAAAAAAAAAATTTTTTTTAATAATTTTTTAATACAAGTTTAGCAGTAACAAGATGGACATTTTGAAGTTCTAATACACCATTTTTGTCTTATTTTTCCTACATAAAAATGAAAACACATACACTTGGAAAATTTGCTTAAAAAGCTTATGCTAGCCTATTCCAGATACTGTATTTCTATAAGACTTTATACAATACGTTTCAAAGTAAATTCAGAAAATTGAAATGATATATAGAAATTTATCTATTTCATACTCAATTCAATATCAATGATCTGTGAATCATCATAAAACAACAAACGGAACTTCAGAATGTCTTACTACATTGGGTGTACTAGTCTAGAAATTAGTATTTCATCTATTGAAATTAAAATTAATGTATGTGCCAATATGTTTCCACTTATTACTGCTATTTTAATAATGAACTGTGAGTAGCAATATATTTCAATTATAAGAAAAAAAATATATAATAATACACACAGCTGCAGTTTGCTGACAAATGATAGATGTGGAACCACGGATCAGGGTCAGAGAAGTTATTTGAAGGTGATAATACAAACACCTAATAAATCATGTTATAAATTATAAAAAGACTTTTGAATGAAAGTACATTCATAAAATTGTACTAAAAAATCCTTCACACTTGATTTTAGGCAACTGGAATTTTTAAAGCTACACGCACACGCACACAAAGCAACAACACAAATCACCATTTAGAACACCATACAGGTGATACACTAGGAAATTTCAGAGACAAAATCTTAGCAGAACACTAGATTCAATTTCTTCACTATCATTGTGGGTGATATTCATAGCAGACTTAGACAATCAGTCCTATTTCCACAACTAATTGTCTGTCAATATCCTGGCTCACTGAGAATCATATTACATTAGTATATATCAACATATTTCCAGAATAAGGAATATCACTGGTTTACAAGATATAGTTAGTCCATTATGAAATTGTTGCTGTTCGTTTCAAAATCTTCAGATTTGATCCATTCCTTTGTATAGGAGTATTCTGATATTCCAAGTTATATACTCCAGAGGGAATTATGGACAACACATGTAGAATATATATTGATGTCTGAATTAAGACCTGCTTCCTTACTAGTAAATTAAGGTTTTCTTACCCAAGGGAAATCACCATTCAGCTGTGGAAAAACATGTCTAACTGATCACTTCAAATATGCATTTTTCTGGAGATAAAGGTAAAGGGACAATGACATTAATAAACTCTTTTTTTTCCAGGATAATTTAGTCTTTATGAATATAAGGAATGGTGTTTATTAAGTAGCATCATATAACATTTCATGTATTTCCTTCAATTTGGCACATATAATGATCAGTAATTATTTCCATTAATGTTAATTATTTATTTTTTTTTATGTTAGTCAAAGTTCAAAATCAGAGAAACATAGAGTAAAATCAGAGAATCACAGAATATCCCAAATTGGAAAGAACCCACAAGAATCATTGAGCCCAACTCCTCGGTCCAAAAAGGACCACCCAAAAAATCAGACCATGTGTCTGAGAACATTGTCCAAACACTTCTTAAACTCCACCAGGCTTGGTGCCATGACCATTTCCCTGGGGAGTCTGTTCCAGTGCCTAACCACCTTCTTGGTGAAGAAACTTTTTGTGATATCAAGCTTGAACTGTCCCTGTCACAGGTTCATGCCATTCCCTTGGGTCTTATTACCAGTCACCAGAGAGAAGAGATCAGTGCCCACCTCTGCACTCCTCCTCATGAGGAAGCTGTAGACTGTTCTGAGGTCTCGAATCACAGAATCACAAAATCACAGAATGGATGAGGTTGGAAGGTACCTCTGAAGATCATCTAGTCCTACCCTCCTGCTGAGAAGGATTACCTAGATTATGTTGTACAGGATGGCATCCAGGCAGGTTTTGAATATCTCCAGAGAAGGAAACTCCGCATACTCTCTGGGCATCATGTTCCAGTGCTCTGTCACCCTCACAGTAAAGAAGTGCCCCTTCATATTCAGGTGGAACTTTCTGTGCTTCCTGTTACCTCCTGTGTTCCGTTACCTCCTGTCCCATCACTGGCCACAATTGAAGAAACTGGCTCCATCCTCTACACCCTTCCCTCAGATATTTATGTACATTAATGAGGTCTCCCCTCAGTCTTCTTTTTCCAGGCTAAACACACCCAGTTCTCTCAGCCTGTCTTCATATGAAAAGCGCTCCAGTCCTCTAATCATTTTAGTAGCCCTCCTGTGAACTCACTTGAGTAGTTCTGTGTCCCCCTTGCACTGAGGAGCCCAGAACTGGATACAATATTGCAGCTGTGGGCTCACCAGGGCTGAGTAGAGCCTCCTTTGAACTGCTGGCAACACTCTTCTGAATGCAGCCCAGGACACTGTTGGCCTTCTTGGTCCTTCATGGGCACATTGCTGGCTCATGGTCAGCCTGCTGTCTGCCAGGATTCCCAGGTCCCTCCCTGCAGAGCTTCACTCCAGCAGGTCACCCCACAGCCTGTACTGGTGCTAGGTGCAGGACCCTATGCTTGCCCTTGTTGAACTTCATGAGGTTCCTCTTGGCCCAACCCTCCAACCTGTCAAGACTCCTCTGAATGGCAGCACATTCCTCTGGGGTATCAGCCACTCCTCTGAGCTTCCATCAGTCTTCTCTTTCCCAGGCTGAACAAACCAAGTGATATCATCTATTCCTCATATATCTTTCCTTCCAGACCCTTCATCATCTTTCTAGCCCTCGTCTGGACACTTTCTAGCAGTTTTGTATCTTTCCTATACTCAAAACTGCACACAGTACTAAGACGAGGCCACACCAGCACAGAGCAGAGTGGGACAATCCCTTCTCTCAACCAGCTAGCAATGCCATTCTTCATGCACCCCAAGGTATGGTTGGCCCTCCGGGCTGCTAAGGCACACTGCTGGCTCATGTTCAGCTTGCTGTCGACCAAACTCCCTTTCTGTGAGGTTCACCTCCAGCATCTCTTCCCCCAGTCTCTATGTATATACAGGTGACCATCCTCATTGAGTGTCAGACCAATGTTTGCTCTGGTCCTACTTTTCCTGTTAACATACTTAATAAATCCTTTTTTGTTGTTCCCCACACTGCTGGCCCGCTTCAACCCTAATTGAGCCTTAGCTGTACAAATTCTCTCCCTACAAAGGTGAGCTGTATCATAAATGCTGAATTTTTATCTGATACTGTTCTGATAAAAGGAAATTATAGAAAACTAATATTTATTCAGTAAAAAGTTTTTCAAAATCAAAACATAGGAATTGGAACAATTGGAAAGATTGTTCTAACAATTGGAAAAAATGTACTGTCTCTGTGAAATAGTTTATATATATGTACAGCTGGCTAATCCTGACCTGTGGTGCTACTGCAAAAGTAACAACAAAAGGAATCTCAAGATGTTACAGAAAAGGGAAAGGGGTTAATATGATCACCTACTCTGACTTCCGGAATGACTAACAAGATAGGACCACAAAAGAGGAGAAGAATATGGAAATCAAAAGGGGTTGCTAGTTAACAGTAACTAGTAACTTGTTAACAGATGACTAATGGGGTAGTGATGACCAGGGTAGTGGTAGTGCAAATACCAATAAGGATATAAGGTAGGCATGCCTATAGGGAAGAGATAAACAGGGGTGGGCTATTTCTTTGGAAGGATGTAGGGGTAGTTAAGTTGAAGAACCAGGGGAGAAAAAGGAAAATATAAGGTGAAACAAATTAAGGCTGCTTGGGGGACCCTCTCAAACAGTCTTTCACATGCTCAAAGTTATTTGGAGTAGAACAATAGATATGGTGTTGTTCCAACAATACTATATTGTTGGAACACAATATGGTGTTTTCTATCTACAGACAACTGTAGACAGAAAACTGTTTACAGTTTTCTACAGTGAGGTGGACTTCAGATGTTAATATCCATTAGGAAACACGCAGAGGGAATGGACTGGACTTGCTGACATTCTAACCATCTATAGAACCAGTGTGGTTCCTGAGCATAATATCTAACTCAAACCGGTATTCTACATAGTGGCCTTATGGTAGATAAGATAAAATAAGAGCAATATTTTAAAATTATGAATGAAGGCAAAATTCTGAACACCAGACTGAGTCAATTATTTGAATAACCTTCTTCATCTTGTACCTTGAAGAACATTTTTCATCAGGCAAAGTCCCTGTCCAAAAATCTAGTCTGTACTCATCCAAATACTAATCATTACCATATCACATGCTAGACCTGAGTCTATGAAATAATATGTTATGAAAATAATAC
This sequence comes from Anas platyrhynchos, assembly GCF_047663525.1. Classification (NCBI taxonomy): domain Eukaryota; kingdom Metazoa; phylum Chordata; class Aves; order Anseriformes; family Anatidae; genus Anas; species Anas platyrhynchos. Next base: position 159,472,812 of record NC_092587.1, on the reverse strand, counting down.
TGAGCTTCTGTAAATGCTGGCCACATTTTTCATGGATAATACTGAGAATAATGATCTCGGAGTTTTAATATATGCTTCTCGTTCTAAATTAAAGAAGTAACAATCTCTCTGATAGCATGACCGAATTCTTGTTTTACAAGGTCGATCAATATAGACAAACAGGATCCCACACATTTAACCAGCTTGCCACATTCACTCTCAGAACAAATTCAGGTCCTTACCTAAATAAAGGAAAGCAAAATCTGTTCTACAAAAACAGAGGGAAGGATTCAAAACAAAATGAAAATATATCTGCAGGGATGTTAGTTTTAATCAGGTAAGGAAGACTGTTATACCAAAGGGAGACAAACATAGGAGAAAATGATGAGAGCTGCCAAATTAATCCAAGTCTTGAGCTGCTTTCTACACTAATAACATATATATATATATTTATATTTATATTTATATTTATATTTATATTTATATTTATATTTATATTTATATTTATATTTATATATGTATATATATATATATATGCATATATATATATATTGCTCCTTGTTTTTCAACACAGCATCAAGAAATAAATAAATAAGTAAATCAAGACTTTAAAAACATTCAATGAATGTGAGCAAGCCAGAGGTGCTCAAGCTCTTTAAATCATATTGAACTCTAACGCTAATTATTATAACAAAAATAGTAAGTCTCTATTATGAAAACAGTTTTCTCATTCGAGAAAATTCTTTTCTCTCTCTCTCTTTTTTTTTTTTTTATAATAAATATATGATGCTTTTCATAGGAACATGAATATTCACACTGCCTATACTGAAAACAAGTTTTTCTCATTCCAGGGGATGTTATTTGCCTTTACTGAGAAAATTTTTCTGTGATCAAACATAGCTACAGCTTAAGTTTTCTCCTAAACATTCTTTCAGTGTCTTGCCCATTTATTACATTACGCTTTTGCTGTGGAGTGGAAAACTACAAATTGCTTGTTTGTCTTTTCCATTTTAAATTAATCTACCCTCCATCACTGCACTCATGAACAAATGAGAGCAGTGCTATCAGAGAAGACATCCTAGCTATGACTGCATGATTAAATTTTTAACTGAAACAACTGAGAATAAAGAAAGAATCAAAATAGTTTAAATGAAGTGTCTCTAATAAACCTTTAATTTAGCAAATGACAGAAAGAACTATATACAATCTCAAAACTAGCAGTGGGAAAATTCATATGAAAGAGCCTTAAGAAACCTATTTATAGAACAAATAATACAGACTCTGAAAACATGTAAATAACTACTAAATAAATCTAGGGAGTCATGTAATTAGTTCAAGATTACAGTCATTAAAAAAGAAAGTTTTCCATGCTCAAGACCCCTTGAACCACCATTGAAGAATGGTATTTATGTCAGCTTTTAAATTGGGAATAAGAGACAATATGAAAGAAAAAATAAATTGAACATACTATTTCTGCAGTCTCCTAGCCACCTTGTTTAATAGGACAGAAAAATAAGAGAAATAATAATAATATATAATGTACAAAGCACAAAGCAAGCAACACAGATTGAAATTGCTCAACACCTGCTGAAAAATGTCCAGCTTCTCTCTGAGCAGTGATATCCCCCACCCTAGAGAGGCACCTCATATAATTGTTCGGGATGACACTATATGGTATGGAATATCCCTTTGGCTAGTTTGGGCCAGCTGTCCTGGTTCTGTCCCCTCCTAGCTTCTTGTGCACCCCCAGCCTCCTCGCTGGCAGCGTAGTAAGGGAAGCTGAAAAGTCTTTGACTTAGTTTAAGCACCTCTCTGCAACAATTAAAATATGAGCATGTTATCAACATTATTCATCCTTAATGCACAATGCAGCACCATATCAGCTACTAGGAGGAAAATTAAATGTATTCTAGACAAAACCAGGACAGCACCCGAAAATGCAGTTCACCCTCTTCGCTGCCAGTACATATCACTGGCTTATGTTGAGACTGCTTTCAACCAGCACCTCCAAACGCAATTTCTGCTGATCTGTTCTCTAGCTTCTTGTCTCCCAGTCTGCACCTGTATCCAGCATTACCATGTGCCAAGTTCAGAACCCCGCACTGTCCTTTGTTGTCATTGCTAATTGTCCAGTGCTCCAACCTATCTAGATCCCCTTGAAAGGCCTCACATCCCTCCAGGGAATCAATAACACCTCCCAGTTTACTATCATCAGCACTGATGATTGATCAGGACTCTTTTGGGTTAGGCTGCATGTTAATTTACAAAGAAACAATGTTATATGCCGTGAAGTCAAGTAACATGTAGTTTACAGGGAAAAAAATAATAAAAAAAATAAAGAAAAAATAAAAAAGAAAAAGAAATAAAGAAAAAAGAAAAAAGAAAGAGAAAAGAGAAAAAGAAAAAAAAAAAAAAAAAAACAAGAAATAAAAATGAAAAAAGAAAAGAGAAAAAAAAAATCCTTTCATAAAACAAGCTTATCTATATGTTTCCTAAAGCATTCATGAAAATGAATAGATAAATTTTGGAGGGTATAATATTTTGTAGAATATAACATTTTCATGATCTGAAGCCCCCATTTCTTGCTATGATAAATCTGGTTTTAGAATGCTAATACTAACTTTGTCACATTGCAGTGACAACGTTAGTGACAGCTACACTGTTCTGATGCAGTAATACATCCAGTGTACCATAATATCTGTATCAACTAGTAAAAAAGTGCTTATATATATATGTTAATAATAATAAAAGATTTTATTAGGTACCTGTTACTTTAATGACTGGCCATGAAATTAGTCCATTTCTCTAATATTTTATTACTATTTCCTTTCACTTTTTTTTTTTTTTTTTTTTTTCATGACATATGTCTTCATCATTTCCCCTTATGTAACTATCTTTATGAACTTCATCTTTTCATGGAATCACAGAATGGCTGAGGTTGGAAGGCACCTCTGGAAGTCATCTGATCCAACCTCAAGCAGAGATATCCAGAGCAGGTTGCCCAGGACCATGTCCAGACAGCTCTGGAAGGTTGAGTCACCATCCCTGGAGGTCTTTAAAAGACATTTAGATGTAGAGCTTAGTGATATGGTTTAGTGGATGACTTCTTAGTGTTAGGCCAGAGGCTGGCTAGGTGATCTTGGAGGTCTCTTCCAATCTAGATGATTCTGTGATTCTGTGATTTCCAAGGAAGGAGTCTCTATGACTTCTATGACTTCTCTTGGCAACCTGTTCCAGTGCTTCATCACTCACACAGTAAAGAAGTACTTAGTGCTTTTTCTCACTTCTGATGTCTTCATCATTCTTCAGTTTTCTTCTGATTCAAACAAATAATTTTCAATAACATCGATGGGATATGAAAAATAACATTTCTTTAAAGCTGACACTTTAGGATTTATCTAAACCCTTTTGTTTTAATCCAATGACAAAGCTGTGTCATTGAGACATGAGAGACTTTTTTATTATTATCTTTATTTTATTTATTTATTTCTTGTAGGGGTTAAGGCAGGATCCTATGTCAGCATCCATTCTGAGTAAAGACTGGTTACTCTACTATGTTGAAGACATAGTTTTAACTTTTTTTTTTTTTTTTCCAAATGTTCAGTATTCCTTTCTTAAACAGCATTTCTTCATTGCTGATGTCAGATATTCCTTTAACATTTTTAAGACAAGCATTCCTCTGTTTCTTAGTAGCAAGTCTCTTACTACAAAAGGCATTCAGGCAATCTTCACTAAACTTGTAGGTGCTCATCCTGGCTTTGACACCTGACAGCTATTCCAGTAGGCAGCTCTTCTTTTGGCATTGTTTTATATATCCAGAACACATATGGTGGTGATTTTATACCATCTGTTGACACTGTCAATTTTACTGTAGTGTGCATTTTTTTAATTTGCAAATTTTTGTTATGATGGATTTTATGCCTATTTCTTCGAACATATAAATTGATGTTTCAACCTCCTTAACCACTTAACAAAGCAAATAGTAATAATCTTTACATAGTGTAGTTACATACAGATGGAATCCAATGATCTTTTCAGAAAGCAGTCAGAAGGTGGATGTTTACAAAACAAAGTTATCTCCCAAAAAGAAAGAAAAAAAAAAAAAGAGACGCAAGAAAACACATGATCCATAGTCACCATTGGTTGTCTTGCTGTGGGACATTTTCTGCTTATATTACCTCATCTTCCAGTTTAATGATTTAAGCTCTTGTGACAGGGCTTCATGTCTTTTCTGAATGTGCAAAAATTCCATAATTTAGTATCACAGAATTACAGAGTCATTCATATTGGAAAGGAACACCTAGTCTATACTCCTACTCAAAATATGGTTGCCACTGAATTCTGGTCACATTACTCTTCTGTTTCATGATTTTTTGGTCCACTCAATGATTTCTGAATCTTTTGCACATGAAAGCTTGTTTCAGTTGTTTGCTCACTCTTTCTACTTCCTCTCATCCTTACGATGATGATTTTTGCTGTTTGATGATGTTGTTGTTTCTGTTTGTTGCTAGCTGTTGTTTTGTGGTGGTTTTTGTTTGTTTGTTTATTTCATACTGCACCACTATGAGTACAAAATGTAAACCATAATTTTACCTTTTGTCTTTTGATATATGTCATTTTACGTCATTTTGAACTTGTTTCACCTCCAAACTGTCACTTTATTATTACTTATAGTATTCATAAGGAAAAATCAAACTACCAAAATTGCAATGGAAATCTCTGAGCTACAATACTCTACACAGTTTTGCAAATAGGTGAGAAATAGCATTAAGTGTTTTCACTGTGTTGTTATTCAATTTTAGACTGCTCTGGCAGTATTTGTGCTCCTTTATCAACAGGAGGGTTTCTGCACTGCACAGCCATATTCACAGAATAATAGATTCATAGAATCACAGAGTATCCTGAGTTGAAAGACACCCCTGATGATCATCAAGTCCAATCCTTCATCCAGGATCACCCCAAAATCAGACCATATATCTTTAAGTATTGCCCAAATATTTCTTGAACTTAAGTAGGCTTGCTGTTGTGACCACCTCCCTGGGAAGCCTGTTCCAGTGCACAACTACCTTCTCAATGAAGATCCTTTTTCTATCATCCAGCCTGAACCTCTCCTGAGTTAGTTACATGCTGTTCCCTCAGGTCACCAGTGAGAAGAGATCAGTGCCTGCATATGGGAGGTATACAGCAAGATATACAGGAGGTATACAACAAAATCCAGCAGATACAAGTTCCGGTAAGCGAAATTTCAGTGAGATAGTAAGATTTTATTTATTTATTTATTTAAAATGTGGGTAGGTAGGTGTCACGTTAAAAGGGACATATCTGTTTCAGAGCCCTAATAAGGGTTTTCCACGAAGACAGATTTGCAAAGTTGAAAGCATTTAATAGTCCAACGTTTGGCTGTTTCACAGCCCTACCAAGGACTTTCACTGAGACAGTTTCACAAAGTTGAATATATTTAATAAGGTGACATATAACAGGTTTGTGATTGCCATTGATAAATACACTTACTGCAGTACTGCTAATATATGATAATAGTGCTAGCAAAATTCTAACCTGGGTATTACACAGCTGCAAGAAAGGTTTTACATAAAGTTTTTTTAAGTATTTTTATTTGGTTTAAAGATAAAGCTCAAAGATTTCAGGGAAGAAAAAGGGAAAAAAAAAAAAAAAAAAAAAGGCTTCCCTTTCCAAGATTTGAGAAAACTCTAATGTCCAAAGTATAACTTAGAAAGTCTCTAGAAACCCATCATAACTCATAAATGTAGAGTTATCCTAGTGAAAAAAATAAAATTGCCAATCTATTTGAGGTTCTAAAAGAAGATAAAAATAAAAATAAAAATAAATAAAAATAAAAATAAAAATAAAAATAAAAATAAAAATAAAAATAAAAATAAAAATAAAAATAAAAAAATAAAAATAAAAAAAATAAAAATAAAAAAAAAAAAATAAAAAAATCTCCCATATTTTCTGTTAACTTGTTTGCTTGTTTCTTTTCCCTGATAACTTTTGATCACACAGAAAAGATGTTCAACCTCTATCAAATGATCAGCCAGTCTTCTCTCAGGTGATTCTGTTCTCAATTAAGAGTAATCTGAAAACATTTTTTACTCAGAAGTGTAGCCTAGTAGATACCATTTTTGCTATTACAAGATCACAAGCTGTGATAACCACTTAGTGATCAAGAGACTACTGTCTGCCCTGCTGCAGCTGTGACTGCTGCCTGTGGTAAAAGCCTGACAGAGTAAGGCATTGCCTGCCAGAGGAAAAATATCCCTTTATTTAAAAGGTCAGAGTGAGGGCTACTATTAATGCAACTGGCAGGCAACACAAATAGCTCTATATAAACTCCATGAGTTAAGAGGATGGAAAACGCAGCTCTAACATCAAAGTCTTCTTAACGACAAATTTCGTAACCTTCACACAACACGTGCCTATTATTATATTACACCACTAAATCTTAAATTAGGCTAATAATTTTTATTTATTTATTTTTCTCCACTTATAATGTCTTATTTTGCTGTCAAAAAGACATTGTGGGTAACAGCAGAATTAAGTCTTTGTTGTTGTCGTTGTTTGTTCATTTGTTTGTTATAGTTATGCCAGGCTTACTTCTAGCTAGTTCTATGTTTCTGCTTTTCTGAATCTAATCACAAAATCAAGACTAAGTATCAGAGTAAAGTCACAAGCCATATCGTCACAATGAAGTTTAAAGTTTACTAAATATACAGTGTTAATTATCACATATAAAACAGTTTAAAATTTGTAACAATAACTGAAAGTTATCAAAAGAATATAACGAGACTAATTTACAGACTGCCCTTGTGCAAGGCTGGCCTACTGATCATGCACATCAGTTCAAATTAGCCTTAGGATGATGTGTTTTCCTGCAAATTGACATACGAATAGATTATTTTTATATTTTTTTTCCCATAGACAGCTCCCCAGAGATGATAAACAGAGATTTGAAAGAAAGAAAGAAAGAAAGAAAGAAAGAAAAAAAAAAAAAAAAAAAAAAAAAAAGCCTTATTAGGATATGAACAAGAGTACTTCATTATTATGAAAAAATGAAAATATAGAAATATTGCAATGACCATGTAAGACTACAAAAAAGAATTATAAACAGTCTCCACTTGCTTTAACTTGCTTTGCATGCACATCTTCTTGGCTTGATTTCAGCCAAGGAATTTCTGTCATCTTTACTCTGTAATCAGGCTCTTTCCACAATCTGAGATTTGACTGATAGGTTCTGCTTATGAAAAAGATGGAGAATAACTTTTTGCTTAGTCACATAAAGACAGAACAAGGGGGAATGGTTTTAAACTAAAAGAGGGGAGATTTAGATTAGAAGTTAGGAGGAAATTTTTCACTCAGGGTGGTGAGGCACTGGAACAGGTTGCCCAGAGAAGTCGTGGATGCCCCATTCATGGCCAGGTTGGATTGAGCTTTGAGCAACCTGATTTAGTAGGAGGTGTTCCAGCCCATGGAAAGGGGGTTGGAACTAGATGATCTTTAGGGTTCTTTCCAACACAAGTCGTTCTATGATTCCATAGTTCTAGAAATGATGTGATGCAATGCCCTTTCTCCACTCAGTTTGTTAAAAGTACCTTCCTTGAAATTGAAGAGCATGGTTGAACCCTAACTCAATTTCTAGCAGTCCTTAGAGGGAATAGGAAAGGTTCACATACAAGAAAACATAAAAAGAGTAACTGACATGACTGTTTATAGTCTCAATAGATCCCTGAGGATAGACCTAACATCTGTGTTTGGTAAACTTTTAAATGTTTGGTTCAAATACTTTTTTTGTATGATGCACTGTTTCACTTGCTGTTTTAGATTTTTGGACAAGTATAAGAAGAGAAAGAAGAAATATAAAAATATCTTTAAAAGTATTGCCTAACATTGTTTCCCCAGCTGCAACCATCCCAGAGAAGGACTTTTTTTTTTTTTTTTTTGAATTTCATGTGTTTTCTTCCACATGCTTCATCATTTTTCATTGACTGTTACATTTAAACTACATATATATTTATTTGCTTGAGTATACAAGACTCAGGAACATTAGCACCTCATTATTCTTACTGGGCGTCCCTTGAAAACAATTCCAGTTTTTCACCCATGTCCAGGTTTCTTCCAACAGAAACTGAGTTATGAGATGGAGGTGAGTATAAGCTTTTCTAAAGGCATGTATTAATGGAAATGAGACACAGAAAATTTGTGAACCCAAGCCCTGGACTGGAATTTAGAGGGTTTCTAGGATAAGTGTTACTGTTTCTCAAAAACAAACAAAACCCACATACATAATTTGATAGATTATATGTTTAAAAATTGTATCATTACAAAGTGAACACAATTAAAGATGTTTAAATGTATTTGTTTAAAGTGACTAAATCAAAATCATGTGTATGATTACAATTTTGAGCAGTACCTTATTGTGAAAGAGAGAGGTAATATTGATATCAAGGTCATGTGATAAGCAAGCATTTTAACCATATTGCAACTAAAATCCCCAAGGTAGACTTATGTTGTCTTTATTTAACTACTGAAAGTCATTGAGTTAATTCTGCTAGTACAGGCTGTGTAAATTCAATATATAATATGGTACGCTATACAAAGAAAATACAGGTAGGTAGTCAAGACTTGTCCTTCACTTATCACTTCCTGAAAATCAATTACATGCATAAACATAATGGTGTACTTACACTACACCACTATGTCATGTTAGAGTGCAGGCAGAACTTTACACAACAAAATTAAGGGCTGAGCTTCAGGCTTCATTGGAAATACACGTTAATTTGTATAATCTTCCATCTTAACTAAGTCAGTCCCTTAATATCTTTTTTTTTTTCTTTTTTTCTTTCCCTGAGCATCCCAAGGAGTGAAATGCCCAGAACTAAAAGTAATATTCCAGATACTACCCCACCAGAATCATCAGTCTTCCTTATTATTTTTCCTCAGGGGGTATCCTAGCTTCCTCAATTGTTAATCTTATTTTGTTGTTTCTACCAATATTTATTGTCTCTCTTATCCCCTTTAGATTTTTTATTGATGAGCTTTGAAGAATCAACCAATTTAACACTGTGGTTTTATTTCCAGTTCTGCCTGATTAACAAGTTAACAAGGACAAAACCTAATAATGGTATTCCTGTAGAACCTCAGTGGATGTACTTTCATAATTATTTTACACACATTTTAGACAACTCCAATACATATGTTGATAACTCAAGGGAATATTAATTTCACAAGTTTGATTTTGTGAGGCATAATATCAAAAACTTTCAGGAGGCCTGAGGAAGAATTTGACTTTTAACAAGTGTACCAAAAAATGACATTAAGCTCATGTATCTTAGCTGCTTAGTTTGAACTATGGTCAGATAATTGTTGTATGTTGCTGTTATTTACTGGAGTATTCATACACATCGCTTGTTGTAGTTTAACTCAGCAAGCTACTAAGCAACTAACAGCTTTTTTCTCACTCCTGAGTGGGATGTGGGAGAGAAACTCAAGGAGAAAGAAAGAAAAAAAAAAAGTAAAGCTCATGGGTTGAGATACACACACTTTAATAGGAAAGAAAAGGAAGGCATATTAGGCAAATTAAGGACAATAATTATATCATAAAGTAAAATACAAAGCAAGTGATGCACCATACAATTGCTCAACTCCCACTGACCCTGATGCCCAGACTCTGAGCAGTAGCAGCAGTCCCAACCAATCCTCCCCTCCCCCCTCAATTTATTGTTCAGCATAATTTCAATGATTTCATATGTTATCCCTTTGGCCAGTTTGGGTCAGCTGTCCTAGTTCTATCCTTTCCTACCTTCTTATGCACCCCCATCCTGGGGTGCAGCCAGGATTATTGTGTGAAGTTCTGGGCACCACAGAACAAAAAGGACTTTAAACTGTTGGAGAGTGTCCAGAGGAGGGCAACAAAGATGGTGAAGGGCCTAGAGGGGAAGACATATGAGGAGTGGCTGAAGTCACAGAGGACTGAGGGGAGACCTCATCGTGGTCTACAACTTCCTCATGAGGGGGAGTGGAGAGGCAGGTAAACACCAGTGATAGGACCTGCAGGAATGGTGTTAAACTGAGGCAGGGGAAGTTTAGGCTGGACATCAGGAAGAGGTTCTTCACCAAGATGGTGGTTGCACAGTGGAACAGGCTCCCCAGGGACGTAGTCACTTCACCAAGCCTGTCTGAATTTAAAAAGCTATTGGACTGTGCACCTAGTCACATGGTCTAAACCTTTGGGTAGACCTGTGCAGTGCCAGGAGTTGGACTTGATGATCCTTATGGGTCCCTTCCAACTCAGGATATTCTATGATTCTATGATTCTATGAGAAGTAAAATACAAAAGGTATGTTGAATGACCAAATTTGTCCAATAGAACAACTATGAAATTAACTCCTCATCTATGGTGTTGTAGTGTAGTGCTTTCTCCATGAGTCTATTACTTTTTATTACTATTATTTATTTATTTAAATGTAGTTTTATAACATTTTTTTAGAGTTATAAATGAATTTTTCTCAGGAAGCAAATATGAACAATACAGTGTGCAACCTATAAAGTAGGAATTATTTTCCCTGGTTTCAGCTGGTTCTTACGAAAATGTAAAGAGAGCCTGACTGTAGCTGCTTATATAACTTCCCACCTTCACTATTTATTATTACTTTATTTATACTAGTGATGACACATAAACATGGATAAAATTCTGAACTTCAGAAAGTATCTTTTAATAAAGCACACAGTTCTTCATATATTTATTCATATACACACACTTGCATCTAGGGATAGAGAGAAAAAAATGAAAAAAAGAAAAACAAAAAGAAAAACACAAGTGTCTTGGGTTTGGCTGGGATTTAATTTTCCTCCTAGTAGCTGGTATGGTGCTGTGTTCAGGATTTAGGATGAGAGTAATGTTGGTAACACAGATGTTTTACTTGTTGCTGAGCAGTACTTACACTAAATTGAGAATTTTTCATCTTCTCATACTGCCCTGCCAGTGAGGAGGATCATAGAATCATAGAATATCCCGAGTTGGAAGGGACCCATAAGGATCATCAAGTCCATCTCACTAGATGCAAGGGAGCATCCAAAGGAGAGCTATGGACATGTAAAAGGGTCTAGAGGCACCTGTAGTTAGCATCTACGGTATCTTGGTTTGTTCAGCTTAGAAAACAGGATTGAGAGTTGACTTCATTGTGGCTTACAGCTTCCTCAGGAGGGGGAGCGGAGGGGCAGACACCGATCTCTTCTCTCTGGTGAACAGCAATAGGGCCCAAGAGAACAGCTTGAAGCTGCATCAAAGGTTCAGATTACGTATTAGGAAAAGGTTCTTCACTGAAAGGGTGGTTGTGCACTGGAACAGGCTCACCAGGGAAGTGGTCATGGCAGCAAGCCTACTGAAGTTCAAGAAGTGCTTGGACAAAGCTCTCAGAAGTATGGTTTGATTTTCATGTGGTCCTGTTTGGAGCCAGGAGTTGGACTTCATGATCCTTTTGGAATCAGACTTGGGATATTCTATGATTCTATGATCATACCTAATACTCAAAGGTACTGAAGTACAGTAATTGGGTTATAGTTGTATGAAACTAAACTGGAAGATATATATATGTATATATATATATATATATATATATATACACATAATAAAATATAAATAAATAATATAATAATATATATATATATATATATATTTTAGGGAGCACTGTATGCATCTCAAGCGTTAGTGGACATTTAGACTATGGGACCAGACTAGACAATTTCAAATTAAAATCTCTGCAACAAGTATAATGTGTATATCACCTTCTCAAGTTGTTTTTCGGTGATATTAATAGAAACATAGGCCTTGGCTCCCTGTGTTACATTTATGTGATTTCATGGTACCTAGTTTCCTCAAACTTTAATTAACATTTTTCAGTGACACCTGTGTGGGGAACTCTGAAGAATTTTAACATATGTGTGAATTAAACAGTTTTTCTTTAAATGGAAAATTTTAGGGTTTTCAAAAATTATCTATTTCCCTCTCCTCTCACCCCATATAGTTCAGAGGCAGGAGGACATAATCCACAAGGTCCTGCTAGGCTGCTACTTGCTTATTTTTGAAAAGGAGCTTTAGAAGTCTTCCAAATGCTTGTCCCTAGTATCTGTTGGACAATCAGAGAGGAAATTACATCAGATTAATATTTTCTGATGGGAAACCATTTTACTGGCAAATTCTGATAAGTTCTGTTCTCAGTGCTCTTGTTTCCATTCATGCTCAGATGCATTTGTGAAATTCATCTCCCATCATATTGATATGACAGGGCATCAGGGTTCCAGTGAAGCAGTAACAGAGTATCATGTCAGTAATTTGACAGATCAAGGACTCCCCAAGGACTCTATAATGAAGAATACTCCATTTGCTTTTCTGTCACATATGCATACTCATTTTAGCTTGTTCAAATTTCTGTGCAGTCTGTGTTAGAGCTGTAATGATGTTACTGAAATCCAATTTATTCTGTGTAGATTTTAAGATGCCTTTAAAATTAAATCAAGTTAGGTCTGGATCAAGTACAGTTTCAGACAAAAACAATCTAAGATTTTGAACTAGAGTATAACACTTGTGCTGAGTGATATTTTTCTTTTAATAATAAAACAAACAATGAGCACTACAAGTCGTGTTTACTTATAATCACTAGCTAAATTTTTGCCAATGAAGGCATGCATCATGCATTTTTACTATAATAAAAGTTCTAGTATTCAGCTAAACTCTGTCCTTGTTTGGCAGCAGGCAAGCTCACTTCATTGATTGCCATCAAAGGCTTTAATTTCAGGGATTCACAGATGAGCAAAGGTAGATTTTATCCCTCTGTTCATAATTGATGTACCCAATGCTGCAGAGAACACTCAACAGCATGTGATCTTAAACTGATGGTGTCTGTGTTGGTGCAGGACCAAGTATTTCTAAATGGTCATACAGTGAGATTACTGTAAGATAAAACAGCCACTGTCATAACTTTTGGTGGTCTTGCCAACCCTACAAGGCAAATCTACAAAGAGAAGAAATCTACCTTTCACAGGTTTGTGCTTGACACAACTGGTCACTTGTAAATTCATGCCCGCAGGATTCAAGTGGCAAATCTGTTAATCCAAGTGCATCAAAAGCTTTGAAAACAGCACATTGTAGGGCAATCATAGCCCTGAATGAATGGAACAAATTAAATTAATGAAATTTAATCTTCACTGAAATGAGTATCTGTTTCCTTGCTCTTAACATATGTTAGGGAATGAATGGTAGTTTGCAGTTAAATTCCATATATTTTAACTCATCTGTTAACTTGCTTATGAATTAAAAATATGGACATCCTTAAACCTTTAAAGATTGTGAAAATAAGTCATTAAATCTGACTATAAAGCTGTTGCATTAAAACGTATAGGAATATACAATGACAACACAGGAAAACTGTTAAATGAATTTCACAAACAATTCTTAATTAGTATGTTTCACATACATTTTAAAGATAAAGTAATACTTCTGTGAAACTAGCATTTAGCATACATGTTAATTGGGTTATAAACAGAAAAATGTTTCAGAAAACAATTGAAGTCTCATAAAATTATTTTGTTTCAGAAATTATGTATTTTTTTCTAGTTGAGTTTGTTCATTTTCAGTAGGGATAATCTGAATGTCAATATAGAATTAAATAATAATAATAAAAAAAAAGAAATACAAAAAAATGGAGATGTTTGTGGGAGTTAAAAATAATGAAGGCAATGGTGTTCAGGAATTAACATGTTACACTGCTTTTTGTCTTCTGAATGACTTCCTGCACTACTTCTCTTTTTTATATTTATTGATGTAAGTGACATTAATTTTCACAGATACTTGTAAATTCTGTCAACAAACTCATATTTAAATACTTTCACTCAGCATATTGTTCCTTTAGGAAATAGATATCACAGAGTCAGCTTTCAGCTGTAGGAAATACATGTAACTATTTTGATCTTTCCCTAACCCCTGTCAAATTTTGCAGTTTCAGATAAAACAGAGCCATAACTATTGAAGATTATTTCTGATTACATCCAGAGGCCTGAGTAAAGCTACCAAAATGCCTGTGGCCTGCTAATAACAATAACAATGTGGTATATTCTAGTTCTTGCATGATACACTTTGGAGTACTGATTACTGTAGACATTTATCAGAAAATAAGGGAGGTATTCAGCTCACTGTAAACAGATATCTACATTTAGTCAGCTGAATACCACTCTGCAATGGAATCTTTTAACCCTGTAGACACTTCTACTGGAGATACCTCTAATAATTATAAACCCAAGGTTTGGGTTTTATAAACCCTTTTTAAAGGGTTATTAACCTTTAGAAATAGGTATATTAATACCTAATTATAAACCCCTGGGTTTATAAACTCAATGACTAGACTTAGACTGCCTACACACAGCTTTCTAGTGTCACTTGACACAGTATAATGTCTGAAATATCCTTGTATGGTAGGCAGGAAAAAAAAAAAAAAAAGATGCATGACTGTACCATTATGAAGTTCAATACTGAGTTCAGTCCTATTCAGTGTCTTTATCTAGGTGATGGGACAGAATGTATGCTCAGCAATCATGCAGATGACACAAAACAGGAAGGAGTGGACAATACACCAGAGGACAATGCTGCCAAACAGAGGAACCTCAATGGGATGGAGAAATAGCTGGGAAGAACTTCATGAAATTCAACAAGAAGTGCCAAGTCCTGCACGTGGGGAAGAAATCCCCATGCAGAAGTATATGCTGGGGACCATTCAGCTGGAAAGGAGCTTTGCTGAAAAGAACCTGGAGGTTCTGGTGGACACCAAACTGAACATGGGTCAGCCATGTGCACTTGCTGCAAAGAAGGCTAATGGTATCCTGGGCTTCATTAGGCAAAGTACTGTTGGCAAGTCAGAAGAGATGATCTTTCCCCTTTACTCAGCACTGGTGAGGTTACATCTGGAGTACTGTGTCCATCACTGGGAGTACAAGAGAGACACAGACATATGAAAGAGAGTCCAATGACTTTTTTTTTTTTTTTTTTTTTCCTTCTGAAACTGCTGAAGAGATTTGAAGATGTGAATATACATTTTGAAGATGTTCCAACTTATACATTCTGGTAGAAAAAAAAGTGAAGATGTTCCTGCATTATTTGTCTCTTCCTGTGTTGGTGGACTGCTTAGAAAATTATCAAGAGAGTGTGTAATTGCACAAACTCATTTAAAGTTACTGTGGCTGTGTTGCAGGAAGAACGGCTGAAAACACAACAGATACTAGTATGGTCAGATCATGCTCTCCCTTTATTACCCGAATAGCCTGACTTTTATAGCAAACTTAACAGGGGCGGATAGAATCTCACACAAGATTATTGGTCAAAAGCACTCAGACAAACAACTGCAAGGAAACAACCCCCTTGTGATTAGCAGTCACGTAGATCCCATCCTTGAAGCCAGCTGCTGGCAACAATATTTTTCTAAATTCCTCAACTGGGCGATGTGGGAATACTGTCATGGGAACTTCTCATAGTCATCCTGGTAGCTTGGTTTGCTCAGCTGCAGCAAGTCAGGGCCCCCTTGCTGTTTCAAAAATCCCTCAACATGGTTTCAATTCCCTACATTAATGCAATTTTTCTTCTCTTCCTTAACATAATTATTTTTGTTTCATAATGTTGTTAATATATTGCTAGTGCAGGTGCTAGGAAGATATTTAGTAGTCTGAGCATCTGCAGTATGGTTTAAGCTGTTGGAAGTCTTATGAAGTTTTAATCTACTAGTATCGTAGAATCATAGTATATGATTCTGTCTTGGAAGTGACTCACAATCATCAAGTCCTGCTCCTGGCTCCAAACAGGACCACATGAAAACCAAACCATACTTCTGAGAGCTTTGCCCAGACACTTCTTGAACTTCAGTAGGCTTGCTGCTGTGATCACTTCCCTGGCAAACCTGTTCCAGTGTATGACCAGTAAAGAACCTTTTCCTAATATGGTTCCTCTGTTTGGCAGCATCGTCTTCTGGCATATTGCCCACTCCTCTCTGTTTTGTGTCATCTGCATGATTGCTGAGTATACATTCTGCACCATCACCCAGATCACCGATGAAGATATTGAATAGGACTGGACTCAGTACTAACCCCTCCCATACACCATTAGTTACTGGCCTCCAACTAGACTTTTTGCCATTGACCACAACTTTCTGGGCTTGGCCATCCAGTCATTTTTCAATCTGCTTCACTGTTTGCCCACATCATCATCAATATATTGTGTATGAGAAAATGGGAGGAATTATGGGAGACCATGTCAAAGGCATTACTGAAGTCCAGGTAGACAGTATCCTCATCTACCATGCCAGTCATTTCATAGTAGAAGTTTCTCAAGTTGGTCAAGCATGACTTCTATGTGGTGAATCCATTCTGACTGCTCCTGATGGTTTTCTTGTTCATGTGCCCGGAAATGGTTTCCAGAATTACCTGGTGTGGAATAATTGCTGGAGTGACTTATTGAGGCTAAATGCATGTCCACATCTTAACAAAAGGTTCAGCGTTGACAAAACTTCCAGGGTGAGATGTGACAGATATGCAAGGAATCTGTTCCATGACAGTACCCTTGGCAACACAACCTGCAACCTTAGGTATTGGTGATACCAGGGGATCTTTGTGTGTTGACTCTAAGAGATATATCACAAAGGGTGGAGTGGAGTGAAGACAAAGGGGCCAGGCTCTGTGTTATCACTGTAGGGTTCTCTTCCACACCCATAGGAATGCCTACTGGGTGAGATTTGAATCACTCGAGAGGTTATACTGAGTAATTCACCACGAAACCTACTGTTTTCCAAAGAGTTGTTTCATAAGTTATCACATGTGTAGCTGGTTGTGTTTGTCATATTTGCATGTGCTTTGCAGACAGTGTATTTATCACCAGCAATCCAAAAGAACGTGTACTCCTGTTGCTTCAATAAACTACACCAGTCATTTACTAGACTGAAAGTATATTGCTCTATTTGTGTATCCATGATTGTGATTAAAATGACTGGATTTATAGTGCCAAATTGGGCGTCACTCAGAATCTAAGCTGAATCACCCCCAGCCTCTCTGATATCTGAGGACCAGATGGAATGCAAGGGCATTAGGTCCTGCCAAAATTCCTTACCTTTTCGTGCATTGCTTGGTTCATCACTTCCTAAGGGATCAAGATGAGTCTGACTTGCCTGTAGTTCTCTGGGTCCTCCTCACCTTTTTGAAGATAGAATTGACATTTGATTTTCTCCAGTTCTTAGGCAAATCTCACAGTCTCTATGATCAATCAAATATTATTGAGAGTGGTCTTGCAATGACATCTGCCAGCTACTTGTGGGTGAGTCCCATCAGGGATCATGGGTTGATGTTAGGCCAGTTGTCCAGCTTGCTTATGTATTCCCTAATCTAATCCTCTTCCAAAGCCACCTCTTCCTTGGTCCAGCTTTTTCCCAGGATTTCTGAAAGATAGTTTTCCTGGTAAAGACAGATAAAGAAGACATTTGTACCTCTGCATTTTTTTCTGTCCTGTGTAACCAGGTCTCCTGTATCATACAGCAGTAGGCCCACATTTTCCCTAGTCTTCCATTTGTCACAGATGTACTTGCACAAACCCTTCTTGTTGTCTTTGACATCCCTGGCCAGATTCAATTCCGTTAAGGATTTAACTTTCCTGACTTCTTCCTTATGTGCTTGGTCAATGACTCATTTGTGAGGAAGAACCTGAGACTTCTCCTGTCTGTAAAGGCCTGTATCCATTTGCTTTCCTTTGTCAGGTGGCCTGTAACAGTTGCCTTTACCTGTCTTTTCTTTAATCTTAGCCTATAAACTCTCAGCTGGTTCCTCATCCATCCTCAGGCAGAGGTCTATGCACTACAGCTGCTCTCACTTAAATGTGTATTGGATTTACATGGCAAGGGCTTGGTAGCAGAGGGGCCTGCAGGGGTGGGCTCTGTAAGCAGAGCCAAGTCAGATCAGAGCCAGCTCCATCTGGCTACAGAAAGATCTGTTGTTGACCAGAGCTGAGCCAGTGAACAATGTTGGTTGTGACTCTGGGAGAAGAGATTTAAGAAATGGAAAAAAACTCGTGTACAACAGAAGCTGGGAGAGAGAGGAGTGAGAAACAGCCCTGCAGACACCAAGGTCAGAGCAGAAGGAAGGCAGGAGGTGCTCCAGGCAAGCAGCAGAAGTTCCTCTGTGACCTGTGGAGAGGCCCCTGGTGGAACAGGCTGTTCCCTTGCAGCCCATGAGTCCCACATGTAGCAGATCTCCACACTGCAGCCCATGGAAGAGCACCCAGTGGAGCAGGTGGATGTGGCCTGGAGGAGGCTGCAGCCCATGGAGAGCCCCCACAGGAGCAGGCTCTGGGCTGGAGCTGCAGTGCATTGAGAGGAGCCCATGCAGGAGCAGGGAGTTTCCACCAGTGGGGGACCAGTGCTGGAGCAGCTTACTCGTGACAGATGGACCCCATGGTACAGACCCATAGTGGAGCAGTTCTTGAAGAGCTGCTGCCCTCACAGGATCAGTTCAGGAAGGACTGCATCCCATGGGAGGGACCCCACATTGGAGCAGGGGCAGAGAGTGACCATGAAGGAGCAGCAGAGATAAAGTGCTAGGAAGTGACAGCAGCCCCAATTCTCTGTTCCCCTGTGTTGCTCAGGAGGAGGAGGTAGAAGAGGGTGGATGGGGGCTGGGAAGGTGTTTTTAGTTTGATTTAGTTTCTCACATCTCTAGTCTGCTAGTGACGTGCAATAAATTACATTAATCTCCTTATGCTGGGTCTGCTTTTCCCATCATGATAATTGTTGAATGTTTTCCCTGTCCTTATCTCAACCCTTGACCCTTATCCACCATATTTTTCCCCCTTTCCCTTTGAGGATGGGAAGTTCAGGAGTCTAGCTGGGTAAAACACCCCTTCCTAATCCTCTCATGTTGTCCTTCCTAAAGAGCCTGCATCCCTCCATTGCAAAAATCCTGGGAGCTATCATGGGAGCTATCCTGCCACATCTCTGTGATTCCAACAAGCCCTGCAACTGCACACGTATCTCTAACTCATCTCATTTATTCCCTATACTGCATGCATTATTATACAGGCAGTGTATAGAGGCCCACCAGCATGCTGTGTTCTCAGAAAGCTCTTGAGGGATTTCTCCTTAATGGTGCTTTTTAAGCACTTCCTTGCTTACATGCAAGTGCTGCAGGTGAGCCCCATTTTGCTGCTTTCCTTTCCTTTCACATCCCTTTTGCTTTTGGTTCAGCAGCCCTGTCTACCACTCTCTCACAGAGCTGCTGCTTACTCTCCCTCTCCTGTCTTTCTTATTTAAAGACCTCTTTATAAGATCAGACATCATATTGGCAAAAATATGTGAAATGGGACTTCTAAGTCCCACTTAGAAGTGAATACATCTTACCCAAGCAGATCCCGATCTGGGGTCTCATTGTCACAGAACCCCAAACTCTTTTGCCAGTACCAGTTCAACAGACAATTAACCTGTCCTATTAATATCCTGTCCTATTAGAACCCTTCCCCTCATACTCTTTCCTTTCAATGGAATGACTGAGGAGAACACCACCTGGGCCCCCATGCTACTACTGCTCCCAGAGCTCTGTACTCACTTTTGATACTGTCCAGGTTTCCCCGGCAGTATCATGTGTGCCCATGTGCAGTAAGAGCAGGGGATAGTAGTCAGATGGTTGGATGAGCTTTGACAGTCCCCCCACAATAACTGGGCCCCTGGCAGGCAGCAGACCTCTCTAGATAACAGGTCAGGTTGACAGATGGGTGCTTCTGTCCTGTGCCGCAGGGAGTCACCCGTTACAATCACTTGCTATTTTTTCCTGGTGGCTTTGAGTGGTTTAGGGTTAGGTAGAACAAATCCAGACAGGGGAACATCTCTCTTGGCATCAAAGACAGGCTCCAGGCACTCCCTGCAGCCTGGGACTTGGATGGCTGCCTCTACCATCTGAAGCTCCATCTGTGATCCATCTCTTTGCATTTCTCACAATGAAAATTTCTTCTAAACTAAAGCATTTCCAAGACAGTATTTCTCAGTGAAACACAAAAAATGCACATTCACCACTTGCTTTCTAGAGACCATGACAGGTGTTCTAGCTGTTCAGAAGTAGTCATAAAATTTTAATGAGACAAACATGTTAGCAGAAAAACAACAGCAGAAAAGAATAGAAAGGTTAAATGAATGAAGCTAGCAATGAATGAATGATGTTCTATTGAAAAGGGGTTCTCATACCCAAAAGGAAAAGGAAATAGTATGTTCATAGAGACAAAAATTTTGGCAGAACATATTTACATTTTAATTCTTTGTAGCAGAGATAAATGAGAAATAGCTTCCAAGAACCTTCTAAAAAAGGAAAACATGACATTGATAATCTAGTTTCAGAAAAATAAAATAAAATTGTGCACTTATGCCATGGCTGTAATTTTCTTCACCTATTCTAGTCTGGGTATAGACATTTGCATGTGGCCAATGGACTATTTGTAATACATACAGAAAAATAAAACCTTTAAGATAAATTTAATTAGATCTTCTGTGTCATGGTAAGAAACAAAATCCTTCACAAACTTACACATATGGAAACTTTTATTACTTTTGCATTATTTTCTTCCATTGTAACCATTGTGCTATGGGATTAAGGTCCAGTCTGTAAATGATACACTGTTATTCCTGATAGGTATTCATCGAGTTTCGTGGAGGACAGTGTGTAGAGGTGATGGATAGACTTTTGAGTAAGTAAGAATCTGATGGCCCCAGATAAATATGTACCTCAGTATGGTCTAGTCAAAATGCTAACAACAGAGAGTAGGATCCATTAAATAATGATGAATATTCTTCTACAGGACTAGAAGCATCAGATGGTAACATAGGCATGTTACCCATTATGTAACATGCCTATGCCACCGTGATGCTCCTTGATACTGCTTGTGTCACAGTATCATTGATCTATACTGAGTCTCCAGGGAAAACACAGCTTTCAGCAGGACAGACATGCAAACGTTGTATGGTGGAGATCCAAAATCCCTCAGAAAACATATGATGTCATTGTGCCTGTATTGAGTTAGCCACTGTTAGCAGATGTAAAGTAATTTAAAGCTGCACCTGTAAATGGTGTTCTGTATGAACTTATATTAATGCATACACTTTAATTCCACCAGACCAATCTCTTTTTCTCAGTTTCTCTCAGCTTTGACTTTGCCGTAAGTGGGGTTGAAATAGTAATGGATGTGTTCCTTTCAATAGGCTCTCCACTGAGCAGGACAGGTAAGGACTGAGCAGGCTAGGAGGCCAGGGTTCATTACTTATAAATACTGTTCTCATCTTACATGGTAAAGCATATACCCTCTTGTTAGACTGGGACAATTGACTACATATGCAAAAATAAATAAATATATATATATATAAATATATATATATATATATATGAACCCACTGAACCCTACACCACCCACTGGCCAATGCACAGCCAGTCCCTGAGCAGTGGCTGACCCTGAAACCAGCTCCCTAGTTTTATTGTTCAGCATGATGTTATACGGTGTGGAATGTCCCTTTGGACAGTTTGAGTCAGTTATCCCAGGGTTATGTCCACTCCCAGCTTCTTGTGCACCCTCAGCCTTCTCGCTGGCAGGACACTATGAGATGCTGAAAAGTCCTTGACTTATTGTAAGCACTGCTCTGCAACAATTAAAACATCAGCATGTTATCAACATTAGTCTCATCTTAAGTCCAAAGCACAACAGCGACTATGAAAAGTATTCTATCTTAACTCTATCCTAGCCAAAACAAGGACAGCATTATCTCTTTTTGGATTTCAAGGCTTCCAATGCCATTTCTGAGAACCAGTATTTATGTCCAGGTCTCAGCCTAAATACAAAAATAAATAAATAAAAAATAATAATTTTAAAAGTTTATAAATTGCTTTATGTTATTCAGATCTTCAGTATTAGGAATATGTAGATATAATCAGGGATATAAAGAGTGCTGTGATGGGCATTTTCAGAAAACTGATTAATCAGGCAATTTTAAGCTTCAAAAAAATAAGACTTTACTAGACTGGCATTCATTAATACCCTTAATGCCAATGAATAATTCAATTTATTGTCATGCATGATCAATCATTATCACTATATACTCAAAGTGATCGCTCCTTAATAATCATAACCTACATTAGGTTTGAGCAATCAGTACTGTAAAACTAATGTTGCATTATTATTGTTGATGGCTACAGTTCTTAATGATTTCAGTCATTGACATCAAGACAGTAAGGCTCTAGAGTCTTTCAAGGGTCCCCCCAAGAAGAAATGAAAACTTTCTTTTTTCTCCATCCCCAACTTGTAATTTTGGTGTCCTACAAGTTTCTAGAAAGTCCAATTCCTTGCTTCTGCCCCTGAGTTACATGAAGCCTGGGTGGCAGGTGGAGGTTGTTTCCCCACCTTGGAAGGTGTCTTAACCTGTTGCTTGTTTGTTTTGTTTTTGCTTTTCTTTTCCTGTTTTATTTGTTTATTTAGCTGTGGCTTCTTTCCTTAAAGAAAAAGATGCCTTTTTCCATCTGCTGTTGAGCATCTTAAATAACCTACACTTGACTATCAGTAAACTGCTTGTTCTGAGGCCTCTGATTCAAACTTGTTTCCATATTTTCAAAGTCTGACATTATTCCACTCCTAATCATAACAAGACACATTCTGTACCATGCTCATATTGCTAGTTGCCATAATGAATGGAGGACCGGAGAAAGCCAACTGGACTGCATAAAAAGAAACATGATCAGGAGGAGGGAGGTGATTCTCTCCCTTTAATCTGTTCTTGTGAGACCCCATATGGAGTACTGCATTCAGAGCTAGGGCCTACCACCTGGAATACTGCCTTCAGCACTGGGGCCAAAACCACAAAAAGGACATGAGCCTAATATAGAATAGAATCATAGAATCATCTAGGTTGGAAGAGTCCTGCAAGATCACCAAGTCCAACCTCTGACCTAGCACTAACAAATCCTCCACTAAACCATATCCCTAAGCTCTACATCTAAACGTCTTTTAAAGACCTCCAGGGATGGTGACTCAACCACTTCCCTGGGCAGCCCATTCCAATGCCTCACAACCCTTTCTGTAAAGAAGTTTTTCCTAATATCCAACCTAAACCTCCCCTGGCGTAACTTCAGCCCATTCCCCCTCGTCCTGTCACCAGGCATGTGGAAGAATAGACCAATCCCCACCTCACTACAGCCTCCTTTAAGGTAACTAAAGAGTGCAATAAGGTCACCCCTGAACCTTCTATTCTCCAGGCTGAACAAACCCAGCTCCCTCAGCCGCTCCTCCTAAGACTTATTCTCCAGACCCCTCACCAGCTTCGTTGCCTTTCTCTGGACTCGGTCAAGCAGGCTGGGTGGGGTTTTGAGGACTATATGATCTTTCGGGTCCCTTCCAACAGAAAAAACACTATGATTTTATGAATTGGTAAAAAAACATTCCAGGCCTGGGACCTTACACAGTCAGCAAAAGGCATAATCAGTGCCTTACAATAACAGGCCAGTGGCCTACAATTAATAATGGCAAACCTGTTTTTTAAGGAGTCACTGGGTAGAAAAATGCTTCTCCAGTTATTCTATATTAGTATGCTTATTCCTGGGGTCAAAAAAAAAAAGCTAATTTAAAGTGTGGTAAATGTGTTTCTATTCTTGCAGGTGTGAGAAGTCTCTGCTGTAACTATTATTGCAGTGACTAGATTGTATTTCAGTCCCTGATAATTCATCCATTCTGTCTAGGTATTACATCTGCATTTTCACCCTTACACAGTATTTGAACACTGCTCAAATTTTTGGTGGTCAGAAATATTCCTGTTCATATTTTGTAAATGAGGGATGGCACAGAGTATATTAGAGACTAAGACCAAATCTTAGTATATATAGAAATATAATATAGGTCATGCATATTTTCATATTTTATGTGGCTTATATGGAATACAACTCTGACCACTTGAGTTACAGTCTAAGAGATTTAATGGAAGTCATTGTTCTGGTTTCAGTTAGGACCGAGTTAATTTTCTTCCTAGTGTTATATATGTTCATCTGATTCGTGTCAGTATGGAACATTTCTTCGCTTTCTTCCCAGTGTGTCCCAGTCTCCCCCTCATTATAGTCAAATTATCAAATCTTCAGAAATATTCCTCAAATCCATGAGCATATTTGCATTTGTTATTCCGAACTCTTATTTCTAATAGTTACAGCCTTTTTTGTCTTCTTTGTGGATGATTTAGCATTGCTATAGGTGTGACTGTCCCTGTGAATGGCCGGTAAGGAATGTCTTAACTACTCATGAAGTGTCAATAAGAGAGCTATTTGTGTTTGTATGTTTTTTTCTTTGAAGTCTTTGATGTCTGGGGGTTTCAGAACAACTGCTAACAACTATTGACTGTTATGGCTTCTGAATGGGACACTATGCAAGCCTCTGATATCTGGCCAGGTGGCCAGGAGATTAAGGAGAAGAAAAAAAGAAGCTGAAGGACGGCTAGGAGACAAAACTTGCAGGGGGCGCTGTGTAAGCTTGACATGCTGCCAAGGAGTACAAAAGGGAAGGACAAGAAAAAAACTTGGAGAGGAAGACTACGAGCCTTCAGCATGAAAGACCCCTAGAGACCCCCAGAGGGACCATGGGAGACTGATGCGCATGCTCCAGTAGGAGGGACTGGATCCCAGAAGCTAATTATAAATACCTATTTTTTTTTTAGAAGTAGTAATGTATATGTATTAGTCTAGGAGCATAAAAATCACCTACTTGATGTAACTGGTGTGCGTCTTGGTGGAGCGGAGACTTCCAGTGAACCCAGCGCTGTTCGCTTACCTCTATTCTTTTAATAAATCCTATTTTTTATTTAATCCTACTTTGGGACTGAGAGCATTTATAACACTAGTAACTGGCAGAATGCTGTGTTTGGACTTAGGATGAGAAGAGTGCTGATAACATGCTGATGTTTTACTTGTTGCAGAGCAGTGCTTACACCAAGCCAAGGACATTTCAGCTTCTCACTTTGTCCTGTCAGCAGGCAGGCTGGGGGTGCAGCAGGAGCTGGGAGGGGACAGACCCAGGACAGGTGACCCAAACTAGCCAAAGGGGGTATTCTGTTCCATCTGACGTCATGCTAAACAATATGTAGAGGAGGCTAGCCAGGGGGAGGAGGGCCAGACTGCTCAGGGTTAGGTTGGGCATTGGTCAGCAGGTGGTGATCAATTGTATTGTGCATTACTTGTTTCGTACATGTTATTAGTAGTAGTACTATTATAGTCATTATTGTTATTATTATTATTTTTATTTTCCTGTCTTAATAAACTGTCTTTATCTTAACTCACAGGCTTCACTTTCCCATCTCTGTCCCCCATCCCACAGAGGGAGGGGGGAGGGTGAGTGAATGGCTGAGGGTGTTTAGCTGCCGGCTGGGTTAAACCACAACAGTCAGGAAAGAAAATTTTAGAAAAGAGAGGAATAGAATCCAAAATTTGAGTTATCCGATGAATTTTTTTAAGAAGATTATCCCATCTGTAACAGTCAATATTGTCTAAAAATTATTAACATTAGTAATGTTATACATAATAGCGTTTAAAATATATATATATTTTTTATCTTAGTCGACAGAATTCTCATCAGTTACCTAATACCATCTTACCGTCTTCCTATAATGGACATATAACTGTTTAGTACTAGTTTCAGTTCAGGTAGTCATAATTGCCATCTGCCTTTTATTTTTCTTATCAAGATTTTAAAATGGACCTCATACAGTCTGACCATTTCATATTTTAGATTTCTGAAAAGCAGGTAAGCAGGTTTACTTTTTGTGGTGGTTTTACCTTACTGGGCAGCTAAACTCCACCATAACCGCTCTTTCACTCACCCTTCTTGGAAGAAAAGGGGGAGAAGAAAGTATGCTGGAAAGGACAAAAAAGACTCACAGGTTGAGATAAGGATAATCTAATTAAATGCAAAAGGAAGAAGGAAAAAAAAAAAATCAAAGGCTGCACAGAAGCACAGGGAGAGAAAAAAATATATATTCTTTACGTCCCAACATGTGATGTTCAGCCACATCCTGGGAAACAGGGCCTCAGTACTCATAACGGTTATATAGAAGGACAGACACCTCCATAATGTGACCCCCCCTTTTCCTTCCCCTTTCCCACTTTTTATTGCTGAGTGTGACATTATATAGTATGCGATATTCTTTGGTCAGTTTAGGTCAGCTGCCCTGGTCCCCTCCCCATATCTAGCCTGCTGGCTCATGGGGGGTTTGGAGGGAGTCTTGGTCCTGTGCACTGCTCGGCAATAGACAAAACATCTGTGTGATACCAATGCTGTTCTAGCTACAAGTTCAGAGAATGACACTATAGGGACCACTCCCTTACACCTTGTCAAGGGAAAAAAAAATGGTCCCTACTGACCCCATAATCATTTACAAGGTATTTAATGTTCCAAATATTAAATAAGTGATTTTCGTCTCACTCTGTACAGATCTCCAGTCTCTAATTTTATGATCTCCATAACATTTTAGTACTATGGTGATATTAAGACTCGGTGCTCTAAGAGATGAAGGTTTTCAGTTTAAGCCCACCACACAGAGAAGCAAAAATTATTTGCTTGTTTTAGTTATATCACCCTGAAGTTGTTTTACATGGTCTCTTCCAGTATTTCTTTGCTTGTCTTAATATATCACTTACCAAAGATATTTTAGAATCAGTTACCAATATTGTCATTATCTTGTGTTTTCCCTTATCTTGTCTTGCTTCAGTAATGGATCTCTAATTATGTTTCCTCTTCTGTAAATCATCATGCAGAAAGGAAATAATTTCTTATCCTTCCTCCTATCTTCAGTATAAATATTTTATTTCCCTTTGATGAAATCCTCATGTAGTGATGAATAATCACCACCATGTAGTGATTTGGGATCCTCCAGTTCTGTAGACACTCCAACTTATGTTGTAACCTGAAAGCAATACAAGACAACTTAGAATTTATTCTGAGGTTTTCAGATGGTTGAAATATTATTTAATATTGAAAAAAAAAAAAAAGAGAAAAAAAAATGACATTAAACATGTACAGTTATACAAACTGTAGCATGGTTGCCGATACCGAGAAACACTTTTCTGAATAATATTTATGTTAGGATTTATTTTTTTCTTTAAAAATGAAATGAATTGCTGATAAGTGCTTTGTGAAAGAAAACAGGATCTACCATAATGTCAATTGTAATATAAAACTAACATGATCATAAGAATAACATATTTCATTGATTTAACTGAAAAATATGTACTCATATGTTCTAAAGCAGCACAATGGGCAAAGAATATTAGTGAAAATAAAACTTTCCACCATATTAGTTAAAATAAAACCTTTCATCTTATTTATGAACATTCAAATCCTGATTCAATTTCCAGTGACCAGCTGTTTTAGAATACACATTGAAAGGCAGTCAAGGAAAATGTTTACATAGTCTGTATTAGTTATGTTCTTGATATAATAGCTAACTAATTTTAATTATACACATTTAATTATACATGTATTAACTTTAATTATACACATTGCCTTATTATTCTGATTATATAGGAAGAGACATCGA
Source organism: Anas platyrhynchos (assembly GCF_047663525.1). NCBI lineage: Eukaryota > Metazoa > Chordata > Aves > Anseriformes > Anatidae > Anas > Anas platyrhynchos. The sequence goes on along the minus strand of NC_092587.1, from coordinate 159,445,204 downwards.
GATGAGTGAAGTGTCAAGGCATTTAAAAAGTGAGTTCATCAGCTTTCTAATTCATGGTCAAAGGACAGATGTCTCAGGAGATGAAAACTATGTATGTTAAATCCTGGTGACAAGAAATGCTAATACATAGTATTGTTGTTGTTGTTGTTTGTTTTTGTATTGCCTTTGTTTCATTCTACTTTAAACTTCAATTGCTTGATAATGAACCTGTTGTCTGCTGTGTGGTATATTGGATACGATGCCCTCTGAAACATGCCAAGGCCAATAAAGACTTTTCTGGCCCAAGAAGGAGGACCTGGTAATAACATCTGTCAAACAAAATGATACTGAACACTGAGGAGCAGGTCAGGTCTTTCAGCTTTCATATGTAAACTTGTGATTCAAAATGAGAGTCCTGAAAAACAAAACAAAACAAAACAAAATCAACAAAACCAAAACAAACAACAAAAATACCACCACTAAAATAAACTCTTTTTGAGATCTGAAGAAAGACAAGAAGAAAAGTAAAAACAGATGGGGGTTGTGAACTCCTGAATTCCACATTATTAATAATCAATATTGTCTCTGTTATAGGAAGATGAAATCAAATCTCAAAGCTCTCTTATAAAATATCTGGTCATCATTCATAACAGGTAGTGTTGAATGAGTTGAAGACAAAAAACAGGTTTTGATTAAATGACTTAAAATGGCATTCATTCTTCAAGGATTAAAATACATAACCATTAAAAAATCTTATAAATGGAAGCACAGCCTTAAAATATACATTTTATTTTACATGGTATTGCATATGCATGTGGTTCTACATGTTAATTCAGGAAGAGTTCAGTTAAATATGACTTTTGAACTGTTGCAAGAAGTTTTATTTATTTTATTTTATTTTATTTTATTTTATTTTATTTTATTTTATTTTATTGTTTTATTGTTTTTATTGTTTTTAAACTGAAATGCTGACTGCAATTCCCCTTTCAATGACTCTAAAATGTAAAATGACCTTTGTCTGCTGCCATATGTCTTGGACTAAGAAAAGGGCATATTTTTATAATATAGCTTTAATATTAGGAACTTGCCAAGGCAATCGGCTCTGAGGCAGATGTGTTCTGCAGCGAAGCGGGGTATCTGACAGGCAGGGCTATTTTTTCCAGCATCAAGCCCACTCGAGGGAGCTGCCAGGACCCAGCAGCCCTCTCGAGGGAGGGGGACGAGGCATAGGCGGAGCCAGCAGCGCCCCCTCCCCGGCCATTCAAAAGCTGTCCCTTGGGAGCTCAGCAACGAGGATGGTCAAACAGGGCGTGGCGCGTCAGTAGGGAGTGGCGTGGCAGTTAGCATGGCAGTTTGAGCAGGCAGGGCAGATCATTGACCCCCCCGCCCATACGAATAACTCATCTAACGCCGGTCTACTGCTAGCTAAGCTGCAATGGTCTCCACCAGGCACAGTGCTCTTTCTAGAAAGTCTGTACACACCCAGACTGACGGCCCACTCAAAAATGCGGCAGTTCAGGTCTCTGGATGCAGGGAGTGCCTGAGCTTGTTGCTACCACCTGCGGGGGGACAGAGAAACTGTGTGCATGAGGTGCGAGCAGGTGGATGACCTGGTCCGCATGGTGGCAGAACTCAAGGAGGAGGTCGAGAGGTTGAACGATATCAGGGAGTGTGAGCGGGAGATAGACTTGGGGAGCAACTCCCTGCAGGGCCTGAAGGACAGGTACTAGGGTGAGACACTCCAATTGGGGGTGGACCCCCTGCCCTATTGCTGTCGGGCAGAGGGAGGGGACCTAGGAGTTGAGGAGGAATGGAAACAGATCCCTGCTTGACATCGCAGGCGATGTCCCCCCCCACCGGCCCCACCTTCCCAGGTGCCCTTACGCAACAGGTTTGAGGCCCTGGAACTTGAGAGACTGGTAGGTGAGGAAGAGGTAGAAAGTCTACCCAGGAGGATGCCTATAGCAAGGAAGTCAACTCAACACCTCAGGACTCCCTCCACCAGTCCTGAGACAGAAAGAAGGGTGATTGTTGTGGGCAACTTCCTTCTCAGGGGAACAGAGGGAATTATTTGTCGGCCTCACCTTACTCGTAGGGAAGTCTGCTGCCTCCCTGGAGCCAGAGTCAGGGACATTGCCAGAAAGCTTCCCAACCTGGTTCGCCCCTCTGACTATTATCCTCTTTTAATAGTCCAGGCTGGCAGTGATGACATTGAAGAGGGAAGCCTGAAGGCTGTCAAATGGGATTTTAGGGGACTGGGACGGTTAGTGGATGGAGTGGGAGTAGAGGTGGTATTTTCGTCTATCCCTATGATGGCAGGGAGGGGTACTGACAGGACACAGAAAGCCCACCTGATAAACACATGGCTCAGAGGCTAGTGCCAACACAGAATTTTATTTTTTTTTGACCATGGGGCGCTTTACTCAGCACCCAGCCTGATGGCCACAGACAGGTCCCTATCTCTAAGAGGAAAACCGATCCTAGGCCAGGAGCTGGCAGGGCTCATTGAGAGGGTTTTAAACTAGGTAAGACGGGGGACAGGGCTGAAACAAGGCTTGTTGGATCTGTGCCAGGGGGAACAATGGCAAGGCTGGGAAAGAAGGCAATGGCCCAGCTGAAGTGCATCTACACTAATGCACGCAGCATGGGTAACAAACAGGAGGAGTTGGAAGCCATCGTGCAGCAGGCAGGCTATGACTTGGTTGCCATCACGGAAACATGGTGGGACCACTCTCATGACCGGAGTGCTGCAATGTCTGGCTATAGGCTCTTCAGAAGGGACAGGTAGTATGGAAGGAGTGGTGGTGTGGCTCTCTATATCAGAGAGAGTTTTGATGTCGTGCAACTTGAGGCTGGGAATGATAAGGTTGAGTCCCTATGGGTTAGGATCAGCGGGAAGGCTAACAAGGCAAGCATCCTGGTGGGGGTCTGTTATAGACCACCAAATCAGGATGAAAAGACTGATGAGGAGTTCTACAGGCAGCTGACAGAAGTTGCAAAATCATCAGCACTTGTTCTTGTGGGGACTTCAACTTCCCAGACATATCCTGGAAGCACGACACAGAGAGAAAGAGAGAAAAGCAGTCTACGAGGTTTCTGGAGAGCGTGGAAGATAACTGCCTGACGCAGCTGGTTAGTGAGCCTACCAGGGGAGGTGCCCTGCTAGACCTTCTCTTCACAAACAGAGAAGGACTAGTGGGAGATGTGGTGGTTGGAATCTGTCTTGGGCAAAGTGACCATGAAATGGTAGAGTTCTCCATTTTTGGAGAAGCCAAGAAGGGGACCAGTAAAACTGCTGTATTGGACTTCTGGAGGGCTGACTTTGATCTGTTCAGGACACTGGTTAGCAGAGCCGCTTGGGAGGTGGTTCTGAAGGGCAGAGGAGTCCAGGAAGGCTGGGCACTCTTCAAGAAGGAAATCTTTATGGTGCAGGAGTGGTCTGTCTCCACGTGCCCAAATAGAAACTGTCGTGGAAGAAGACCAGCCTGGCTAAACAGAATTATGGCTTGAGCTTAGGAGAAAAAAGGGGGTTTATAATCTTTGGAAAAGAGGGCAGGCCACTTGGGAGGACTATAAGGATGTTGCGAGGCAGTGCAGGGACAAAATTAGAAAGGCCAAAGCTCATCTGGACCTCAATCTGGCTACTGCCATTAAAGACAATTAAAAATCTTTTTACAAATACATCAGTGCAAAATGGAGGACTAAGGAGAATCTCCATCCTTTACTGGATGTGGAGGGGAACTTAACTGCAAAAGATGAGGAAAAAGCTGAGGTGCTTAATGCCTTTTTTTGCCTCAGTCTTTAGCGGCAAAACCAGTTGCTCACTGGATACCCAGTACCTTGAACTGGCGGAAGGGGATGGGGACCAGAATGTGGCCCTCATAATCCATGAGGAAATGGTTGGTGACCTGCTATGGCACTTGGATGTCTGCAAGTAGATGGGGCCAGATGGGATACACCCAAGGATACTGAGAGAACTGGCAGAGGAGCTGGCCAAGCCACTTTCCATCATTTATCAGCAGTCCTGGTTATCAGGGGAGGTCCCAGTCAACTGGCGGCTAGCAAACGTGACGCCCATTTACAAGAAGGGCCGGAGGGCAGACCCGGGAAACTATAGGCCTGTCAGTTTGACCTCAGTGCCAAGGAAGCTCATGGAGTAGATTATCTTGATTGTCATCACGCAGCACTTGCAGGGCAACCATGTGATCAGGTCCAGTCAGCATGAGTTTATGAAAGGCAGATCCTGCTTGACGAACCTGATCTCCTTCTATGACAAAGTGACGCGCTGGGTGGACGACGGAAAGGCTGTGGATGTGGTCTACCTTGACTTCAGCAAGGCATTTGACACCGTCTCCCACAGCATTCTCCTCAAGAAACTGGCTGCTCATGGCTTGGACTGGTGTATGCTTCATTGGGTTAAAAACTGGCTGGATAGCCGGGCCCAAAGAGTTTTGGTGAATGGAGTCAAATCAGGTTGGAGGCCAGTCACTAGTGGCGTTCCCCAGGGCTCGGTACTGGGGCCAGTCCTCTTTAATATCTTCATCAATGATCTGGATGAAGGGATCCAGTGTACCCTCAGTAAGTTCGCAGACGACACCAAGTTAGGTGCGTGTCTCAATCTGCTCGAGGGTAGGAAAGCTCTGCAGGGGGATCTGGATAGGCTGCACCGATGGGCTGAGGTCAACTGCATGAAGTTCAACAAGGCCAAGTGCCGGGTCCTGCACCTGGGGTGCAATAACCCCAAGCAGAGCTACAGGCTGGGAGATGAGTGGTTGGAGAGCTGCCAGGCAGAGAAGGACCTGGGAGTATTGGTTGATAGTCAGCTGAATATGAGCCAGCAGTGTGCTCAGGTGGCCAAGAAGGCCAACAGCATCCTGGCTTGCATAAGAAGTAGTGTAGTCAGCAGGGCTAGGGAGGTGATTGTCCCCCTGTACTTGGCTCTGGTGAGGCCACACCTCTAGTGTTGTGTTCAGTTTTGGGCCCCTCACTACAAGAAGGACATCGAGGTGCTCAAGTCCAGAGAAGGGCGACGAAGCTGGTGAGGGGTCTGGAGAACAAGTTTTATGAGGAGTGGCTGAGGGAGCCGGGTTTGTTCAGCCTGGAGAAAAGGAGGCTCAGGGGTGACCTTATCACTCTTTATAAGTATATTAAAAGAGGCTGTAGTGAGGTGGGGGTTGGTTTATTCTCCCATGTGCCTGGTGACAGGACGAGGGTGAATGGGATAAAGTTGCACCAAGGGTGTTTTAGGTTGGATATTACGAAGAACTTCTTTACTGAGAGGGTTGTGAGGCATTGGAATGGGCTGCCCAGGGAAGTGGTGGAGTCACCATCCCTGGAGGTCTTTAAAAGATGTTTAGATGTTGAACTTAGGGATATGGTTTAGTGGAGGACTTGTTAGTGTTAGGCCAGAGGTTGGACTTGATGATCTGAGGTCTCTTCCAACCTAGACAATTCTGTGATTCTGTAATATAGAAAGGTTGCGTGACATGATTTTTGATTACATTAAAACTTCAGACACGTGACACTTTTTTTTCTTTTTCTTTTTCTTTTTTTTTTTTTTTTCAGGCCTCAATTTTCCACTTTTCCTAAAAAACACAACTCAAATATGGTATAGAGATTATGTAAATAATCTTGGGTCCCTCACTACAAAAAATCATCGAGGCCCTATAGCATGTCCAGAGAAGAGCAAGAAAACTGCTGAGTCTTATGAGGACCAACTGAGGGAGCTGGGATTGTTTAGTGTGGAGAAGAGGAGGAGTCTGGAGAAGAGTCTGGAGAAGGGAGACCTCATTGCACTCTACAACTTCCTGAATGGAGGTTGTGATGAGGATGGGGTCGGCCTCTTCTGTCTGATAACTATTGATAGGGGTCGAGGAAATAGCCACAAGTTGTGCCTGGGGAGATTTAGATTAGATAACAGGAAAAGCTTTTTCTCTCAAAGAGTGCTGATGCCTGCCTAAGGAGGCGGTGGAGTCACCATCCCTCATGGTATTCAAGAAGTGCCAGGACAAGGTGGTATGAAATATGATTTCGTAGCTTAGTGGGTGGTATTGGTGATAGGAGGACAGTTAAACTAGATGATCTTGTAGGCCCTTTCCAACCTTGTGTTTCTATGATTCTATGATTCTATTAAAACAATTCTTCGGAAAACTCTGAATCCACAAACATTCCTGTTCTATTTCTTCTGTAGTACTTTGACTTCAGAACCAAAAAGAACAAAAAAGACCATTGTGAATATAACATTACATACTTCTAAAATCTTTTGCTTTGGATTCCATTTTTATGTAGTAGTTAGTTTTTCAAAGTGGTGAGCTTTATTTCAGCAAATTATGCAACTAGGATCTATGGAAAGTGTTTTTCCAGTGTTAGCCTGCAAGGCCATTTCCTTAGTATTGTATACGTCTATACAGATGTATATCTGTAAAGATGTATTTTCATCTACATTAATAAATGTTCTTTCAACAGGTAAATTATCACATATAGTAATGCTAACATTAATGTTGTAAAAATATAATAATTGACTGAATTTTGACTTACTATAAATAGACACAGATTTGATTAGCTTCAGACATCGCAGAATTGGAATTAAGTTATTAATGTAATGTGGATTTCATTTCAAATTACTCATGGCATTGGAGTTATGCTAAAACTGACAGGATGATTTGGACATAAATTTAAATGAAAATGACTGATTTCTCTAGCTTTCCATTAAAGATATACCAATAGAACTGATGATTGAATTTATCTTTTTGAATGTGTTAGTGAATTTAACAAAGATGAAAGAATGAATCACTTTACCAGTAATTGCTGAACTGTTTATTAAATAAATTATCCTTTCATCTGGTTTGAGTGCTGTAACCATTTAGTTAGAAGTACAGCTTCCTTCCCCCACACACATCCTGAGTTTACACAAATCCTATTCTAACTTGTTGTCATCTTAAAATAAAACAAAACAAAACAAAAATCCTTTGTAATGAATAAAACATGCTGCATTTTAAGTAGAGAGACAGATAGGAGAAAAAGTTCTTAAAAATTAATTATTTTTAGTAGGGTGTTAAACTAAAAAAAAACAACAACAACAACAACAAAACTAATAGGCTTGTAACTTAACTGTAGTGAGAAGCTGGTGTTCAGTTTGTGTTGTTTTCAGAGGATTTATTTTAGCTCAACATGAAGAGGCTTTGTTGTCAGGGTAGAAACTGATTTCACAAAAATTAAAATGGAAACAGAAACAATAGAAAATCTTGAAAGAAATAACAACAGCTTCTATTATTTTCCTAGAGGAGCTGCATCCTATACATATAAACTTAACTGAGAAAGTTCCTGGACATTGGGACTATATGTCATGGAAGAAGCTCATACCAATACCTGTCACTTGTGTTGGCCTTCAAAACAGTTTTTGAATGTAAGACAACATGTTGGACAGTCCACCAAATGTTCTAATGATCTAAGTTCAGAGGGGTTTTTGTTGTTGCTGTTGTTGTTTAATTGAGAGTTTATTTAGAAATGGTAAAATAATTAGTTGCAGCTAGATACCTTCACCTGTTGCCATTCCTTGATATAGTAGAGTGTATCACAGTCAAACACAAGTATCACTGAACAAACTAAAAGGTGCGAGAAAATACATAACTAAGGTTAAAAAAATAAATTGGAACCAATACATTGACGTTTAGTTTTCAGGTCAAAATCATTAAGTTCAAGCTGAGAAGTCTAAAATTTTCTCCCAGATTTAGGACTCTGTCTTCTAACAAAAAAAAAAAAAAAAAAAAAAAAAAAAACAGTGCTCAAATTCTCAAATTGAGATGTATTGCAAATGCTTTGTTTTAAGTCATGTTTTTCCTAATTTGAATGGTTAGAGGAGTGTTGAGTTTCAGTTTTTGTACATTTCTTGTTCTGTCTGTATATATATTAAACTCTGATGGAATTTGTGTGTCGTTACAGCAAATCTACTTGTTCATCAATTACGTTTATTTTTTTTTTAGTGAGGCATTAATATTTTTTATGAATTTTATTGTTGTGAATTGTGTTATTCAAAATTACATAATTATGCTATTTATAGACTTTTATCAGTTTAATATATTTTATAAACACTGTATTTCTTTTATTTATTCAAAGCAATCTTTGTAAGGATTACAACATAACCAAACTTAACATGTCCTGTCCTGTGTTTTCACTTGATTTAGAAAGTGAGGGGTAATGTACTTTAAAAAATACATATAACAGAAATATTTCAACTACAGGATAACTACAGTTTTCAAATAATTGCAGTACTAGGAACTGCATTATGTTTATAGTTACTGAAAAATACAAGTGCATGTAATCATTCTTGTTTTGTACAATAATTTTTTTTTCCAATTTTAGCACTGAACACTAATGTAATTATTCTTTAGCAAATACATAGATATAAAAATCCCATTCTCAGAGTAGATGCTTGGTCTCTGGGGGGTGAAGAGAAAGTGACAATTAACCATCATATTAGGAAAGATGAGAAATGTAAAAACATGTCTAGCAAATAGCATTTGCAGGTTGTACTAATTTTCTTTCCAGGGCTGAGTGCTCATTAATCATGTACACTAAACAGAAAACTTATGTATGCTATAATTTACAGTACATCCTGCAATAGTTATTATGCACAGGTTTAGCTCAGCGAGTTACAGACAGTGTGTGTGGCATGGCTGCCTGTTTGAACAAGAACGAGCGTGCTAGGGTTCAGCCATTTAGCACTGCAATCAGCACAGCTAACTGATGAAAAGGGTGTCAATGGCTATCAAAAATTTTCCTCAAAGCTAGGAAAAATAAGAAAAGAGGCGTGTGAAGAGGTGAAAGAGAGAGAGAACACAGATTTGAGTGAGCAGTTTGTGCCTGATTAAGCATTTTAGGAAGTACATATTTCCCTCTACCTCTATGTAGGGAAAAAAAAAAAAAAAAAAAAAAAAAAAAAGAGAGAGAAATGCTTTGGCATTTTTTGTTTTTCAAAGACTTTCAGATTAGAAAAGGTCATATGGCCATATAGGGGGTATATAGGATGTTTCTAGATAGCTCCACAAAAATAATTAATTTGCTTAAAATATTCGTAATCATTCTAGTAAATATTTTGTATCCTTTAATGAAAGATGAAAAGCTGGTTATCCATCACTGTAACTTAAAATTATGATAAGAACTTAGATGAACATTTTTCATATTACAGATGTAAACATATGAGCAAGTATCTTTCCCTCATGCTATTGCTTGAGCAATGTCACTAGCTTTACTTTAGAAATAAAAAGCAAACTGTAAATGAGGTGATTTTTTCTAGTCCTATCCCATTGCTTATAAAGCACAAAAAAAAAAAAATAGTAAACTATTTTCTAACAATCTGTTACATACTGAGATTATGTCATCAAATCCTATTCCATACCTCCTCGTGCTCCTGCATTTAGTCCTCTAATTTTTGGATTAAATCTTACCTTTATCCATAGATGAGGGACTTTTCAATTTTCATTTTCAATTACTGTGCACTGCTGATGCCCTCCTCTGGATTTTCCCCATATTATTATTATTATTTATTATCTTTAAAGTTATTATTTATTGCCCAATTGCCCAGAAACAAATGTAATATAGCAATTAGTCAGCTTTGAAATTATGGAACAAAGTTACCCATTATATAATACATAGAACATTCTTGCTAACACATCCTAGAAGATTTTCTGTTTTTGCCATTTCTTCAGACTTCTGACTCACAAGCAGTTTTTGATATTTTATAACAGCCCAATCTTTTTTTCATGAATATTGATTTTTTGCCTTTGGGCTACCTCTGATTTAAGCCTTAGTTGTTTTCTCCTTAATACAGCAATTTGCACTTCAGTTTTACTCAATTTATTATTATCAACCGTGTCCTCAATTTATCATTCTGGTTTTTGATCCTGTCTTCTGATTTACTCTCACCTCTGCCAGACTGATGAAATCCACATTTTTTAAAGTCTTTTCTGTTTTCTCATCATGCATCTTGTTAGAATATATATATATATATATATATATATATGTTTAATGAAACCATCTCAAAAGATATACCCTATGAGATCTCTGTTTAATGTTCTACCACTATGATGACAAGGCGACTATGACTAACTTTTATGGCTATTTTTGAGGCAGTAAGACTTTCACCCTTATGTCACTCAAAAGGCTTTTTCTTTGTCTTACCATATACACCTCATATATTTTTCTTCATCTTTGCTAATATTAATCAATTGCATGGTTTGCTCACTATTTTTATAGAAATAAAGTAGATTGGGCTATGTTTTACTAGGAAGTAAAATATATCTATCCCCCCTAGAAATACTTTTTAAGTACTTTTTAAAATATATTCATCTTGATGATACCAATGTCGTACAATATTTTTTTTTTCTCCCTGCTAGTTTAATTATTTCTCAAGTTAGCCTGTTTTTGAACAGAAGAAGACATTTGATTCTTCAGAGTTTTATCACCTGTTATTTGTTCTGTTCCACCACACAGCAAGGGAGCCTTCCTCTTCTTCACAGTATAACTGTGGAAGCTTTTCATCTTCTCTTTTATGTCTTTCGCTAATTGTAATTCATTCATCCCTTTATTCAATCTTATCGACTATGCTCTGCTTGCTTTTGTTATTCTTTTCTCGTCATCTTCAAACATTAGTCCTCGGTCTCATTTTTGTGTAAGTCTTTTCTGAATTTCTTCATGCAACTATAATGATCTCTTACAGTGTATTCTGTCTGCACTGTGGTAGTTTGCTGTTGTGTCTTTAGTATATGACCTCTTTCAGTAACTGACAGAGAAGTTTATCCTTTAGATTGTCTTTCCAAGACACCCTGCCAACCAGCTCTCTGAATTTGTTGAACCTTGCTTTTTTAATTTTATTATCTTTATTTAACTGTTCTCATTCCTTCTCTAGGAGTAGTGAGCTTTCTTTGTGATTACCTTCCCCAAATTATCTTACAACTTTAAATTTTCAATTAGCTCTTCTCTTATAACTGGATTCAGTTCTAAAATGGCTATGTATTTTTGTGAACTAGTACTTTAAAGAACAAGGAACATGTTTCTATCCATTATGTTCCAAAAACTTGTTGGACTTTGTGTGCTGTAATATTTCTTGGAACAGGTCACTGGGTATATTGTAATTAAAAATCACTCATATAAGTTCTATCTTTTGCACGCATCAATATTTAACAAGTCAGCTTCTCATTGTTCTGTAATTTTCAAATAAACTATATAATACAGCATTTGTGACTCTCCTGAATAAACTACAACTTTGGATCACATGCTCCAATATTATTCAATACATGGATAATATTTTCATGTTAGGTTTTATCAGTTAGGCTGAAAAAGTAATTTGTTTTCTTACGCCTGGTCATGGTGTGTTTTTTTTGTTTGTTTGTTTGTTTTTTTGTTTGTTTGGTTTTTTGTTTTTATAAGGTTTTCATGTCTTTCCTTTGTGCATTTTGTTTGTTTGTTTGTTTTGTTTTTAATGTGTCCATTAACTTTATTTAAAGTTTTAAAGTGTTGGCCCTCTGTTAACCTGTAAAAAAAAAAGACATTTTATTGAAAACTCTTAACTAGTTAAATGTAAATATCAGTCACTTTTATGAAATCACTGGGAAGAAAAAAAATCACCTAACAGTTGCTTTGATTGGTAAAAATGTACAGAAAAAAAATATGGTGAATCCAGAATAGAAGATTTTCTATTTATTAGATTATATTAGATGAGCTGATTTATTTCTGCCCTTTAAAGTATCTTTTATTATTATTATTATTTATTTATTTATTTATATGTTTGGCTGTACGTCATAATTAAGAGCTAAATTTGGTACCAAAACTGGTACAGCTGTACTCAAAATTGGTCTCATTCTGGAGTAAATATACATGGTGAGAAGCACATCTAGCTCTGAATAGCAAAGAAATGGATCATCCTAAGGAAGAATATTCTTCAATGTAATATTTTTAAGGTCACAATAGAAAATACAGAAAAAGGACAAGTAAAGGACAAGTAAAAAAATCCCTATTGCCCTCCAGAATGGCAGAATATTTATATTTACTTTAATTAGCCCCAGAAACTTGTTAAAGCTTGGCCTGGTAGGCAACCTTAAAGCATACCTGCTAAATCAGGCATCATAGAATCCATGATGCTAATCTGGGAATCCTAAGGTAATTCTGCCAGAGCTAAAAGCAAATCTTTAAACACATATGGTTTGTTCAGATTGTCTGTTAGTGTTCCTAAGACAGAGCAGGGAGGAATTTACCTACAGGCTTAAGAATATGATTCAGACCACCTACGAAGCAAGACTGTCAGGTTCTGGGGATACATTTAATTGGCACTTTGTTTTCATTTCATGAACACTTACTCATACACTCCCTTTCATGTTTAGAAGTTCATGCTAGAAGCTTACTGCCTACACTTTAATATGATTCAGAGATAAGTAAAGAGGTATGAAAAATCTCTATAATTTACTTGGTTCTTGGCATTATAGGCATGGTTTAAATATACTTGTACACACACAGCAGTAACTTCAGCTCAAAATATATCCAGAGGCACAAAAAGTAGAGTTAAACCACAGTTTACTATAATAAGTGTGATATTCTTGTTGTTAAAACACTTAAATCAGATTTGGTTTCAGGTTCTCAGAACACGAAGGGATTAGCCACTCTCCAGTCCTCCAGGGGGTTCATTTTGTGAATTGTCAGAGTGAGCAGCATACTGATCTGACACATCTCGGCACCTTCTGTATCTTACTGTCTCACAGAATTTCATTTCTGGTGAACGCTGGAGAGTTTTTTGAAAGCACCTAAACCCGTCATGCAGTAAATGGAGAAAAGAGATGTACTTCACTTCAGCAGTCTTCTACAGATTTATTTTTTTTTTCACAACTGTAACTGCATAGTAAACCAGAGCCCTAACTTGGTATTGTATCAGATTAGATATAGAGTTATACTGTTCCCTGGGGCAACAGTGGAGTAAAAGCATATAGAAAAGTAGGCAAATCAGCCTCTGCCTATTTTGCTATAGGGAAGGTAATCCTCCAGTAACAGAATAGCACAGTAGTACATTTATATGTTGCAGAAAAGTCTTGAAACATTGAACTGCCAGTACTAAAAATCACTTTACAAATTGGTATATCATTTTTAACATACTTCTGTTCCCATAGGTGCTTTCCACATAGGCCATAGAGAATAATATTGGCAGAAACTTTACTGACAGAGAATGCAGGTAGTCCAGGAGTGAGATTATTATTATTATTATTATTAATAATAATAATAATAATAATAATAATAATAATAATAATAATAATAATAATAATATAATAAATCAAATAAATTTAGATTTAAAGAATCAATATATAAAGTTTATATATTGTGTATTTTATATTTAAAAATAATCCTTCTATGAAGATAAATTCAGATTGACTCTTTGAAACATTATACAAAATGAACTCCATTTTCTACGTGCTTTTAAATTTCACATTACATTTTTATGCCACATTTAGTACATTACCTGCAGAATAATCTCACATTGAAAGAGAACCTAGCACTTCTCTTTGTAAAACTTAGTAAGAGATTGTTAGATATGTTTGATATTGTGGTGGTTTTACCGTGCTGGGCAGCTAAACACCACAACCGTTCTCTCACTCGCCCTCCTTAGATGAAGAGGGGAAGAAGTAAAGCAAAGAACAACTCATGGGTTGAGATAAGGATAATTTAATTAAAGGGAAATAATAATAATAATAATTAAAGAAAGATTATTATGAACTAAACAATTTAACTAAAGGGAAAAAAAAAAAAGGTAAAGAGGAAAAGGGAGGGGAAAGGAAAAAAAAAAAAAAGGGGGGAAAACAAACAAAACAAATAAAGGCTATGTGGAAGTTCAGAGAAAATAAATTACTCTCTACTTCCCACAAATGAGCGATGCTTGGCCACATCCTTGAAGCAGGGCCTCAACACACATAGCCAGTGTTCGGGAGGAGGACTGATATTTTCACAACAAGAGCCCACCCCTCCCCTCTTCTTCCTGTTTCTACCTTTTATTGCTGAGTGTGACATCATATGGTATGGAATATTCCTTTGGTTGGTTTAGGTCAGCTGCCCTGGTGATGTTTCTCTTTTCACTTTTTTGCCCACCCCTTAGGAGGGTTAGAGAGAGTCCCGATACTGTGCCAGCACTGCTCAGCAGTAGACACAACACTGGTGTGATAACACTGTTGTTCTAGCTACAAGTGCAGAGCACAGCACTGTATGGGCTGCTGCAGGGAAAGTTAAAATCCCAGCCAGACCCAGTACAGATATAAATCATATCAGCAAAAATATCAACAGTTTATACATTTTGTTGATGCAATTTTGAATTATTTATGGTTAATATCAATCATATTCTATCAAATATTCTATCGATGTTATAAATGCATGTATATATACATATATCAAATATATATTCAATCAAATGTTCTATCGATGGATTTGATTTTCAGATCTTTTCATTAATATTTTTGATAGCCTTCTCTTTTATCATAGAACCGTAGAACCATAATAGTCATCACAGTCATAATAGATATGACAGAATCATAAACTGGTTTGGGTTGGAACGAATCTTAAAGGTCATCTTGTTCCACACCCTATGCCATATGCAGGGACACCTTCCACTAGATCAGGTTGCTCCAAGCCCCATCCAACTTGGCGTTCAACACTTCCAAGGATAGGGTTTCCACAGCTTCTCTGGACAACCTGTTCCACAGCTTCACCACCCTCATACTAAGGAATTTATTCTTTATATCTAATCTAAATCTACCCTTTTTCAGTTTAAAGCCACTACCTTTGTATTATTTCTAATCGCCCTTTTAAAAGTCCCTCTTCAGCCTTCTTGTTGGCCTCCTGTAGGTATTGGAAGGCTGCTATAAGGTTTCCCTTGAGCCTTCTCCAGTCCGAACAACGCCAACTCTCTCAGCCTTTTTTTCATAGGATCATCTTTGATCAGTGATCAGCCCTCTGATGATCTTTGTCCTCAGTCCTTCTTTTGTCCTTCTGTCCTTTGTCCTTTGATCTTCATCCTCTGAACTCACTCCAACATGTCCATGTCCTTCTTATGTTGAGGAAACTCCTTTGGAGAAGAGAAGGCTCTGGGGAGACCTCATTGTGGCATTCCAGTACTTGAAGGGAGTACTATATTCCAGTACTATATATATTCCAGTACTATAAACAGGAGGGGGAACGTCTGTTTACATGTGTTGATAGTGATAGAACAAGAGGGAACAGTTTTAAACTAAGACAGGGAGATTTAGGTTAGATATTAGGAGGAAGTTTTTCACTCAGAGGGTGGTGAGGCACGGGAACAGGTTGTCCAGAGAGGTAGTGGATGCCCCATCCCTGGAGGCATTCAAGGCCAGGCTGAATGCGGCTCTGGGCAGCCTTCTCTAGTGATTGGCAACCCTGCCCAGAGCAGGGGGACTGGAACTAGATGATTTTTAAGGGCCTTTTCATCCCAAGCCGTCCTATGATTCTATGACTCTATGAATTGTAGCTTTAGTTTTGGGAACATGTGGTATCAAATTAATTAATTTGTTTGAGACAAAGTAGTTGCACATTTCTGTAAATCAACTTCCTCTTTAGCCTTAGAAAATCTTTGAAACTTACAATTGCTTGAAACTTAACAAACAGTACCCTGATTTCAATGGAATTTTAGTCAAGTGAATAGCTTTGGGCTGAGTGTTTTGGTAATATAATAAAAATTATGACTTAAAGCAGGAGCAAAGTAAGAACATTCAGGATTTCTGCTCTAAATTAAATCTCTGTATGTATATATATATATATATATTAATGTGTTTAATTATCTCTTTAACTGCCTTTTTAAGCAGGTTTTTTTTTTTTTTTTTTTTTTTTTCACAGTCTATATAAAGCAAATTTTACTCATGCTATAATTTATACTTTTTTTATTTTTTAACCTACACATTCACAGAATAATTGCAAATTACTTTTTCTCAGTTTTGGTACATGAAAAACATGTGGTACAATGGAATATTCCCTGAAGAAAATCAAAACAAAATGGAAAAGCAGTTTTAATTTATGTTTTTGTTTTTGTTTTTTTTTTCCCATATCCATAATGTACCTGCCTATATAAAGATGTTTAAAATATTTTGGCTAGTGCCTATGTAGGCATCTGATCATAGTGCAAATATCAGAAATAGATCAGAATAGAATGAAACTTTTAAAGTATCTATTAGATACAGTACTTTAACACTTCTTTGATTTCTGTAATATGGTTTCTGATAGTAACTTAATCATCTTTGAATCATCTTTGAATATAGGCAATCCAAAAATCCTTTGTTGTTGTTGTTTTCACTTTATATCACTCACCAAAGACTAGAAGTCCTTACTTGTTATTTTCTGTGCAGATAACTAAGCACTTTGTTGCTTCTTATTTCGGAAATGATGTCTGTGATAGACCCATATAACTAAATTTCCTTGATTGTACCATGGCATTCCTGTTACAAAAACTTACCCGTTTCTCTCTCAACAACTACCATCTATTCCCTATGGAAATGCTGTGGAAACAAAAATAAGATGATATGTATATGTATATGTATGTATATAAATGCATGTCTGTATATATATATCTGTATACAGATATATATTATGTATATGTATACAGATATATATCTGTATACAGATATATATTTGTAAATCCCTGTATATTTTATTTTTTCAAGGTTTTTACTACCTCTGAATGCTTGTAGTTGTTATTAAAATTATATTGTAGCAGTATGGCATTCTTTGTGCCATGTAGTTATGCTTTCTTCTTATCAATAAATATCAAAACAAACAAACAAGAAGAATCCACTATCTGTTTTAAATATTACTCACATTTGGAAGTACAAACATATTCTTATATTTGTGTAATTTCCCTCTAGTTCTGACAAAGCACATGTCTATATGATAAAAAGGTATTTATTTGCAAACATCATTTTATTAAAACTAAGGAGATCCTATCTATTACGGAAAATAGAAAAAAAAAAATGTGATATGGCAGTTAATATTTTTTAAAAAATGCTTATTAATGACCTTTCATAGAATTCTAGACATTTACATCTGCTTCCCTCCCCCCCCCCCAAAAAAAAAAATAAAACAAACCAAATCTTTAATTCTGGAAAAAATATATATATATATACATGTATTTTAAATTAACATACACACATAACATCAGCATAGCCCTAATTTAATCTAAGATTGTTGCTACCTCTCATAATTTAGGTTGTAGTGCATATATGAAGACTTGTTGACATGTGAATCTGAACAGCATTCTGTATTGGGTTTACATGGCAAGGTTTAAGTAACAGTAGGGGTACAGGTGTGGCCTCTGTGAGAACAGCCAAGCAGCTGTCCCAGGTCAGATCAGAGCCAGCTCCAGATGGCTCCAAAAGGGACCTGCCACTGGCCAGAGCTGAGACAATGTTTGCACCTTTGTGAGAATGCTTATAAGAAAGGGATACAAAACTACTGTGCAACAGCAGCTTGGGAAGACAGGATTGCGAAACAGCCCTGCAGAACCCAAGTCAGTGCAGAAGGAGGGCAGGAGGTGCTACAGACATGCAGCAGCAGTTCCCCTGTGGCCTAGTGGAGCAGTCTGTCCCCCTGCAGCCCATGAGTCCATGGAGCAGATCTCCATGCTGCAGCCTGTGGATGTGGAGGAGTCTGAGGGCCCATGGAGAGCCCCTGCAGGAGAAGGCCCTGGTCTGGCAGGAGCTGCTGCCTGTGTGGAGCCCATGCAGGATCAGTTTGGGCAGGACAGCATCCCGTGGCAGGGACCCCATGTTGGAGCAGGAGCAGAGAGTTACCATGAAGGAGCAGCAGAAATGAAGACTTAGGGACTGATCATGACCCCAATTCCTATTCTCCTGTGCTGCTCAGGGGGAAGACACAGAAGAGGGTGGATGGGGTGAAGGTGGTTTAATTTGCTTTAAGATTCTCACAGCTCTAGTCTGCTAGTGATAGGAAATAAATTTAATTAATATCCCTATGCTGATCTGTCTTGCCTGTGACAATAATTGTAGAGTAATCTCCCCATCTTTATCTCAATCCTTGAGCCCTTTTCATCGTATTTTCTCCCCCTTTCCCTTTGAGGAGGGGGAGTGACAGAATGGTAGTGGTGGAACTCTGCTGCATAGCAAAGTAAAGCTACCACATGTGTGAATATGTCAGAATTTGCCAGTGATTTCCAGAACTGTGTCTACCTCACTATGCAGAAATACCAAAGCTACACCTCCGTGACTTAGTCAGATTCTGAAAGCACTGTATTAACATTAATTTATTATATTATGTATTATATTTATTATTATATTGATTATAATAAGTATAGATATATAATAAACTATTATATTCTGTTGAAAAATGATTTTATTTGAACAATCCTTTTTCATTTAGAAAAGTAAAAGACATATCAGATCTGTATGGAGGGAACAATTTACTATGTTCTAAAAGTGAGATAATCTTACAGAGAAATCACAAGCTCCTATGTTTGCATAGATTCATTTAGCAAAAGAGCATTTCTTCACAAGTTTCAGGAAAATCAAGAATAAGTGAGTGAACTGAGGACTATTAATGACAGTGTATTTTTTCCAGGATTAATGAAAACACTGTTATGATCCTAATATAACATAAAATAACTAATGTACATTGGTTACACACTTTCTTAGATTTCATTTGGCTTTTGGGGTATTTAAATTGATTTACCTGATTTAGAATAAAATCTCTGACATATACCATAAAAGTTTTAATAAAACACTTCTTTGCAGATAACATAAGAACTTAATTTAGTAACAAGTAGCATATAACAAAGTGCATGTTAGGTTATAAAGTAAATAGAGATCAGAAATCAGAGTGAGATTGAAACACAATAGTAGCTCAGTTGTACTGTAGAAGCTAGATATAGTTGTGACTAGAAGCAAGCTGAACATCCCCTTAATATCTGAAGACCAAGATAAGCAATTGTGAGTAGAAGTTGAGGTAATGGAGTGCTAGCCTGAACCCATATTGTGGGACATTCTAAAAACAGCACAGAGGATTTCGAAATTTATTTTCATCTAACTCTGACACATGATTATTTTCTCTTGCCATGTGACCTTAAATTCTAATTCTGAGATATGCACCACACTCCAGCTGTACTTAAGATGTTTCTTATGTATTCAAATAAAAATTCTTTTGTATTCAAAGAAAAATATATATGCAAACTTCCATTTGAAATTATTTAACTTCCAAAATTCTATCAGAAACAATAGTTTTATTTATTTGAATGTCCCACTGCAATACACATAGATAATTGGATATTACAAAAGCCGAGTACCTAAAAATAAACATTATGATAGAATGTTAACACTCAACATAAAGCTTGAATATCTAGCAGCATTTACAGGGGAGGAAAAAAAAAAAAGAATGTTAAATTATTTCCTACAAAATAATAGAAGACGTGGAAAGTCAGTGTTTTAACAAATGTAGTCTGTCTAAGGATTTCATAGTATTGTTTGTTTATTCTATTTTCAAAACAATTTGTTATTACTGTTTCATTATTCTTATGTAAATTATGCATCCAAAGCTCATTTTCAATAGAATAGCTTGGTTTAAAGCTAACTGCAAAAGATGTTTTTGTATGTTGAATATGAATTAGAGAGATACAGCACTGTGAATTCTACAAAATTCCCAATATTTTTACAACCCAGGTTAATCGCTACATTTAAATAGCACTGTTACTTTTCTAGATTAAAGAAGCTTTTGAATTTCAGTGTGAGCATCTCATAATATTATTAGTTGACTGATTTTTTCTTTTATGTTTTTTACTCTTTGGTAGCATAGCAGTGGGCCTTAGGAGACATCCTACTACAGCAATCAGGAAAAAGTAAATTTATTTGATTAATCTGTATGATGGATTTTAATTATAGAACAAAGGTAACACGTTTCCTGTATTCTAAGGAGAAAATAAAAAATATATATTACAGTTTAAATTCAGACTGCCATCTAGTGCTGAATAGGAACATTAAACAGTAGTCATATTTAAGGCTAACACGTATCTTCTAAACCAATGTACCTCACCAAGATCTTAAGATCCATAAAAAATAAATTAGATTAAATATATTTTATACTTAATGTAGTACAGTCTAGGATTCTAGGATTATTTTTTTTTAATTAAAAAATAACAAATTTTGGCTTTTAAACACTTCTTACAAGTTCTGTCTAGAAAATCTCCACAGTTGCTGTGTTTATAGTTGAAAGTATCTGACAACTTGACTTTTTTTTTTTTTTTTTTTTTTCCCCTCACAGTATTCCCTGTATCATTGAAAGGTACAGTTTCTATAGATTTCTCTTATTGGATATGTCTGGTAGAATTCCTTGATCAATAATGTATATATTGAGGGAAAATCCTCATCCAATGTTTGTTTTAAAAATAATCATAATAATCATGTCTTTGACTTAAGTATGTCTGTAGGATTAAATGATTTCTGTCAGTGAAGTTTTGGCTCTCTCTCTTGTCCTCTGGAAATACCAAATATTCTACAAGCAGCTTTCATTCTTTCCTGTTGATATTCCACTTTTAATAAAACACCTCAAAAAAGCATTGAACAGCTTGAGCTTTTATATACAAGATCCTACTTTACACAGCTGCAGTTAAATACCATGCTCAACAGATCCCTTTGTAGTTCTCAAAGCAGCACTCTTGTTTTATGAATTTCTCCCTTTTCCTCTTCCCTTCTATTCTTCACCACAATTCACGAACATGCAGTTTTTGATAAAAGCACCCCAAGTTGAAATAAGATACAAAAGAATTATGAATATGTTCTCAACATATTCTGTATTTAACCCAATCGTTCACTTCAAGAAGATAAGCAAACCATGTATATTTTTCAAGCAAGATGAAGCTTTTACTGAAAGGATATTTTAGGCCACCAAATAAGTAAATGTCTTGACAAAATTATTCTTTATTGCACATATTCTGAACAATTTGACTAGTTTAGAACAGTGCATGATTTATCTGGAATCTGTTACCAAGTAAGGACACTTAACCAGAACTGCCTTCTTATGTTAAGAATATTCATTTCACCCTGATCATACTGCACTTTTTTTACTTTTTGTTGAAAGTGAGTGGTTAGGGAAGGCTGTAAGCTAAATGTCGTAGATCCTACCAGAAGAATTTTAAAGACAGATGCAATGCGTCACTGAATATGTTTCACAACATTTCTCTGTAACTTTCTTTGCTGCACTTCTGAGCAATTTATGCTGGATCAAAATCCTGTCTTGAGGCAGACTACTGGGTCCCCGTAGGTGATGGATCATTTTGTATTTATTGAAGTCTAAAATGATAACAAATGACCTGTAGGTTAAACAACAACAACAACAACAAATCTAAAATTAAGACTTTCTTCCATACGTTGGGAACTGATTGCAAGGGAATAGAAACACTCCTGTATAGTTATCTTCAGCATCATAAGGAAGCTCTACAGATGGGCTCTACAGATAAACCAGCTGATCATTTCAGCTCTTTGGTATTTATTTCTCCTGTAGTTTAAGATAAATTACTTCCAGATTAAATCCAGTTAGTGATAAAAATAGTCACTATTGTCATAATTTCTACATGGAAAACACCTTCTCCTGTGAAAATAGCAAATGGATGTATTTGTGTAAATCATCCTTCATCACTTAACTTGCCAATGTTAATGTTAAGTAAAAACTGGAAGAAGAAAACCAGTATTACATCCACCTTGTGGTATAACAATTGTCCTATCCCATGACTTGAAAAGAAATTAATTTTCTTCCTTGCAAAAAAAATTAGAGACCAATTCCCCGTTTGGAACATTTGGAATTCTGTTGAGTCATAAAGTGTTAGCAGCATATTTATCAATTTAGGGTTTAAAATGTCAGTGCAATAGAAAGTAATATTTTAAAATAAATTTTAATATTTTAAAACAACAAAATAATTGACATATAACAGCATTTAAAAAATAAAATATTTTAAAATTATATTAAGAAAAAAAAAAAAATCTGCTCTGGTGAGGCTGCACCTTGAGTACTGTGTTCAATTTTGGGCCCCTCGCTACAAGAAGGACATTGAGGTGCTCAAGAGAGTCCAGAGAAGGGCAACGAAGCTGGTGAGGGGTCTAGAAAACAAGTCTTACAAGGAGTGGCTGAGGGAGGTGGGATTGTTCAGCCTGGAGAAGAGGAGGCTCAGGGTTGACCTTATTGCTCTGTATAGGTGCATTAAAGGAGGCTGTAGCAAGCTGGGGATTGATCTATTCTCCCATGCGCCTGTTGACAGGACAAGGGGGAGTGGGCTATAATTGTGCTGGGGAGGTTTAGGTTCGATATTAGGAAAAACTTCTTTACTGAAAGCATTGTTAGGCATTGGAATGGGCTGCCCGGGGAAGTGGTGGAGTCACCATCTCTGGAGGTCTTTAACAGACATTTAGATGTAGAGCTTAGTGATATGGTTTAGTGGAGGACTTGTTAGTGTTAGGTCAGAGGTTGGACTCAGTGATCTTGGACGTCTCTTCCAACATAGACGATTCTGTGATTTCCAGAACTATGGGGCTGTGAGTGTTTATAGCATAACTTAAACATTTTGACATTCTAGTATCTTCTCTGGTACTCAAACCTTATTTTATTGGCAACAGAGACAGTTGCACTCCAAGGTGCAATTCACGCTATGATCTTCCATAAGCATTGACTTTAAAACTAGTGAGTTTAATGTTTCCTAAACATCTTGCTTCTGACTCCTCCAGTAGATGCACAAGCATTTAATTTAAGTGGAATCATTCTTGTTTTGAAGAATTACAAAAGATACTCATCAATTATTTTTATTTTTATTAATTTTATTTTTATATTTTTTTAGTTACTGGACAAATATATGAACCTCCACAGCAGAAGCCTATGTGGCTGTGAAGTCTCCATACTTAAACACATTCAAAAGTTGCCTCAATACAATCCTGTGCAAACAGCTCTAGTTATCCCTGCTTGAGTAAAGGAGGTGGACAAGATGATCTCCGGAGGTCCCTTCCAACCTCAATCAGTCTGTGATTCTGTCCAACTTACTAACCATTTCACAACAGAAAAAATCATCCTATGAAAATGCCTAGCTCTGATTAAACGGGGAGAATAAATGCCCAGTTAAGAGTAGAAATCTATTTTTTTTTTCTAAAATTAATTGTAACATTAAGATAATTCACACTCAGTGTGCAGGGTCAACGCAAGCAACATTGAAAACAGTCACCATTAATTGCCTGCATTAATATAATGCAGGCAATGAAAAATTATCTGTTAAACTAAGAGTATACTGTGAAACCATAGACACTGAGACTATCTTAGCAATAACTCAAAAATTTCATGAGGTACATAGTGTATTCTTGGTTCTCCAACACAGATCTGTTTAAGTGTGCCATACTCTAACCTTCCTCTTCCTCTCTAATGAGAATAATAATAAAATAATCACAGAATCACAGAATTTAAGGGGTTGTAAGGGACCTCAAAAGATCATCGGGTCCAATCCCCCTGCCAAAGCAGTTTCCTTAGAGCAGGCTACCCATGTAGGCATCCAGACAGGCCTTGAATATCTCCAGAGAAGGAGACTCCACAACATCCCTGGGCAGCCTGTTCCAGTGCTCCATCACCCTCACCATGAAGAAGTTTTTTCTCATGCTGGTGCAGAACTTCCTATGATCCATTTTGTGGCCATTGCCCCTTGTCCTGTCCCCGCAAACCACAGAAAAGAGGTTGGCCAAATCCCCCTGTCTCCCACACCTCAGGTATTTACACACATTGATGAGATCCCCTCTCAGTCTTCTTTTCTCCAGGCTGAACAGACCCAGGTGTCTCAACCTTTCTTCATAAGGAAGATGCTCCAGGACCCCTGTCATCTATGTAGCCCTCCAATGGACTCTTTCCAGGAGATCCCTGTCTTTCTTGTACCAGGGAGCCCAGAACTGGACAGAGTACTCCAGGTGAGGCCTGACCAGGGCAGAGTAGAGGGGGAGAATCACCTCCCTTGACCTGCTGGCCACACTCCTTTTAATGCACGCCAGGAACCCATTGGCCCTCTTGGCTACTGGGGCACACTGCTGGCTCATGGTCAACCTGTCGTCCACCAGGACCCCCAGGTCCTTCTCCTCAGAGCTCCTCTCTAGCAGGTCATCCCTCAGCCTGTACTGATACATGTGGCTGTTCCTTTCCAGGTTCAGGACTCTACACTTGCTCTTATTAATCTTCATTTGGTTTCTTCCTACCCATTTCTCTAGCCTGTCCAGGTCTCGCTGAATGGCAGCGCATCCTTCTGGCATGTCAGTCACTCCTCCCAGCTTTGTATCATCGGCGTACTTGCTGAGTGTGGACACTATTCCCTCATCAAGGTTGTTGATGAAGATGTTGAACAGGACCAGACCCAGCACTGACCCCTGGGGAACACTGCTAGTCACAGGTCTCCAGCCTGACTCTGCACCGCTGATCTTCACCCTGGTCCAGTCAGCCAGTTCTCACCCCACCTTACTGTCCACTCCTCTATCCCACACTTTCTCAGCTTTGTTAGCAGGATGTCATGGGAGACAGTATCAAAAGCCTTGCTAAAGTCAAGGTAGATGACATCCACTGCTCTCCCCCCATCTACCCAGCTGATAATGCCATCATAGAAGGCAATGAGGTTGGTTGAGCACAACTTCCCGTTAGAAAATCCATGCTGACTATTTCTCATAACATTCTTTTCTTCCAATGATGTGTGAAAGGAGGAGACTTTCTAATGTATAATGTATAACATCACACTTCCAGGAAGAGATGAGTACACAGATGAAGAATTTAAGGATTACAAAGTTTAGATGTAGACAAAGTTGATGTGGGATCATCATGGACACTGTCTAATAATCTGTTTAATTTAAACTTCCAAATTTCTAATACAAATAAATATAAATACATGCATAGAAACTATTGTAGCAATAAAATCTGTTCAGCTAATTCATAAATCTTTCTTTTAACTGATCAGAAATTTTGTCTTTATATTTATTTTATTTTATTTTATTTTATTTTATTTTATTTTATTTTATTTATTTTATTGTAATGTTTGTAGAGGGATAAAATTGAAATAAGAAAAAAAAATTCCTTAGCATTCATGCAAAATTGATTCCAAGTGACCACACCTGAGAATTTGTACAGTATGAATTAATTTGGCTTTCCTAAGCCAAGAAACTTTTGCAAAGAAAACCTCAAAAATGAAAAGTATCATCTTATTCTTGGTGCAGACAGATATATGTCAGAAGTCTGTGACATTTCTAGAAATCAGAATTGTTTTATAAGGCTGCTACCTTAACCTCTGAACACATAGAGACTCATGTTTTCCATTAAATTACATTATGAAATCGTTAATATTTTTTTTTTCTTAAAAAAAAAAAAAAACAGTTTTTTTTTTTGAAAGTCTAAAATCAGGCATTTAGATTTTTTTTTCAGTCTTTGACATGTGTTAAACCTTTTAAACCTCCTTTGTTAGTCCTACCTCTACAGAGCATTGGTCAAATATGTCTGTTGGTTTCAATTAAATGAAAATATAAGACAAAGAAGTTAGTGCAGTCACTTTGACATTCCAAGAAAGAAGTAATTTCTCTTTTTCCTTCATTTAGATGTTAGAATTGTTGGCAGTTCATCTCTGTCCCTTGCAGTTATCCTGGAAAGCAGGCCCAATAAATAAATAAAAATGCAACCGCTAAATTTCCTTCATTCGTGTGTACTCACAGGGAGAGAGAGAAAAAATGTGTATACACAAGACATATTAGTATACTTATTAATATACATATTTATAATATAATTGTACTGGATTAAATATAGACATATTGTGTTTTGAATCAAAAGATTCAACTTTATTAATTTAAAAGTTGCTTGTTGGCATTAATATAATCCCAAGGGAAATAACATGTTCCAATTAATCTACTTGGGGCAGTGTTTTTTTTTTTTGGGGGGGGGGGGTTGTTTGTGTGTTTGTTTGTTTGTTTGTTTTTAAATATAATATTTGTTGTTAGTTTCCAGCCTTTTAAGAAATAACACTGCTCAGGTTAAGCAATAACTCTTAAACTTCTTGTTCCTTCATTGTCTACTTAATAGCTGGCATCTGCCTCAAGACAATACTAGAAAGCTGGTAATTAAACAATCAAAATTCAATGCAAATACTAGTTTCAAAGTCTGAATAGAATTATAATTTCTATAAAAGGTAAGAGGCTCCATATACGCTATTATATTTTCAATATTTATTTTTTTTTAAAGTGCCCATGTGAAGTTAATTTAACAGTTTCTCAATAGGAACTATTGAACACTGTCGTTACTTAATATTTTATGAAAGAAACTCATTATTTTATGAAACACACATTATTTTATGAAAGAAACTGAAGTAACATTTAAGGTTTTGTTTCTTTGATTGTTTGTCTTTGAGTCACCTGTGGCAATTTATTAACCTAACTGTGCCAACCTATTTTATCTGACATCTATGAATTTTCCTCTGAGATGCTTCATATCTGATAAAATTAGAACTACTGAATATTTTCAATACACAAAAGGATCTTAATAGTTTGCATCTTGTTGTTAAAGTCTTGTTAGAGTTTGCAGTAACTTTTATTGTTAGAGTCTTCAGTAATTTTCAGCTGCTTAGACACATAATAGACACATATTGGACATATATTAGACACCACCACATGGCTGACACGAGCAAGTCCAGGAGGTTCATAAAGCACCTAGATGATAACTTCTTGGTGCAGGTGCTAAGGGAGCCAACTAGGAAAGGTGCCCTCCTTGATCTGTTTCTGGAAAATGTGGCAATTGGCAGCCGTCTTGGTCATAGTGACCATGAAGTGGTTGAGTTTAGAATTTATGGCAACAGAATGAAAACTGCCACCAAAACTTCAGCCTTGGATACGGGAAAAGCAGACTTCAGGTTGCTCAGGGAACTAGTCAGCAACGTCCCCTGGGAAACTGCTTTTGAAGGCATTGGCATCCATCAGTGCTGGTCAATCTTTAAGCACTGCCTCCTAAAAGCACAAGATCAAGCAATTCCAAAAATATCGGAAAGCAGGCAGGCAGGGCAGAAGGCTGGCGTGGCTGACCAGGGATCTTCTACTGGAGCTTAGATGGAAAAAGAAAGTGTACGGCTGCCAGAAGGAGGGTCAGGAGATGAGGAAGGAATATAGGGATGCTGTTCATGTTTGTAGGGAGTAAATTCGTGGGGCCAAAGCCCAACTAGAGTTGAAGCTGGCCATGTCTGTGGGGGACAATAAAAAAAAAAAAAGGTTTTTTAGATATGTTAATAGAGAAAGGAGAAACAAAAAAAACATAGACCTTGATGGGGAAGGTCTCCTCACAGACAATGACATAGGCAAAGAAGAGACGTTTAATGCCTTCTTCACCTCTGTCTTCAACACTGATGATGGGCTTCGGGACCCTGGGTGCCATGAGAGGAAGGACTTTGACGGTGGGAATGACAAACTCCCAACCAACCCTGAAGGTGTGCAGGATTTGCTGCTCCACCTGGATCCATACAAGTCCATGGGTCCAGATGGGATCCATCCCAGGGTGCTTAAAGAGCTGGCTGCTGTCATCACAGGACCTTTCTCCATTATTTTTCAATGATCTTGGGAATCTGGAGAGGTTCCAGTAGACTGGAAGCTGGCAAATGTTGTGCCAATTTTCAAGAAGGGTAAGAAAGAAGACCCTAGCAATTACAGGCCTGTCAGTCTCACGTCAGTGCCTGGTAAAATTATGGAGAAGATGATCCTTGAAGTTACTGAGGCGCACCTGGGGGACAATGCAGTCACTGATCCCAGCCAACATGGGTTCGTGAGGGGTAGGTCCTACCTAACAAATTTGATTTCCTTTTATGATAAGATCACCCATCTAGATGACCAAGGGAAACCAGCTGATCTTTTTGGACTTCAGCAAGGCTTTTGAAATGGTTTCCCATAGTATCCTACTGGACAAAATGTCCAGCATACTACATAATAAAAACATCATGCAATGGGTGAGCAATTGGCTGACGGGCAGGGCTCAAATGGTTGTGGTTAATGAGGCTACATCTGGCTGGTGGATGGTCACTAGTGGGGTCCCTTGAGGCTCCATTTTAGGGCCAGTCCTCTTCAATGTCTTTATAAATGATTAGGATGTAGGACTATAAGGTGTTCTAAGCAAATTTGCTGGCAACATCAAACTTGGAGAAGTTATAGAATCATAGAATCATAGAATATCCTGAGTTGGAAGGGACCCTTAAGGATCATCAAGTCCAACTCTTGACACCGCACAGGTCTACCCAAGTTCAGACCATGTGACTAAGTGCACAGTCCAATCTCTTCTTAAATTCAGACAGGCTCGGTGCAGTGACCACTTCCCTGGGGAGCCTGTTCCAGTGTGCAACCACTCTCTCTGTGAAGAACCCCTTCCTGATGTCCAGCCTAAACTTCTCCTGCCTCAGCTTAACTCCATTCCCGCGGGTCCTGTCGCTGGTGTTAATGGAGAAAAGGTCTCCTGCCTCTCGACACCCCCTTACGAGGAAGTTGTAGACTGCGATGAGGTCTCCCCTCAGCCTCCTCTTCTCCAGGCTGAACAGGCCCAGTGCCCTCAGCCGTTCCTCGTACGTCTTCCCCTCCAGGCCTTTCACCATCTTCGTAGCCCTCCTCTGGACACTCTCCAACAGTTTCATGTCCTTTTTATACTGTGGTGCCCAGAACTGCACACAGTACTCGAGGTGAGGCCGCACCAGCGCAGAGTAGAGCGGGACAATCACCTCCCTTGACCTGCTAGCGATGCCGTGCTTGATGCACCCCAGGACACGGTTGGTTCTCCTGGCTGCCAGGGCACACTGCTGGCTCATATTCAACTTGCTGTCTACCACGACCCCCAGATCCCTCTCTTCTAGGCTGCTCTCCAGCATCTCATCGCCCAGTCTCTACGTGCAGCCAGGGTTTCCCCGTCCCAGGTGCAGGACCCGGCACTTGCTCTTATTGAACTTCATGCGGTTAGCGATCGCCCAGCTCTCCAACCTATCCAGATCCCTCTGCAAGGCCTTTCCACCCTCATTCGAGTCCACAACTCCTCCAAGTTTGGTGTCATCAGCAAACTTGCTCAAAATGCCTTCTATTCCTACATCCAGATCGTTTATAAAAATATTGAAAAGTACCGGCCCTAAAATGGAGCCTTGAGGGACCCCACTGGTGACCGCCCGCCAGCCTGACGCAGCCCCATTTACCATAACCCTGCCCGTTAGCCAATTGCTCACCCATCGTATGATGTTTTTATTTAGCTGTATGGTGGACATTTTGTCCAGTAGGATCCTATGGGAAACCGTGTCAAAAGCCTTGCTGAAGTCCAAAAAAATCACATCAGCTGGTTTCCCTTGGTCCACCATACGGGTGATCTTATCATAAAAGGAAATCAGGTTAGTTAGGCAGGACCTACCCTTCACAAACCCATGCTGGCTGGGACCAATGACTGCATTGTCCCCCAGGTGCGCCTCAATACGTTCGAGAACCATCTTCTCCATGATTTTACCAGGCACTGATGTGAGACTGACAGGCCTGTAATTGCTAGGGTCTTCTTTCTGACCCTTCTTGAAAATCGGCACAACATTTGCCAGCTTCCAGTCTACCGGGACCTCTCCAGACTCCCAGGATCGTTGAAAAATAATTGAGAGAGGTTCCGCGATGACGTCCGCCAGCTCCTTCAGCACCCGGGACTCTGATGAGAGTGAAAAGACCTTGCAGAGAGATCTGGACAGATTGGAGAGCTGGATTATTACCAACCACATGAAGTTTAACAAAGGCAAGTGCTGGGTCCTGCACCTGGGACGGGGCAACCCTGGCTATATGTACAGACTGGGCAATGAGATGCTGGAGAGTGGCCCAGCAGAGAAGGATCTGGGGCTTGTGGTTGACAGCAAGTTGAGTAAGAGCCAGCAGTGTGTCCTGGCAGCCAGGAAGGCCAGATGTATCCTGGGATGCATCAAGCAGTACCCTGAGCTGGTGGAAGGGGATGGGGAGCAGGATGTGGCCCTCACTATCCACAAAGAACTGTTTGGTGACCTGCTACGGCATTTGGATGTGCACAAATCGATGCGGCTGGATGGGATCCACCCGAGGGTACTGAGAGAACTGGCAGAGGAGTTGGCCAAGCCCCTATCCATCATTTATCAGCAGTCCTGGCTATCGGGGGAGGTCCCAGTTGACTGGGGGCTAGCAAATGTGACGCCCATCTACAAGAAGGGCCAGAGGGCAGACCCGGGAGACTACAAGCCTGTCAGTTTGACCTCAGTACCAGGGAAGCTCATGGAGCAGATCCTCTTGAGAGTCATCATGCGGTACTTGCAGGGCAAGAAGGTGATCAGGCCCAGTCAGCATGGGTTTATGAAAGGCAGATCCTGCTCGACGAACCTGATCTCCTTCTATGACCAAGTGACGCGCTGGGTGGACGACGGAAAGGCTGTGGATGTGGTCTACCTTGACTTCAGCAAGGCATTTGACACCGTCTCCCACAGCATTCTCCTCAAGAAACTGTCTGCTCTTGGCTTGGACTGGCGCACGTTTCGTTGGGTTAGAAACTGGCTGGATGACTGGGCCCAAAGAGTCGTGGTAAATGGAGTCAAGTCCAGTTGGAGGCCAGTCACTAGTGGCGTCCTCCAGGGCTCGGTGCTGGGGCCGGTCCTCTTTAATATCTTCATCAATGATCTGGATGAGGGCATTGAGTGCACCCTCAGTAAGTTTGCAGATGACACCAAGCTATGCTCATGTGTTGATCTGCTCGAGGGTAGGAAAGCTCTGCAGGAGGATCTGGATAGGCTGCACCGATGGGCTGAGGTCAACTGCATGAAGTTCAACAAGGCCAAGTGCCGGGTCCTGCACCTGGGGTGCAATAATCCCAAGCAGAGCTACAGGCTGGGAGATGAGTGGTTGAAGAGCTGCCAGGCAGAGAAGGACCTGGGAGTGATGGTGGACAGTCAGCTGAATATGAGCCAGCAGTGTGCTCAGGTGGCCAAGAAGGCCAACAGCATTCTGGCTTGTATCAGAAACAGTGTGACCAACAGGGCTAGGGAGGTGATCGTCCCCCTGTACTCGGCTCTGGTGAGGCCGCACCTCGAGTACTGTGTTCAATTTTGGGCCCCTCGCTACAAGAAGGACATCGAGGTGCCTGAGCTGGTCCAGAGAAGGGCGATGAAGCTGGTGTGGGGCCTGGAGAACAAGTCCTACGAGGAGTGGCTGAGGGAGCTGGGCTTGTTCAGTCTGGAGAAGAGGAGGCTCAGGGGCGACCTTATTGCTCTCTACAGATACCTTAAAGGAGGCTGTAGTGAGGTGGGGGTTGGCCTGTTCTCCCACGTGACTAGTGACAGAACGAGGGGGAATGGGCTTAAGTTGCGCCAGGGGAGTTTTAGGTTGGATGTTAGGAAGAACTTCTTTACTGAAAGGGTTGTTAGGCACTGGAACAGGCTGCCCAGGGAAGTGGTGGAGTCACCATCCCTGGAGGTCTTTAAAAGACGTTTAGATGTAGAGCTTAGGGATATGGTTTAGTGGGGACTGTTAGCGTTAGGTCAGAGGTTGGACTCGATGATCTTGAGATCTCTTCCAACCTAGAAATTCTGTGATTCTGTGATTCTGTGAAGCACAGCATTGCTAGTCAGTCGAGTGAGGTGATTGTTCCGCTCTATTGTGCACTGGTCCAGCCTCACCTCGAGTACTGTGTGCAGTTCTGGGCACCACAGTGCAAGAAGGACATTAAACTGTTGCAGAGTGTCCAGAGGAGGGCAACAAAGATGGTGAAGGGCCTAGAGGGGAAGACGTATGAGGAGCGACTGAGGGCACTGGGCCTGTTCAGCCTGGAGAAGAGGAGGCTGAGGGGGGACCTCATCGCGGTCCACAACTTCCTCGCAAGGGGGAGTGGAGAGGCAGATGACCTCTGTAAACACCAGTGATAGGACCCACGGGAATGGTGTTAAACTGAGGCAGGGGAAATTTAGGCTGGACATCAGGAAGAGGTTCTTCACTGAGAGGGTGGTTGCACACTGGAACAGGCTCCCCAGGGACGTAGTCACTGCACCAAGCCTGTCTGAATTTAAGAAGCAATTGGACTGTGCACTTAGTCACATGGTCTAAACTTTTGGGCAGACCTGTGCCTGGACTTCATGATCCTTATGGGTCCCTTCCAACTCAGGATATTCTATGATTCTATGATATTTTTTAGGTCATTTTTAGCCATCACAAAGTTTTTCACCTAAGACAGGGTCTAACTCAGCTTTCTTGAACATCTTGGATTAGGAGTACACTGCAAGTGTCTCTCTCATTTCTGTTTTCCTCTCTCTTTCCTTTAAACACACATTTACGGCTAGTATGACTAAGCTGCCAGGAGATAATTTTTTTTATGAATTAACTGCTAATATCACCAGCAATTTTTTCCACCAGTTCAAAATTGTTGAACTTATTAGCTGTCTTTAATCAATCAGAGTTCCATATTACTTATAAATATGTATAAATATGTATTTTAAACATGTAAAAATATGTAAGAAACACATATGTAAACAAACAAACAAACAAACAAAAAACACCTTTATTAGCAAGCATGTGGTCCTTTTGAAAGACATTAATTTTTGTTTTTTGCCTTTAATTCTTAACCAAGGGAGACTTCAGATATTGGACATCCAGTTCTATGTAGTTGTTTGTTTTTTTTTTTATTTACTGATATATTTTCAATTTCACATTCCTTGTTCATTGTTCTATCATTTTAAAGAATTGGAGTTGTGGTAACTGACTTTACCATTTCCATCAGACATCCAATCAAGGGTAACGCTGGTCTAATTTTAGTTCAACAAAAGCCTAAAAGCTTAGCCTAAACTTCCTTCAAAGTTAATGAAATCCTTCTTGAGAACAAAGAATATGTCATTAGACAGACGGCATGAGTTTTTCCCCGTAATCACTATATTTCAAAAAACTTCTTAATTGCCTGGCAAATGCATTGTGGTGCATCCTCAAAAACTGAAGATATGAAAAAAAAATCAAATTGGAGTATGTTGCAGCTATCATCTGGCTGGATATACCACCTTTTTTTCTAAAATAAAATAAATGATAATTTTTTTTTTTATTATTTTATTCAACATCAAAAATACCTATACTTTATCCTGACCAGAGAATGATGTGATTTTATGTTGATTTTCTGTTTTTCGGATCATAACACTTAAAATTTGAATATATCTTTGATACAATTTAAGCAAAATTTTTACACTTATTGGAGGCTGGGAATTTTTAATTCTTTTACATCTCTTGTATATAAATATATATATTATATTATATGTTATTAATATATAATGTTAATATATAATATATTGTATATGGTATATAGTATATAATATTAATATTAATATATTAATATAATATGTTAAAATAATATATATATATATTATTTTATTTTTCTATCATACTATCTAGCCAGAATAGCATTTTTCCCTATCTAAGGGGAGTTCTACTGATTATTTGTTGTGGTTTGTTTGTGGGTTTCTTTTTTTGTTGATTGAATTTTTTTTTCCTTTTTTTGTGTTTTTTTGTTTGTTTGTTTTTTGGTTGGTTTTGTTTGTTTGTTTGTTTTGTATGTTTTCAGTAAGGTTCAGGAGGCAGGGTGGAGAGAGGGAGACTTTTTATTATTATTATTTGAGTGAAAGATCTGTGAATGTGAGTCTGCTCATGTCTGTCTTGTAGAGCTTGTACATTATTTGTACATATTTTTTGTATTTCTCAAAATCAATTACTTGGGAAGTTAAAGCTAAAGACATTTTACAGGGAACAAACAAACAAACAAAGGATACAGAAGACAATATTTAGAAAAACAGTGAATATATCTCAGAAATACAGAAATGCACTGAAAAAATCGTCAGCACATTTTGTAAAGAATAGATTCAAGCATCATTGTCATTAAAAAAGTAATAATAGTAATTTAAAAAATCTCAAAGATCAAATGTCACGTCATAGCTGTGAAACAGATTGTGAATTGATAGTGAATTTGGGTTTATCTATTTTTGGTAGTCCTCTGGCAGTTATTCTTCATTGTCTTGAAAGGAAATGACCATATTGTTTGAGTAGCTGTTATTTTAATGGCATCTCAGTATTTGATCTGTATTATGAGAAGAAATCATGAAATACAATGAAGTGATTATGAAGACTAATCACTAATATTATATAATACTTTATTTTGCAAGGTTTGTTATGTCCAGGACATTTTATGTTTACAATTTATTTATCATTTTTCAGAAACTGAAACCCTGCTCCTCTGTGAAACTATGCTGATTTTCTGGCATAATATTTTATACTATTTTTGACTGGAATAATATTTTTTACATTGTTTTTCTTACATAGTATTTTCTTATATTGGAAAAATATTTACATATTTTTTTACAGCTGCAACATTGCAGTCTTATAACTATTTGAAACATGCATTTACTAAACTTATACACTGTCAAACATTCTGCAAATAAAACATAGTTTTGGTTGTGATTGCAGAAAAAATATTGAGTCCAGTAATCTCCTTGCTTTTTATGCCTGTACCTCTGCTTGATTAAGTGTAGGAAATACACTTAAAATAATAACTTTAACCAATATTAGCTGTGATATATCCATGATGTTTAACTTCTTAAAAAGGCTATTTGCTTATCTTCTAATGCTGAGACTGCACCAAAAGACTGTGTTAGTATGCAGTGGAAGAAATAAAATAAGAACTATTTCAGTGTCTTTACAAAATTTTTGTAAACTTACTGATGACATACATACAGATACGTGCAAAAACTAAATCTTCATATTACATAAATTATAATAACAATAATTTATATCAATTATATTATCTCAGCCTTTGTCCACTACTCAAAAGGTCCCTTTATTAATGGTAAAATTATCCGACACAATAAGGATTTGGACCATCCTTCTAAGTTCATGTTTTACCTTTTTAATTAATTTAATTAAAAGAATATTTAAAGACTATAAGGTTTCATAGTGATTTAATACTTGAAGTTTGCACTGTCAACAGGGAGAAAAGATCTGGAAAAAGATCTTTTCAGTGCCAGTCCTTCATCAAGACAAGTGAGTGTACATTTTATTATTTCATGTTGGTTTTGATTTTAGGTTGAATTTTATGATATGGTGCTATATTTGTTTTATTTAGTTTTGCTTTATTTTTATCAGCACATATAGCAACTATTTCTTCCTCCCTATGGAGAATGAAAGTTGCTTACATCTCTTATTTGTTCACAAAATTGTAGGCTTTTTTCTTTCCTTTGCCTCACCTCATCTTACCTTACTTCCTTTCCCTTTCCCTCTCTTCAACCCCACTTTTTTTTTTTCTTTTTTAATTCCTTTTAAAAAAAAAAGTCTCAGAAATGCTCAGTCTTGCTGCTGAACTTTAGATCCCGAAAGAGATTCTGCAAAATAATCTATCAATGCAACTCTCTATATAGAAATATGTGGTGGTTTTACCGTGCTAGGCAGCTAAACACCACAACCGCTCTCTCACTCCCCCTCCTTAGATGAGGAGGGGAAGAAGTAAAACAAAGAACAACTCATTGGTTGAGATAAGGATAATTTAATTAAAGGGAAATGATGATGATGATGATGATGATGATGATAAAGGAAAGATTATTATGAACTAAACAATTTAACTAAAAGGGAAAATAAAAAAAAAAGGAAGCGGGAAAAGGGGAGGGGAAAGGAAAAAAAAAAAAAAGGAGGAAAACAAACAAAACAAAACAAATAAAGGCTATGTGGAAGTTCAGAGAAAATAAATTACTCTCTACTTCCCACAAATGAGCGATGCTTGGCCACATCCTTGAAGCAGGGCCTCAACACACATAGCCAGTGTTCGGGAGGAGGACTGATATTTTCACAACAAGAGCCCACCCCTCCCCTCTTCTTCCTGTTTCTACCTTTTATTGCTGAGTGTGACATCATATGGTATGGAATATTCCTTTGGTTGGTTTAGGTCAGCTGCCCTGGTGATGTTTCTCTTTTCACTTTTTTGCCCACCCCTTAGGAGGGTTAGAGAGAGTCCCGATACTGTGCCAGCACTGCTCAGCAGTAGACACAACACTGGTGTGATAACACTGCTGTTCCAGCTACAAGTGCAGAGTACAGCACTGTATGGGCTGCTGCAGGGAAAGTTAACATCCCAGCCAGACCCAGTACAAAATTGTCTGAACACATTGTTTGAAGTGTCTATAAAGTAAATGTAGTGTGAAATAGGAAGGCATTATAGAACTATATTTCCTAAAGAAATACTGGGGAAAAAAAATAATAACTAAAATGGTATCAAATGTTTGGATTCTACTTTCTTTTTCTGACAATTTGCTGTAGAATTGAGGAATCATACAACCTAAATAATAATAATAATAATAATAATAATAATAATAATAATAATAATAATAATAATAATAATAGCAATAACAACAACAACAATAACAACAACAATAATAAATTAAACAATCCTCAACAAATGATAATAGATTATTTTGATTAAAGTAGTACCAGTAAAGAAGTAGAGCTCAAACTAGGCTTAAAGTTAGTCCTGAAAGTTTAGTTTCCCACATTGGTACTGACCTTAATTTCTCTCACATTATCAGGATAGCTATCATTCTTACTTTACACTTTTCAGGTATTTGGAAAGCTATTTTTTCCTCTGTCCTACTGCAGCCATTGTTAGGAGTTTTACATCTTAAGTTTTATAGTACAAGCAGAACAGAAGTAATTTGCTTCTGTGACTCCTGAAGATAGAAATAAAAAGACAAATCTGTAATTGAAAGCATTATTCTATCTATGCTGAGTGGTTTAACAGAAAATCACTGTTCTTCAGTTTTAAACTTTTAAAGCATACAGAAAATACTTTCTGTTAATTTCAACTATTTCTACAAGAAAAAATGACTTGCTAATTTCATGTTCCTATGTATTTATCTATTTATTTATTTATTGTCTGCTTGCTTGTTTTTACATTGATACATACTGGGATGTGCAAATCATGAACCAGAGAAGAAACAGGTAATCTTGACTGCAATCATCTTTTTCAGTGATGTCAGAGGCTGAAATATGTCTTATTAAATCCTTTTTTTCATATAATTTTGTCACATTTAAAAGGCATCTATAACAACAACAACAAAAAAGTGTTCAGCTCTGGCAAGTGCAATCCTTCAGTCTGGCTTTGCTACGAGAGTAATTCATTGTATATTTCAATGTTTTATTTATAAAATGTAGGTAAAATAAAGATAGCAAACTGCAGAGCTCTGTTGACTGCCTTTAGATTTATATCAAACTTCCTGTCTATTCCCCTTCTGGCTCTTGATTTCATAACGTTCCAGCTTCAAGTAGCTGAGGCAAATGGATTGTTTTTCATGGTCTGGTAGCTAAGACCCTTTTTATCATGTAGAAGATGTACGTTAAACATCCTACATTGTGTGTATTGGAAAACTCTGGTATCCAGTTCTTTCACTTCCATTAATCTATTAAGTAAAAAGTAGTCACAAGTTTGGCTGTAGCCTTAACTATATCAAACTTTTTGGTCAGCTCCAACTTAAATATTGGCATCTATCTCTCCAGAACAGTCATGTGTGACTACAGTTAGATGTTCAGGGAGATTTCAGGCTGAGTCAGAAAATGTCCAATGAAATTAGAGGTCTGTAGCTTTAGGAAGTCTTGAGAATAAAAAGATTAGGTTGCTGCTTTGGGCTCAGACATCTAAAGCTCACCCTAAACTGGATGGGGCTTAAGCAGACTGGAACATTGTATTGTCAAATGGTGGAATTACTTTATATCAAAAGCACTGGCAGCTGTTCAATCTGAACAATTTGATAACTAGCTTTGTTCCACCTTTAACAGCTCATTACAGCATGAGAAATGAAACTGCAGTATTATTCCCTGCCACAGATGGTATTCCCAGGTTGAAATCAGTATCTATTAAAGAAATATCATCCTTTTTTCCCCCATATTTTCCCTTAAGGACAAGTTTTCAGCCATCTGGTGGTTGCTTCTACCTTTTTAAGCACATGGTGGTTGCTGTGGCAGGTTTGTGGGTGTGCCCCATAATCAGTCTGCCAGGCCTCTCCACATTGATATTTCAGCCATCATCCTCCATACCAGAGAGGCTTTGACTGCTTGGGTTGCTTAACTGCAGTACATATGTCATATTCATGGATAACCCATGAAATAACAACCATGGGCAAGTCCACCCCTCAGTCTATATGCTGCATCTCTTGTTTGATGGCCTGAGGTGCCATGGGCCCACTGAACTATAACTCATCACAGATCCACCTGAGACACTTCAGTTTTAGCAACCTGATCCACCTGCTGGTTGTTTTGATGTTCTTCAGTAGACCAACTGTTGGGTACATGAGCATTTACGCAGCATACTTTTACAAGCAGGTTCTCTACCTGGGTAGCAATATATTGCCACAATGCAACAGCCCAGGTGGGTTCACCTCTGCACTGCCAGTTGCTCTGCTTCCATTTCTGTAATCACCCCCACAGGGCATTTGCCACCCTCATGCTACCCATAACTCAGTATAGAGATAGAATATTTTTCACATTCAACACTCTCTAAAGCCAACCGGATGGCCTTCATTTCTACAAACTGACTCAGTTTGCCTACTCCTTCAGCAGTTTTTGCAACTTGTCAGATAGGACTCCATGAAGAAGCCTTCTACCTCCAGTGTTTTCCCACAATACAACAGGACCCATCAGTGAAAAAGGCATATTGCTTCACATTTTCTGGTAGTTGATTATGTAATGGGGACTTTTCAGCACACATCACTTCCTTCTCTGGTGATGATATTCCAAAACACTTGCTTTCTGTTTATTCCATGATCATTTCAAAGATTCCTGGGCTACTGGGGTTTCTTATTCAAGCCTGTTGTGTGATCAGTGTGACCCACCTATTCCATGTAGATTTATGAAGTGAAAAGCAGACCCTCTGTTTGAACATCCAGCCCAGCACTGGCAGTCAGGGTCCAGAGAGGAGATGTGCTTCAGTGGCAACCACTTCTGAAGCATCTTGAACCCCTTCATATGCTGTCAATAACTCTTCAGTTGGAGTATATCAAGGCTTGGGTCCACTGCATCCCGGAGTCCAAAACCCTTAAAGTGAACCTTGAGACAACTCCTGTAGCACTTTCTACCTGAGGCTCCATGTAGGGCCATTCTCCCTGACTGCAGTGTAGAGAACATTT
Source organism: Anas platyrhynchos (assembly GCF_047663525.1). NCBI lineage: Eukaryota > Metazoa > Chordata > Aves > Anseriformes > Anatidae > Anas > Anas platyrhynchos. The sequence continues at coordinate 159,406,014 of NC_092587.1, read as the reverse complement.
TTTACATCTTGTTCTTCCCAGACTGACCCAAGATCTGCTGCATGAACTATCTCATATTTAATTTGTTCAAAGGCTTTTCATTGCTCGTGGACCCATTTGAAACCATTCTTCTGGGTCACTTGATAGAGAAGTCTTACAATCTGGAGGTTATTTGGAATATGCATTGTCCAAAAACCCACAACACATAAGAAAGTTTGGGTTTCCTTTTTGCTGGGTGGTGGAGACATAACTGTTATTTTGTTGATCACATCCCTAGGGATCTGAAGAAGTCCATCTTGCCATTTTAGTCCTATAAAACTGGATTTCCTGTGCAGATTTCTTGACCTGGCTTTATTTTATGACAAAATTGGCTTTCAGAGGAATTTGGAGTATTGTCTTCCCTTTCTCAAATACTACTTCTACTGTGTTGACTCGCGTTGGGCACCAAAAAGACTGTCGTGGTTTAAGCTGGTAAGCGTCTAAGCACCACACTGCTATTTGCTCACTGCTAATGCTGTCTTGCCCCAGTGGGTGAGAACTTGCTGTGTGAGGTAGACAGTTTAATAAGAAAGGGAAAATAATTAAATAAATAAATAAATAAATAAATAAATAAAATTTAAAAATAAAAGTGATGCACAATGCAATTGCTCACCACCAGCTAACAGATGCCCAGCCATACTCCAATAAACTTTAGAAAACTTGGCCAACTCTCCCCCAGTTTTTACTGTTCAGTATGTTGTCATATGGTATGGAATGTATGGATAATATAAAAATTAGGAAGCTCATAAAGAAGACCATAAAAGAAATGTAGGAAAGAAGAATATTTTTATATGTCATAAGCTTTAAAAAGATACTCTACTGGAGATTCAAAAGCAATTTATACTACTTCAGGTAGAAGTCTGAAAAATGAGTCCTGGATAAATGGTCAGGAAAGGAAGTTACCTAATCTGCCTTCCCAACAAGCAAGCAAACAAACAAACAAATAACTAAAATCTGACAAAAAGTAAGCCAGGAGGAAAAAAAAAAATGGGGAAATGCCAAAAGATTTTATAAAAAATAACAGTAAATCATTCTTCAAGCAGATCTGGTGAATAAAGATTGAGGGACAGCTTATAAGGTCAATAGATGATCAAAACCCAAGAAGAGCACTCAGAAAAGATAATGTCAGAACAGAAAAGTCATTTGTGCTTTGAGCCACAGTGATGAAGACTCTAACCTCTTATCTAATGTGTTATAATCTCTCTTCTAAAATATCCTTAGGACCAGAAATTGGAATATGGCTAATATGATGATACTACTTTAAAAGTTTACAGAGAAGAGACAGGAAACTACAGACAAGTAATTAGATACCTCTTATTGGGTAAGTTAATAAAAAGTACTCAAAAGGATAGGAGTAAATAAATAATTAAATTCAGAGAAATTCTGAATAATATATTCTGAATAAATAATTATATTCTGAGAAATAATCAAGACAGATAGAGTTCATCAATAGAGTTTAACTAGTTGTAAATTTAATGGATTTATTTGAAGCCATCAAGTGAACAGATAGCAAAGATCAGGTCGAAATAATCATCTTGAGCTTCCAAAAGGGATTAAATATTGTCCTTTGTGAAAGATTCTTAAAGATTATTTAAAAAATGGGAAGTAGGATGAAGGATAAAATGAAGGGAAGTAACTAAGTTCTGTAAGATCTATTTTTGTGTCTGGCTTTTCACCATAACTTCAAATGATACAAGTGATAAATACTGAAGTGACAAGGATGCTGCTATTAAAGTAATAAAGATGAGGCCAACCGTGATAAAATGCCAAATATCTTCAGTAAGTATTTCAAAAAGTGGCAGATAAATATAAAGCAAGATAAGTGTAAAGTGATGCAGAAAATCACAACTTTTTACACACAGTAACAGGTTCTGAAAGGATGATTAACCACACTAAATGAGGTATTGAGGTTATAACAGTTTGATGTATACAAAAAAAAAAAAAAAAACAGTGTAGTTAGATGTATACAAAGAAATATCACTGTAGTTATGCTTAAAAGAGTCAGATGTTATGAATTGTTAGGGAACTATTTTAGAACAAAGAAAAATATTTTTTATGCCATTTTAGTGTGCAAAGCAGAACTACAGAAAAAAACTTTGTACAAAAGGGTGACCAGGGTGGTAAGTATCCAAAATGACTTCTGTATGAAAAGTTTACGTTTAAGTATGAAGGTACCATTCACCTGAAAAAGAGCTAAAGTGTGTGTGTGTTAGTGGTCAGGGGAGGGAGTGGAGTGGGCAGGGGGACATGGACAACTGCAATAATGTAATAGAAAACGAGTGTTATGGATATCATGTCATAGAATCGTAACAAAGAATGGCTTGGTTTGGAAGGGACCTTAAAGATCATCTAACTCTAACTCCCTGGCCATGGTGGGGATGCCACCCACTAAATCAGATTGGCCAAGGTCACCTCCAGCCTGCGGTTTGCTGGTCTGTACTATGCTATGCTGTGCCATGATGTGTCAGTTCTTGTAGCCTGCCAATCCATAGTCTGATCCATGTATGTGAATTCTTATTCTGTCTACCTACCTCCTGACCACGGAGCCACCTCACAATCACTGGGAATATTCAGAAAAAAAAATGTTAGTCAGCAAAACTCTCTGATATTTCAAGAGAAGTGTCTGTGGCTTTGTTTGTCTAGTTCTAATGTTTCTGTTTCTGTTGCAAATTTGTATAGTAGTAGTACTAACAATACTGAATAAATATCTGTCTCTAAGTCTAGAACAACATATAGCTTACTCATAAAAGTATCTGCTTATGATATGGAGATCAAGAGATCTTTCACAGGCTGGAGAAACTGGCTGACATTAAGTTCATTAAGTGCAGCAAATGAAGATTCTGGACCTGGTGAGGAACTACCTCAGGCATCTATATATATGCAGTGGTTTTACTCGGGTGGGCAGCCGAGTTCCGCCATGGGTGCTCTCTCACTCCTCCTCCTCAAAGAGGAAGAGGGAGAAAATATGACACAATGATCTTAGGGTTTGAGATAAGGATGATTTAATTAAATTGAAAGGGGAGAGGGAAAAAAAAAAAAAAAAAAAAAGAAAAAGAAAAGCGAAGGCTGCACAAAAACACAGAGAAAGAAAAGCAGTTACTCTCTCCTTCCCATCAATGAGCAATGTTTGGCCACGTCCTGGGAAGTAGGGTCTACAGTACGTATAATGGTTTTTCAGGAGGACAGATACTTCCACCACAAGATTTTCCTTCTCTTTCCCACCTTTTATTGATGAGTGTGACATCATAATATCACTTTGATCAGTTTAGACCAGCTGCCCTGGTGATGTCTCCTCCCCATCACTTGCCAACACCAAGCCTGCTGGCTCTTGGGGGGTTGGAGGGAGTCATGATGATGCACCAGTATTGTACAGCAATAAACAAAACACTGGTGTAATACCAGTGCTGTTCTAGCTACAAGTGAAGAGCACAGCACTGTATGGGCTGTTGCAGGGAAAGTTAACTCCATCACAGCCAGACCCAGCACAACATGCTGGGGGACACCCAGCTGGAAAGCAGCTTGTCAGAAAAGGACTTGAGAGTCCTGGGGGACAGCAAGGTGAATATGAACCAGCAATATGTCCTTGCTATAAAAAAGGTATCCTGGGTTGCATCAGGCAAATTATTGCCATAAGGTCAAGGAGGGCAGTCCTTCCACTCTACTCAGCATTGGTGAGGGTATACATGGAGTACTGTGCCTAGTTCTGGGCTCCCCAGTACAGCAAAGACATGGAGAAAGACAGAAAGATTGAAGACATAATAGCAAAGCTACTGGAGAAAGCTCAGTAAAAAGCCACAAAGATGATTAAAAAAACAACTCGTCTATGAAAAAAGGCTGAGAGAGCTGGGACTGTTCAGTTTAGAGAAGAGAAGTCCTGGGGGATCTTATCAATGCATATAGATACCTGAAGGGAGGGTGCAAAGAAAATGGAGCCAGGCTCTTTTCAGGGGTGTCCAGTGAGAGGGACAAACTGAACCACAGGAGGTTCCCTCTGAGTATAAGGAAATGTTTCCTTGGTGTATTGGTGACTGAGCACTGGCACAGGTTCCATGGAGATCTTCAAAAGCCATCTGGACATGGTCTTAGGCAGCCTACTCTAGGTGGTCTTGCTTATGAAAGGGAGTTAGACCAGATGACTTGCAGAGGTCCCTTCCAATCTAAACTGTTCTGAGATTCTATAATTGTGTAAAGTCTTTGAATTTCTGTAAATTATTAAAAGCAAATGTAAAGAAAATAACAGCTCCAGTAGAATTGATTCAAAATATACTGCCATGCTATATTACTGGATTACTGCTTAATTAATAAATAAATAAATAAAATATATTTTAATAACAAATTCCATCTGGAAGATTAAAAAAAAAAAAGCCTGTAAGAGGTTGAAGCACTTTGGGGTTTTCTGGCTCTTCTGCAAAAAGCTGTGTACACTACCCAGTATTTTCTCTCTTCTCTTTCCTATGCCTCTTCTATCAGGGGATGTTACAGGTGAAGTATCTAACAAGCCATGAGCCACAAGTCACAAATTCCCCTAGAAGTGATCATTTCCAAGTGATAGGGCTTCCTCCCAAGTAAAATGAATAAAAGCAGTATGGTGTCTGGGGTGAAGTTTTCTTTGTAGAGGCTCATATGATGCTCTGTTTTGGATTTTTGATAGAAATTGTGGTGATAACACACCAATCATTTTAGCTGTTGCAGAGCAGTGTTTACACAAATTAAAGAATTTTTCTACTTCTTATGTTGTCCTGCCAGTGAGGAGGCCAGGGGTGTGCAAGAAGCTTGGAGGGGACACAGCCAGGACAGCTGATCCAGATTGACCACAAAGACATACTGTACGATATGGTGTCATGTTCAGCCATAAAATTGAGCTAAAGAAGGAGGAAGGGGGGAATATTTGGAGGGATGGTTTTTGTCTTCAAGAAACTGTTATGTGTGATGAATCCTGCTGTTCTGGAAGTGGCTGAACATGTGCCTGCTTATGGGAAGTAGCGAATTAATTCCTTGTTTTTCTTTCCTTGAGTGTGCATCTTTTGCTTTACCTAGCAAACTGTCTTTATCTCAACCCATGAGTTCTTGCACTTTTACCTTTCTGATTCTCTACCCCATCCAAACTGGGGAGAGTGTGCAAGTGGCTGTGCGGTACTTAGCTGCCTGGTGTCATTATAGGGGAATAGTTTCAGAAATTCTACCCCTGTGTTAAATTTCACAGCCACCAATAGCAATTAGTTGAAGACAAAAAGCCAAGCAGACAACATAGACAGTATGACCAAGTCAACCAATTTTCAATGTAAAGAGGAACAAAAACAATACTGAGGCAAGGCAGCATGAAAAAAAAAAATATATAAATAAATAAACAAAACAAACAAACAAAAAAAAATTTTGCACACAGTTTCATTACATGAACTGCAGTCATCCTTTCTTGCTAAGTACATTACAGTTTAGCAAATCATGGATATGATGTTAAATGTAAGAATTCTGTCCTGTTGAACTGGGGAGAATCCTGTCATTGTCTTCAGTGAAGACAATACTTTATAACTGAACACATTAAAGCATCACCAATATCTAGATGAAATTTATAGGAATCAGTCACAAATGACACATTTATCATGTGATTAAGGGCACGGATATTTTGTTGTTCTTTCTTTTTTTTTTTTTTTTTGGTTGTTTGGTTGGTTGTTTGGTTCATTGGTTGTTTTGTTTTCTGAATTGGGGCCAAAGTTTTTTGCATTCAGACTGTAGATTGTTCTGGATAATTTGTCCTCATGTCCTAGTGTAGAGAGTGGTAAAGTAAAACGTGCAAATATTTCATTTTGCATTGAGCAGGTATTTGAAGACTGAGGCGAATGCATTTCAACAGAAAAACTTAAATGACAATAGAAATGTAAAGTGCAAATATGATAATAGAAATCATAGATAATTTTATAACTTTATTCAGACATTCTTAATTTTCCCAACTCTGGGCTTGCAGGTCTGAATTTACATGTCAAACAAAATTTTGAAAATATTTACTGGATTTAAATTTGGCATTATATATTATATGTTTGTTATCCTATATTAGCAAAGGAATGTTGTATTCCTTTAACCTTTGTAGTTTTGTTGTTGTTTTTCCCAGTACAGTGCTTGGGAACATAATGAACTGGCATGCATTTATTTGTTAATGATGGCTACTTACCCACCTGGGAACCTGTGAATAGCCACTTTATAATTACAAATATGTTTTATGCCTTAAATGTGCACCTGCCAATGAATAAGCCAAACCGCAGCACATGGGTCACTTCCATTCTTCATATACATGTACATTATGAATTAAAAGTAAAATCAGTGTGCATTTAAGCCTAGACAACATATGGCATTCAATAGTACAAGCATACTGTACCATATGTCTGCAAAATATTTTCAGAAAGTACTTGGCAGTTCTCAACATTATACAATAAAATTAGATAGTGAAAATAATATATCATTTTGTTTTCATCATACTAAAAAATATTTCAATTATTCCATTGAGATTTAGTCCCTCTTGCATATGAAGTGATAAGAACAAAATTATCCCCCCCCAAAAAAAGCTTAGAAGGATCTCTTTAAATTTGAACAGCATTGTAGTCTTGTTTCTCTATTTTCTGTTGAAAATCTCAACTTAGGCTCATGAAGAAAATTAACCCCTTTAAAAAAAATAATAAAAAATCATGATTATTTTGTTTAGCTGTCATACTTCTGCACTAATTCAGCCTGTATTTATATTGTTTTCTTGCCCATACCTGATGCACTTCACTATAGTATTTCAGAGCATTATGGCAAGCATAAGGTTTACAAACTTAGAATCATAGAATCATAGAATATCCTGAGTTGGAAGGGACCCTTAAGGATCATCAAGTCCAACTCTTGACACCGCACAGGTCTACCCAAGTTCAGACCATGTGACTAAGTGCACAGTCCAATCTCTTCTTAAATTCAGTCAGGTTCGGTGCAGTGACCACTTCCCTGGGGAGCCTGTTCCAGTGTGCAACCACTCTCTCTGTGAAGAACCCCCTCCTGATGTCAAGCCTAAACTTCCCCTGCCTCAGCTTAACCCCGTTCCCGCGGGTCCTGTCGCTGGTGTTAATGGAGAAAAGATCTCCTGCCTCTCGACACCCCCTTACGAGGAAGTTGTAGACTGCGATGAGGTCTCCCCTCAGCCTCCTCTTCTCCAGGCTGAACAGGCCCAGTGCCCTCAGCCGTTCCTCGTACGTCTTCCCCTCCAGGCCTTTCACCATCTTCGTAGTCCTCCTCTGGACACTCTCCGACAGTTTCATGTCCTTTTTATACTGTGGTGCCCAGAACTGCACACAGTATTCGAGGTGAAACTTATTTTAAGTGACAATTTATATTCTTTAGAAATAGATGGGGATGAAACATTTTTCTGGGCTTATGTCAATTCCTATACATTTAGCTTAAATCACTTATTTTGCAATAAAATGAATGTGCTACAACCGTGTTAGCAAAAAAAAATGTTAGTTGAATTAAATTTTCATAAATCTTTAATACACATAGACTAATGTCTGTTACATCAGTACTAATAATGTAAAACTTTATGTACTTATTTATTTAATGATTTAACTACAAAGTTTACTTAGAAAATTATTTTCTTAAAATAGTAGTTTCTTATCAATGGAACACTTTGTGTGAAGTGCTTTGTACACAAAGTAAAGATCAGAAAGGTCTGATCTACATAACCATGAATGTTAGTATGAACAAGTGTAGATAGACCAACAGATATACCTTTTTAAAAATTTACAAAGATAAAAATATCCTTTTAACTTTCTTAATAACAAATTATCTAAAAAATGTGGTTTGGAAAGGTCTTTGCAATACAAAGATGTAAAAATCATACAGTCATAGAATGGCTCGGGCTGGAAGGGACCTTAAAGATCATCTAACTCCAATCCCCGTGACATCGGCAGAGATGTCAACAAATAGATCGGGTTGGCCAAGGCCCCATCCAGCCTGGCCTTGAACACCTCCAGGGATGGGGCATCCACAACTTCTCTTGGCAACCTGCTCCAGTGCCTCACTATCCTTACAATGAAAAATTTCCTCCTAATGTCTAGTCTAAATCTATCCTCTTTCAGTTTAAGGCCATTCCCCCTTGTCCTGTCATTATCTACATGAGTGAAGAGTCCTTCTCCATCTTTTTTATAGGACCCCTTTAAGCACTGAAAGGCCACAATGAGGTCTCCATGAAGCCTTCTCTTCTCCAGGTTGAACAGCCCCAGCTCTCTCAGCCTTTCTTCACAAGAGAGGTGCTCCAGCACTCTGATCACCTTTGTTATCCCTGCTTTGGACTCCCTCTGACAGGTCCACATCTTGTGGTGGGGCCCCCAAACCTGGAAGCAATACTTCAGGTACTTAATCACTTAAGTCATCTTAGTATCTCTGTTGAAATAGAAATAAGCAAAATCAGGAGGTTAGAAAATTGAATGAAACAGGTAAAACCCATATAAAACAAGTAAATTCCATATATTTTTTACTTAGAAAAATGTAAAGTTTTAAGTCATATGAATTATTTAGGCTTTGTTGTCTAGAAGAATGCAGATTTCTAGACATTGTTCATTTCATATTTTTCAATGGTACATAAGAGCTCATTAGTGCTAGTAAAGTATAGTTATTAAAAGATTTATGCTGCTTTTCAAGCAATTCAAGCATATAAAGGAATATATGCCACCTGGCACATTTTTTGAGCTGCTGAAGAGACAGACTGATCTGCATCTTCAGTTCTCAGAAGATGCAATGGGTTCTGAATGCTTAAACTGACAGCAGACTGTGAGTAATAGCTAACTTTCCTCTTACATTCAAATTGTCTGTCTAGGAAAGTGAAACAGTGCTCAAAAGATGTCATTTGCACAAACTGTCTTGTAAGGCATACACTACATTTTCTATATCAGAAATAATAAGTACCTGGGATAGACAGAAATGGTCAACGTGGCCCTCAATCTTGTCATTTCAAAATCTTCACTGAAGAAAAAGACTTTTCAAAGTTGCAAAAAGTATCTTGGTTGTCTCTGGTTAGTGCCAGCCTCTATGAAAGGGAAATTGCATTCTTCCAAAGTATTTTAGAAATGATAGGCAGTGAGTACTTCATGCAACCTGTTTATAGCATTCCTACAGTTAATTTCCACTTTATTTTGCAAAAGAAACACCCTGCTATTGTTGAATTGTCACCTTTATTCTAGGGTTTTCCACAGTAAAGTTAAGAGCTACATACAGGAAGTAATGAAAGTGAAATCGTTACCATCTTCCAAGTAAATGCTAGTGAAAGCGAGTACATACAAATTTCTTTCTCTTCCTAAATTGTTACCCCAAATACTATTTTATTCTTTGGGAACCTGCAACTCTTGACCCCACTTCTAAGCTGAAACTCTGTGTTGTGATTTAATCCAGCCACCAGCAGCTAAGCACCACACAGATGTTTCCTCCCTCTCGCCCCCCTCCTCAGTGAGATGAGGGAGAGAATAGGAAAAAAAAAAAAAAAAAGTGAAAGCTTGTGGATTGAGATAAAGACAGTTTATTATGACAGAAAAGAAAGGAAAATAATAATAACAGTACTGCTACTACTAATGTGTACAAACAAGTGACGCACAATGCAATTGCTCACCACCCGATGACCGATAACCAGACTATCCCCAAGCAGCTGGTTCCCCCACCCCAGACAGCCCCCTCTGCCCCCCATATTAATTGTTGAGCTTGATGTCAGATGGTATGGAATACCCCTTTGGCCAGTTTTGGTCAGCTGTGTCTGTCCCCTCCCATCTTCTGCTGCACCCCTAGCCTGCCTGCTGATAGGACAGTGTGAGAAGCTGAAAAGTCCTTGGCTTAGTGTAAGTACTGCTCGGAAACAATTAAAACATCACCATGGTATCAACATTATTCTCATCCTAATCCACAACACAGCATCATACCAGCTACTAGGAAGAAAATTAACTCTATCCTAGCTGAAACCAGGACACTGTGTTTGTCTTTTTTTTTTTTATATCTTTGTTCTCAGTCATCCTCTATCTGTCTAATGTCATCCCCAAAGACCTTGAATTCTGAACTAAAGGACTCAGAGTCTAAAACCAAATGTCTATCCTAGGAAGCAGTCTACTTGCTTGCATAATAATGTTATTATCTAATGAAATCCTGAATTATTTTGCACTTGGGGCACAACAACCCCAAACAGAGCTACAGGCTGGGAGATTGGTGGTTGGAAAGCTGCCAGGCAGAGAAGGACCTGGGAGTATTGGTTGATAGTTGGCTGAATATGAGCCAGCCAGGTGCTCAGGTGGCCAAGAAGGTCAACAGCATCCTGGCTTGCATAAGAAGCAGTGTGGCCAGCAGGGCTAGGGAAGTGATTGTCCCCCTGTACTCAGCTCTGGTGAGGCCACACTTGAGTACTGTGTTCTGTTTGGGCCCCTGTGTTGGGTCTGTCTGAGCTGGAGTCACCTTTTCCCTGCAGCAGCCCACACAGTGCTGTGCTCTGCACTCGTAGCTGGAACAGCACTGATATCACTCCAGTGTTGTGTCTATTGCTGCGTAGTGCTGGCACAGCATCAGGACTCCTTCCAAGCCCCCAAGAGCCAGCAGGCTGGGGATGGGCAAGTGATGGGGAGGGGACATCACCAGGGCAGCTGACCTAAAACAACCAAAGGAATATTCCATAATACCTGATGTCACCCTCAGCAATAAAAAGGGGGGCTCTCCTAGGGGAGGGGGCTGTTCCTCCTGAACAACCACTACACGTTTTGAGGCCCTTCTTCCCAGGACGTGGCTGAACATCACTTGTTGATGGGAAGTAGAGAGTAACTTTTTACCCTTCTCTCTGTGCTTCCACACAGACTTATTGTTTCTTTTGTTTCTTTTTCTCCCCATTCCCTTCCCCTTTAATTAAACCTTTCTCATCTCAAACCTCAAGTTCTCTGTGTTGTATTTTCTCTCCCTTCCTCTTTGAGGAGAGGGGGAAAGAGCCGTTGTGGTGGAACTCAGCTGCCCACCTGAGTAAAACCACCACAGCCCCTCACTACAAGAAGAACATTGAGGTGCTCAAGAGAGTCCAGAGAAGGGCAACGAAGCTGGTGAGGGGTCTAGAAAACAAGTCTTACAAGGAGTGGCTGAGGGAGGTGGGATTGTTCAGCCTGGAGAACAGGAGGCTCGGGGTTGACCTTATTGCTCTGTATAGGTGCATTAAAGGAGGCTGTAGCGAGGTGGGGGTTGGTCTATTTTCCCACGTGCCCAGTGACAGGACGAGGGGAAATGGACTAAAATTGTGCCAGGGGAGGTTTACATGTAGGTTGGATGTTAGGAAGAACTTCTTTACTGAGAGGGCTGTTAGGCATTGGGATGGGCTGCCTAGGGAAGTGGTTGAGTTTCCATCCCTGGAGGTCTTTAAAAGACGTTTAGATGTAGAGCTCAGTGATATGGTTTAGTGGAAGACTGGTTAGTGTTAGGTTAGAGGTTGGACTAGGTGATCTTGGAGGTCTCTTCCAACCTAGATGATTCTGTGTGTGATTCTTTGTAATCTGTACATTAAGTCTAGGAACTGGACATGAGTTATAAATTAATTAGAATGTATCTTAATATAAATCAAAATATATCAAAACTTAAAGTAATCTCTTCTAGCACTAATGAATTAAGACTAATCATTGGTATAACACATTCCAGTGTTACTTGTGGTTCCTCATACTAAAAAAAAATGGGTAAACTGAAGCAAATTTTAGTTTAACTTTGCCTAATTTTAGCTTCCAATTAAATTTATTATACTACTGCCTTCCAAAATGGAGTTCTTAATTTCTGTTTCCATATCTGTCTTTGTTACTCTCTAAAACAAATTAATTTTAAATGTTTCTTTTAAACTAATAGTCTTCTTTCTTGACTACAAATATTTGAGGCCTCACTTAACGACACAGGAAATCCTCACTTAACTGAAACACCCTCTTGGGACTGTTCCATGTGACATGGATATCAATATCATTTTGGATCAAGAGTCAGAGCAAGGAAATTTTTCCTGTAGCAACTCAAATAGCACTACTTGTCCATGTTGAGATAACTAAGATAACTCAACGATGTCATGAGAGCTGTTCAGATCTCTCTCAAGTAGTATGAACACCAATTTGCTCTGCTAAACAGGTGTGAGATTCTTCAGTGAGATTCTTCACTGATTCTAACAACAACATGCAGGACTCAGTTGCTTCAGCCTAAGCATCTAACACCATTTTGGTTCCTGTATTTTGCCTTGTACACTTCTTTAAAAGGAGGTATATTTCTTGGACATACAGTCTCATGTTTTGTGTACAGCCTTATGCAGATACCTTGGTAAAACCTGGAGCATCTCAGGTGACACTGCACATCTATAATATTAATCATACCTAGATTTCTATTGTCTTGCAGGTTAGACACTGAGGTTAACTGGGAACGTCTACATTAGACATCAGTGCATAAGTGTTTGAAACTGAAGTCCTGTTCTACTCATAGAATCATAGAATCATTAGGGTTGGAAAAGACCTCTGAGATCATCTGGTCCAACCACCACCCTACTACCAGTGTCACGCCCTAGACCATGTCATTAAGCAACAAGTCCAACCTTTCCTTAAATCCCCCCAGGGATGGTGACTCCACCACTTCCCTGAGCAACCCATACCAATGCTTGACTACTCTTTCTGAGAAGAAATCTCTCTTAATTTCCAACCTGAACCTACCCTAGCGCAACTTGAGGCCATTCCTTCTAGTTCTGTCGCTAGTTATTTGAGAGAAGAGGCTGACCCCCAGCTTCTCTCAATGTCCTTTCAGGTAGCTGGAGAGAGCAAGGAGACTCGTCTTCTCCAGACTAAACAACTCCAGTTCCTTCAGCTGCTCCTCACAGGACTCGTGTTCCAGACCCTTCACCAGCTTCATAGCCCTTCTCTGGACACATTCCAGGGTCCAAAGAATATAAGCTGTCCTTAATCAAAGTTTCTCTTTAAAACTACTTTTAACAAATAACCTGCCTTGTAACTATCTAAAGTTTTATGAAATTGGTCTACCAGTTTTTGGATGGTTTTTTTTTTTTTTTAATCTAATAAATTCAATATTGAATTCATCTCCCATGTATCAAAGACATATGGAATGTATCTTACTTAGTTAAGATTACTCACAGAAAAATGAAAAAAAAAAAAAAAAAAGTAGGTATTTCAAAAATGCTTCATTTGCTTGAACTTTAAAGGCAATGATCTGATAGGGAAAGGATTAGGTAGAAAACTGATTTTTTCTGTCTGAAATTTAAAGTCTAAAATCAGTCACAGATGTGTTTGAAAGATTGATACTAGCATTGTCTTAACTGACAACATCAAGATAATATTCATTCTATGATTATTAACAATTTTTATTTTGTTATACTATCCTCTACTTTCTACTCAACTGCACATTTTAACATTAATAAATGTAAAACTATCACTATAATCCCTAATTCTTGTGTTTCTATAAACTACCTTGATTCCCAACATAATTTAAAGTAGACAGTGTTGCTATTAATCAAACGGTTGTGATAAAATATAGGGAGCATTATAATGTTGATTAAAATAAAGTACCCTCCCAGTCAAGCATATCAAAGGAAGGAAGGAAAAAAGGGATAATAAACCTTCTACCAGCTGTTGCCAGGCAAATCTCCAACAATCTGTTTACAGCACAGTTACTACTTTTACATCTCACTACCTCGAGAGAGCAGGAAAAGACCCAGTAGCTGGTTTGCAAATGAAGTATTAATCCATATTTCGGGATGTATCTTAAAATACGTTTTCTGAATACATTCTACAAATATATATGCATGACAACTCTCCCCACTGCAGTTGTCTCCCCACTGCATTTGAAGTAGCACCATGAATCTTTGATATTCTCCTTTCAGCTATCCCATCTATTTGATCTTCTCTCCTCAGTTACTTCGTTTGCTGTGGTCCCTAAACTTTTACATAGTTTTGTTCTTCTGACTGTACTGATCATCCTCAGGCTCATAAGATTTTAATCTCTTCAATATTCAGCTATCATAGATACTCAGTCTCTTTTCTAATAATATTTTAGTTTCATGGGCTAGAATTTGTACTACTCTAGAATTTTTAATCCTACGTTTTTTGATGTGTTAAATTCTATAGTTATTTTTATTTACTTTTTCTTCTGAAACACTCCTGCCACCTATCAATTCCCATTAAGTGTTTTGTGCCTGCTATACTTTTTCCTTCACTCTGCCACTCACTGCAATTAACTTTTGACATACCTGATCTGTGTAAGATGAAATGGTTGTACAGAAAGTGTAAGTAAACAATGCTTCCTCTAGGACAGGATTTCAATATTTATTACTTTTTTTTTTCTAAGACCTCGTGAAGTAATGAGAAACATGTATGTATTAGAAAGATAGTTAAGAGGAATATAAAACAGATTGTGGAATACAGTATTGTGGAATATTGCTATATAGCTTCTATAGTATAATATTTGGAAATACCTTAACTAGCACTATGTTAAAATTCAATTTTGTGCTAGGTAGAATAAGAACAAAGTTATTAAAAAATGTTGATCCATCATTGACCCTTCTGAGAATCATGTTTAGCTCTGGATTTACTTAAGTGTTTTCTTACAGCGTGCTTTTCTATAATATATGCAAGGATAGAAAGGAACAGGTTACTGTAGGCACAGCTCACTCATTATTCATCAGCTAGACATTTTCTGTTCTTAGGTAATCTCCAATCTTATTTCTTGTTGATAAACTGTCCTAAATCTAAATTAATATAAGACTCTCTAGAGTCTTCATTGTAAAAACAAACAAACAAACCAAAAAGCCAACAAAATAATACATGTATATTAAATTGTGTTCCAAGTAGAAGTAGATCTAGCAGACGTTTTAATAAAAAATAATTATTGTAGGCTATACTGCTGGTACTATACTGTTAAAATACAATATTTATAATTCCACTTCATATTTTTAAATTTCCAGTTTACAATGCAGTACTGTAAATACATCTGGTTCCAGTTTGTCTGGGAGATGAAAGGTGATTGCAGGTTTTTAGAGTTCATTAAAAGGGTGACTTCATCTTTTTAATTGATTCAGGTATATCATACTGCCATCTATACATGGTTATATGATCCAATTGCTATTTGTTATTAGCATTTCTCTGTACATTAACATTTTTTTTAAATGTAATCACTGTTTAAATTCATGTTTAATGTTGAATTTCAATGAAAAGCAGTCCTTCCCCCTCTCATCGCTACAACTCTCCTTTGATTAGATTTCATGAAGCAAACTATATGGTGATTCCTGAAGTTTCCTAGGTTTATATCAATATCTGAACTGAGAAAATTTATTTTCTGTGGTTATTGAGAACAATGGGTGGGAAAAAAAAAATAATAACCTCAGATATCATTTTTTTTCAAATGGAACTGACATCTATATTTGGGAAGCTAGAACATTCCGCAATGAAAATGGAAGTTTAAGATAACTCATGTTTTCAGTGAACAGGACGATGACAACTTAAAATCCATTTTTGGGCACAGAAAAATAGGGCAACATTAAAACTCCAATATAAAGTTTTAGGCAGTGGATAATGCTGTTGTTTATTGGATTTTTGGTTTACTTTTAGTCCTAAAGCGCTTAAACAACTCTAGCCTGCAAAATTGCTTGATAAATAATGATGCTGATGCTAAAGTAGTAATAAATAATATAATTAATTGAAATAAAATTGAGCCCTAGGTAGGCACTTTCAAGGTGGATGACTTTTATATATTTTTTTTTTTAATAAGAAACCAAATGAACACATGAGCAATAAACACAGCAGAACATTTTTCAAAGGAAAAATCAATTTTCTTTTGAGAAAAAAGCCTGCAATTATGCTACAATTTGCTATAGGAACGATGTATCTAACAATTCAGTCTTAGGCACACCTAAGAATGTGTAATAATATTAATTTGTCCATTTGCTAACAACAAAAACACATTGAGAAGCAATGTATGAAATGTATCCTCTATGTCAGAAGCTGTTGTAATAGACAAAGCAATCTGAACTAACATGAGTACTAAGAAATTTTTATACATACCAGTACTTTCTCCTTTGCAGTTATTAATGTGACATGAGGCAGGATGGATATTCTTTATCCACTCTCCAGATACATATTTTTTACAGACCTCCAGGGGAACAGTCTGAAGCTGACGTACCAAACCTACAAAGGAACACACACATCACGCAACATTAATGTCATGAAGTCTTCAAAAATTTTCCGTTAGGGGAATCTAGGGATCCTTCACTTAGTTTTTTAGGCTTATATGGTCATTCCTATACTACTTCCATCTTGTTTCTTTGTTCTATATCATCTCTATAAACTGAATCACCCTCTGAAGGTCTTAATCTCTCTGATGAAATATCCATTTCAATCTCTTCATTTAAAAGGTATGTCAATTCCTTTACATTATTTACTGTCTGATTAATATGTGGCTTAGCCACCTTACTTATCTGCCTGATATTAGATGACTTTTTGGTCTGGGCCTCCAAAACTGAAACCTATCCCATTTCATTTTCTGCATTTTATTCCCATAAAAATATTAATTTTAATTATAGTCATATTAATGTAATTTTTGGGGGAAGTTAATTTTCATCACATGCCCTCTACTGAGTTACAGAATTCTTCCTTTCAACATACCAATGCCTGTGAAGTTATGCATGCAATGCTTACCATTGTTTTGTAAGTTTTTAAAGAACTTGTCTTCATGAATTTAGCTCAGGAATCTCACCATGGAATTAAGCATCTAAAAGGTAGATATTTCAGTTCTGAGTATCACGCATCTAAGAGCCATACTCAGATCAGCAACAATGAGGTCTAAAAATGGTACTAAGAGAATTTATCAAGCTATTCAATTGTTAGGCTCATCATATACCACAGTGCATGCAGTACTACAACAAAAACAACATTGTTAAGTGCTATATTACTACATATACTAACTATATATTAATACGTGCTGTATTGAAACTATATAACTACATATACTTTATGCACTATATATACTAACTATATTCACATACAAAACTGTACAAGTTTTTTGTTTGTTAGTTAGTTTGTTTGTTTGTTTTTTGACCAGATCTGGGACTGAGGACTGCCCACTAGAAGTTGGAGCAGCAAGTTTCTCATTGAACCCTGTTTTCCATGATTGTTTTGGCTTGGCACACCACTGCTTCATTTAGCTTGTTGAGATTCTGCTTTTGTATCTTGTTGGGAAAACAGAAAAAGCAAACTGTCTGAGAGTTCAAAGGGACAGTCTGAAAACAGGAGTGCAACCTGGTAAGGGCATTTTTTTTATCTTCTTTTTGAAGTATTGCAAAACGGAAGCATTCCTATGTGAGGAGTGACAGTGAGAGTCTGTGAGTCCCAAGAGGGAATTTTATAGTATAGGGGACCATGTACCTCTGGAAAGCAGTTGTTTACTCAGGAGGGACAGATTTTGATACCCCAGAGAAATCAGAATAACTGGAAAGTTTTAGGTAGACAGGAGGAAAATATATACTCATGGAAAAATTATGAATTTGATTCTTTTTCTGGAAAAAAATAGTGCTGTCATGTGACTTGATAGTTTTATGATACTTTTTTTCGGTACTAATGGTGTGAAATTAAGTGGAATCATGCTTATCTTTTCAAAGCCTTGGCTGGATACAGCAGGAAAATGTCAAAGTTCAGTGGAGAGTCTGAGAGTCTTTGCACAAATCTCTAGACATATCTCTGCCTGAAATAAGCAGGAAAATTATTTGTATTACACCATTTTCCCAGCAAGTAAACAGATAACCATGTGGCTTCTAAAACAGTTGTGTCTAAATGTGATGATGATGAATGGTTGAAGATGTTGAAACGTAATTGATGCTGCAATGGGAGGTGCTTATAGAGTTGGAAGCATTACGACCTTTTGTGCAAGGACTTCTGATAAACACCTAGAAACAATAGAAACTTTATTATCAGTATTTCCAATAAATAACAAAAAAAAAAAAAAAAAAAAAAAAAAAAAAAAAAAGGTTGCTTAATTCACTCAGGCATTTGTTAAAATTGTGAAAAAGTAAAATTCGTCACAACCATTGGTCTAGGTCAACAGAAAACTCAAAAACCCAAATTTATCCCACTTCTAATTAGCTAAAACAATTAAATAATTTAGAGATGAAAAAATGAATACGAGAATGACAAAATCAAACCGAACTAAAATATAGACATGGTGTTCTATGTCTGCCTAAGTACTCTGTAATGGAACTAATCTGAGGTTCACTTCAAAAGATCTGACATTTTTCTGAAGTTAAATGCAATGAACCATTATAAGTTTTTTTCTTATAATGCAGTTTTAAATGAAGCAATGAAGCATTTTGTTCTAACTTTGAAGAAAACTCTGGGAGTACATAAAGAAACTGGCAGATTCTTCCTTAACACATTATTTGCTTGATTTTACTTAAATTACACAAGCACAGCAAGTTAGAAATAAAACACAAGAGTTCTCAACTATTTATAAGTGATGATCCCATTTGCTTATTCCTAAGTTTAATTTCCAGAAAGCAATAGAAATAGTGTGTTAACACAGCATTTTACTAATAGCTGAAAGTGTCACTTAGATGGCTTTATGCTTGATATATATTTAGTGCATTTTCAAAATGGTATGTGGGTGTCTGATAAGACTAATGGTGAAGTAGTACTGAATATGAATAAGAGTATAGGAATCTGGCCTTATAATGAAAAAACAAGTGAAGGAAAAGTAGTTCTCCTACACATTATCCTCAAAATATCCTTTATGGCTTTCAACAAGAATGTTTCATATATGTGTGTATATATATGTACATGCATACAAGTAAACGTATTCATCTGCCTGTATTCGATATGCACCGCAAAAAATGGCATCAGATAAATTTGCCTACATGGTATAAACCTGTTAGTTTTCCATGTCACAGAAGTAGAGTAACAAAGTATGGTAACAACAAGGGTATCATCCAAGTTGCCTTTAAAAATAAATAAATAAAAAATAAAAAATAATAATAATAAAAAAAAAAAATCTGAAGATGAAAAGTGTTTAATTAGTCAAAAGAACAAGTATAATAACTGTTGTAGTGTAGTTAATAATAGAAGTTATATTAATACCAATTATATAACATATTTAATGTCTAGACTGCAAAGAATGTTGCAATAAGGCTACAATATCATTTACACCATTTAATAGAAATCGAGGTACAGAGAAGTAAAGTGCCTTAGGAACAAGAGAGAGCCAGGAATAACACACAGGTGTCGTGACTTTCAATTTAATATACAACTGTTATGTGCTTTGATAGCTAGTTATTCTGTTTCTGCTGTAACTTTAAAAAGTAATTAAAAGTAGTCTTAAGAATTAATCTTTTAAATTTAATATAATATTTTGTACACTTTAAAAAAAAATCAGAGTTAAAAAAGATTTTCTAAAATAGTTATAAATAATCACAATCAGACAGCTGTTGGCTTATTTTCCCTTTCACTCTGACACCAAGAAGAAAAACAGCTCACCTTATACAATAAGAACATGAAACTGAACATCTAACTTCAAACAGAAATTTCACAGAGTATTTTATTCTGCATGAAGGTTTTTACTTCTTTGCCATGATTTAGAGCTAACTTCACAAATTTTCCCTCTACAGGTCCCACTGTATATACTATAGATACTAAAATTTATTAAAAAAATGTCTCAACTCAACTGATCTTTGTTTTTAAGAAAAAAGTATGTATACCTTCCAACAGTAAAACTGTGTGGTGGTTCAGGATAAATTTATAACACTCTCTGATGAAGAGAGTATAGAAAAGAGCAGAACAATTTACGTAAAATGCTCAAACTATATTTTATCCTACAAAGCAAGTAATTCCGTTTTCACTTCTTTGCTGCAGCAATCTTTAGAGCCTTTTCATTTATCAGGTGCTATTATTCACATTAAAATATCCATTTTTCCTTTTAGGTTTTAATTTTTGGTGACTTATAGTAGCAAACACATGCTGCTTCTCGCAATGTATACATATTCAAAGGCTGATCATGGTGCTTATTTTAAAAGAAATGTTATCCACTGGCAAATCATTCTAATAGAAGCATTCTAATTATTTTTACTTTGCATGCAAAAACATTCTTTTTCTTAATTAGTGATCTATACTAAAGCTCACCAAAATTTTTCTTTATTTTTTTTTTACAAATATATGTTTAAATTTTAAATATGACCCAAATTACCCAATCCACTGTTTTTTCATTTGGTTAAAAGTATTACAGCAGGTGGAATTTGACTACTGAAAAGTACTGTAGTGACTTTGTATGTCACAGGTCACATATTACATTTCTGAGATTAAGACAAATTGGTATATACGTTTTGTATTCAACAGCTAATTATACTTAAGTATAAACTAAATTATTATAAAATAAAACAAAACAAGACAAAACATATACAGTACAGATTTATTATATGCCCTTGTATTGTTTTCCTAAACATACTGTTATTTGACATTTGCAATCACCCATGACATGGCTTTATATGCCTAAATTTATTTTTCTGCTTCACAGATCCCACTTGTGCTCAGCAAGTTGCCTCCAGATTCCAACAAAATGTGTCAATACACAAAATCACTACATTTTTGTTATTCCTTTTCTAATGGCCTCTTTCTTTGAAGTCTGGTTACAATGCCTTACAGGCACTGCCATTATTTGCTTTAGCTATCAAACATTTATAAAATGCAATGAGAAACAGTCATCGTAAGAAAGCACCATCATCTGCTACCATATGAGCTTCTCTCAATATTGTAAAAAGACCACATTACCTATAAATATATTAGTGTTCCACACTAATAAACCTTCACATTGAAAATATCTAGGTCATCCTTTTCACATCACAGAACTGTGAGGGATTGGAAGGGACCTCCAGAGATTATCAGGTCCAAACCCCCTGCCAAAGCAGGTTCCTCAGAGCAAATTGCACAGGTAGGCCTCCAGACAGGCCTTGAATATTGCCAGAGATGGACTCACAACCTCCCTGGGCAGCCTGTTCCAGTGCTCCAACAGCCTCACCAGGAAGTTCTTTCGCATATTGGTGCGGAACTTCCTGTGATCCATTTTGTGGCCATTGCCTCTTGTCCTGTCCCCGCAAACCACTGAAAAGAAGTTGGCCAAACCCCTCTGTCTCCCACACCTCAGGTATTTATGCACATTTATGAGATCCCCTCTCAGTCTTTTCTCCAGGCTGAACAGACCCAGGTGTCTCAACCTTTCTTCATAGGGAAGATGCTCCAGGACCCCTGTCATCTTTGTGGTCCTCCACTGGACTCTTTCCAGGAGATCCCTGTCTTTCTTGTACCAGGGAGCCCAGAACTGGACACAGTACTCCAGGTGAGGCCTGACCAGGGCAGAGTAGAGGGGGAGGATCACCTCCCTTGACCTGCTGGCCACACTCCTTTTAATGCACACCAGGATCCCATTGGCCCTCTTGGCTACTGGGGCACACTGCTGGCTCATGGTCAACCTGTCATCCACCAGGACCCCCAGGTCCTTCTCCTCAGAGCTCCTCTCCAGCAGGTCTTCCCCCAGCCTGTACTGATACATGTGGCTGTTCCTTTCCAGGTTCAGGACTCTACACTTGCTCTTATTAATCTTCATTTAGTTACTTCCTGCCTATCTTTCCAGTCTGTCCAGGTCTCGCTGAATGGCAGCGCATCCTTCTGGCATGCCAGTCACTCCTCCCAGCTTTGTATCATCGGCGTACTTGCTGAGTGTGGACACTATTCCCTCATCAAGGTTGTTGATGAAGATGTTGAACAGGACCAGACCCAGCACCAACCCCTGGGGAACACTGCTAGTCACAGGTCTCCAGCCTGACTCTGCACCGCTGATCATCACCCTCTGAGCTAGTCCAGTCAGCCAGTTCTCACCCCACCTTACTGTCCACTCCTCTATCCCACACTTTCTCAGCTTTGTTAGCAGGATGTCGTGGGAGACAGTATCAAAAGCCTTGCTAAAGTCAAGGTAGATGACATCCACTGCTCTCCCCCCATCTACCCAGCTGATAATGCCATCATAGAAGGCAATGCGGTTGGTCGAGCACAACTTCCCGTTAGAAAATCCATGCTGACTATTTCTCATAACCTTCTCTTTCCAATTGCTTGGAGATGGCATCCAGAACAAGCTGTTCTAACACCTTTCCAGGGAGAGGTGAGACTGACTGGCATGTAGTTTCCTGGATCCTCCTTTTTGCCCTTTTTGAAGATTGGAGTGACATTGGCTATCCTCCAATCTTCAGGCACCTCTCCTGTTCTCCAAGACCTTTCAAAGATGATAGAGAGCAGTTCAGCGATCACCTCTGCCAGCTCCCTCAGCACACGTGGATGCATCCCATCAGGGTCCATGGATTTGGGTGCATTGAGCCCATTCAGACACTCCCAAAGCACACCCTCCTCAACCAGGGGAGAGATCTCCACTTCCCAGACTCTTTCTCCTCCCTCCAGGGTCCAGCAATCCCAGGGGGGAATCTTTGAAGCAAAGACCAAAGCAAAGAAGGCATTCAGTATCTCTGCCTTCTCAGCATCCCCCCCTTACAAGGACACTCCCTTCATTCAGCCAAGGACCCACATTATCCCTAGTCTTCCTTTTACTGTTTACATACTTAAAAAACTCCTTCTTATTTTCCTTTATCTCTTTTGCAAGCTTCATCTCCAGGTGGGCTTTAGTCTTCCTCGTTGCATCCCTGCAGGCTCTAACAACACTCCTGTACTCCTCCCAAGGGGACAGGCCCTTTTTCCACACTTCATAGACCTTCTTCCTTTTGACCTTGTCGATGAGCTTCTTGCTCAACCATGCAGGTCTCCTGCCACCCTTCCCTGATTTCCTACTCTTAGAGATGCACTGATCATGAGCTTGGAAGAAGTGCTGTTTAAATGTTATCCCACTCTCACAAGCACCCTTACCTTCTAGCAAAACAGCTCAACCCCCAGGCAGGTCCCAGAAGAGGTCGAAGTTGGCTCACTGAAAATCCAGGGTAGCAATCCTGCTTTTAGCCTTACTTCTTCCACCAAGTTCCATCTTGAACTCCACCATCTCATGGTCACTGCATCCCAAGCTGCCCCCAGCCTTCACGTCCCTAACAAGCCCATCCCTGCTGGTAAGGACAAGGTCCAGGAGCAGCCCCCGCCTCGTCGGCTCCTCCACCATCTGCGTCAGAAAATTGTCTTAAACACATTGTAGGAACCATTTGGACTGTGTGTGCCTGACCAAGTTGCTTACCCAACAGATGTCTGGATAACTGAATTCCCCCAGGAGAACCAGTGCCTGGGATCACAAGGCTACTTCCAGCTGCTTGTAGAAGGCCTTATCATCCTCCTTCACCTGATTGGGTGACCTGCAGTATACCTCCACTCCAGTGTCCCCCATACCAGCCCACCCCGTAATTCTTACCCATAAGCTCTCTGCTCGTTCTTCACCCTCCCCCAGGTGGAGCTGGGTACATTCTAATTACCCTCTCACATAAAAGGAAACTCCTCCGCCATGGTTCCCTAACCTGTCTTTCCTAAAAAGGACATAGCCCTCAATGACAGTGTTCCAGTCATGTGAGATGTCCCACCACGTCTCCGTGATCGCAATGAGATCATGGCCCTGCGACTGTACGCAGATCTCCAACTCATTCTGTTTATTTCCCATGCTTCACACATTGGTATACAGGCACTTTAGGGAAGCAGAAGGCACAGTTACCCCTGGAGGGAAACAAGACAGTTCCGGATGGGGTATCAGGAGCATTACCTTCTCTGAGGAACCTTGGACAATCCTATGGGACAACTCAGACTTTTTTCCCTACTATCTTCAACAGTGACAGTGGCAACAACATCCCCCAGCTCTTCTCTGTCACATTTAATTCCCCTCCCTTCCCCTGTTGAACCTAGTTTAAAGCCATGGTAATCAGTCCAGAGAGTTTGCTCCCCAAAAAACTCGTGCCCCACTTGCTGAGTCAGTGTCATCAACAGCCCACATAACCAGCTTCTCAAAGGCTTCCCAAGATCAAACTACCCAAAGCCTTGGTCTAGACACCACCCTCTCAGCCATTTACCTGTCCCGTTCTCCTACTTTCTGGGTCCCGGTCACCCATTGGGAGGATAGATGAGAACACTAGCTGTACCCCGATCCCTTCAACATCCTTCCCAGGGATGCAAAGTCCTTTTTAATGTTACTCATTTTCCTTGTTGCAGCTTCCCGGAACCCGGCCTGAATGACAATAACAGCATAATAGTCCTCCGGTTTAATGAGCTGCAGCAGAGCCTTTTTAATGTCTCTGACATGTGCTCCAGGAAGACAACACACCTCCCTGGAGAGGTTATCTGGACAGCAAACAGAAGGCTCAGTGCCCCTCAGCAAGGAGTACCGGGTCACTATGACACTCCACCCTTTTTTTGTGTCACTGGTTTGGATGCAGTGCCCCATCCAGCCCCACTTCCTATGCTTGGTACTTCCTTCGTCCTTGACATCCTTCTCGAGACCTGGGTTTCGACTACTGTCCAGACCCTCATCCTTTTCCTGCCTGAGAGCCTCAAATCTATTGCCCAGGGACACTGTGGGCATTGGGGGCACCGTGGGTGTTGGGGGCAGGTGCCTCCTTCTGCTTCGAGCAGAGATGAGGGTCCAGCCCCTTTCCTCTTGTGGGTGATCAAGTCCTCTGTCCAATAGGTGAGCAGCTGGATCGGCTACTACCCCTTGCAGGGACTTAGGAGGGGGCTGCCGGGCATCAGCAGGGACAGGTTGACACCTATCCATCTCCCTCAGAGTCTCCCAGGAGCTCCACAGGCTGCCGATTTCTTGCTGCAGCCTGGCCATCTTCCCAAGCAGTTCCTTGAGCGTGGCTGAAATTTCAGCATTCTGTGATCAACAATAGGAAGGGCTTTAATACCAATTACCATGTAGATATATACAAATCCAAGTACAGGTAAAGTGTTCATATATGAAACTTGATCATTCTAAAGCAACAGAGGGAAGGTCTCCAAACACAAGCCGTCATCACTAGTTTAGTCCTATTGCTCTTCAGCTTTGGAAGATTAGCATAGGTAATATTATATGAGAATTTGACCAACAGAATGGTGGCATTAAGGGTTTGACAAATGCAAATGGAGAATTCTCCAAACACTACTATTCTGAAATTTGCTTTAGGAGGGCACAATAAGAAAATTCATACACATCCAGTAAGTCCATTTCTCAAAAAAAAAAAAAAAAAGAGGTATAAACATGACATCCATGTCATTGATGAATATCAAATGTGAATAGATTTATAGATGCATAAATTATTCTCATATAAGCCTGTAAGCCTGATGTCTCTCTTATCTTAATTCTGTAATTTAATTAAATTTAGGTAAAACTAATTTTACAATTTTCTTATTTCAGCCTGTGAAAACTTGAATATTTTATGCTGACTATAAGGAAAACAGGTCAAACTTTTCTGAAGTTCTGAAGCAGGGCATTTGCCTTCAAATTTGAAATTTTGAATGCAGAAGACATTAAAATGTTATATCAGACTGCTGTAAATGTGGGAGATGTGTCCATCAGAAATAACCTGTATTAGTTAATTAACATTTGATGTCAAATAATGTTCCAGAATATTATAGCAAAATACATTAAACTCACAGAACCTGTGTTCTTGCTCTTAGATATGTACTTTAGTACTACTTACTATTATATATAGTTATTACTTGTTATAACCATGTTTGACATCAGGTTGTAGTTTTGTATGCCACTGTGCCCTAAGATCAATTTAATTCTTGAGTAGTTACTAAGCATAATACTCTTGTAATAGTTTTCACTTTGCCAATGATGTTACCCTTTTAGAGTAAGTGAGCCCCTCAAGTGATCCCTCCTCATGATCTCATGATAATCTTGTTGAAAGAAAAAGCTGTAAACTAGCTCTTCTCCAGTGTTGTGATAAAAAATACAGAAATACATAATTGTTATCAGCCTCTTTTATTTATTTATTTATTTATTTTCCCTCAGGCAGACTGGTATATTCCATTAAGTTTATTGGTCATCATTGCAATCAATCCATTTGGACTGAAGTATTGAACAAAAATGACAAAACTTTATCACAGGTTGATATAGTTGTGCAGAGATGCCTATCCAGGACTTTGGAACGTTGCTTCTTTCTACCCAGCTCAATAAATTCTCTTCTCAAGAAATATAAAGTAGTATGGTAGACAAAAGTATTTTTTAGGTTAGGTTGGAAGAAAGTGAATAGAATTCATTTGTTTAATTATTTATTTATTGTTATAATGTCAAACTGGCTTTCACTTTACCAGGACTTTATTTTAAATTCTATAATGTAGGCAAAAGTCATTGACTGAATGAATATATAAATTCATAGCTTTCTTGTACAACAGCTTTTTAATGTTTAGTTACTTTGGGTGTGAGTGGCAAGCTCAACTTTTCTGCATGAACATCAGAGGTATTAGATTTCTTGCAGAATTTTCATCTTCAACAGGTCCTAATGAGGTGAATGGTCTTTTTGTGATGTTCATTCCCTGAAGTACACTGCTGTTTCCTGAAAATATTAAAACCAAATCAAAACAAAACAAAACAAACAAACAAACAACAACAACAAAAAAATCACCAACACCAATAAAACTTTTACCTCAGTTTAGCGAAATTTAGTGTTTGTATCCTGCTCACAAATAATGACTGCCAGAAGACAGCCAAAAACAGAATGTGCAAAGCAGGTGGCTGAAGTTGCATCAAATATCATCGATCAACTCCATGATAATCCTTGTGTCAACTAATAATTACATCAGTCTGTCATGGCTATGATTGATTATGGCTCAGCTATTGCCAAGTGTAAACATTTATGAAAATAAGAAACAAAATAAAAATATAGCTAAAATGGGACAAAACACAAAAACAAACAAACAAAAAAAAAACACAATCCTAAGGCATGGTACGTAAAGCCAGGATGACTGCAGATAACAAATATCATTATTTTTGCACAGAAAATGAAGAACTGAAATAACTACCAAAAACCAAAACCATCACAGCAAATAATAAAACATGCTATATAATACAGTGGATTGGGAATGTCTGCATCTATTATAGTTTTGGCTGAAGCAGAGTTAATTTTCTTCTTAGACCTTTACACAATGCTGTGGTTTGGATTTTTTATGAAAATGTTTTGGGTTTAAATTGCAAGGTTTTGGTAGCAGGGGGGCTGCAGACATAGCCTCTGTGAAAAGAGACCAGAAACTGCCCCATGTCAGGTTAGGGCCAGTTTCAGCTGCCGTTAAAAGGAACCCACCACAAGTCAGAGCTGAGCCAGTGAGAATCACTGATTGTGCTTATGTGACAGCAGATTTAAGAAAGGGGTGTGTGTGTGGCGGGGGGGAGGGGGGGGGGGGGCGGCGGGGGGGGGAGGGAATGCTGTACAACAGCAGCTGGGACAGCAAGGAATGAGAAATAGCCCTGCAGGCACCAAGGTCAGTGAAGAAGAAGGGGGAGGAGGCACTCCAGGCATGCAGCAGCAGTTCTCCCCATGGCCTGTGGAGAGGCCTCTGGTGGAACAGGCTGTCCCCCTGCAGCCCATGGGTCCCACATGGAGCAGATCTCCACACTGCAGCCTGTGGAGGAGCTCCCGGTGGAGCAGGTGGATGTGGCCTGGAGGGGGCTGTGGCCCATGGAGAGCCCCTGCAGGAGCAGGCCCTGGGCCGGAGCTGCAGCGTGTGGAGAGGAGCCCGCGCAGGAGCAGGGGGTCTGGGGGGAGCTGCTTCCCATGGGGCACCCATGTTGGAGCATTTTGCACCTGATGGATGTACCCTTTGGTACTGACCCATATCTACAGCAGTTATTATTGAAGAACTGCTGCCTGTGGGACGCCCATGCAGGATCAGTTTGGGAAGGACAGCATCCCATGGGAGGGACCCCATGTTTGAGCAGGAGCAGAGAGTGACCATGAAGGAGAAGCAGAGACGAAGCACAGGGACTGAGAGCAGCCTCCATTCCCCATTCCCCCATGCCACTCAGGGATAGGATGCAGAAGAGTGTACATCGCGGGGAAAGGTTTTTAGTTTGGTTTTAGATTCTCACTGCTCTAGTCTTCTAGTGATAAGCAATAAATTATATTAATCTCCCTATGCTGAGCCTGTTTTGCCTGTGACAATAACTGTTGAATGATCTCCCTGTCTGTATCTCAAACCTCGGCATTGTATTTTCTCCCAATTTTCCTTTAAGGAAGGACAGTGAGAAAGTAGTTGTGGTGGAGTTCAGCTCTGTATTAGAGTAAAACCACCACAGAAAACAGTGGTGATAACACATCAGTGTTTTTAGTTGTTGCAGAGCAGCGTCTACACAGACCTGAAGACTTCTGCTCCTTATGCAGCCGTGCCAGAGCAAAATCTGTGGGAACTCCAGAAGCTGGGAGGGGACACAGCCAGGGCAGCTGAACCAAACAGACCAAAGAGATATTCCATAACATATGGTACCATGTTCAGCAACAAAAGCTGGGATAAGGGAGGAAAGGGAGGACATCTCTAGTGATGACATTTGTCTTCCCAAGAAACTGGTACCGTGATGAGCCCTGCTTTCCTGGAAAAGTCTGAACATCTGCCTGCTGATGGGAAATAGCAGATGAATTCCTAGTTTTGCTTTGCTTATGTGAGTGTCTTTTGCTTTATCTAGCAAACTAGCTTTATCTTAACCCATGAGTTCTCATACTTTCACCTTTCTGACTATCTTCCCTATCCCACCTGGGGAGAGTGAGCAATCAGCTGTGTGGGGCTTGACTATCTGCTGGTGTTAAAACACAATCCTAGTTGTACCTGCAAAAGAGTAGCTATTGCTACACCTTTAATTTCCTTTTCTTCCTTCTTCCTCTGTAAACTGTTACGCTCAATATAACAGCCTAAGATTCTTCATCTTTGTCTCCAAATCTTAGTCCAGGTTAGATGTTTTTTCATCCATTCAGATAACTATCTACCTCTTCCAGAAAAGGGAGTGTCAGGTAATGAGTTATGCAATTAGACAATTCAAACATAAATACAGCTATCTTATATTATTTGTTTCAGTTACATGAAATAATTCTTATTCATTTTTTCAGCTTTTAAAAGCTCTGCCAACCTCTCAGCTTTAAGTTACTGCTAGCTTCTGCTGATCTAAGTCAGAACAAGCCACAGAGTTTTATCTCAGAATGCATCCTAAGCTGAAAATATATACAGGAAAGATGGAGGGAGGACCTTTTCAACAAAATAATAATAATTGCAGTTCAAATCAGAAAGATTAAAACATTTGTGCAGGTAAGCAGTGACCTAAAGATAGGTTTGGAATCTATATTTATAAATAATCATATATTGGAACTATTTACCAGTAAAAATGTTATGGAGGTATGTTTCAGGATCCATCACTGAAAGAATAATGATACATGTCCTGACCTGATATATGAAGAGGTTCTAGTTTTCCCTGAAGCCAACAGAAAGCTTTTCTCTGAGTTCTCTAATTTGTAAATTATTAATAATAAATTATTATTATTATATTTACACTACCTCAAAAGGTAATGTAAAAATGTGAAAATAAACTTGAAATCGAGGAAAAGAAAACTAATGAAATGAAGTAAATGAAATATTTATAGTTGAATGGTAAGAGAGATGAGAATTTATTTTTTGCTATTAAATATTATGCTAAGAGATGGAATTTTGTTCACTTAAATAGCACTCTCTGCTATTTTAGCTTTCAGGTCAAACCCTAAAATTTGAGCCTACTTGTTAGTTCCACTGACTTGATTGGCACTAATAGGACTCTGCTTGTAACTCTGCTGAGTTTAATATGGAAGTTTAATGTGAAATTTATTAATTCAAATATGTCTTTCTTGAAGAAAGCACACTGTTCTGACAAGTCTTTTTTTTTCTTCTGTTTTGTTACTGGCAGGTCTATTAGCTTTTGTTTTCAAGGTTCCCAGAAAGATTGATTTTTTGGCCTAGTTTTCAGGTGCTTGTTATTTATTAAGATTTTACCCAATTACTTTAAGAATTACCTCAAGCTGAAATTTTGATGATTTTTTTTTTTAACTTCTAGCTAAAGTATTTCAGCTACTTCATGAAGCCAAGGGAAAATACAGTATTTTTGAATGTTAATAGAATTCTGGCAATCTGTTCTTTGGAATGCTGTTATAACACCAAAGCCATAGGATAGGGACTTGAAATTTGGCAGGGAACTGACTTTTGCATAATGGATTTCCTTTTTGCTGTTCCTGTGAAAATCTGTCCTTGTTTGACCTAGTTATAAGCTTTAGAAAGACTGTGATGTGCATGTTCTTAGAGACTTGTTGAAGGTTAAGTGTTCAAATTTCTGTAAGTTTCCCTAAGCACTCTAAAGCCTCCCACAACTATTAGATATGTCTAAGCTGCCACCTGCCATCTGGCCAACCATTACAGGTACAAATCCATTACTTTCCCTCTAGTGGCCATTCTGGGTGAATGAAGAGAAAGAAATCAGGAGAAATCAAAGCCTTGTCTTTTCTATGCAATTTCCTGTTGTCAAAGAGGTGCAGAGAAGCACAATTCCAATTTAGAACATACCAATTCCTAAATGAAAATTTGCAGTCCTACAAGTCTACTGTCAGCTGCAACTTGACTTTGGAAAGTTCTAACTAAGGTTCAGTGTTTGACAGACATTTGTGCTTTATTCAGTTTCTTTAACTTCAGTTTTCTCTTCTGAGACACTTTGTAGAATCTGAGACACCTGCACAAGGAAGGCAGGTGCAACAGAAGACAACTAGGAGAACTGTACCGTTCCACTTTGGCATGGAAAGCCAGATGGAGACCTTACTACTCCTAAATAAAATATATATACGTAGAGAGAGAGAGAGAGAGAGAGAAGATATATATATAGAGAGAGAGAGAGAGAGACAGATCAGGAATTAAATCAACCTGCTACAGTTGGGAACATTCAAGACAGTCCTCAAATGGATAGATCTAAGTTGTTCCGTTCTTATAATTTGGATCACGATAACATCAGGATCTCTCTACCTAAACTGACGGATATGGTGTTAATCCAATAGACATTCTCAGAGAAAGCTTTATAAAGAGAAGAGAATGTTATTGATTGTAGTGGTTTTACATGGCAAGGTTTTGGTAGCAAGGGGCCCTAGGGGTGGCTTCTGTGAGAAGAATCTAGAAGCTGCCCCATGCTAGGTAAGGGCCCTGCTGCTGACCAGGGACGAGACAACAAGCGATGTTGTTTGTGCCTCTGTGACAGCAAATTTAAGAAAGGGAAAACAAAACAAAACAACAAACAAACAAACAAACAAAAACAAACAAACAAACAAACAAAAACTGGGAGAGTGAGAGGAGTGAGAAACAGCCTTGCAGGTGCCAAAGTCAGTGAAGAAGGAGGGGGAGAAGTACTCCAGGCGCTGGAGCAAAAGTCCCCTGTGGCCTGTTGTGGCCTGTGGAGAGGATCATGGTGAAGCAGGCTGTCCCCTTGCAGTCCATGGAGTACCACGGTGGAGCAGGGTTCCACGCTGCAGCCCATGGAAGAGACCATGGGGGAGCAGGTGGATCTGCACTGATGGAGGCTGTGGCCTGTGGAGGACCCCCACCAGAGCAGATTCTGGGCTGGACCTGTAGCCTGTGGAGAGGAGCCCATACAGGAGCAGGTGACTTGGCAGGACCTGCTGCCCGTGGGGGACCCATGCTGGAGCAGTTTGCCCCTGAGGGATGGACCCTGTGATATGGAGCCATACCTGGAGCAGTTCTTGAAGAGCTACTGCCTGTGGGAAGCCCACGCAGGATCAGTTCAACAAGGACTGCATCCCGTGGGAGGGACGCCACAGCACAGGGGACGAGAGTGACTGTGAAGGAGCAGCAGAGACAAAGCACTATAGACTGACCACAACCCCCATTCCCCCATTCCCCTGCGCCACTCAGGGGGAGGAGGTGGAAGAGGGTGGATGGGGAGAAGACGTTTTTGGTTTCTTTTCTTTGTTTCTCACTTCTCTAGCTTGTTAGTAACAGGCAATAAATCTTACCGTCTCCCTATGCTGAGTCTGTTTTGCCTATTACAATAATTGTTGAGCAATCTCCCTGTCCTTATTCAGTCTAGTTTGTCTTGCTTGTACTATGCCCGCATGAAATTTTATTGACCAGTCAGGTTTATCCTCATTGCTTGTACAGAACAGGTCATAAAATGGGCTTAATAATGAAGTGCTGTTGGGACTATCACAGCAAATTTTAAAAATTATTGACACACACTGCTAAGGTAAAGTAAGGATTGAAGAAAGAAGGCAGAATATGTTTTTATTCAGAAAGAGACATTCACTTGCATTTGTTTGTCATGTTAAAAACTTTAAGGAAATCCCACCTATATTGAAATAACTTTTGGTTCAAGTATATGTAGGCTAGACTGAAATGGCTAACATTTTATTCATTATCGTGCAGTCCTGTAAAACTGAATTACTCAGTTCTGTTTACTTTTGAGTAATATCTGAGTGTTATCAGCTATACATGTATATGACAATATTACTAGTGTTCTGACTACTTCTGTTTTAATTTGTTTTGCTTTGTTTCTGGTGTCATGTTCTTCAGTGTTTTCACTGAGGTATTGTTTTAAAAGTTTTGAGTGCTATGTGAAGTCTTTCATCTGCTTGGTACCTGTGTCTGTACTATTCATTTCATGCATTTATGCAGTCCAGAAAAGTACATGTAAGAAAATACATTTCTCTTGCTATTCTGTGTATTTGGGGAAGTGATGTGCTTTCAATTTTATTTGATGATCCAAATTTTGTATGCTGAGTATAAAAAATACTACATTAAAACATATGCTTATTCTTAATATAGATATGTTTGGGTGCTATGATTAGGATGTCAGTAATTTTTAATTTTTCATAATTTATTCTTATTAAACCAATGAAATTACAATAGGACCATTCGACAAATTAAAACAATATTGTATGAACATTTCAAACCCTTCAAAGTCTTTCTTCCTTTACATACTCATACCTTCTTTTGCTGCATTCAGTATACATTGACAGCTATTATCTCCAGTGCTGTCACTTTACAAAAGTAGCAGTCTAGAAGACTGTTACGGATTCTGTGAGTATTCCTATGCTTTCATGGGATTAGTTTTAGCTATACTTCAATTCAAACTTTGGCTACATCTGAAATGTTGAAGGCTTTGATTTTGTTTGAAGGGATTTGAACACTGCTTTCTCTTAAAATCTTCTTTCCAACAAAGAATTAAAGGTGGAAATATCTACCTTAAACGTTTAAGTGATGATGGCAGCTCTTACCTGCTTAAGAATAAAAATTCAGAAAGGTCACCCAGCTATCCATCACAGCAACATTTTTCTTAATATATTCAAGGGTCCAGAACTATTATTTCACAAAAGCCTACTAGAGTCATGATAACCATAGTGCTGTGCAAACTACTCCAAGATGGCTTTGCATTTCACAGGGTAAATGACTTAAGAAGTCTTTGTCCTGGAATCTGAAATAGATTGTTTTTATTTCCATAAAACTAATCATTTGAATGACACACTGAAGTACTCTGAGTACATCGAAATATTGTAATTGTATTCTAATTGTTCAAACTATCAAAACTTTTGTAGAGGTTTGTAAAGTTTCTTCCATAGAAGTTAATGTGCCAGATTCCTTGTTTGTAATTTCATGGCATAACATGCTGATAATAGGAGTGAAGATGACAATATTAGATTGTATTTGGTTTTGCTTATTTGCTTCTCTGTGTAGATTTACTATTGTATATTCTTTTGTTTTAGTGTCTTATCAGTTGAAATGATTTCATTTTTTTCTGTAAGTTTGTCCATTTAACTGCCTTGCCATGCAGGTCACTTATAGAAGAAATTTAAGTCTTCTACTTAATAATAATAATAATAATAATAAATTGTTGCCAGTAGGTCTTTACATTTTTTCATTAGTTAATCCTGGAATTTTCCAGGGTTACTAAATTGATATATTTAAATCTTCGGTAGATCCTCACTGAATTCCCACAGGACAAATTTAAGTTCTTAAAAAAATAAGAGGAGTACATGTTTCTCAGAGAAGAAAAAAAAAGAAAAACAACAACAACAACAAAAATTTCCACAACATTTACTTTAGTAGACTTTATTTCAGTAGATGTTAGAATATTTTAAAATAAAACAATTTTAATTTGTGTTTCTACAGTGCTTCTACATCAGGGTTTGTAAATATTAGTCCTATGGTCAATAAACAACCATATTCTTACTTTAAAGATATGTTACTTTTCTCCACAATCAGAACAACACTGAACAGAAACTGCAGATTGTTTCCTTAACCTCTAAAAATGATTGAGTTGAACACCACACATAAGAACAATTAAATGTCATAACCTACTCATTAGTGGGAGGAATAAAAAGAAAAAAAATAATCCAAAGAATATAAATGAATATATATAATTGTGCATGCTCTTGCTCACCACATGCATCTTAGGAGTTACAATGCCACAGTTAAGAATAAGTAATGAAAAGGAAAAAAAGGACAGAAAGCTGAGCTGAACTCTGTGAAGTTCAAATATGCAACCCTGCTTAGCTCTGGAAGTGAAGTGACATTGACTTGTGTGAAAATTTGCATAATGTAGGAAAGCTTGTTTCTTATCTTCACACAGTTGTGTTTGTTCTGGAATGGTCAACTCCAAGTAACATTTCAAAATATATGCAAAGAAGGGCTGCTCTTGAACCTCTATAATTCCATATCCATTTGGAACACACATCAGGGGGATTGTTAAACCTCTGACTCTCCCATAACACTGCTTACATTTCAATGATCAACTTGTAAAGTATGTACATGGACAAAAAATCAAATAAGTTTAGAATAAATGGGAATTACTAAAGAATGCATTCACATGTTTGAGGGCAAATCATGTTTTGATACAATGTTATACTGTGCTAATTATCTGTTGACAGCATCATATATGTTGGAAGGGCTACTTCAGAAAGCACAGATGTGTGATAGGCAAACAACCCTATTTTTGTGGTGTCTATACTTTTCTAGTATAACATAACATTTGTTGTCTGTTCATGTGGAATCTACAAAGAACCATGAAGCTGGAGATATGATCCGTAACAGTAGCTATCTCACAGTCCTGAAATAGTCCTATTACTTTAGTACTAATATTATTATTAGTACTAATATTTATTACTAATAGTCCTATTACATCTTTTGTCTTACATTTTATGACAGCAAAGTACACTTAAGATTTGAAGAATGACTGCTAATGATAAAATTGTTTTTGTTAACACCCAAGTTGCATAGAATTTTACTAAATCCATGAAAAAAAAAAGTGAAAGTGAATACAGCAGCAAAACAATAGTAAGATATGACATTCATTTTGTTTACCCTCCCTGCTTCAGTTGAAATACTCAATATTCAAGGACTCTAATTTTCAAAAAGTTGAGTAATCCAATTTCACTCATTCATTGTAAGTACCACATTAAAAGTAACTTAATCTTGGGCCAACGAGGCTCTTAGGCATTAAGAGATTTTTAAATATTCTCTTCTATGGTGTCTAAGTCATTGTAAGTTTAAGGCCTTTATATTTATCTAGTGTAATTTCTATGTTGTAAACTTGGGATAATATTTTACTTCTTTCTGTACAGCACTATTATGTGAACACATACATTAGAGAGGAAGGTTATTCTCATTCTTCAGCAGTGAGAACAATACAGCTTTAGCACAGGTGGCTCAGAGCCAGCTTAACTGGAAACAAGCTAAGGGACTCAGAGTTATGTACCAAATATAAGAAGACATCTGTACAATGATGCTTGAAAAATATCTTCATACCACTTTTTTTATGCTATGATTCAGAAAACTATAAAATCACATGGAACCATTTAACATCTGGTTGAATTATTACACTGTGACTAATGTTATTAAATAAAAATGAAAACTTTTCATGAGATCTTTCACACTTTTCCAATTTTTACTATTTCTATAGTAAAAAATTAACTATTATTAAGTTTTCCTTTATTTCCTGAGCATCTTCTGCTGCAGAATATGAATAAAAAGATTTAACTTTGAAGATTTTAACTTTGAAGCCACCTATGAGAAGTAATGGGCAAATAAAAGCGCAGGCTGCTTTTGTTTCCATCTTTGTACGATTGTTCATGGAAAGATGAAATAAGTGAAATGAATCAATCATATGCTGTCACCATTATTGGCCAAGTCCTGATGACATTACCTTGAAGTTAAGCTTAGAAAACCTCTCAGAATATTACAGCTTTTTTTTTTTTTTCCTTTCCCCCTCCCCCCCCCTCCACATGCTAACTTCTTTTTCTCTCTCTCTACTAACAAACTTCCAGTTTTGTATACACACAAAAACAGCCTTAATATCTTTTCTTCAGAATGTGAGTATAGGAACTCTATGCATTTCACAGAAATAATGCTACTAAAAGTAGCTACAGAAAGTATTTGTCATGTACAAATACTGGGATCAGATATAGTTGCCATAGGCAAATCTGAATATATTCGAATATATCTGAATATATCATTTATAATGAACGGTCATTGTAAAATGAGGCTTAACATAATCTCACATGATAGCAAGTGGTGTGGTACAATTTCAGGGCAGTCCCTGTTCATCACGGTCAGGAATCTACATGTACATGTCACACCTCTTATTCAGTCTGATTTGACAGGTTTGCTTTATGTAGAAACCTAACTACAGGGTAGGAAGAGTGATGTGGTTTGGGAACATGATGAGAGACACATCTGGACCTAAGAACCCAGAAGCATCTTTATTTCCGGTTATATAGTAACATGTAGCCAGAAAAGATTAAAAAGTAAGTCAACTGAGGATAGTTAAACAAGCTTTTCTTACAAAGTTGATTGTTATTACCCACAATTTGAAAACCAAGAAAGGAAGATAAGCAAAATTAAATCAAGAAATTGTGAGAAAGGTAAAACATGGAAGTCATGTTCTCTAGAGAAGATAAGAAGAGAAATATTCCTACCTTTAATTTAAATAAGGTTATTATTGGCCTGCTTCCTATATCCCCAGTATATAAATTTTCCATTTAGGCTTCTTTCTCCTAAAATTCACAGAATTTAAGGGGTTGGAAGGGACCTCGAAAGATCATCAGGTCCAACCCCACTGCCAAAGCAAGTTCCTTAGAGCAGGAACTTGAATGAACTTTAATTCCTTTAATGAAGAAAGGAAGAAAATTAATTCTGTTCTAACTGAAACCAGGACACCAACTTAAGATGTCCTTGCATGTTAGATGTTGTAACCCTTACAGCATTTATTTTGTTATCACTACTGCTGTCTATTAAGCCATGAGAAAGATAACAAGCGTTAACACAATCAATAGGTATACTTTTCCACATATATCATGCATTACAAATGTAAGCAGTAGTCAACTGATATTCCTGGAGTTAGAAGACACAGAGGATTAACAAGCCTGTGACCTGATTTTCATCTACACTCAGCTGATAGAGCATGCCATTGTGCTTGTGTCAAATTTACTTAAACTGAAACAAAACATTTTTTAGGGCTACTTCACACTGAGAAATGATGCAAATGAAAACAAACCTTCAGGTCACATCAGCATAGTATGTTTTTTGTGAGTCCTGACAACAGTTAAATTCACAGAAATTTAGAGGAAGTTACAGAAATTCTACCCAGTGTACCTAAGTGAAAAATACTACTTATTACCTCAAAGCCTATTTTAAAATTTCTGTGTATGTAAGCTAAAATATAAGGAATATAGGGAACATGATGCAGATTGAGGTCTCACATATATATGTGAATGATTGAAGTTAGGTGTAAGCTTAATAACTTTTTTTTTTTAATTTTATTTTGCTTCTTCATTTTGTAATGTTTTGATTTCCAGCTCCTGAAAAGATGGGCAAGTGAAGCCTTATGGACACTTCAAAAAAACACCTCATAAATAGTCCAAATTGGAAACCTACAAATAGAGCAGAGAAGTTAAGGATCATGCACCATTGATGTAGGTGGTCAGAATGCTATTTGAAAAACATCTTTCCATCTAATATTATATGAATTTGGAAGGATTAGTTTGGACTGTAATGTTTGTTGTCTAGCATACTTAAGATATTTTTCAGAATTCTGCTGGATTTTTTTTTTTTAATTTAGAATAGAAGGAAAAATGTATACAAATGTAAAAAAAAAAAAAAAAGTATAAAAATGTATAAAAACAAACTTTTGAATTCTACATATGTAGAATTCTACATATCTTATTAAATAATCGGTGACTTAAATATTTTTGAAAGTCAGATTACCTGAATATTTCCAAGATAATAAAATATTTTCTCTTTGGGTAAATCTAACCTTCAGAGAAAAATATGAAAAAACTGTAAACAGCAATATGTTTCAGTCAGTGTATTGAAGTCTGAGTATCTGCTAGGGACAACTTTAATATTAGCAAATTAAATGGACCTTTCTGAAAAGCCCCTGTATATACACAGTCTAATTCACCTGAGCTGTGAAAGGAGAACCCTTTGATAAGGAAAAAAAGTTGTTATGTTTGTAACAAGTTCAATGTAAAAAAGTCTATTTCACTATTTCTCACTTGACT
This sequence comes from Anas platyrhynchos, assembly GCF_047663525.1. Taxonomy (NCBI): domain Eukaryota; kingdom Metazoa; phylum Chordata; class Aves; order Anseriformes; family Anatidae; genus Anas; species Anas platyrhynchos. Next base: position 159,367,457 of record NC_092587.1, on the reverse strand, counting down.
CACTCAACTGACAGTTGATTATCTAAAACAAAGGCCACACTCCAGTACCCTTTGTGTTGAGATAAAGACAGCTGTCTTCGTAACGGTTATGGTCAGTCACAGCCTGTGCTATTCTCTAAGCTTAACTCTACTAAGTCTTCTTCCTTTTTTTAGGTGTTTATTAGTCAGTGGCACCTACACAGCCTAAAGTCATGGGTGAGTTTTGATGAAAGATATGTAGGAAGATAACCATAACCCTCAGTTATGTTTTGAGGACACAACTATGTTTATTCATCATACATATAATGCCCGTGCCTGATTGCTTTTCAGATGCAGATCATGGTCACCAACATTTACAATTTTATAAAACAACCTGTGAATTACATGTCTAAACTCCTGTTACAGACAATGGAAGTATAGAACAAATTATGATAGCCTAAACATAGACATCTCTTTCATTTTAAATCCCATAGGTGTTTTTCTGTATCTGCCACACAAACAAATATTTCACTAAGAAAGCTTCCTAAGATCTTCACGTCTTTCATGGCATCTCAAATGTTAGCCAGTGCCTTTTGAGAGCAAGTGACTCATGTCCCTAGTCAATACAGTCAGTAGAACTGGGTATGCATTTCTGCTTTCCTTGAATTTAGCACCCAAATCTGGCCAGCAGAACAGTTCTCCATACTCCACTAACTGTAATGAGTCACAAATGAGGGAGGGTAGCTTAAGAGGATCTCAAACTGTATCACTTTTATGCTTAAAAATTTGAAATAAAGCTTCCTCAATAAGAAAGTAAAGCTTATATGTTGATTACCTTTCCTCAATATGAAATTATTTTTACAAAACGTAAAGCAGAGTCAAATTTCTATACTTGCAAGAAATGTAGTTTTCAGTTTCCAAACTGATTGCATTACATGTTTAGGAAATGTTTTGCTTGTTTGTTTATTTGGTTGTTTCTATTTTGTTTTTATTTGTTTTCTTTAACAATTTACCAATATCGCTACTGTCACTGGCCTCTCAATATTCATTTTGTCCTTATTTTTATGAGGAAATTTTCAAATCATATTTCAGAAGCAGATACATGACATTAATACCAGCCCTTTGCTGTACTATGAACGCACTTAAACATCTATTTTGCTGTCATATGAATATTCTTACTGGAGAATTTGTGATGCATAACATGCATAACATTAGATATGTTTAAAGATATCATCTAACCAGAAACTATGTCAATTAATTATGATTACAATAAAGAGGAATGCCTTTGTAAAGGTGAATTTCACCTTGACTTGGAACATATGTTTCAGTTTGGTAATAGCAAGCTTGTCTGATGCTCACTGAAATTTTCTTGGGTAATTTTCCACTTTCATTGAACTCACTGAACTTCCTCCAAATCATTGGCAGGACTTTGTATTGCTTAAAATAGAGGATCATCACCGATGTCCACTAATTTAATTCAGATATATCTGCAGAAATGAGGAGTATTTGTCCTTGATGTGAGGCTTTAAATTGAACTGAGAGAGGATTAAATGTGATCCAGACACTATTTCAAAAAGAAATAACACTGAACATCAGATTTTCAACTAACGTTGAAAACTGTAGTAAGATAAACTGTAAAGCAACATATTACATTGCATTTGCTAGTGATAATATCACTGGGGCCAGGGCAACCACTTGAGTTATAGCTGCAAAGCTCATATGGAAATAAATTCTACTGGAATTATAAATAATCTGATATATTGTTTAAGAAAGGCAGCTACCTATATAAAACCTGTCTCATAGTTATAAATAATCCTGTCTTATACAAAGTTCTGATGCATTATCTATCCACCTACATAAGTTGTAGTTTTGACTTCATTTAAGATCTTTATTGCTTGGACTAAATGTTTCATCTCAAAACCAAGAAGTTATGTCCAAGAATCAGCTTTGTTCAGTCAAAGATGCAGTAACGAAACCGTTTGGCTTTCTGCAGATCGCCTGTATGCTTTTGCAGTGATATATTGTCTCATTGCACTGAGCTAAAGAAACAGAAGTATTTTATTGAGTATTCAGTTTAGCAATCATAGGGCTTTCCATTTTGGTAGTTAGACTACGGCAGATTAAGAATAAGAGAACTACAGAATCATCAAGGTTTGAAAGGATATCAGGAGATCTCTAGTGCCGCTTCTACTCAAGAAAAGGTCAACAATGAATCCAAACCAGGTTGTTAGGACTTTATCAAGCTAGGTCCTGAAAACCTCCAAGGACAGTGATACCATAATTCTGCATCCATACACAGAAATGCAGGTCCTCCTGTTTATTTTCCAACCTATGTACATTTGTGTACTGCACTTGAGATAGGCCACCTTCTGGTCTATTTTATTTTTCAGAAGACCTCACCTGCTCCCATCGCTCTGCCCCATGTACCCTCATCTTACCTTCCTTCACATAACTGCAAGCTCTTATCACTATCTGCTGATGTGTCTAGTTAAGGGCTCTAAGCAACATCCTGGATCCTTTGTGTAGCTCAGCCTCTTGCTTTTGCAGAGTCTCTGTGAAGGTCACACAAACCTCCCACTTATCCTCCCTGATGCTATGCAGTCTCCCCTCAATGGTGGGGCTACCATCCACCCCCATCATGCCCTGCTCCAGGGACAACAACCAGACACAAACCCTGGGAAGCTGCATCGTCCTTCTGAAACTTTGCTGGGCCCATGACTTCCAACATGCCGAGGTGCTTCCTCCAGCTAAGGCTGGGCACTGATCCTGGTGAGAGCACCACCATCAATATACTTTCTCACCATGTCTGGAACAGAGTTTCTGGATCTCCTTTCCACTCATTGCCAAGCAATATGCCCTGCAAACAGACAAAGTCCCTGGTAGCTCTCCATGCTTGCTGGTCTCACTCAGTAGGTAACAGGTATCCCAATAGGTATCCCCACTATAGGGGAACAAAAGATCATTCCTTTGTCAGCAGGCAGTTGTTTAGCAAACAAACAAAGGAAATAGGAACATAGGCAAATCAGACTCCTGGGTCTGTATTTTACAATGCACAAACTAGAAAATTGTCTTGATTGCCTTTATTATTGGCTCTTTATCTTAATTTCAGAAATAGTTTAGCATTGTGATTTACAACTAAAGGACCATGAATATAAAAAACTTTTCATAATGAGTAATTAGACAAAAAATATCCGAGGTGAAATGTATGCTTCACAAAATCAGAATTACTGAATATTTTAAAGGACACAGAAAAGAGATCCAAGGGCTTCAAAAGAGCTTTATTCCTCTATCAGTTTTATAGGATTATTTTGGCACATATTCAAGTGATGACTAAGGTAAATCTTCCTGCCAGCATACAATTTCCTGTCAAATTAATTATTGCTCTAGATGATTGTAGGTGAGGTAGATAGAAATGTCTGTTTTTCATTTTCCTGAAATATTCATTTTTATGGCCATATTTTCCAGTGTTTAGAATTTTGCCAGGTTTCAAGCATTTGGGGTGAAATGGTACATGCATGCTAACACTTGCTGACAGATATTTAATAAAGTTTCAATTAAACACCCCAAACCTTTTTTTCCAGAATATAGTCTGGGAAAAGTGTAGTAAGTTGCTATTATGTATGTATATACACACACACAGACACAAATCTTGTTTTGATTTCTTTAGAGATATTAATGTCTTCCTTTTTAATTTCCCAAGATGGTAATATTGATATCCTTAGCATGTTTTCTATTGTTCAATTAATAGTATCAACGGGTAAGATCTAGAGAAATCTCCAGCTGGCGTCCTGTTACAAGTGGTGTCCCCCAGGTGTTGGTACTGGGGCCTACCTTGTTTAATATGTTTATTGATGACCTAGGTGAGGGGATTGAGTGTACCCTCAGTAAGCTTGCAGACGACACCAAGTCAGGAGGTAGTGTTGATCTGCTTGAGGGTAGGGTGGCCCTTCAGAGGGATCTGGATAGGCTGGACTGCTGGGCTGAGGTGAATGGGATGATGTTCAACAAGGCCAAGTGCTGGGTCCTACACTTTGGCCACAATAACCCCATGCAATGCTATAGGCTTTGCATGTAGCATATAGTCAGAGTGGCTAGAAGTCTGTGAAGAGGAAAGGGACCTGGAAGTGCTGATCGATGCTCAGCTGAACATGAGCCGGCAGTGTGCTCAGGTGTCCAAGAAGGCCAACAGCATCCTGGCCTGTATTAGAAATAGTGTAGCCAGCAGGAGCAGGGAGGTGATCATTCTCCTGTACTCAGCTCTCGTGAAGCTGCACCTCGAGTACTGTGTTCAGTTTTGGGCCCCCTCACTACAAGAAAGATGTTGAGGCCCTGAAATATGTCCAGAGAAGAGCAACAAAACTGGTGAGGGGTGTGGAGCACAAATCCTGTGAGGAGCGACTGAAGGAGCTGGGGTTGTTTAGTTTGGAGAAGAGGAGGCTCAGGGGAGATGTCATTGCACTCTACAACTTCCTGAAGGGAGGTTGTGATGAAGAGGGGGTTGGCCTCTTCTCTCAGATAACTAATGATAGGATTACAGGGAATGGCCACAAGTTGCGCCTGGGGAGACTTAGATTAGGTATCAGGAAAAATTGTTTCTCTCAAAGAGTGGTGAGGCACAGGAACGGCCTGCCCAGGGAGGTGGTGGAGACACTGTCCCTTGTGGTGATCAAGAAGCACCTGGATAATATGCTACGAGATCTGATTTAGTAGCTTAGTACATAGTATTGGTGATAGGAGGACAGCTGGACTAGATGATCGTTTCCAACTTTTTGTTTCTATGATTGTATGATATCCAGACACATTTCAGAATTCTGAAATTGTCAATTGCATTGAATGCATACTCCTTTTTGATTGATCTGCACAAATAAATTTCTCTGAGAATGACTGATCAATTGCTATCCCAGTAATCCAAGCAGTAAATTCAAGTTTTCCTTGAATCACTCATTCTGACTGGACCATTTAAATCAGGATTTATTTATTATTATTATTATTATTATTATTATTATTATTACTATTACTATTACTATTACTATTACTATTACTATTATTACTATTATTAATACTATTATTATTTTTTTATGGTCTGTCTACTAACATCCAGAGTTGAAAACAACAAGAGGAAGAGAGAGAGGGAAGGAAAAAAAAGGCTTTAAAAATTCCACATAGGAATGGGGAAGTGGCATAGATATTATAGCATTCTAAAATTTGACGGAAATAGGAAACTAAATTTTACATTAATTAAATTTTGTTTTATACTGAATCCGTAGGTGGATTCTTTTATATGTTAACCTTGATACAGAAATATACTGAAACAAGTTTTAAATCATACTTTCCATAAAGGTCACCAAGAATAATTTGTTGCTTTAAGTGAAAAAGCAAAGAAAAAAGTCCCTGTTCAGTGTGTTTTGGGATGGGATTTCCTGTTTCCCTGGGAAGACTCAATATGAAATGCAGAATTTATTTTTTCATGTTTCCATTATTTAAATTAAAAGAATAGAGACACTATATGTTTGAAATATTTGATTGGGCATAAACATATGTTTTATTCACTATGTACACACAAGCACTTGTAAGTTCTTCAAAAAAACATGTGTAAAGTAGAAAATATATTTTATTTAGCATTTCCAGCATTTTGGAGATTATTACTGTTTGTTTTTAGATATGCCAAGTAAAGTGATATGTGGTTTCTACAATCTTCAGCAAAATCTGATCTGAGTAATATTATGAACATTACTCAAGAAGAGATTTTCAAAGAAAAATATTTATTTTCTTTTTCTACATTAAATAATGTATAGCCTCATCTCCAGATGGTATCACACAAAGCACTTTGGTGATCTTCTATATTACTTGATGCAAAACTACTATTTTTTGCAGAGTTAGAATTCTATCCTTGACAGACTATAACTCGTAAAATCTTTGTTGTGAAGGAAAACAGAATACTGATAATATGTATATACATATATATATATATATATATATAATGTATATATATCACAGAATCACAGAATTGTCTAGGTTGGAAGAGATCTCAAGATCATCCAGTCCAACCTCTGACCTAACACTAACAGTCCCCACTAAACCATATCCCTAAGCTCTACATCTAAACGTCTTTTGAAGACTTCCAGGGATGGTGACTCCACCACCTCCCTGGGCAGCCTGTTCCAGCGCCTAACAACCCTTTCAGTAAAGAAGTTCTTCCTAACATCTAACCTAAAACTCCCCTGGCGCAACTTTAGCCCGTTCCCCCTTGTCCTGTCACCAGGCACGTGGGAGAATAGACCAATCCCCACCTTGTTACAGCCTGTAGTGACTGATAAGGTCGCCCCTGAGCCTTCTCTTCTCCAGGCTGAACAAACCCAGCTCCTTCAGCCGCCCCTCGTAAGTCTTGTTCTCTAGGTCCCTCACCAGCTTCGTTGCCCTTCTCTGGACTCATTCGAGCACCTCAATGTCCTTCTTGTAGTGAGGGGCCCAAAACTGAACACAGTACTCGAGGTGTGGCCTCACCAGAGCCGAGTACAGGGGGACAATCTCTTCCCTAGACCTGCTGGTCACACTGCTTCTTATACAAACCAGGATGCTGTTGGCCTTCTTGGCCACCTGAGCACACTGCTGGCTCATATTCAGCTGACTATCAACCAATACTCCCAGGTCCTTCTCTGCCTGGCAGCTTTCCAACCACTCATCTCCCAGCCTGTAGCTCTGCTTGGGGTTATTGCGCCCCAGGTGCAGGACCTGGCACTTGGCCTTGTTGAACTTCATGCAGTTGACCTCAGCCCATCGGTGTAGCCTATCCAGATCCTCCTGCAGAGGATCCAGATCCTAACCAGATCCTTCCTACCCTCAAGCAGATCGACACATGCACCTAGCTTGGTGTCATCTGCAAACTTACTGATTGTGCACTCAATCCCCTCATCCAGATCATCGATAAATATATTAAAGAGGCTGGCCCCAGTACTGAGCCCTGGGGGACGCCACTAGTGACCGGCCTCCAACTGGATTTGACTCCATTCAACAAAACTCTTTGGGCCCAGCTATCCAGCCAGTTTCTAACCCAACGAAGCATATTCCAGTCCAAGCCACAAGCATCCAGTTTCTTGAGGAGAATGTTGTGGGAAACAGTGTCAAAAGCCTATATATATATATATATATATATATATATATATATATATATATATATATATATATATATATATATATATACGCACACATACATATATATATATATACACACATATATAATATTTTATATATTATAATATATATATAATATATAATAATAATATATATGTATACAGGTTGCCTAGATTATCTCAAACTGAACATACATGTTAAAGAGGTTTGAATTGGTTAGACTTTGGTAACGGTTATTGTGGGACACCAACATTTGTAAGATTAAAGTATATGATCAGTATTACAGTTTAAAAGAATTAAAACTGAATGAAGATTCCTTTCTGTGATTACCTATTAAAAATAATATAATTAAAACACTGCAGAATGTTCTGTCTCAGTCTTCTGCTTCGGTCAAACTAGAAAAAATGTTTTAATTACACTGTGTAAATTACATATTCTTAGGCTTAAAAATGTACAAAGAATCAAGAGCTATTGAAAATGACAAAAAATCTAAATATGGGCATATCTGCCCTTTTTTTTTTTTTTTTTTTTTTTTTTTCCAGAGTCCTGCATTCATTCAGAGTATTATGCATTCATATTGCAAAATCTAAGAAGGGACAATAAATACTAAATTTCTGTTCATCAGACAGAAATAAGGTTTGTGCATAACCAGCTGTGTTCTGTCTTTGAACAGTAAATGTATCTTCCAGGTGAGATGTGACAACAAAGTTCCCAGTGTTCAATAATGATAAAATTTGTGTAGTTTCAAGAGGCAAAGTTCTAGACTGAGTGGGGTCAAAGTTTGCTGTAAGCCAGTAATATAGATTAGGGTTAATGTTCTTTTTGTGTCTGTGAGACCCTGGTTGGCTTCCACTTAAATCAGCAGACATCAATTGACACGATGCAGCCTTGGGCTTGTAGATTCCTGTTCCATTCTGTAAAGTAGGTTATAGAAAAGCTATATAAATGTTACTCATGCAGCCAATAACTTTGCAAGTGAATATTATTTGATTAGCAAGGATTTCTCAGATGGGTAATGATTTAAAGATCAGACCCTACACTGTAAAATATTTTATGTTTTCTAAGGACAAAAATATCAAAAATTCATATTATTGCTTTATTTGAAAAGAATTAATACACTTACAATTCTTAAACTTAAAAGATGCCTCTACAAAGCTGCAGGTGTTGTAACTTATTGCAACTCTTTATTTGTATATATATATTTTTTTTTTGGTAGGGAAAAGATTTACCATCCTCAAATGTTAGTTCTAAGAGGCAAGTTTTTGATTAATGATTGTTCTTTTGTTGACTAGTTTGTTGTTGTTGTTGTTGTTGTCTTGTGAAAGACTTTAATACTGTAATATTATTATACTTTTCATAGACTTGCAAAATCAGGTAAAGGCAAAGTACATCTTTTTTTTTTTTCCCCTTTTTTTCCCCCCCTTTTTTTTTTTTCTATTGCTGAGAAACAAAATAATAAAAACTAAACATTGTCAACATGTGTTACTGAATGTTAGACTAATAAAGTTATCTTTTGAAGCCTAAGATGGGTTTGATTTATCACTTTTTTTCATTCCTGTTGTATCGTTCTCTAATTCTTTGAAATACATATACATATATTCAGTAGGAACAGTTACTTCTATAATTGATCATGTGATCAATTATAGATTGTGTCAATCTATAATTGTGTTTATCTATAAATGTGTCTATCAGTTGATCACACAACTTCTCTATATACATTTTAGGTCAACATTTAAGTTTTAGGTGTTATTTTACATTCATGATCTTGTTATATATTAAAATGAGCTGTTGTGAACTGTCTTTGCAGCCTGTGATTTCTGTTACTATCCTGTGTTTGCAGCATTCCAACACCATGCTTTAATCTGGAACAACAGAAAAATTTACTCTACACTTAGTACTGTCATAAACAATGATTAAACTAGTTATATGAACAAAGTTATATTAACCTCTGTGTCAGGCAATTGCTATTATGGTAATAATTATGTTAGAATCATCTCAGGCCAAGAAAAATCCAGACAAGTCATGATGTTTTTGTTTTCTTTAGTAGGTTAATTAAAAGTCTGTGACCTTTCATTAGTAACAGAAAATAAAATAAAATAAAATAAAATAAAATAAAATAAAATAAAATAAAATAAAATAAAATAAAATAAAATAAAATAATAAAATTATTGAGCTATGTTATCAAAATCATACTGTTCATTTTCATAGTTATTATCCTAACCTTTAATGAGACAGTGAATCTGAAAGATCATTAGCATAGGAAACTTAGAACACTTTGTCAATGTTAGATATAAAGGTGGATGTTAAGATAAATAATTTTTTCTAACATAAATATTCCTCAGTTGTTATATGTTTCAATTTCAATTTGTCATATAGAATCTGCTTGTTAAAATGGAATATGCACAGTATATTGCCAGACAAGATGATTGAGCTTTCCTATTTATCCTTTCCTTGCTGATATACATAATCATGTTGTCATGTTATTAATTAGGTGGTATGACGTGGTTATTTCTAGTAAAAGATGGTGAATACTGAAGAGCATTCTGCTTTTTCATCTTCAGTTCCCACATTGCAGGAACAAATGTAGAACAAAAGAGTTCTAGATTTAAGAGTGTGCAGAGATACATTAGCCTGAGAGAGAGACATCTACTTCATACCTAAATCCACATGGATACCTAGCCCCAATAAATCCTTTTAGAAGATAAATTAAATCTTTCCCTTCCTTTTGATATTTTGAAAAATATTAAGAGAATATATATTTTTACACATGGAAATTACTATGTATATGAACTTAAAATAAGCATACTAATCATTTTATTGTGGTAGAACATATGGCAGGATCAAATGAAAAGTTGTATGCAGTGAGTATATCCATAGGTTGATTTTTTTCCCCATACTGTTATTATTTTTTTTCCCAATAATTTCCCCTTATCCTCATTCTTGAGTCTGTCTTTAATTTTCTTCTCTACATTACCATAAAGTGATTTGTTTATTTATTTATGTTTGCTATGGATAGCTTCACTGTTGGTTCCATAATTTCTGCTTTTATGTAAGTGCATGTGCTGAAGTAGTTTTACTCTGTAATTTAATTCAGCCCTTTAAATACATTGATATTTGCTTCTGTGTCATCTTCTTAATCATTAACTTGTTGAATTATGCAATCTGGGGACTTTAACCTTCGCTCTTAAATCTTTTCTTCTAGTATCTTACTCATTTTGTTGGTTAGCAGTCTGAATTTTACTTTTCTGTCACATGGGATGAGATTCCAGATTGCACAAATCTATATTTAATGATGGGATTCAGCTACAGATTGTAGACGACTAAATTTAGGTAATTGCAATCTGGAGCTAAATCCTATTTTAGCCTTGAGTGACTAAGCTGATGATCAAAATATGATCTTGCATGATTTCTGAGGTTGTGTTTATCTTCTCTTCTGTTATTATTACTTTTGTTTTGTTTTGTTTTGTTTTGTTTTGTTTTGTTTTGTTTTTCCTATGGAATGATGTAAGAAGGAATAAATCTAGTTTTCTGAACCATGCCGTTCTTATATCAAACTCAGAATATCTTTAAAGTATGTATTAATTCATTAATGTCAAATATAAATGTGTCAGAGAACCAGAGTTAATATCAGAAACCAATTAATTAAATTAGAATTAGTTGTTCTGCACCTAGGATGCAGTAGTGCTGGATACAAACACAGACTGGGAGACAAGTTGTTAAAAGAGCAGCTCAGCAGAAAGGGATCTGGGGGTGTTGGTTGACAGTAGTCTAAACATGAGTTAGCAGTGTGCCCTGGGATCTAAAGGGCAAACTGCATTTTGACTTGCATTAAGCACAGCATAGCCAGGCAGTCAAAAGAGGTGATTCTCCTACTGTATTTAGCATCATTGCAGGCTCACCTTGAATATCGTGTACAGTTCTGGGCTCCACCTTTGTGGCCTCCTCTTGAATACTTCCAGAGGAGGGCCACAAAGGTGGTAAAAAGTTTGAAAGGCATGTCTGATGAGGAGAGGATAAGGACACTTTTTTTGTCTAATTTGGAGAAAAGAAGGCAAGCAGGTGACCTCATTGCACTCTACAGCTTCCTGTAGAAGGAGGAATGAAGAGGGAGGTGTCAATCTCTTCTCCTTGGTAGTCAATAATAGGATGAATGGGAGTGGCACAAAGTTGTGCCATGGCACATTCAGCCTAAATATAGGGCTGAAAACAGGAAGACTAAATAGAAAAAAAAATTTACCTTGAGGGTGATCAAAGACTGGAACAGGCTTCCTAGTGAGGTGGTTGATACTCCACACTTGTCAGTGTTCAAGAGGCATTTGGATAATGTCCTTAATAATATGCTTTAACTTTTAGTTAGTTCTGAAGTGGTAAAGCAGTTGGGCTTTATGATCTTTGAAGGTCCCTTCCAACTGAACTATTCTAATTCTAATCAAATATGTGATATCTTTCAGAATCACCTCAGATGATGGGGAGGGGATCAATACTAATTAAACAGAACAGCATATTACTTATTATTCTGTAAAATTATTAACTGTAAAAATATATGAAGCTACAGAGATTGGTGTGGCCACAATTTAGAAGCAGCTGTGAAGAAGGCTATCAGCTGTACAAATTTCTCATCTCTTGAGCAGAATTCTATACAACGTAATTCACTTTGTTTACGTTGTTATATTAAGATTCACTGACACTCACTGTACCTAAATTCACACACTGTTTCTGTCTTCTTCTTCATGGTGCCTATGGTATCTATACTGTGAAAGTAATCATAGATACAGACAATGCAGACTGGGGAGCACTTTCCTGTGTAAGATGTGTACTGATACACCTGCCTATCCTCCTTTCAAGGGATGTTGCCAATGGCTTTAATAGACATACTTTGAGCTCACATTCAGGTACCCTTGCATCAAGAATAAAGTGGTACAATCACAGTCATTTTCAAAAAAAATACAGTGAATGAATTTCCCTGTTGATTGGAGCTTTCCCCTTGAAAACAGGGGGTCAGGTTTAGTGATTTTGTTAGTCATTTTGGGTCAGCTGTCCTGGTTGTGTCCCCTCACAGCTTCTTGTGCACCCACAGCCTCCTCGCTGACTGGACAGAATGAGAAGGAAAGTGGAAGGGCCAAAGAGGACCCAACTTACCTTCAAAGAATAAATATTAGGAATTCAATACTTTTGCAAAGGTTTTAAATGAAATGCTTTCTGTCATATCTTGTCTTCATAAACAAAAAAAAAAAAAAAAAAACAAAAAAAAAAACACCAATATATCAATGTGGTGGATTTACTCAGGTGGGTGGCCAAGCTCCACCACAAACACTCTCTCACGCCCCCTCCTCCAAGGGAAAGGGAGAGAAAATACAATGAAAAGAGCTCAAGGACTGAGATAAAGATGGGGAGATCACACAGTAATTATAGTGACAGGCAAAACAGACTCAGCATGGGGAGATGGTAAGATTTATTGCCTGTTACTAATGAGCTAGAGAAGTGAGAAACAAAGAAAAGAAACCAAAAACTGAGTAATTCAGTTTTACAGGACTGCACGATAATGAATAAAATGTTAGCCATTTCAGTCTAGCCTACATATACTTGAACCAAAAGTTATTTCAATATAGGTGGGATTTCCTTAAAGTTTTTAACATGACAAACAAATGCAAGTGAATGTCTCTTTCTGAATAAAAACATATTCTGCCTTCTTTCTTCAATCCTTACTTTACCTTAGCAGTGTGTGTCAATAATTTTTAAAATTTGCTGTGATAGTCCCAACAGCACTTCATTATTAAGCCCATTTTATGACCTGTTCTGTACAAGCAATGAGGATAAACCTGACTGGTCAATAAAATTTCATGCGGGCATAGTACAAGCAAGACAAACTAGACTGAATAAGGACAGGGAGATTGCTCAACAATTATTGTAATAGGCAAAACAGACTCAGCATAGGGAGACGGTAAGATTTATTGCCTGTTACTAACAAGCTAGAGAAGTGAGAAACAAAGAAAAGAAACCAAAAACGTCTTCTCCCCATCCACCCTCTTCCACCTCCTCCCCCTGAGTGGCGCAGGGGAATGGGGGAATGGGGGTTGTGGTCAGTCTATAGTGCTTTGTCTCTGCTGCTCCTTCACAGTCACTCTCGTCCCCTGTGCTGTGGCGTCCCTCCCACGGGATGCAGTCCTTGTTGAACTGATCCTGCGTGGGCTTCCCACAGGCAGTAGCTCTTCAAGAACTGCTCCAGGTATGGCTCCATATCACAGGGTCCATCCCTCAGGGGCAAACTGCTCCAGCATGGGTCCTCCACGGGCAGCAGGTCCTGCCAAGTCACCTGCTCCTGTATGGGCTCCTCTCCACAGGCTACAGGTCCAGCCCAGAATCTGCTCTGGTGGGGGTCCTCCACAGGCCACAGCCTCCATCAGTGCAGATCCACCTGCTCCCCCATGGTCTCTTCCATGGGCTGCAGCGTGGAACCCTGCTCCACCGTGGTACTCCATGGACTGCAAGGGGACAGCCTGCTTCACCATGATCCTCTCCACAGGCCACAACAGGCCACAGGGGACTTTTGCTCCAGCGCCTGGAGTACTTCTCCCCCTCCTTCTTCACTGACTCTGGCACCTGCAAGGCTGTTTCTCACTCCTCTCACTCTCCCAGTTTTTGTTTGTTTGTTTGTTTGTTTGTTGTTTGTTTGTTGTTTTGTTTTGTTTTGTTTTCCCTTTCTTAAATTTGCTGTCACAGAGGCACAAACAACATCGCTTGTTGTCTCACCCCTGGTCAGCAGCAGGGCCCTTACCTAACACGGAGCAGCTTCTAGATTCTTCTCACAGAAGCCACCCCTAGTGCCCCCTGTTACCAAAACCTTGCCATGTAAACCCACTACAGAAGAAAATGGGAGACCTGGTTACCTGGGATACAGTGAAGACTGAGGTACTCAATGACTCTTTTGCCTCAGTCTTCACTGACAAGATCTCTAGCCACATAGCCCATAACACAGAAGGCAAAGGCAGGGATTGGGAGAATGAAGAACGACCTACTGCAGGAGAAGATCAGGTCTGAGACTGTCTAAGGAAACTAAAGGTATGCCAGTCCATGATAAGATGCATCCACAGGTCCTGAGAGAACTGGCAGATGTAGTTGTTAAGCCACTACCCATCATATTTGAGAAGCTGTGGCAGTCTGGTGAAGTTTCCACTGACTAGAAGAGGGGAAATATAACCCCCATTTTTAAAAAGGTTAAAAAAGACCTGTGGAACTACAAACCAGTCAGTCTTACCTCTATGCCTGCAATATCATGGAGTAGATCCTCCTGAAAATTATGCTAAGGCACATGGAAACTAAGGAGATGATTGGCGACAGCCAACATGGTTTTGCTAAGGGCAGATCATGTCTGACAATTCTCATGGGTTTCCTACGTCTTCTAAGGTGGGGTTACAACAATGGTGGACCACGGAGGAGCAACTGACGTCATCTACTTGGACTTGTGCAAAGCATTTGGCACTGTCTTGCATGATATCCTTGTCTTTAAATTGGAATGACATGAATTTGACAGATGAACCACTGGGTGGATAAGGTGTACCTTACGTGATTACTGCACTCAAAGATCTTCAGTCAGTGGCTTGATGTCCAGGTAGAGACTAGTGATGAGTAGTATTTCTCAGGGATCAGTATCGGGACCAACAATGTTTAACATCTTTGTCGGTGACAGGGAGACAATGGGAGTGCACCCTCAGCAGGTTTGCCGGAGACACCAAGCTGTGTGGTGCAGTTGACACTGGCAGGAAGGAATACCATATAGAGAAACCTAGACAGGCTTGAGAGGTGGGCCTATGTGAAATTCATAAAGTTCAACAAGGCCAAGTGCAAGGTCCTGCACTTGAATCAGGGCAATCACAAACACAAATAAAGGCTGGCCAGAGAATGGATTTAGAGCAGCTCTAAAGAGAAGGGCCTGGGGATGTTGATTGATGAGAAGCTCAATATGAGCCAACAATATGTGCTTGCAGCCCAGAAAGCTAACCATATCCTAGGCTGCATGAAAAGAAGTGCAGCCAGCAGGTTGAGGGTGGTGATTCTCCCTCTGTACTCTGCTCTCATGAGATTCCACCTGGAGCAGTGTGTTCAGCTCTGGGGCCCCCAGCACAAGAAGGACAAGCACCTACTAGAGCGAGTCCAGAGGAATCTCATGAGGATGGTCAAAGGTGGCAACTTTCCTATAAAAAGAGGCTGAGGGAGTTGGTGTTGTTCATCATGGAGAAGGATCTGGAGAGACCTTTCTAGTACCTAAAGGGAGCTTAAAAGAAAGAAGAAGGACTCTTTATCAGAGTAAGAGAAGTTGTGGATGCCCCATGCCTGAGGTTGGAATTAGATGATCCATAAGGTCCTTTCCAACCCAATCCATTCTATGACCTCCAGAGGTCCCTTCCAATTTCAGCCATTCTGTGTTTCTGTGCAGCAAGTCTTACATGCAGCTCAGGAAGAGACTGGGTGAGAGTGCTTGAGCTCAAATGCAGTTGCCAAGCAGAAGGTGAAAATCCTCTCTTTCCTCTCTTTTTACCCCACTCTTTCACAGCAACCCTGATCCCAAATTATCCAGTTGTGCCACATCAGTTTGGGCACCATGCGTTGAACCCCTGTTATGGGGAGAGAGTGTGATCAGACTATGTCAGACTGTTTAGATATTGCTCGGGACTGGGCTATTTGGCTTGTGACAAAAAAGGGTCCCAGGGACTATTTTAATAACTGAACAGAAGAGATAGACATGCTTCAGATTTAGGCTCATCCCTTGGTGTTGTTCAATCCATTACTATGTATACACGCCTTAAGTGTATGGATCACCTCATCTTAAACTGTATCATGGAAGAAAAATATTTAATGTTCTTACAGGAACATGATAGGACCATATAGGTCATATAAGGATAAAGGACCAGGAACATCCTATAGGACCATGATAAGAGCTGGATGATCCTTTTCATGGATGAGTATCTCAAAGGAAATCATTTGCTATAACTCAGATATAAATTGTCAATTTGTTTTGACAAATTTTCCTCATAAAGAATTTCTTCTATTATGTCTGTTATTTCTTCTATTATGTCTGGAGCATGTTCTCTATCATGTCTTCAATGTTCTGGCCCATACAAATGTTCTTAACTCTCATCCATGACTCTTTGAGAAAAAGGAAGATCTCTAAGTCTTTTATAGTGGAGTTTATCTTTCAGTACAGTCCAAAACAATGTATTTTTCAGGAACCTTGTCCTTGTATCCCAGAAACTTGTACCTGATTTCTTCAGGCCTAAAAGTGAAAACAAGAGTGCCATCATGACTGTGATTCACAAAGAAAAATGTTTAGCACTGTTTTAATGCAGAAATCCATGATATGTTTTGGAGTCATTCAAGCCAGGAAAATGGATGAAGAGGCAGAATTTGGAGTTGAACATACATGGACTAGATGAAAAATTTATCTATAAGTGTATTTAATCCTCTTTTGTTTGTATTAATACAAACAAAAGGTCCACAAAAGGCCCAGAAATATTTCCTTTTTTTTTTTTCTGCCTGTGGCAAAATCAGCTTTATGGAAAATAAGTGCTTATAATGCTATTTTGTAAGTTCTCAAAGGCAGATGTTAGAATACATAACATTTTGATTTAATAAAGATATAAAAATTATTATCATGGCATACTTTTTTTAGGCCTCATTTTTATGTTGAGGAGGTAATTATCCTTATCCGTATGTGGTCAATAAGAAGGGTCAGCATTCACTGAAAGACAAGGACTGTTCTCTGAAATATCTTCACTATAGGTAAAAGCTAGGGAGTTTAACGTGATGCTGTGGGTCCCATGCTTTATGACATTTCTCTGTATTCAAAAGAAAAAAGTTTAGAATATATGGGTTTGTCTAGAAAAAAAAAAATCGAGATGACTGAGGCATAGACAGCAAACATATAAACTTTATGAGAAGAAAAAATGACAAAAAAGATTGTAACAAAGGGATAAGGTTTCTCATTCACAAAACAAACAAGTAACTGAAGGGAAGCACAGAAGTGTTAGTGTACAAAGTAGTTGAGAGGAAAAAAAAAATAATGAGAAAATTAAATCACTAAACAATTTTTTGGGAGGCGTTTTGGACATCAAAATGAAGCAATTAAAATATTTTAATAGTTACTAAAATATCTGCAACAAAAAATATACTTAAATATTTATTATTTTTTTTCTGCTGATTTTGCTTTTGGAAAATCTAATGATAACCAACTCAAAAGAAAGTGTGGTACCAAATGTCTATTTTTTCTTTTTCCTTATTATGCTACTGGTCTATACAGAACTGGCTGAGAGGGTAGTACTGGTAAGAGGCCAACCTAAAAAAATGTCACTATAATGATGTGGTTAGGAATATACCTATGTACATGATCACAGATAAAATTATTGCAGTTTAATTATGGTTTATTTAAAAACTTTTAATAGTTTTAAACCACTGGAGAGCACTTAACAGGACCTGCAATCATCCTTAGTATTGAACAGATAAAGCTATTCAAACCCTTTAATTCCACCTCCAGAGAGAAGCCTGAGAAAGCTTGATTGAGTTCAGAATATTTTAGCTTTTATGTTGACAAACTGATTCTAACAGAAACTGAAAAAATGAAGTTTTGCTGACAAAGTTGTCAGTAACAATATTTTTTTCATACCAAAAGAAGCATTACTCATTTTCCATTACTAAAAGAATAAAGAACAAATGGTATATAAAGTAAATTTGGAGCTGCCAAAAATTTTAAAAGAAAATTTAAATCACACAGTCTGTTCATTCTCACTTGTTTTCAGCAAGACTCTTTTAGATTAGTTGCATCTTTCTGAGATTTTTCTTTTGTTTTCAGCAACCTTGAATGAAAACTTGAAAACACCACTGCTGGCACGGAAAACATCATATGCAAATATGCTTAAGATTCTAAAGCTTTTTACTATTACTATTTCTATTACTATTGCTATTGCTATTGCAGTTGCTATTGCTATATGTTACCAGAAGCTCTGCTAGTCTGTCTGAGTTGTTTGTTTGTTTGCTTTTGTTTTTTCCCCCTTTTTTTTTTCTCCCTGCGTCAGTAACTAACTTTTCTCCCAGAGATCACCCACCAGTGGCATAAAACCAAAACCTTTGGTATATTATACAGTTCTCTGTCCTCCATTGTTGATATTACAGTATCCCAGTGATTTCATCAAACTAAAAGGATTATTTTTAAATATAGAAACTCAGTCTAAGTCAGATGCCTGCGATATTTCATCATATAGTCTTTTTTTGTGGAAAAAACAAAAGTAAACTATTTTATTTATTTTGTTTTTTTTTTTTTTTATTACGTTATGTTGTTTTATGTTGTTTTATTTTATTTTTGTAGTCCCTGGTATTATGACAGGACAATCTTGTGACTGTTTTACAAAAATGGTGAAAACATGTATTTCATCGTTTTTTCTCTCAATCAGTATATTTCTATATAGATGTGAACAATGTCTCAGGAATTTATTATATGAGTAGGCCATGAAGATATTTGGGAATCCAGTAAACACGCAATAGGAAAAAAAAATGCAAAAGAAAGCATCTGTCTTCATATCTGCCTTTTCACTTTAAGGTAAAATTTTTAAAAATGTATCTATTTGTGATGAATTTCAAGAACAATTGAAACACAATGAGAGATAATTTTTAGTTTCCTCCCAAGAGAGCAAATTTACAAACAGTTTCTTGTAGCTGTGGAGCTATTTATAGAAATTATATGTCAAGTAACATTATTTTAAATACATCTCTGGCATCTGTTTAAGTTCCATAATTCAAAATGGAAATATTCTGCAGTTACGATACATGAATCTAAGATAAAATATGTCTATAGTAAAAACATTTTTGTCCATCCTAATTAAAGAAAAAATGTTATTAGTCATACCTCATGTTTGTATAATAGACAGGAAAATTGTTGTAGCTTTAAAATGTCAACAGTAGCCTTAACATGAAAATTTAATGCAAGATTCTATTAGACACTGGACAAATAACTGTTAAGTAATTTTACTGCAAGGTTCCTAGGAAGAATGAGTGTACATTGTTATGGAGTCTGGAAAATCCACAGGCCGGAGTTTACATTATACTCTCAGAAAGCTTTCATAAATTTTCACATATCTACATATATCTATATAGATAGGTAGATAGATATAAAGAAAAAAAAAAAAAAAAAAAAAAGTAACTATTTTATGCAGAAATTATTGATTCGGACCAGATATTTTATGTTGAAACTTGTCACCTTGTATAGCTAATTATATTCTGTGTATATAGCTATATAGCTAGACATGTAATGTCCACTTCTGTAATGTCATCATGAGGCACAGGAGATTTTATGGTTCACTTTAAGGCACAACAGTTACATCCACATAGATACATATTTTCATTGCAACAGAAACGTGCTGTCCCCTCTCTTGCAGAAAAAATTACAAATAAATAAACCTTCAGAATTTGATCTGTCTAGGTTCATCAGCTCCCTCACAAAAGAACAATGTCTGAAAAGCACTCAAAAAAAGTTTATACTAAAATTGTATTATTGTTGAACCAATTACAGAATCATGTAAATGACATAGAAATATTAGCATAACATTTTAGTACCGCCCCTCCCCCCTGCAAAACAAAATAAAAAAAAAAAAAAAACAAAACTTTATTCTTCAGAATTTGGAATAAAATAAAATAAAATAAAATAAAATAAAATAAAATAAAATAAAATAAAATAAAATAAAATAAAATAAAATAAAATAAAATAAAATAAAATAAAATAAAATAAAATAAAATAAAAAATAAAAATGGTATATTGATTATACTGATAAAACCTTAGGTTTATTGGATGGAGTTATATAATTTGACATTTATGGTGATCTATTTAAGAAGAAAAATACTGGAAGAAAAGGAGAAAAAATTGTGATAGAAAAATGTATCATATTTTTTACTTTTGTTTTCAGAGTGCTTTAGGCTACAAACTCTCTTCCTAAAAGTTAACATTATTTATTCTCAAAAATTTAATCCTTTTTTATTGATACAGTTTGATACAATTTACAGTTCGAACTGTTTTGTTTTCACTTGTTTTGTTTTTAATTATTCCCATGCTGCTTTAACATGACTGCTCTCTATTGATCTGCACAGAAAAATAAATCTAGACTAAAAAATAGTTTCCACGGTTAAGTATTTCTGTATGTATATGTGTACATGCTTAAAACACAACTTCAGCTGTAATTCGTTAGAAAGCCAAGTTGCAATTCTGTGATTTGTTCAAAAGTCATTTATTCTGCAAATTCCTAAATTCCATAGCATTTATTGTGCCAGTTGCAGATACATTACTGCAGAACATCACCAGATCTTGTAATTGCATCACATGTATTATCCCAAATTTGTTTATTCCTAGTGTTGAAGTAGCAATTGGCACTTAATTCATATCTCAGTTTACCTATACCATCTGAAAGACATAATTCTTAGATTACAGCATACGGACATGATCAGGGGGCTTGGTAGTGGGATTATTCTTTTCATATAGTAACCATTTATAACTATTACAAGCTATAACTATTAATAGCATATTAATTAGCAGTGTCTGAGACAAAATGAAGAAGGGATTGTGCAAGTTATTTATTATTTTATGATCTATACGTGCCGTGTTCCCCTACCCCTTCTTTATCCTTTGTGTAAGATCTCAAATCACTATTTCAACGTTCCTCTCAATGTGAAAAACTCACCTCTGTTATCCCCTTGAAAGACCTCCAGCTGTTTTCAGAGAAAATGGCTGCAATTGCATTTCACTGGCAAGTCATCCTTCCTAAGTTTTAAATATTTTGGCCTGATAATATCTACAAGTCTTTTAGTTATACAGACAGAAAAAACACTGTTCACTGATTACTGAGAAGGTAATCCCCATAACTCTTAATCTGGAGCTATTCTTAATATACAAGTGCTTTGAAACTGTGAAGCTGAACATGAAAGTAACTGCTGAATTATGGAAAAAGTTAAGCAACAATGCACAAGGTTTTTCCCCTCCTGTGATTTTGGATCTGCACACTGAAATATCCAAGAGGTTAATTTCAAGTGTTTAAATCCTTGGATCTAGCATATAAAAGTCACAGAATAGAACAAACTTCAGTACCTCTACTGTTGTTATTTCTCACATTGGAATCTTTCACTGAACTAGCGTATTCAGGTAGGAAATGACTGTTTTTTTTTCCCATATTATATTATTTTCCTAAGAATTCTGTAGAAAATAGATAAATAAATAAATAAATAAATAAATAAATAAATAAATAAATAAAGTCGCTTTGTTCTAGAATTGGGTTATTTTAGAAAGCTTTGCAGGGGCATGTGTAGTAAACTTTATGTGAACGTGGCTCCCTCTAGTGACTGTCCGTAGACACTCCAAAAACTTTTTTTTTTTCTTTTTTTTTTTTCCCCAGGCCTAATGGGAAGAGCTGCAGGTATGTTTTGTGGTTCTGAGCTTCATAGAACTTGTATAAAGCAAACTTTTATATTTCATGCAGCACATATGAAATTCACAAAGAAATGAGGCATTCTGAAGCTTCTTCTATTGTTCAAAACAAGGATTTCCTTTTCAAAATTTTTATTATTATTATTTTTTCCCTCAATACTATGGTCTACTTGACCCAACCTTTCATTTCTCTAAGCCCAACATCTGAATCTGTGGTTACAGCATTTCTGCCAGTTCATAGCTAGGTTTAAACAGCCTTGAAAGGGTATCTAACATGTGCATTGGCAGGAGACCAGTTGCTACACAGTAGTCCCATAGGCAAGGCAAGGCAAGGCAAGGCAAGGCAAGGAAAGGAAAGGAGAAAGGAGAAAGATGAGTCACCTTGCTTCCTTGCTTCATGAAGTATATTCTCTGATGCTATCATTCACTGTATTGTGTTAAGCAAGTTGGTTTTATGAGCTGGAGAAAAAACATGGCTCATAAACTCAGCAGAGGTAAGTGAGTTATGACTGTCTTTCAAATACATTGATGAAATTCCTAAAACATCAGTATGGTACATTAGTCTTCCTAACATTTAGCTTTATTAAGCACACAGATCAATGAGAAGCTGTCTTGTATGCCAATTGTTCAGCTTCTTTAAAATGGCATCAATTTTTATAGTGCTTTTTCCCCTGTAGCTGAGAATAAATGTTAATGGTCAAATTTTCAAATTTTGGGTGAATCTGAGAATTTTTTTGGTGTACATTGGGGTTAAACACAATCTGTCAATGTAAAGCTGTAAATGTGGATATATTTGTTCAGAAATGCTAGAGCTAATATTATCTCCACATATTGTTTATCTACAGCTCTTAACTCCTTAAATATGGAGATCTAAAGTGTTCCAACATTTGTTTTGAAACTGTTTGAACAAACTTTTCATTTCTACACTTGTAAAAATCAAATATCCTATTATGATACATATTGCCAATATACTGACGCTTATGTGATCAAAAGGTAGAAAAAGTTGTCATAAATAGATGTATGAGGATTTTTCTAGTGAGAATTCCATATTTTAAATAAAAATAAACTGCATTTCTATTCTGAACGAATCAAATGACAACAAACAACAACAACAAAAAGAAGTTAAGTGATTTTGCCCATCGGATAGTAAATCAGCTGATAATGCTGATTGAGTGATAATGAAGCATATGCTCTCCCTTTATACTAACTCTAAACAATATACCATGCTGTTCCACAGTTTGCAGGAAAAAAAAAAAATAGTAATAAAATAAAAAACACTTCTCAGATTGATTTCATTTGATTTTTGTTCTTTTTCTTTTTTTGTGTGGTTATTTTTTTCTGAGTAGAACAAAAACAATGACAAGCAGAATGAAAAACATATCCCTTAGAACAAAGAAATAAATTTCCTGTTTCTTGTGGGTACAACAGAAGGGCATGCAAAAATTCTCCACTTAGAATCATAGAATATTCTGAGTTGGAAGGGACCCATAAAGATCATCAAGTCCAACTCCTGGCACCACACAGGTTTACCCAAAAATTCAGACCATATGACTAAGAGCACAGTCCAAACACTTAAACTCTGACAGGCTTGGTGCCATGACTTCATCCCCGGGGAGCCTGTTCCAGCGTGTGACAACCCTCTCAGTGATTGATCTCTTCCTGATATCAAGCCTGGCTGCTATGGCACACTGCTGGTTCATAAACAGCTTGCTATCAATTAAAACCTCACGATCCCTCTCTGTGGGGCTTCTGTACAGCATCTTGTCACCCAGTCTGTATGTGTAGCTAGGGTTGCCCCTTCCCAGGTGCAGGACCTGGCACTTGCTCTTTCTAAACTTCACATGGTGATTCAATCTGTCTAGAACTCTCTGCAAGGCCTTTCCACCCTGAACAGAGTCAACAACTCCTCCAAGCTTAGTATCATCAGCAAATTTGCTAAAAACACCTCCTAGTCCTACGTTCAAATTGTTTATAAAAAACATTTAAGAGAACTGGCCCTAAAATGGAGCACTGAGGGACCCTACTGGTGACCAGGCGCCAGCCTGATGCAGACCCATTTTCCACAACCCTTTGAGCCCTACCCATCAACCAGTTATTCACCCATCAACACTTTATTAAGCAGCACTTTTTCCATGCTCAGAATCAGTGCATCCCAAAGAAGAGAAAATCAGGAAAGGGGGGCAGGAAACCTGCGTGGATGAGGAGGGGGAGAAGTACTCCAGGCACCGGAGCAGAAGTCCCCTGTGGCCTGTGGTGAGGATCATGGTGAAGCAGGCTGTCCCCTTGCAGTCCATGGAGTACCACGGTGGAGCAGGGTTCCACGCTGCAGCCCGTGGAGGAGACCACGGTGGAGCAGGTGGACCTGCACCGATGGAGGCTGCCACCTGTGGAAGACCCTTGCCGGAGCAGATTCCGGGCTGGACCTGTAGCCTGTGGAGAGGAGACCACGCAGGAGCAGGTGACCTGGCAGGAGCTGCTGCCCGTAGGGGAGCCAGGTTGGAGCAGTTTTCTCCTGAGGGATGGACCCCGTGGTATGGACCCATATCTGGAGCAGCTCTGGAAGAGCTGCTGCCTGTGGGAAGCCCACGCTGGATCAGTTCATCAAGGACTGCATCCCGTGGGTGGGACCCCACAGCACAGGGGACGAGAGTGACCGAGAAGGAGCGGCAGAGAAGAAGCGCTGTAGACTGACCATAACCCCCATTCCCCTGCGCTGCTCGGGGGGAGGAGGTGGAAGAGGGTGGATGGGGGGGGTTAGGTGCTTTTGGTTTCTTTCCTTTGTTTCTCACTTCTCTCTCTTGTTAGTAATAAGCAATAAATCTTACTATCTCCTTATACCGAGTCTGTTTTGCCCGTTACAATGATTACTGAGTGATTTTCTCATCCTTGTCTCAACCTTTGAGCCCTTTTCGTCATATTTTCTCCCCATTCCTCTTTGAGGAGGGGGAGTGAGAGAGCTGCTGTGGTGTAGCTCGGCTGCCCACTTGAACAGAACCACGACAGTGGCCAACATGCCAGAAGGATGCACTGCCATTCAGCAAGACCTGGAGAGTGAGACAGTGTCAGACTCACCATAGACAACAGGGAAATTATGCGATGATGGATTTTCCTTTCACATTTATTGAACAAAGTGATTGACTTATAGTCAAGTTCAGATTCCTTATCAGTTTGTTTCCCGTAATGAGGTCTGCCTGGGGCTCTGTTGTTAATTAGCTGTCCGGTTCAAGGAACAATTACATTGAGGCCTATTGAAGCTCATAAGCCTGAGCAAGGTTTACATCAAGTGTAGGAGCTGAGCATACTTTGAAGTGGATACTGAAGTGGTTTAAGAAATTTTTCACATTTCATCACTATATTGTCAAATATTTCAAATTTCTTTGATATTCAAATTATGTGACATTTCTAAAAACATAAGTATACCACAAATATGACAACTGCATTTTGAGATATTTCATAATAATTAAATATATTTTTAAATACTAAAAAATGCATGATAAAGTCTTTAGGAATTTTTACACCAGTTCATCCAATTTCTAATTTAGAGACATTCTTAATATACATCAATAATTTTTTAAGTAAAGTCATTGCTTCAATGCCAAACATGATAATTCTCTCCATTGGAAAGTGGATTTCAAACTGCTAATCCTCTTAAATATATACCTTGTAAAATCATTTTTGTAAAAATTATTTTGCAAAACTGAGACTATTCTACATAATGCATTCCACCTCTGGTTCTAAAAGGAATATGACATCAGAATGCAGACATATTATCAGCCCTCACATCTGAATTCAAACCATCTGTCTACTCATTTCACAGAAAATGAAGTTTATACATGTATATTTAGTTCATTTCCATGGAACAGGATGATACATACGCACACATTTTTCTCAGCTAGAATTATGACTGCTTTGAAAATATTTTTAAATAATGCTTAGCTTACAAAGGACAATGAGTAACTTTATTTCTAAAAGATATATAATTTTACCAGGACAATCACTTCCACAGCTATTTCTAAATTCAGTTGAATATTGGAGATAACAGAGCTAAAAAGCTCAAGCATAGAAATAATCATAGAATCATATAATGGTTCAAGTTGGAAGGGACCTTAAAGATCATCTAACTCTAACCCCCTTGCTATAGGCAGAGATGCCAACAAATCAGATTGGCCAAGGTTTGGATGTGGCATCCAAAACTTCTCCGGGCAACCTGCTCCAGTGCCTCATTACCATTACAGTGAATATGAATAATTTCCTCGTAATATCTAGTCTATATCTATCCTCTTTTAGTTTACGACCATTCCCCCTTGTCTTATCATTATCTGCCCGAATAAAGAGTCTTTCTCCATCTTTAAAACCCCTTTAAGTATTGAAAGGCCTCAATGAGGTCTCCCCAGAGCCTTCTCTTCTTCAGCCTGAACAGCCCCAACTTTCTCAGCCTTTCTTCATAGGAGAGTTGTAATTTTTAATTTGTCTTCTGCCAAAGCGCAGAATCAAAGACCCCCTGATAGTTTTATATTCTTTCTGCTTTTCCAATTAATTATATATTACTCATATTAATTAATACATTATTGTCTTCTTTTGCAGTTGATAAACAGTGAAAATATTGTTTCATGTTTTGTCTGACTGATGTTTCAAAAGAATTCTCAATCATTTTTGACTAGTTCTGAAGATTTCTGGTGACAAATGTCACCCTGTTACTTGAGCATGTCTGTACAATGTAGTATTTGAATAACTATTATTTTGAAATGATGCAACCTATTTATTTTGAAATATTACTTAAACTTTTGCAGTTGCTGATAAATTTCTGAGAAGGGTTAGGTCATGTAATTGGAAGTAGAGTTATGCTACCCCAAGAGCTGGTAATACTTTCAGCTGCAGGAGAAGGTAAGGGCAGCAAAGGTCAATGAGGCCAAATTTTCTGGTTGCCCTGGAATCTAATTTTATGCACAGATCAGCACACAGCAGAACAGAATTGCTGAACAGCTCTTCTGTAGTTCAGGAAATATGATATTTTGTCATTACTTGTAAAAAGCCTCAGGCTTTTCATTGACCTGGTAGTGCTGCCTCCCAGGGCTTGTTTGCACTCGCCTTGGCTTGATCAGATGATAGCTTGCTTTCTCTGTGATAGCAGTTGTCTAAGAATCAGGTAGCTATTGCCTAAATTTGTTTCAAATTTATAGCTGTAGCAGGTAACCATTCTGCATAGGGGGAATTGCTTATGATATCAGAGTTAAATGTGGCATGGAAGAGTTTGGATACAAGAGAACACCAACAGCTCCAGACCATGAAAACAAAATAACAGTGATCAAAAGCTGATCAGTGCAGGAGTGCACCTGTATGATCCAGGAAAAAACTGCATCAGAGAAAAAGCAGAGAACAGAAAAATCAAAGACCAAGTCAGAATCACAGAATCACAGAATTTCTAGGTTGGAAGAGACCTCAAGATCATCGAGTCCAACCTCTAACCTAACACTAACAGTCCCCACTAAACCATATCCCTAAGCTCTACATCTAAATGTCTTTTGAAGACTTCCAGGGATGGTGACTCCACCACCTCCCTGGGCAGCCTGTTCCAGTGCCTAACAACCCTTTCAGTAAAGAAGTTCTTCCTAACATCTAACCTAAAACTCCCCTGGCGTAACTTTAGCCCATTCCCCCTCGTCCTGTCACCAGGCACGTGGGAGAACAGACCAACCCCCACCTCGCTACAGCCTCCTTTAAGGTATCTGTAAAGAGCGATAAGGTCGCCCCTGAGCCTCCTCTTCTCCAGGCTGAACAAGCCCAGCTCCTTCAGCCGCTCCTCGCAGGACTTGTTCTCCAGGCCCCTCACCAGCTTCGTCGCCCTTCTTTGGACCCGCTCAAGCACCTCGATGTCCTTCTTGTAGCGAGGGGCCCAAAACTGAACACAGTACTCGAGGTGTGGCCTCACCAGAGCCGAGTACAGGGGGACGATCACCTCCCTAGCCCTGCTGGTCACAGTGTTTCTGATACAAGCCAGGATGCCGTTGGCCTTCTTGGCCACCTGAGCACACTGCTGGCTCATATTCAGCCGACTATCAACCATCACTCCCAGGTCCTTCTCTGCCTGGCAGCTCTCCAACCACTCATCTCCCAGCCTGTAGCTCTGCTTGGGGTTATTGCACCCCAGGTGCAGGACCCGGCACTTGGCCTTCTTAAACTTCATGCAGTTGACCTCAGCCCATCGGTGCACCCTATCCAGATCCTCCTGCAGAGCCTTCCTGCCCTCAAGCAGATCGACACACGCACCTAACTTGGTGTCATCTGCAAACTTACTGAGGGTGCACTCAATGCCCTCGTCCAGATCATTGATGAAGATGTTAAAGAGGACCGGCCCCAGCACCGAGCCCTGGGGGACGCCACTAGTGACTGGCCTCCAACTGGACTTGGCTCCATTTACCACAACTCTTTGGGCCCGGCTATCCAGCCAGTTTCTAACCCAACGAAGCGTGCGCCAGTCCAAGCCAAGAGCAGCCAGTTTCTTGAGGAGAATGCTGTGGGAGACGGTGTCAAAAGCCTTGCTGAAGTCAAGGTAGACCACATCCACCACCTTTCCCTCGTCCACCCAGCGCGTCACTTTGTCATAGAAGGAGATCAGGTTCATCAAGCAGGATCTGCCTTCCATAAACCCACGCTGACTGGGCCTGATCGCCCGCTTGCCCTGCAAGTGCAGCATGATGACTCCCAAGAGGATCTGCTCCATGAGCTTCCCTGGTACTGAGGTCAAACTGACAGGCCTGTAGTTCCCCGGGTCAGCCCTCCGGCCCTTCTTGTAGATGGGTGTCACATTCGCTAGCCGCCAGTCAGCTGGGACCTCCCCCGATAGCCAGGACTGCTGATAAATGATGGATAGGGGCTTGGTCAGCTCCTCTGCCAGTTCTCTCAGTACCCTTGGGTGGATCCCATCCAGCCCCATCGACTTGTGCACATCCAAGTGCCGTAGCAGGTCACCAACCAGTTCTTCGTGGATGGTGAGGGCCACATCCTGCTCCCCATCCCCTTCCACCAGCTCAGGGTACTGGGTATCCAGAGAACAACCGGTATTGCCGCTAAAGACTGAGGCAAAGAAGGCATTGAGCACCTCAGCCTTTTCCTCATCTCTTGTAACTAAGTTTTCCCCCGCATCCAGTAAAGGATGGAGATTCTCCTTAGTCCTCCTTTTTGTGTTGATGTATTTATAAAAGCGTTTTTTGTTATCTTTAACGGCAGTAGCCAGATTGAGCTCCAGATGAGCTTTGGCCTTCCTAATTTTGTCCCTGCACAGCCTCGCTACATCCTTATAGTCCTCCCTAGTGGCCTGCCCACTTTTCCAAAGATTATAAACCCTCTTTTTCCTCCTAAGCTCAAGCCACAGTTCTCTGTTGAGCCAGGCTGGTCTTCTTCCCCGCTGGCTCATCTTTGGGCACATGGGAACAGACCACTCCTGCGCCATTAGGATTTGCCTCTTGAAGAGCGCCCAGCCTTCCTGGACCCCTCTGCCCTTCAGAACCGCCTCCCAAGGGATTCCACCAACTAGTGTCCTGAGCAGCCCAAAGTCAGCCCTCCGAAAGTCCAATACAGTGGTTTTACTGGTCCCCTTCCTGGCCTCACCAAGAATAGTGAACTCCACCATTTCGTGGTCACTCTGCCCAAGACAGCTCCCGACAATCACATCCTCCACCAGTCCTTCTCTGTTTGTGAAGAGAAGGTCTAGCGGGGCACCACCCCTGGTAGGTTCACTAATCAGCTGTGTCAGGAAGCTATCTTCCACGCTCTCCAGAAACCTCCTAGACTGCTTTCTCTGGGCTGTGTTGTGCTTCCAGGATATGTCAGGGAAGTTGAAGTCCCCCACGAGTACAAGCGCTGAAGATTTCGCAACTTCTGTCAGCTGCCTGTAGAACTCCTCATCCGTCTCCTCATCCTGGTTCGGCGGTCTATAGCAGACCCCGACCAGAACACTAGCCTTGTTGTCCCTGCCGATCCTAACCCAAAGGGACTCGACCTTGTCATTCCTAGCCTCGAGTTCTACAACATTGAAAGACTCTCTAATATAGAGAGCCACACCACCACCCCTTCTGTGCTGCCTGTCCCTTCTGAAGAGCCTATAGCCAGGCATCGCAGCACTCCAGTCATGAGACTGGTCCCACCATGTTTCCGTGATGGCAACCAAGTCGTAGCCTGCCCGCTGCACGATGGCTTCCAGCTCCTCCTGTTTGTTACCCATGCTGCGTGCATTGGTGTAGATGCACTTCAGCTGGGCCTTTACCTTATCCTCCGGCCTTGCCATTGCTCCCCCTGGCACAGCTCCAACAATCCTTGCTTCAGCCCCATCCCCCTTCTTACCTAGTTTAAATCCCTATCAATAAGCCCCGCCAGCTCCTGGCCAAGGATCCTTTTTCCCCTGAAGGATAGGGACCCGTCTACGGCCATCAGACCAGGTGCTGAGTAAACTGCCCCCTGGTTGAAAAACCCAAGATTTCTGTGTTGGCACCAGCCCTGGAGCCACGTGTTTAACAGGTGGGCTTTCCTTGTCCTCTCCGTACCCCTCCCTGTCAACATAGGGATGGACGAAAACACTACCTGCACTCCCGCTCTGTCCACTAACCGTCCCAGCCCCCTAAAGTCTCTTTCGATTGCCTTCAGGCTTCTGTCTTCAATGTCGTCACTGCCCACCTGGACTATCAGAAGAGGATAATAATCAGAGGGGCGTACCAGGTTGGGAAGCTTCCTGGCAACGTCCCTGACCCTGGCCCCAGGGAGGCAGCAGACTTCCTACGGGTAGGGTCAGGCCGACAAATAGGGCCCCCTGTTCCCCTAAGGATAGAGTCTCCCACAACAATCACCCTTCTTTCTTTCTTGATGGAGGCAGTCCTGAGGCGTGGAGTCGACCTCCTCGCCCTAGGCATCCTCCTGGGAACACTTGCTACCTCTTCCTCAGTTGCTGGTCTCTCAATCTCCAGGGCCTCAAACCTGTTTCGTAAGGGCACCTGGGAAGGTGGGGCCGGAAGGGGAGGGCATCGCCTGCCATGTCAAGCAGGGACC
The DNA here is from genome assembly GCF_047663525.1 of Anas platyrhynchos. Lineage (NCBI taxonomy): Eukaryota > Metazoa > Chordata > Aves > Anseriformes > Anatidae > Anas > Anas platyrhynchos. Next base: position 159,336,874 of record NC_092587.1, on the reverse strand, counting down.
TGTCTCCATTCCTCCTCAACTCCCAGATCCCCTCCCTCTGCCCGACGGCGACAGGGCAGGGGCTCCACCCCCATTTGGGGCGTCTCACCTCGATACCTCTCCTTGAGGCCCTGCAGGGAGTTACTCCACAAGTCTATCTCCCGCTCACACTCCCTGATGGCCCTCAACCTCTCCACCTCCTCCTTGAGCTCCGCCACCATGCGGATCAGGTCATCCACCTGCTCGCACCTCACGCACACAGTGTCTCTGCCTCCCGCCGACGGCAGCAGCAGGCTCTGACACTCCCTGCATCCGGTGACCTGAACCGCTGCATTCTTTAACGGGTACTCGGTCTGGGTGTGTACCGACCTCCTGGAGAGCCCACCGTGCCTGGTGGAGACTATTATCACCTAGCTAACGACTGTCGTTAAGAGGTGTTCGTGTGGGCAGGGGGTTGCTCTTCGCCCTGCCTGCTCGCCCCTGCCTGCGCGAACTGTCGCGCCACTCCCCTCTGACGCGCCACGCCCTGTTTGCCCGTCCTGGTCGCCCGCGCTCCCTAGGGGCTGCTTTTGAACGGCGGGGGGGGGTGCGCTGCTGGCTCCGCCTTCGCCTCGTCAGCCTCCCTCACGAGGGCTGCCGGGTCCTGGCGGCTCCCTGAAGTCGGCTCGATGCCGGAAAATTAGCCCTGCCTGGCCCGATGCCCCGCTCCGCTGCAGAACGCGTCTGCCCCGGAGCCGATCGCCTCGGCAAAAAAAAAAAAAAGCAGAGAACAGAAAAATCAAAGACCAAGTCAGAATAACCCCCCACCATTAACTACACACTGCAGGCATAAACTTCAGGATATACATATATCCTTTTGTCCTGAGCAAGAGTTTCAATGTGTATTTCTCATCTGTGTGAACATTTTCTGGAGGCCTGCTTCCTAGAACTGTACTTCGATTCTTATGGCTCTCAGACTGATTTCTGCATACCGGTGAAGCTTGAGTATCTTGATCTCATTGACTTTGTTAGTTAACAGGTGCTATGCCAAAGAGGCATAAGGAAGTTATTTCTACTCTGCAGAAGAGGCCAGCTTTGATTTTGCAAGAAAGACAATACATTTGGAAAGGACATGGAACCCTAATTAAAACTTAATTAAAGACTTTTAGTAGAACGATTAAATAAGTTCTATGCAAGTTTTTGTTGTTCTTTCTGGTGGTGGTGGTTTTATTTATTTATTTATTTATTTTGGCTTCAGAAAATGCACTCTAATAACCAAGATACGATTTGCTATAAAGTTATTTATAAAAGTATATCTTGCTTTTTAACTGGTGTGATTACAGTCCAGTAGTAACTCTCTGCACGGAAAAGAAGAGAAAAAGTTGTATTTTTATGTTGTCTGATAAAATAAAAAGTAATATTAACCTCAGTGTGAAAAGGTTTCTACTTGGTCATTTTCTTAGCTGCTGTAAATCACGTTAGTTACAGATGCAAAGATCTGTATAACCAGTCTGTAATATCACTCTCTCAAATAATTTTGTAAAGTTGAATATCTGTAAAATAAAAGGGACTTTTTCAAAGTATGTCAGGGAATTGTGAAATATAATAAAAAAAACACAGAATTATGTGTTTTAAGCATAACATTAGGCAGTCCAGTTAAACAAACAGTTGTTGGTCACTTCTTTCTCTAATTTTGTAAATGAAAATGATTTTATAAATAAAATTTTTATTTAATGTCCTCCAAATAAGGACTTTAAATGCTGTGTACTTCGCTTATGCTGTCAGATTGTTTAAGAATAAATTAATTTTTAAAATCTCAGTCATTTCAATTCTGTGTAATACTGAGTAATATTAGCTAGCTTATACTGGCAAGTAATGTACCAGTTTGTGTGCCACAAAAGTAGATATCCTTATTGTGTACACATGGTATGCATTTATTCTGCTCCTAGTTCTAGTTCTGTTTCTAGCCCATTGTCATGTGGATTCAACGTTAGGAGACTGGAGCAAGTCTCCTAATGGCAAATGCAGAATTTTTTGAATCATGGAATCATAGAATGGTTTAGGTTGGAAGGAATCTTAAGTATCATGTAGTTTCAACCCACATGCAGGGACAGGGACACTTCCCATTAACTGAGGTTGCTCAAAACCCCATTCAACCTGTGATTGAAAACAACAGCAACAAAACAATAAAAAACTCCAGGTAAAGCACTCATTATCCCAGCTAACTTCAGTATTCAGAAACATGCAAATGTCATGGAGTATAAAAATTCCTCACCAGCCACATTGTATTCTACAATTTAACTATTGAATTCCCAGGGTTTTTTTCAAATATTTAAGGCTCTAATTACTTGCTTTCTAAAGAAATTAAATGCAGAAATCCTATGCAATCATTAGCATATAGAACTGAGCTGGCTTTTGCCTCATATGACTGTAACTAACTAAAAGTTAGAGGCATGATGTAAATTTCTGTAGCTTCCTTCATTGAGAATAAAGAATATTATCAAGGATATTGTACAAGAGCTGTCTAGGGGTACTGTGGGGTTATTTACCCTTTTCTAATGTTCATAAGACAAAGATAAGGGCAGAGCCTTATATTTTTTTTTACCCTAATTTAGGGTAAACAGATCTAAATGAGCTAAATTCCACCCCTTTTATTTTAACATATAATAACAGATTGTAAGGTTTTGAGATAATTTAGGCATAGTAGGAGACACTCTTCTATTCTAAAATATTCTCCACAACAAAGTAAAAGCAAAATTTCCCAGAATTTCTTTAATTAGATGAAGATAAACTATGTTTCCATGGGAGACAGTGCAATTACTCTCAAAGAAGAATTATTGTTCAAGGAAGTATTCAAGACATTTTATTTTCATAGAAACAGAAACTTCTCATAATCAGTCTCATTACTGCATTTTTGGAACACTTTCCAAATTGTTAATTAAGTCTCATATCATGTATAAATACTATATGACATATAGCTCTTTCTTCTGTAAAATAAATTGTGCACATCTGCAGATTATTTTTTTTTTCAATGTGTACAAGTTTCTCTCTATGTAAAATGGTTATCTTCATTAAATAAAGCTAAAATGGTTATCTTCATTAAATAAAGAAATACAAAATGTTATTCTTATTTGCCAAGGTTATTGGCATATTTTTTTTTTCTCTCCCTATAATTCATACCATCATCACTTGCACAAGCAAGCACTACCATTCTGGATAAGAAGTTCTGTTGAATCAAAGAGCAAAGCTCTGGTTGTCTCTTGAGAGGCTTACATTGCTATTTTAGGTACTGTTTGATCTGTTAATTGAATATAACATATTTTATTTGGTATATTTGTAGGCCCCTCCATTACTGACGAGTGCATTGCAAGGGGTCCAAAAATCTGATGACTTCATTGTCAACTGCAGTTAATGGATTTTACCCATACTGCAGGAAACAAATAAAAATACAATCAAAACCAGGACATTGGACTCTCTATTATTCTCACTGAACTGGTGTCAGTATAGAAAATACCTGAGAGTAGTCCGTGGGAAAGGGGAGATGATCTTTTCTGATATACATACCTGGTCTTTTTTGTGCCTCAGCTATGGAACATTTAAAGACAAGTAAGTAAAGAAAGTACTAGAAGGTATAGCAAGTGAAATGAAGTATAAAATTGGTCTGTATGCTAGCTATAAAGGCATTAATGCTAATCCCATTATTTCTGTCCCCTACTTGTTAAAAAAAAAAAATTAAAATTAAAAAATATATATTTACCTCATAATCTGAGTTTAGAGTTGTTTTTGCTAAAATTGAGACATTAGAGTTTTACTTGCACAAATACTGAGTTTTCTTAGGTCTTTCTGTCTATCCCATGGGCTGAAAATTGGTGATGATTAGATAACCTCTGTTGAACTTTCAGTCTTAATTGCTGTCTTAGTCTTAGCATGTAAGTAGATGTTTATGTCATGATTGTTCTTCAACCTAGAAACATAATTTTCTAACTGTTTACCTCTGTTCACAGGAGGGGCTTTGGCTGGAGAAAAGAAAAAGATAAAGGAACTTATTTAATCTCCTCTGAAACTACACAATGTTCTCACTCTTCTGTGAAAGTCCTTCTTTTTGACTCAGATTTTTAATGAAAGAAAAGCTGGTAAAAGTGGTCTTAGCCACTGGAGAAATCAGATCTTAGATACTTGACTGCATTCTTTTTTTCTCTGTTTTCTTTGTTTTAATTGTACTTTCAGAGACTACATTGCAAAGATCTCTGATAAAAAAACAAAGTGATTTTAATGTTAAATTGAATTAAAATGTTAAATTAAAATGTTAAATTGCATTAAAAATTGTGTTGAATTGTTCAGTTGTAGTTGAAATGTTAAATTTATTGCTATAACAGTGAATTAACACAATCAATAGTTAAATTCCATTAGAAATATTTTTATGTCTATTTTATGTTTCGCAGTCACATCTCTTCCCAAAGAGGTAACTGCTTGATCGTTTTTATTCAAAACTACCATGACATTTTGTATTTAAAAACTTTCAGTCTTTATTGGGTTGATCATTGGATAATCAAATCTAGGGATATACAACTCAAACCTAAGGCAAACTTAGGGCTCTGTCACAAGTGTATATATATTGTCAGATATGATTCAGCTGTACTTTTTGCACAGATGCACTCAGACATAAACACAGAATTCAGAAAAAAAAATGTTATTGGTTGGGTTTACACTCTAGAGCCCATGATAAGTTTTTAGTAATCATAACATTACTGGGTATCATGTGCTATATCATTATACTAGAAATTATGCAGGACATCTTCTTTGACATAGATCTAATATAATTATTAAAAGAAAAAAAAATCTGCCTTGAAAAATTGAATTAATCAGATTAATTTTGAGAATTCAGTTAGATTTTTTTCTATCATAACTTTTAAAGGGATGATAGTATCCAGTTACGAATTAGAATAATATTTTCTTATTGCTTTTATTTCTAAATTGGTGAAATTGCAGCTGAATAGAGTGAAAGATACAACATTTGAATCAGAATATTTCGAAGTAGACTTTTATGCCGTGCTGAAACTAGGATGCTAAAATTAAGAGTATATGGAGACTTCATACTTTGTTTATTTGCAGTTCATAAAAGTCAATGCATTTCTGAATAGGTTTCTTCAAGACAACAATTAACAGTGGATAATAAAGTGTGTAGATAAATATATAAAGATACTCAATTTTATTTCAGTCAGTATTTTTGTTACGAATATCTAGAAACGCTGTGCTAGGTCAATCCTACCCAGCAATTAGACACTCAGCAGATTCTTGCTCAGTCACCACCCTCAGTCAGCAAGATAGGGGAGACAATTGGAAGAACAAAGGTGGAAAAAAACCCATAAGCTGAGATAAAGTAAGCTTAATGAGGGAAAAAAAAAAAAAAAAAAAAAAAAAACGAGAAAACAACAAGCAATGCAAAGGCAGTCACTTACGTCCTCCCATGAACAGACCAATGCTCAGCCAGTCTCTGAGCAAAGGCTAATTCAAACAGGCTCACTATCCTCTATTAGTTTATACTCCTGAACACAGCTTTCTATGGTATGGAATATCCCTTTGGTCAGCTAGAGTCAGCTGTCTTGTGTATCCCCATCCTAGGTACTTGCATATGTATTGTGTTTATGTGGAAAAGTTTTGGTAGAGGAGAGGCTGCAGGGGTAGTCTCTGTGAGAAAAGATCAGGACTTTACCCATATCAGATAAGAGTTAGTTCTAGATGGCTCTGAAATGGACCTGCTGCTGGCCAAAGCTGAGTCAATGAGCAACACTGGTTGTGCCTTTCTGATAGCATATTTAAGAAAGCAGAAGGATATTGTTCCACAGCAGCTGAGAGAGAGGAGTGAGAGTGAAGTGAGAAACAACCCTACAAACACCAAGGTCAATGAAGAAGGAGGGGGAGGAGGTGCTCTAGACACCAGAGAAGGAGTTCCCCTGCAGCCCATGGTGTTTTGCAGCAGGGCAGACACTGCATCTTGTGGAGGAGTCCACTGTGGAGCAGGTGGATATAGTCTGAAGAAAGCTGCAGACTTGTGATGGTTGTACCTTGCTGGGCAGCTGAACTCCACCATAGCCAGTCTCTCACTCCCTCAGAGGAAGGGGAGAAAATACAATGGAAAAGGGCTCAAGGGCTGAGATAAGGACAGGGAGATTGCTCATGAATTATCATCACAGGCAAAACAGACTCAGCATAGGGAGATTAATAGAATTTGTTGCTTAACACTAGCAGACTAGAACAGTGAGAAATTAAAAGCAAGCTAAAAATACCTTTTCTCCCCATCCACCTTCTTCTACCTCCTCACCTTAAGTGGCACAGGAGAAGGGGAAATGGGGACTGTAGTCAGTCCATAATGCTTCATCATCTGCCATTCCTTCCTCATCACACTTTTCCCTTGCTCCAGCATGAGGTCCCTCCCATGCAATGCGGTCCTTGATCCAATGAGGATTTCCTAAAGTCTGCAGTTCTTCAAGAAATGCTCCAACATGGGTCTGCACCATGGGCAGTATCTCCTGTCAGATCATCTGGTCACCTGTGGGCTCCTCCCTACAGGCTCTGGCCCAGAGTATGCACCTGTGGGGGCTTTCCATGGGCTGCAGCCTCCTTCAGGACAGATCCATGTGCTCCACTGTAGAGTCCTCCACAGGCTGCAGTGTGGATATTTGCTCCACTTTGGTACAACATGGGCTACAGGGGAACTTCTGTTCCAGTGCCTGGAGCACTTCCTCCCCCTCCTTCTTCACTGAGCTTGGTGTCTGTGGGGTTGTTTCTCTCTCCATTTTCTCACTCCTCTCTCCCAGCTGCTGTTTTTCAGCTTTATTTTTTTTTTTCCCATTCTGAAAATATGGTCTCATAGAGACACAAGCAGTGTCACTTATTGGCTCAGCTCCGGCCAATCCCCACATCTATTTTAATGTTTATGTGGGGAATAATGTAAATAGGTAGGGTTTCCCTATTTCCTCAAGAATAGTTACACGAAATAGCTTTCAGGTTCTAGTCAACAACTCTTATAGAAACTGCAAGAATCCTATTTATTTCCTTACTTTTGAAGTTGCAGTTTAAACATAAAAAAAAAAATATGGCACTAAAAAATGCAGAGTTAATAAAGCATAAGTTTTTCTTCCAATTCAATAGCTGTGTGGACTATTTGTACCACTTACAAGCACAAAAATCTAGGTCCTTTTCAAATAGTTATTCAAGTTCAGGACTGATAAATGAATATGAGTACCATGTGAATTTCTAAAGCAGTAGATTTAGATTTACGTCAAAAAAAATGTAATGGGAAAAAAAAAAAAGTGATTCAAAGAAGGAAGACCATGCTGTGTTTGAGTATGCTGATTGCACAAGAAGTAAGAGACCTTACAGATGATTGCTGTTTTCCATAATTTCTTATTTAGCCTTCAAGTTCAAAACTGAGTTACGTAACCGTGGACTGAAATATTGTCCTTGATTTCTGTTTATATATTTTCAAGGATCAGCAATTAAAGCCATGAAAGGAGGGGCTCCATGAAAATTGTAGAAGGCTCCATGATTTAAAAGCTAATTTCAGGATGCAGTCATATAACATTACTATATTGTATTGTTATATAGAATCTCTGTTTTATTGTGCAATTAAATAAATGTCTAAACACTTTTTGTGAGTGATGTAAAAGTTTGTAAATATATGTTAATTAATACAAAATTGTTGAATAATTTTATTTGGATAAATATGTTCAGAAATAATAAAAATGTCATTTTTACCAACAGTGTTCATTAGGTGCTGAATTCTTTATTTTTAAAATTCTTTAATTTAAAAATTATTTATCTTTAAATTAAAAAAAAAAGAAAGAAAGAAAGATTACAAAGCATAAACAATGCAAACAAACAAGAATATTTTAAAGTAACCTTTGAAGGACAAAATTTGATTTATCTGTTTTGTTTACCCACTTTCCCCCTCCCCCCCGCCCCCCTTTTTTTGTTTGTTTGTTTGTCTCCCTCCCTGTAGAATTAAGGAGAAAGAGGAGAAAGATGATTTCTTTTTTCATGGTGACTTCCTTGGAAAGCATTATTACTCACTGTTGAACATCTACAGTACATGACTGTACAGGTGAAAGATTTTCTTTACTTGAACAGTGACTACCATACAGTGTTATTGATTTGCTTGGTGTGTGATGATTCAGAAGTTCGACAGCTCAGAGTACAGCTATTTTGGAACCTTTATGTCAAATAAACACAGAAGTGAACCTCTCAAGCCCAACAAACCCCAGTCATTCTCTGCCCTCCAGTGAAATTATATTTTTTTGGTTTTGTGTTTCATTAGTACATAAATTATTTCTTCTTGGCCCCAAATCAAAACAAACAAACAAACAACAACAGATTAAGGAATAGAGAAATAATTTCAAATTTGTTATATATTGTGTAAAAGCCTCTTTCCAAAATATATTTGTCAAAGATAATTCTAGAGCACACATAGTCTTCTTGTTTTCCAGGTTTCTAGAAAATGTAATGATCTGCCATCAAAGAATACAGCCTCAAACCTTAGTACTTTGGTAGAACAGCTGTCATTTTCAGGTATATGCAAACATTTACAGGATTTCAGCATAAACTGTCATTTCTCTTTTAGATTGTTGTATAAGTGTCCCAGACAGAATTAGTACTTGAAACGGAGAGAGAACTAGTACTTGAAATCAACATATACAAGTATAAATGAACTCCAAAGTCACTGTGAATCTTTCTGATTAAGAGAATAGGCTAGATTCACAACAGCTGGATACATTTTGTGTAGGTTATCACCTAGGCTTAGGAGGAGTGTCACTGAATCAGGCACAGCTGCTGTTCACATGGTCATACTCCCTTCTATGACTTACATCCCACAACAGGAACAAGGCCGATGCAAGAGTATGCACCTACAACTAGGAAGAGGTGCTGTGATTGTTGTGTGCTGTCTCAATATGTCTCTTGGCTTAGGAAGTCATTTACCAGATTTACTGTTTTACCAGGCAGGCCAGAAGGATCTGGGATAGAAGCACCTCAAGAAAGTAGGGAAGCTACAAAACAGGGATTAATGGAGCTGCATACACTGAATCAATAAAAGATGGCTTAATGTTAACAAAGTCTAAAAGCTCTTTGAAGTCCTGATAACTCTTCATCTGGTCTCAAATTCCTCATCAAAATCATGCAAAGCAGAGACACAGGTCAATGACTTCTATATGTCATCTGAGAATTTTAACTTGTGTGATTATGTGTTCATGTTTTTCAGGGTGTCTTTTTATTTATTTATTTATTGATTTTTATTTCAATGTAGTGTAAAACCTAAACCTTTAATTAGTTATTCTCTTTATAAAAATTGATTATTTTTTTTTTTTCCAAGCCAATCCTTACTAAAATGGTGATATAGACATTAAGATGAAGTGAAAGCAAAATATTTAAGAATTAAGCTTTGGAATGCTTATTCCTATAATTCAAAAACTGTTCAATACCAAGATTATTAAATTCTTTGGTTTCACAATAACATTTGGTGTGACTGGGTCACACAATTATAATTATCCTCAAACAGATAGGAAAATACATAAAGCTGATAAATGTCTATAAGAATTTACAGGACAAACAGCTGAGGTCCATAAAACTTCAATGCAGAAAGGTCAGAGAGACAGACAGAGCAATTCAAAACCACACAAATCACCAGTCCTTCCCACAATGTTCCACGTCCTAGGATCAAACAATTAATATAAATCCCAACCTTTCTCTTACAGTGATAAACAACAGTTCCTTTCATTAATATTGTAAGGGATCTAAGTTTTATCCCAAGGGAAACTATAAAAGAGTTGTGAGAACTGATGAGCATACCTTCCTTTTGTTGTTGCTGCAACTGTTGTATCAGACAGACAGATGTTTGATGACTGAAAAAAAGGAGCCAGAAGGAAAGTAACAGTAACAGTGATCACAGGAAGGAGATCCAAGCTTTCCAAGAGAGACAGAAACCCTAGCTGACTGCAGAGGAAAGGTCTGTTGAACATCTTGGAAAATTTAAGGGTGATGTATTTTCCCTACCTTGAAAGTAATCCTGAGATGAGCTCTTTCTTTTGTGTCATATATTACAGTATCTGTCTCAGAATATTTCAATCAGTCATTACAAATATCAAGCACAAATAAAAGTGAACAAAAAGATCAGTACCTCATAAAGAGCAATAAACCTTCCCACATCTAATAAATACTCTCCCAGAAATCTAATTCTCTCTTCTGCTCATTATGGTGCCAGGAAAGGGCCATTGGATTATACTAGAGCTTTATATAGGAAATCAGGTTACAATACAAATCCTGGATCTTCATGTTGTTCTCATGGAACTGGGTCTGACTTCAGGTTATTAAAACTGGCAAGCTAAAGTATTTTTACCAACTATGTTCTTAATTTTCTTTGCAAAATGCACTTTTTTGTTTGTTTGTTTAGTTTTGTTTTGTTTTCTTGAAGAAGAAGTTACTTTTTAAAACAAAAAGCAAAAGAAAGTCAACTGTAAAGCAGCAGATAATTCTTGTCAATTCTGTTGAGATTTTATCAGTATGTTCGATTTATTGTATATTTTTCTTTTGAGGCTGCTTTTGCCTTTAGTGTATACATTCTAAGAAAAGGAGGCTCACTCAATTGTTAAATGTCTGATGATGAGCCTTCTGAATAAAATGCATTTCTGTCTGAGCAGTGCTTCAGCAATGAGGATTTGTGCTACAGAAGACTTAGTCAAGTACTTAGGTCAAAAAATGTTCTGAATTTGTCCTTTTTTGTTCACTCTAGACTTTGTTTTTATTCACAGAAAAAAAAGTCCAAATGGACTAAAAAGCTTAACGGATTGGAGTTGGAGAAAGATAAGGAGGTAGAATAATGAGGTACTCAATTCTTTATTTTTATATTTTTAGTTTGGAGTAGTAGACCTTTCCCATTGCCCTTTGCATTTTCTCTTAACAGACATTACAGTAGGGACTCAATTTCTCACTATTTGCTGCTAATGAAATATCATTAGCTTTGGATGCAAAGTTAGCTTTGGATGACATAAAGAATAATAATCTAAATACAACTAAAATGATACTGGAAGAAAGAACACAGTGTGGGCTTAACCTGCAGGATACATTGATTATTCAAAGAGCGTATTACTCTTGGTATTATATCTAGCTTCAAACTTATTATTTTACTACTTCAAACTTATTATTTTACTACACAGATCCTGTTTGACCCTACTTCCCCATGCAGTACTAGAGTATGTGTCAGTCCTCAGTCCGTATATGAAATATTTTCATTTCTTTCTCAGTGTTATAAATGGCTCAGGATTCAAATTAGGATTAAATAAAAAAATAGGATTTATTAAAAGAATATAAAGGAATAGAGGTAAGCAAACAGCGCTGGGTGCACCGGGAGTCTCCGCTCCACCAGGACGCACACCAGTTACATCAAGCAGCTGATTTTTATGCACCTAGACTAATACATATTCATTACTACTTCTAAAAAAAGAGATTATTATAATTAGCTTCCAGGGTCCAGTTCCTCCTACTGGAGCATGCGCATCAGTCTCCTCTGGGGGTCTCTAGGGGTCTTTCATGCTGAAGGCTCGTAGTCTTCCTCTCACCCTTTGTATTTACTTGGCACTATTCCAAGTTTATGGAACACTCTCTGTACACTCTCCACAGGTCTTGTCTCCCAACCGTCCTTCAGCTTCTTTTTTCTTCCTCTTAATCTCTTGGCCCCCCCAGCCAGATACCAAGGATCCTCATAGTATCCCATAACAGTCACTAGTTGTTATCAGTTGTTCTGAAACTCCCAGACATCAAACACAAACAGCTTTCTTATTTGACGCTTCACGAGTAATTAAAACATTCTTCCCCAGCCATTCACAGACACATCTATAGCAGTGTTAAGTTAATCTCGAAGAAGACAGGAAAAAAAACCCTGTAACTGTTAGAACTAGAAGTCAGGAATAACAAAAGCAAACAGGTTCATAAATTTAAGGAGTGTTTTCTGAAGACTTGATAAATTGACTGGAATGAGGGGGAGACTGGGGCACACTGCATCTGTGGTTCAAGAATTAAACTGCCAGTGCAGGGCCCAGAGGCAGACAGGATTCAAACAGAATTATTCTTTATGCACATGAATTTATGGACACGAATTGGAATTGTTAAAACATTCCTCACATCAGCAAGACTAAATTCCTCTCATGTTCAACATCATCTTAAAGGCAGAGTGAATAATGCTAACCTGTGGGGATATATCAATTTTTCATTTAGTTTGTAACTGAAATTTAGCAAAACAGTGTTCATTCATTTCAAATAACAAACAAAAATATTACATCCAGACGAAGAACCAGTGCATACGGGTACATCTCTAAATGTACTGTGGAACTGACTCCACTTCACAGCTAAGTGCATAAATTGAGGTGGATACCAGAGAGAGAGGGAAATTGAGATTTAGTCTCTCACCTTCAGATTTTCCTTTCATCTGCTTTCCTGTCCTTTGCTTCCCAACCTAAAGATGTAATCTTTACCTGATTGACTGAGATGAGTATCTCAGTCTTTCCTTTCCATTCATAATCCATTATAGAATATGTTTCCTGACACCTGATCACTGAAGAAATACTTTATAGAAATTAAAATCTCCATTGTCACTTTGAATGCTCTCTACTGCACTGACTCTGAAATCTTCAGGTGAAAGCAAAATGAAATTGGATTAACCCTTACTTATGCTTTCAGCAAGACAATAATACCCAAACAACATGAAAGATATGTATTTTTTTGCAAGATTCTGAAAATCATATTGATAAGCTTTCATTTTATCTTGAGGGGTTTATACCTATAATATGCAAGCATCAACTATTTGATAAGTTGGCAAAATATAAGGCACCAGGACTGAGAAATATTAAAAAGCGTGTGCAGATATTTTAATTTTAGGGTTTTTGTTTGGGTTAACTATGTTTCTAACTGGTCGTAGGTTATCCTATTGCATCATAAAATCCTAGTAGTCTACAGCTACTAAAACCAGACAATAATCCTCTCTGTGTTTTTCTTTATTAAAGGATACATAGTAATAAGCTATTACTAGCTTATATAGATAAGATCTTTTCATGTATACAAATTAGATATTTGATTTCTGCTTACCTTTTCCTTTAGTAACTATCAAACTTTACTAAACTATTATTACAGATTTGTATTCAGAATTAAAATTCACTTATTCTATCTAGTTATATTGTCTACATTACACTCCTTGAAGGATATGTTCTCACAGGCTAGACTTCTGTTAACGATAAATGCAAAAGCATCTGTACAAAGACAAAGCAATATGGCTATGGCCATTCCTTCTCTTCTTGAACAAGATGGAGATACAGAAATAACCCTACAGTTGCACAACAGCTATCTCCTTGTGGCACTGTAGCCTCTTCCAAATAAAGACTTGTTTAACAGAGTAGTGTATTGGGAAATGAGGCTTGTATACAGGACAGTAGCTAAGGTGAAAAGCAAGGGTCACAAACCATGTTTTCAGCCCCTGAAGCCATACCAGTTGAATTACCATCTCAGGTGATAAATTCAAAATGGCAGACTTCATATAGCAAAGTTTTATGTCACTTGTGATACAGATTACTCAGATTTAAAGTGACAATACAAGATTCAAGAGATAATAAAACTGACAAAATGCATTACTGAAGCGCACCAAAAGCACCTACTTCAGTGACTTATTTCTCCTCTATGAAATCAATGGCCAAACTCTCAGTGAATTAAAGAGCCCTTAATGCTTCAAGTTAAATGTTACTTAGGATGGAGAAATAGAGTGATAAAGTGCCTTTCACACTTCTCATTCCAGCACAACCACATTCTGTATCATTTCATTCATCACTCCAGAAAAAAACAGCTTAGAAAAATCACTGTTTTGATCAGAGATAAGGAAAAAAAATGAAAAAAAAAAATGAAAAAAAGAAAGAAAGAAAAAACCATACTGTTTTAAGTAGTCTGCTGAATCTCTATTTTTTGGAGGAGGAGGAAAAAAAAAAGAAGAAAAAAAAAAGGAAAAAAAAAAAAGATTAGCTGTGATTAGCTGTTATGCACAACTAAAATGGCTCTCTAAATTGGAAAAATTATTCAAAGTATTTCTGGATCATTACTGTTAAAAGGCTGCCTGCCTTTGTTAAATGAGCTTTTGGTCTTATTTTTACTCCTACTGAAAAAAAACAAATAATAAAATTCATATTTCCATCAAAGAACAGCCCTTCTCAGCACTGACATTTCTTCTGGTTGTTTTTGAGGCTACAATAACAACAACAACAAAAATCCTCCCCACCCACTCATTCTATATTTAACTTTTCTTTCTATTTCACAACTGAGGTATTAAACTGATATACCATGGGGAAAACAAATTCTATGTAAATGGTTGCAACTTTATATGATATTTTACCAATTCTGATCATACAGGAACTCCAGCAATCTATCATCGGATTCCACATTAATTAAAAGAAAAAATAAAATAAAATAAAATAAAATAAAATAAAATAAAATAAAATAAAATAAAATAAAATAAAATAAAATAAAATAAAATAAAATAAAAATGATGTGGAGGGAGAAGTAAATTAACAATTAGTTTTGAATCCATTTGCTTTTTTTTTTTTTTTTCTGAAGGAAGATTTCAGGAAGGCAAAATTAGTGAATATAATCACTTCAGCTTTTGAAGATTAAGTTAAATATATTTGATGTTCAAGTTCAGAAACTGGCATTTATTATGAAGTTCTAACATGAACCTCTACTGACTTAATCTAAATCTTTACACATCACTGACATTTGCAGATGTTTTTTCTTAAACTTCAATGACACTTTTGTCATATTTGCATGCAGAGAATTTCTCTTGGATTATCATTCTACAGGTATTTTGGTTGGTTGGTTGGTTTAGTTTGAATAGCAAATGAAATAGTGACAGAAAAAAATGAAAATAGGAAAATGTCATCACATAGAAAATGGGGTAAGTATGTAGTTATTTGCCTGGGCATGTCTACCAGCTTTGAATTAACAAAATACTTATGAACAGAACTCATTGGCCTTCCTCCACCTTTTAACAAATAAAAGGAGCTCTTGTTCTGGCAGAAAAAATAAGTAAGTAAGTAAGTAAGTAAGTAAGTAAATAAATAAATAAATAAAGCTTTATGTTTGTTTATTCATTTGTTTATCAAGAAGTCTTTGGTACTAAATGTTTTCTTACTGAAGTCCTGAGAAAGAAAGAAGGAATGGTAATCATTTAACTGAGATATGACAACTGAACTTAAAAGAAATTAAGGAAGCCTAACTCATAAACTTAGGCTTAATTCATAAACTTAGGCATTAGTAACATGTATGTGCAGCAGAATGTTTTCATTTTCTAACTAAAACATACATGATCATCAAATCATCTTTATCCATATTTTTTTCCTTTTTTTTTTTTTTTTTAAGTGGATCATTATAGTCACTTCCCTGGTTTCTACTTGCATTAGTGTGGTCATCCTAAGAGAATACTTCACTAAATATGTACTTCACTAAATGTTGTCAACTATAAACCGAGGAATTAGCCAGAGCTTTAATCCCCACTTATAAGTTTATGCAACACTACTGCATTAACTTTTAAAAATGAGAAAATCAGGCCTGCAGGATGGCACAGGCTTGATAGTAAAAGGTGTCTGACTGTTAAATCCTTGTCCCTGCTCATCTTTTCAGTTTAACAACTTTAATGACTTTATGCATTGTAATAAATTCCAGATGGGCTTTTTGTTTGTTTGTTTGTTTTTTCCTCCTTGGTAAAGTCTTCTTTTCATTAATCCTGAAGGTGAATTGGGATTCTCTCTCTGATACTAGGATGTTCGTTGTTCATTCCAGAAGCCTGTAAGTCTGTAGAAAATTCCCTGTTACAGCCTTTAATCCAAAACTTCTCCCTCTTGAGCATATATTGATCACAAGCATATCAGGCAGTGGTCACAACACTGAGCCTCCTGGAGTTCAAGAAGTGTTTGGGCAATGCTCTCAGACATATAGTTTGACTTTGTATGGTCCTGTGTGGAGCCAGGATTTAGACTTGATGATACCTTGTGAGTCCTTTCCAGCTTGGGATATTCTATGGTTCTATGACAATGCTTGTAAAATCTGCCTAATTCAGGTAACCACAAGAGAAAAAAATATTTAAAGGTTGGATGTGGTGCTTAGGGGTGTGGTGTAGTGGATGATATTTGTGGTAAGGTTATGGTTGAACCAGATGATTTGAAGGTTTTTTCCAACCTTAATGATTCTATGCTTCTATGATCTTTGTAAATATTTTAATCTATCACATCTGAGTTTGATTTCATATTATCAGTAACATAACTTGAACTAAAAAACAAATAATCAGTCAAACAAACAAACAAAAAATGTAAGATGTTTTTCCTCCAGTGGTCAAAAAGATTTTTTACGAAGCTGAAATTCTCTAATTACTGCCACACAGAAGCATGTAAATTCAGGTTCCCCAAGGGTACATTACATCTCTCCAAAATGTGACAAGTACCACGGAAACAGCAGAAGTTATTACAAGATACATGAGCATTTATTTTTAATGAAATTGAGCTTTGTTTTCACTTAAATACAGAGCTCTTACACAATAACCTTTTCTATGTCTTGTCCTTATTTTTTTTCTCTCTCTTAAATTTTGTCAGTGCTCTGTTCTTATTTTTATTTATTTTTTATTATTTTTTTCCTCCCTAGGGGGCATTTACTCTCATCAGAGCATCATTAATTAGAGTTTATTTGTGGCATCTGTTGTCACTCATGATGACGTTAGATGCTCCTGATAAAAAACTTTTTCTTTATTCCCTTCACAATTTTTCTTTTCAATCCTTAATGTTCCATGTATCCCTTGTCTCTTCCTAAAACATTAGAGCAGTTGTAAAAATAAAGCCAATCTTTTTTCTGCTATATGTGTCTTTTTTTTTTTTTTTTTAAGAATATATTCTCAGTCTCTCCCTACATAATGAAGGCTGTTGTTGTCAAAGTACTCTTTCTTAGGGAAACAAATATAGATAGTTCTGCTGAAGAAGAAATATGTGGTTTTAACATTGTGAAACAGGGGAGAGTATCAAGTGCATTCTTGATACAAGTGCCAATGCAAAAGAACTGTAAAAGCAGAAGCATAACTCCTTTGCTAGATAATATGGGGTGAGATAAACTGTGGGTGAGATGAAACCCTGTTCTTACAGATAAAATGTAGGCATTATTTTGTAGATGTATTTTTTAATTATTTGTTTCGTTTTGTTTTTCTGTGTGTCAAACCAAATCCCCTTTGAAATAATATATATATACACACACATATATAGTTGAACAACTGGCCTATTTTAGATCACAGCTAATTTGTCTCTTAAGAACTGCAAGAGAAATTATTGCAAGTGATGCATCAGATGTCGAAAGAGTACACATCTTATGCTGTGAAATACATTGATCCTTGTCTGATTACTCCTCATTCTTTTTGTAAAAAAAAATTCAGCAGGTTGTGTGTCACTTAAGACATAACTGTTGAGAGTATAATTTTAAGTACTAAGAATATTAATAATGGTGGTGTGTGTGTGTGTATGTGTTTACTTTTAAATCCGAACTTCTTCTGTGTCATTTGTTAGATATAATGAATTCAAGCTGTAATCCCTGGCATTAACTGTGAGACTAAATTGAAGACCTAATTTGAAAAATAGCTTTTCCAAAATATGTAACGGATATGCAACATGTTGCCAGAGGACACGGGAGTCTGAAACTGAAGGGCAGAGCACAGCTGCCAGTTTGTAGCATTTCCTAATGAGCTGAGACTGGCCAGTATTTTAGCACCTGATCTTTTGGCCAAACTGATGTCTTAAGCAAGTTTTAGATCATAGATCACTCCTTTGTCATAGTTTTTCTGTGCAGTGGAATTACAATTCAAGAGAATAATGCAACAGAGGATCTGCTGCACAAAATGTTATGATTACTTACGAGTAAAACATGTCTGATGTTGACATCTGTTCTCATATTAGAAGAAAATCAGAAATATATTGATTGTTCCTAGCCAGAGCAAATAGTTTACTCATGATTATCCCGAGAATTCCATACAGTAGGTTTTGCTTTATTTTCATGTGGTACAATAAGAGTAAAAAGATTCAAAGCAATCTGTAATTATTTTATTGAAAATTGGGATTACTTATTCATAATTTACTACATCTCTTGACACTTTCAGTCAACAATGTATGAAAATGTTTCATGGAACTCATACGGAACATTTTTAAAAACAGTTTAAAACCTTTAGGTTTGTCAGACATCAGATGTCAGGACTTTACAAGTGATAAAGCCAGAACAATTTTTATAAGATTATTATAGGACAGCAAAAGCCATTTTAAATAAATTTTATTGTAGAGACAAGGGAAAAGAAAGGGTATTTTAACCTTGCAGAATTATCTGGATCGTGTGTCTTTTTTTTTTTTTTTTGTATTCCCTGTTAATTTGGGAAATACAAAGTGGTGAATTTGTCTTTTGTTTTTAATGTTGAAATAGGTTTCAGAAGCTGATAATTAATGTAGTACAAAATATAATGCAGAAATCCCAGACTCAAAGTAATATAGCAGCAAAAATTAATTTCTCGTAAGCTTTTTCCCCCTTAATTTTATTAATCATAAATTGTTTTTTTTTCATATTTTACTTTGGATTACTTCTCATCAGAAACTAGAAGTTAAATCTTCCCAGAAGAGTAAACCTATCTATAAAAACAGAAGCAAACCTCTCTTGTTCTGATTCGTAATCAACATCTGTTTCTTCCTCTCATTATTACACAGCATTTTTTGGGTTATGAAAATACTTTCCTCACAAAAATGTATGTGTAAACATATAAATAAACTACCATGAAATGGTATGCTGGATGTTTCACAACAATCAGTTTACACAGGATCTAAGAAACCTAATATGATGGAAGACTACATTTCTCTAGCAATCAGTTTCAGGAAGGCTCTTTAAGGCCCATCATTTAACTCGTAGCTTGTCAGAAAGTTTTAATATAAATTTCTTCCTTCAACACAGGACAACCAGTGTCTTAACCTTTTCCTCCTTCACAAATATACACATACACTAATATCCCATCTTCAGTCAAAGATTAAAGCTGCAGAAGCCACAGATTTCATTAAAGTCATTAGAAGTAGCCAATGCTTAGAATTTTTGAATGTCAACATATAAATCTGGCTTATGGACACAATCCACACTTTGAAATCTTTCCATCATCTGAAGACTTTGCTTTCTATATCCCTGAAGATAAATATTCATGAAACTGTAGTTTCACTGGCATCAGAATTGTATCTGCCTCCCACAAGAGTTAATAATAATAATAATAATAGTAATAATAATAATAAATCCATACATTTGAGTGTATGTCAGTTAAGCTATTTGTCTTTTTTTATTGACCATATAATGTGGCATCTTTGATGCCCCATGACGGATTTTGTAAGTGTCATTCATATGTGTTCTTCTTCCACAAAATATAATTATCTTAGATATTATAAACACTACATAATGTGTACTGCTCTTGAAGTTCAGCCCCTATCTTTAAATACTGTAATGCTGTGTGTCATAATACCTAATCCTTTTTTCAAATCCACATGCTGAATATAAGTCTTAAAGTCAAAGTCACAAACTGAATCATAAAGACAATATTAATTTCAGTTCTTTCACACTTAGCTGCAGGAACAATACTGTATACATATATACTGTTAAGTAAATAGAGCAAAAAAAGCCAGTTTGAGCCCTAGATCACTGATCCTCAATGCTACTTGTTTTGAACCACTCCAGATAGCTTTCTCCAAGACAAATCTATCAGTAAGGTATTAAGCAGATGATACCTTTTGTCCTTAATGCCAGCATTTATTCCATGATCCTTTGTTATTAAGTAGCACAGACAGATGGGATGGGATGGCATGGCATGGCATGGCATGGCATGGGATTTCTTCTCTGTAATGATCAATGTAAAACTAACTTCAGTGGATACTCAGGGGAATGGTGGGCAGAGATTCTTTCTTCCATCTCTGGTAGCCCAGGAGAAAGAAAATGTGAAGGATCAAGTCCTATACAGACTTAGTTCAGACTTAGCTCAGTTGTTTAACAAAACGCTTTCAACAGAGAGGACAAGGTCTCACTTCATATTTCATAGCATACTGTAAGTTCTTGATCTCTGCTACATAAACATTTAAAAAAGCAAATCTATTCACAGATGCTGTCTTCT
The DNA here is from genome assembly GCF_047663525.1 of Anas platyrhynchos. Taxonomy (NCBI): domain Eukaryota; kingdom Metazoa; phylum Chordata; class Aves; order Anseriformes; family Anatidae; genus Anas; species Anas platyrhynchos. Next base: position 159,316,683 of record NC_092587.1, on the reverse strand, counting down.
AGATAGACAAAGTCCTTGATAATTTGCTCTATTGTTTTTGACATCAAGATTTGTAAAGATTTCAAGAAGATAAAAAAAGGAAAAATAAAAGCTTTTTTTTTTTTTTAAAAAAAAAAGGATTCTTGTGATAGTGATTTGTTGATTAAATATTTTAGAGAAAACTGATCCAATAAAATGAGGTTGTACATCACTGACTATACAATAATATTGCAATAAAAATAAAATACATCAAATTTTAGACTGAATGTCAGATTATTTAATCTGCCAAAACAGAATCTTAGAATCATAGAACAGCTGAGTTAGAAGGGTTGCACATTGAGTCCAACTTCTGGGTCCAAAAAGGACCACCCAAAAAAAAAAAAAAAAAAAAAAATCATACCATGTGTCTGAGAGTGTTGTCCAAACATTTCCTGAACTCCAGCAGGATCAGTGCTATGACCACTTCCCTGGGTAACCTGTTCAAGTACCCGACCATGCTCTCAATGAAAAACCTAATCCTGATATCCATTTGAACCTCCCCTGTCACAGTTTCAAGCCATTCCCTCTGGTCCTACCACTGTTCACCAGAGAGAAGAGATCAGCACCTGCCCCTCTGCTCCCCCTCGTCAGGAAGTTGAAGACCATGATGAGGTCTCTTCTCAGTCTCCTCTTCTCCAGGCTGAACAAACCAAGTGACTTCAGCCACTCCTCATATGACTTCCCCTCTAGAACCTTCATCATCTTTGTAGCCCTCCTTTGGACACTCTCTAACAGTTTTATATCTTTCTTATACTGTGGTGCCCCAAACTGCATACAGTGCTCAAGGTGAAGCTGTACCAACTCAGAGCAGATTGGGACAATCACTTCCCTCAGTTCATAGAATCATAGAATCATAGAATATCCTGAGTTGGAAGGGACCCTTAAGGATCATCAAGTCCAACTCTTGACACCGCACAGGTCTACCCAAAAGTTCAGACTATGTGACTAAGTGCACAGTCCAATCTCTTCTTAAATTCAGTCAGGCTTGGTGCAGTGACCACTTCCCTGGGGAGCCTGTTCCAGTGTGCAACCACTCTCTCTGTGAAGAACCCCCTCCTGATGTCAAGCCTAAACTTCCCCTGCCTCAGCTTAACCCCGTTCCCGCGGGTCCTGTCGCTGGTGTTAATGGAGAAAAGGTCTCCTGCCTCTCGACACCCCCTTACGAGGAAGTTGTAGACTGCGATGAGGTCTTGCCTCAGCCTCCTCTTCTCCAGGCTGAACAGGCCCAGTGCCCTCAGCCGTTCCTCGTACGTCTTCCCCTCCAGGCCTTTCACCATCTTCATAGCCCTCCTCTGGACACTCTCCAACAGTTTCATGTCCTTTTTATACTGTGGTGCCCAGAACTGCACACAGTACTCGAGGTGAGGCCACACCAGCGCAGAGTAGAGGGGGACAATCACCTCCCTTGACCTACTAGCGATGCCGTGCTTGATGCACCCCAGGACACGGTTGGTCCTCCTGGCTGCCAGGGCACACTGCTGGCTCATATTCAACTTGCTGTCTACCACGACCCCCAGATCCCTCTCTTCTAGGCTGCTCTCCAGCATCTCATCGCCCAGTCTGTACGTGCAGCCAGGGTTTCCCCATCCCAGGTGCAGGACCCGGCACTTGCTCTTATTGAACTTCATGCGGTTGGCGATCGCCCAGCTCTCCAACCTATCCAGATCCCTCTGCAAGGCCTTTCCACCCTCATTCGAGTCCACAACTCCTCCAAGTTTGGTGTCATCAGCAAACTTGCTCAAAATACCTTCTATTCCTACATCCAGATGGTTTATAAAAATATTGAAAAGTACCGGCCCTAAAATGGAGCCTTGAGGGACCCCACTAGTGACCGCCCGCCAGCCTGACGCAGCGCCATTCACCATAACCCTTTGGGCCCTGCCCGTTAGCCAATTGCTCACCCATCGTATGATGTTTTTATCTAGCTGTATGGTGGACATTTTGTCCAATAGGATCCTATGGGAAACTGTGTCAAAAGATATAACAATGTAAGAAAGAGATATAACAATGTAAGAAAGAGATATAACAATGTAACAAAGAGTGGGAACCTGTTTGGTATTTCTTGTCCATTGCCTCTGGTAGAAGTTAGATTGTCCTCTTATTTTTTGTCAGTTCAAGATTCCAGTTATGAAACTTTATGATTAAGCGAAAGGAGTTATTTGATGCTAAAACCAGTGAATGAAAAGAGAAAGAAGGAAAAGAAAAAAAAAAAGGAAAGAGAAAAGGGATACTTGCAAAGTGTTGACTTTCCCAGTGAACAACATGTTCTTTGTAGTACTATAAGGTTGAATTTCTTACAAGATGCTTTATTTAATAATTTAAGAAAAACTTATTTTAGGATTATAAATCTTGGAATCTGAAAATATGAATCTATATTTCAATAGCTGGGAAAAAAATGATAAACCATACAGCTAATTGGCTCAGAATAGAATCAGAGTTTAACAAATTAGCTAAACATAATTCTTAATCTCCTCTCTCTCCATCTTTTCCTCTTCTCCCCTGCCTTATTTTTACTACCTCTTTTTTATTATTATGAAAAAGGTATTTATTTTGTCCTCTGATCTAGAGTTGCCAAGCACAAATAAGAATATTTTGTTACATAAATCAAGAATTTGGAGAAAAATAGTTAAAATTCTATCAGCATCTCCTGATATTATCACCTATAAAAATAATATTATTAATTTTAAACTACAGGTGGAGATCATTTTTCTAGATTTTTAAATTAATTTCTTATATTATATTAAGAAAATAACCATTAATGTATTTGTAATTCTTTTTATAGTGAAACATTAGTCATAGTGTTACATGTCCAATTAACCACCAAGTGGAGCTCTCACCCAGCAAAAGAAATAATCATTTTATGCAAAGTGTAGATACTCTGAAATCTAAAGTTAAAATAAAAATATAAACAATATAAGAACAAGAAGCCAGGTGTACCCTGTACCAATTATGACTATCATGCCTTTAGAATCTGTTAGGTCTGTAACTCACAGTTACAGTCATCTGCTGTAAAATAAGTCTTATTGCAGGCCAGAGCATAACAGCATAACAGTGATTCAAATTAACATGGAATTATACTGCAATAGAATGAAGATTTTACTTCAAAGTAATTATATCTAATGAAAATGGTGCTCAATCCCTCAAGTGCTCTGTACTCATGGATTCAAGTTACAGATAAAAGAAACTGACTTATAAATTGTACAATGATTAAAAGAACTAAGTCCTAAATAATACACATTTAATTGCCCTGATTAGATTGCAAGAGACTTCTACTTACATTTGAAAGATGAATGACCTATTTTAGAGGAACACTGATATTTATGATGATGATGATGATGATAGTAATAATAGTAATAATAGTAATAATAGTAATAATAGTAATAATAGTAATAATGTTATCATGTGATTAGTTGGTCCATTGTCTTTATAATCACTTTTTTGTGATTAATTAAAATCACATTTGGAACTGAATTACTGATTTAATTTATCAAATTCAGTGGATTGGAGTTGATTTTTTTGTTTGTTTGTTTTTGTTTGGGGCATTTTTTCACATAGGTTTAGTTTTCTTATCTGATTTCTTTTCGCTTCTTCCAAGGGCAAAATATATTTTATTGCATAGAGGCACTTTATCTATGCACATGCAAATATAAGACTTCAGAAAACTTCCCACTTCCCAGATAGATTTGTCAGCTTCTGAATGTGACATTCATTCCTACCTTTCTCTTCCATATTGCTAACATAAATACTCACTCTCTGAGTGAAGGACACGTGAAACAGGAGAGAATTCATGCTACACTACTGTGATATTTAGTATGGTACAATCATTCTTCCCTGTAACTCCTGTCACATATTCTCTGACTGAGTATACTGAAAGCAGTCCTGAGGTCATGCTTACACTGTGGTGCCATAGGTCTCCCAGTGTGGACAAAGTAGAGGCTACGATAGAGGACATTGAACAGAGTGAACCTACTGTGTAGGGTAGAGGTGACCTCTGATGAAACCAAAGGTTTATTCTGTTCTAACAACATAAATATTTAATTCCTATTGTCTATCTTACTCTGATTCTCCATGCAGTTCTACAATGCTGCAGTGGGTTTATGTGGCAAAGTTTTGGTAGCAGGGGGCTGCAGGAGTGTTTTCTGCTTGAAGAATCCAGAAGCTGCCCCATGTTAGATAAGGGCCCTGCCACTGGCCAGAGCCAGGCCAATAAGTGATGTTGTTTGCACCTCTGTGAGAGTGTATTTAAGAGAAAAAAAAAATGCTGCTCAACAGCGGTTGGAAGAGAGTGATAAACAGCCCTGCAGACACCACGGTCAGTGCAGAAGGAGGAGGAGGGGGTGCTCCAGCCACCAGAGATGAAGTTCCCTGCAGCATGTGGTGAGGACCTTGGTAAAGCAGGTTGTCTCCTTGCCGCCCATGGTGTACCACAGTGGAATAGATCTCTATGCTGCAGCCCATGGAGGAGCCCCCAGTGGAGCAGGTGGAGATGCATTGAAGAGGCCTGTGGCCTGTGGAGGGCCCCCTTGCCAGAGCATGCCCCAGGCCGGAGCTGCAGCTTGGGGAGAGTAGCCCACACAGGAGCAGGGGGCCTGGGGGAGTAGCTGCCTGTGGGGGTCTCATGCTGGAGCAGTTTGCTCCTGACGGATGGACCCTGTGGTACAGACCCTATTGGAGCAGTTCTTGAAGAGCTGCTGCCTGTGGGAAGCCCACGTAGGATCAGTTTGGGAAGAACGGCATCCCATGGGAGGGAGGGACCCCATGTTGGAGCAGGGGACAAGAGTGACCATGAAGGACCAGGGGAGACAAAGTTCTATAGACTGACCACAGCCCCCATTCCCCTGTTCCTCTGTGTCGCTCATGGGGAGGAGGTGGAAGAGGGTGGATGAAGGGAAGGTGGTTTTGGTTTCTTTCCTTTGTTTCTCACTTCTCTAGCTTGCTAGTAATAAACAATAAATCTCCCTACTCTGAGTCTGTTTTGCCCATCATTATAATTATTGAGTGATCTCCTCGTCCTTATCTCAACCCTTGAACCCTTGCATTGTATCTTCTCACTCTTCCCCTTTGAGGAGGGAGAGTGAGAGAGTGGTTGTGGTGGAGTTCGGCTGCCCACCCGAGCAAAAACACCACAAATACATGCAATAAACAACAAACATTCCTAAATTGTACAGAGTAACAAATATATATGAAAAGCTGACACATATTATTAGTGTTATTAAGCTAGTAAAAGTTGGAACAGGTTAATTAGCCTTATGCAATATACACTCACCAATACTGTTCATGTACCTCACTGAAATGTTAGTTTATGTGATAAAAAGCTTGTGTCCCCCCAGACACAAAGTACAGAGAAAGAAGACAGGTGGAAAAACTCCATTAAGCCAGACAGGTAAATGAACCCCTGCATTGGCCCTCCCACAGCTGTCCTATAGGAGCTTCAGCCCCACGAGGTGGTGAGGACACCCATCACTGTCAGTCGGTGGGGAAGAATCTCTGGATCACCTTGCTGACTAGGGGACATATTATGCAATAGGGGAAAGAGAGGGGGACTTGAGGACTGGTCAGGATTTATTACAGGATGTTTATGTGTGAGAAAAGGGATAGACACAGGTGATTTGGGGAGGAATATGATTGGAAAAATAAAAGTTTGTGGGAATTAAGGGAGCTGGCCACATGTATACATTTTGCTCATCAGTAAACTTGTCTGGCCATGTCTCATGTCTGATCAATGCAATCCATCCTGTCTCATCAAAATCCCGTTATAGCTCTTTTTTCATTCTATGTGCATGGGTTCATATGGGCATCTTAGTGCCAGCAGCTGAAAGGAGGACCACACTCCACTGGGGCCTGTGTGCCTGGGCTGGCAGTGACCAGAGAGGTGAGAGTGGGCATGTTGCATAGATACATGTGGATTATGTGAAGTATGTGTGATTACTAGTGATTATCAGCTTGAACTAATCTGCAAGTAGGATAAATAGTATGGGAGGTAAGTATCAAAGAGGCTGTAACTCTGTGCTGGATACTGGAGAGATGAGAGGGTCAGTAAATTAGCTGCTGGAGGGGCCATAAAGTCAAAAAAAAAATAATGGGAGCATTCATGTGTGCAAGGGAGTCTGAAAACCTGCAAATGGAGTGGCACTGTGGACCTCGAATGCTCGTGTCCCAGGTACCAGGTACCAGGGAGACTGGCCAGTCAGTGTATACAAATAAGCATACTTAAAATATTTGGTGCAATTCTTCTTTGTATTCTTAACAAATTATGCTTATAATAATTTGGAAGAAAGCTGTTTCTAGTTTAACTTCACTGATTTCAGTGTCTTCATACATTTGACCCATTAATCTTTGCTGATATGCATATTCCAACATACTCCTCCCAAGCTGATGCAAGTAGTTTAACGGTCACAAACTGAAGCACAGGAAGTTCCATCTGAATATGAGAGGGCATTTCTTTACTGTAATGGTGACAGAGCACTGGGACAGGTTGCCCAGAGAGACTGTGGAGTCACAGTATTTTCAAGACAGGGGGGTTGGATTAGACCTTCTTCAGAGGTCCTTCCAACCTCGGCCATTCTCTGATTCTGTAATTATTACTCCCCATAACAACTGTGTTAAATACTTTTAATAACAGCACATTCTTATATGTAAATCTTTTTAGAAAAAAAAAAAAAAAAGAAGATACTTTCCTTTCTAGAGCCTGAAAATCAGCCTGAGCAAGGTCTATTGCAATACCAACTGAACAGAGAAATTACATTTTAGCATTAATTTTAAAAGTAATGCTTTGATGTGATTTTTTTTAATCTTCTATCTAAACTGAACATATAGAAATGATAGAATGGACTTCCACTTGCATTCACTCTGATGTGAAGAAAACCCTGCACATCCAAATAAGGTTGTATTTGTTTACAACCTTGAAAACTTAACAGTAGCTAGTTAATGGGAGAGACAAGACAGCAAATGGAAGTGAAATGAAAGTGAATGGAAGCAGTTTTAATAATTAAAGTTTTACCTGAGACCTCATTATATTACAGGACTACAATATCTCCTAAAGCATTTTGATGATAATAGTAGTAACTTTTATGTAATTTCATAGTCTTCATATTCTGGTACTTCATAACAACCCTCCACAGGGTCTTATGCTTCCAGACAGACACTCATGATTCCGTAGAAGATAACCAAAAATCACAGTAAGAAACATTTATGTGGATTCTCACTATTAAGCCTCAAGACCCCTAAGAGTTGCAGCTTTTAGTTTTCTGTAGTAGTCATACCAGGACCTGTGACATTGCTTGCTGCCTTAAATCTGCATAAGGTAGAAGCATAGGTAGGGTGCATAGCAGCAAGCTGAATCCAGTCAAAAATTTTCTGAACGCTACATTCAATTTCCTATAGATTTCTGGGAAAATACTTCAAGCAAAATACTGTAGGCTTAATTAAGCAATAAATTACAATTCTAGTTCTTTGTGTTTTCCCAGATTTTTACTGATACCCACCATTCTTCCTATTCTCCATAAAAGTATTATTTCCAATCACTTTTATGGTGTATAGATCCACATCAGAGTTTTTGGAAATCTCTTGGTTAGCTTTTCTAGTTGTGGGTGATATTATGGGTTCTTAGTGTTTGATAGTTAAGGCAGTTTAAATTAATTGATTCCATCACCAACAGAGACAATTTCAAAGGTACAAAGTCCTAGCACTTTTCTATTGCCATTACCTTGAATGAGGCAATTACTGAGCCTGGTATATGAAGCTCAGCTACAGATCTCAGATAGAAGTAAAGGTAGGAGATGACACTTCAAACAGATTTCTGGAAAGTGCAGAAATATTTGAATGCCTCTGAACCACTTTATATCCAGGAGATGCTGAAAACCCTGTCAGATCTTACTATAATACTACACGCCATATTGTGCCACATACCATCACATCAAGTAAACCTCCCTAAGTTCTTTCCCTTTACATAAATAGTTGTATAATTATGTGTATTTCAGTGTAAAGAAGATTATCAGCAGAAGTTCTAAAAGCATCAGTATAAATACTGTTGTGGCTACTAGTTCTGTGACTGTCTAAAAATGATGTTACAGTGTATTGCAATCCACATTCATGAAATAGTCCTACATGGGCTATAAAAGAATAGACACAAGTTCTATATAACAGATTCTCACCTGCTTGCATCCTTTCTATGTTACTGAATTTCAAAGTGATTTTCAAAGTCTTCTTATCGTCTGGAGGTGCAGCAGCTTAATGGTTCCATTGCTGAATGAGTTTCAATTCTGCAGAATATTGCTTCCATTACCTCCTAAAAGCCCTTTCAGATAGATTTTATTTGTTGCTGATTTCAAATGAAAGGAGTACACATTGCAAATTAACCTAGGGGAAAGAAGACCAATTAAAAATAAGCAAATTTTTCACATCAAACATAAATCCCTATTAAAAAGAAAAAAAAAGGCAATTATGTTTAAGCAAAGACAACATTCAAATAACTAATGGTATTGGGACACAGGAGAAATAACCTTAAAGTTAACATTTTTCTTTGTAGTCTATGTCCCATTGTGAATCTTCTTTCACTACCTAAACTTAAATTTTTATTTTTATTTAAATTTTGTATCTTTTTTTTTTTTTTTCCTGACAAGTTTTTACCTTGTTGCCTTTTAGCTTGTTATAGCAATCTTTGGTCAACCATCAATGACTCTTGTTCATATTTTTTTCCACCTGAAACAAAAAGACTTGCTCAAGTCTTTCCAGAATGTATTAAGAGTTGAAACAGCTCTCAAATCTAATTTTAAAAATTCACTAACTGTGAAAATAGAATGTTATTCAGACCTCAGAAGTCATTAATTATTTACATCCAGCTTTATTGTCAGTTCTCAATCAAATCTTCATGTGCTTTCTTTCCTGGAAAAGTTTTAACCAGAATTTCAACATGCTTTCATGTTGTCAAAATGTACTAGGAAGCTGCATCAAAATACTCCAGCATTCAAGTACTCTAATTTGTGTCATGTTAGTCTTTATTAGACACCAATCAGTCTCAAACTGTAGTCTTAGATGCTATAAACTGTTCTTAACTATTGTAGCAGATATGGCCCTGAGCAAGGACATGCTTTATAAACTTAGAGAGATATTTTATCCCACTATACTGGCTTTGACTGCCCTTAAGATCAGATTCACTGTTTGTCCAGTCAGCAAGCCTGCAGATATGGCTGAAGGTCATTCCTAAAATATGTGTGATTCTGTATGCCTTGGAGCTTGTACTGCATTTACAAACTGTGCACACCTTAATGTCCTTTCAGGCATGAGCAGGCAGGCTGTCCACAGGCTGTTCACAAGACTATTGGTCATTATAAATATTGTAGTGACAGAATAATTTCGTCTACATCCTCCTTGCTCCTTGCAAGGTTATGTGTTGGTACCAATGCTTTTCTCTGCTGACTGTACTCTCCATCTCTGTTTATTACATACCCCATATTTATACCTGGACTTTCATTAATTTCATGTTGGTACTTACTGCTTGCCCGAGCTTTCTCAGTAGTGATGGATGCAGCTTTAAACACAGGAAAGGAACTTGTACAGTATTTCTGTTATACTGTGGCAGTCCTGGCTACTGAAACATGAAATTACTAAGGAAGTTAAACATCCGTTGTAGCTTTGGAAGAAAAACAAAAACAAAAACAAACAAACAAAAAAAAAAAAACATGGGAAGAAGCAGAGCTTTAATTCTACTCCTCCCCATGTGACTGGGAAATTGCATACTAAACTAAGTTGGCAACAAGAAAAAAAATATTTAGAGAAGAAGAGATTCTTCAGGAAAAAGTGATCAGTCAAATTTCAGTTTTCCTCTCTGGCAGATCCAATACCCTCTTTTTGTATTTACCTAGTTTGGCTAAGATTTATGTCATGGCTAGTCCTGCACATTTAGAGCTTTATTTGCTCAGTCTTCCCACACATTCATGCACACATTTCTAGCTAAATCATTGTCATTTTATATGTGTGAAGAAATTCCTGTAGCCAGATGTCTGTGTTCATGAAGACAAAACTGGAGCACAAAACTAGTTTGTCTTGTTCTTGCTTTTGCAACGTGTACTAAACATTTTGTTGTTGTTGTTGTTTATTTTGTTTTATAAAAAAAAAAAAAAAAAAAAAAAAACATTTGCTATATCTATATCTATTGAAAAATTACAAATAAGGACAAAGGAATGATAAAAGAAAGAAAACCAACACTAAATATCCTTTTTTCTTTTTCTTTTTTCATTTTCTAGCTTTCATATTTTTTTTGGATGTCTCATATTTCCACTTTGGATGTTTGAAAGAGTTTCATGATTAAAATAATCTCTTGGTACAGAGACTGTTTTGTTTGAGGTCACAAAAGCATAGTGATTTCTTCTGACATGTGTTGGTTGATGTGCTTCTTGGTCCTTTGTTGTTTTTGTGTATTTGATCCCACTGATCAGAGTTGTCTCTGACTAGCTAAGGCAGTTCTGAAGCGCACTGAACAGCACCAAGCTGTTGTTACAACAGAGAAAGGCAGTCTGGAATATCACAAGACAAAATTTACTCTCATGCTTGTTTCTTCTATGGGCATCCTATATTTGCATTATCATTACTTATGGAGTCCAGAGCTGAGTTTGCATTTCTGAATCCCTGAAATTTGGCAGAGTAACTACCACTAGTCAAACATGAAAAAACAGTTATTTTACTTCAGTATACCTTAATTTAGATACACTTTCTAATGAGTCCGATTTATACTTGCTTAAGGGAAAATAACATGAATTACGCACATTTTATTATTAAAGGAATACCTCTTTTCAGAATAAGAAAACTTAAGCTGATTTTTGAAGACACTGTTCTGGGCTAGAGACCATAGCCATTTGGACAACATTTTTTCAAAGGACAAATGGTTGAAATAAATGGACATTTTCGGTTGTTTTATCACAACTAGTAAGGATACTAAGCAGAAGTGTTCAGTTCAAAATAAGATTTTTTGTCACTGATTTTTTGTAATGAGATTTGAATGTTTTTTATGGCTTAAATTAGGATGAAAAAGGATGTATCTAATACATTCTGATGTATTGTCCTGAAGTTGGACCGTAGAGAAAACTAACTACATTTCACTATAAGAAGAATACCAACATTCTCACTACAGAAAGGATATAGACTTGCTTGAGCATGAGCTCAGAGCAGAAAAGCTGGTAAAGGGATTAGAAAATAAGACATATGAGGAGTGACTGAGGGAACTGGTGTTGTTTAGTTTGAAGAAAACAAGGCTGAGGGAAGACCTTATTGCTCTCTACAACTACCTGAAAGGAGGTTGCAATGAGGAAAATGTCAGTCACTTTTCTTAGATGATAAGCGTCAGGACACAAGGAAATGGTCTTTCTCAAGTTATGTAAGGCCTAGATTGGATATTCGGAGGAATTTATTTGAGGATAGGATTCTCAATCATTGGAACAGGCTGTTAAGGGAAGTGGTAAAGTTCCCATCCCTGGAGGTATTTAAGAGATGTGGAGACATGTTAGTAAGGATGTGGTTTAGTGACGGAACTCGATAGGTCAGGTTGATAGTTGTACTTGATGACCTTGAATGTCTTTTCCAACCTAGATGGTTCTTTGATAATACGATTTACAAGTGATTTGAACTTCCTAGAAGTAGATTTGTTGAGTAGTTCCAGTTAATTCACAACCATTAAATAATTTGGATGTTTGGACAGGTTTTTCAAGAAGACTTCAATTCTTATATAATTCTTTGCATTCTTCTGCAGCCTTCCATTTGAAGATAGGTGAGTAACTTATTCCTTTGCAGCTTGCTTTTGTCATTACTACCTCTAAGTAGTAATAATGCATGTGTATTACAGATGCATCAAAGACATAAAGACAAAGATATTCCTCCTTGCAACAGCAGCAACACTCTTGCTGCTTAAAGCCAGACATCCCCTTCAGTGTCCTCTGTGAGTGGATGAAAAGAGGGTGTAGCAGAACATGCAGAGAGGAGGTGGTTTTTTGTTTGTTTGTTTGTTTGTTTGAAAATTCTAATTAGGAACTGGTAGTTAAGTGTTAGTGGATAGAATAAAGTTTTGAATGAAAGCAAAGTCTCATTACTCAAATTAATTGAATCATAGCTGAATCATAGAATGGCTTGTGTTGGAAGGGACCTTAAAAATCACCTAGTTCCAATCCCCCTGGCATAGGCAGGGACACCACCTATGAGGTTGTTCAGGTCCTCATCCAACATGGTCCTGAACACCTCCAGGGATGCAACATCAACAACCTTTCTGGGCAACCTGTTCCAATCCCTCACCACCCTCTGAGTGAAGAATTTCCCCCTAACCTCTAATCTAAATATCCCGTCTTTTATTTAAAACCATTACACCTTGTCCTATCATTTTCTGACTGAGCAAAGAGTTGCTCTCTGTCTTTTTTATAAGCACCCTTTAAGTATTCAAAGGCCACAATGAGGTCACCCCAGAGCCTTCTCTTCTTCAGCCTGAACAGCCCCAGCTTTCTTAGCCTTTCTTCATAGGAGAGGTGCTCCAGCACTCAGATTATCTTTGCAGCCTTCCTCTGGACTCACACTAACAGGTTCACATCCTTCTTGTGCTGGGGCCCCAGACCTGGATGCAGGACTCCAAGTGAGGCCTCACAAGGGGGACAATCACCTCCCTCGACCTGCTGGTCACACCTATTTTGATGCAGCCCACAATACAGTTGGCCTTTTGGGCTGCAAGCATGGACTGCTGGCTCACATCAAGCCTTTCATCCACTAGAATCCCCAAGTCCTTCTCTGAAGGGCTGCTCTCAATTAGATCTTCCCCCTGTCTGTCCTCGTGTCTGTGATTGCCCCGACCCAGGTGCAGCACCTTGCACTCGGACTTGAACCTCATGCTGTTCACATGAGCTGACTTCTCCAGCCTGTCCAGGTCCCTTTGGATGGCATCTCTTACTTCTTTGGTATCAATCACACCACACAGTTTGGTGTCATCTGCAAACTTGCTGAGGATGCACTCAATCCCATCATCTATGTCATCGATGAAGATATTGGAAAGCACTGGTCCCAAGACAGACCCCTTAGGGACACAGCTCGTCACTGGCTTCCACATGGACATAGAACCATTGAGCACAACATCAAGGCTTTCTCTGTTCCTCAGTCTAGTCGCTGCCAAGCAAGAAGATTGTGGGTAGAAAAGAGGTTGGGATAGATGACCCAAACTGACCAAAGGGTCATAGCCATATAGCATGATTTCATGCTCAGTAATGAAATCTGGGAGAGATTTGGGAGAGGAGGTGAGTTTGCCAAGGGTTGCTGTTGGTTAGGGAGTGGTTGAGTATCAATCAGCTGGTGGTAACCAATCGTTTTTGCATCATTTTTTATTTTTTTTTTACCTATTAAACTATCTCAACCCAAGAGTTTTCTCACTTTTACACTTCTGATTCTTCATGCTTCATATAAGCATGGCAGGCACCAAATTTTGTTCATAAGTTTAGAAGACAAGCACTAGCTCATGTCATCAGAGTTTAGCATTTGTCACCATTGAAGCTGACTTATCAGGAAGACAAATATTTGGATAGCCTGAATTAGAGTCAAAAAGAAGTACTGTCAACAAAGAGCACAATGAGGTGATCAGATTTGTTGCCACTTCTTTTATTAGCAACACAGATATACCAAAGCTTCTTTAAGATACACTACTGAAGAACATTTCTGAATGCACTTTGCAAGTGTAAGTAGCCTGTAACTGCTGAGTACAAAACTTCTTCATACACCTGTTCATTCTTTCAAAGATAACTTTGTGAGAAATAGTTTTAGTGTTCGGTTTACTATTCCTGTAAAAGCTTTTTTTGTGTGTGTGTGTTGTGGTTTTTGTTTGTTTGTTTGTTTGTTTTCCACATTTTTATTATAATTTCTATTATTTTCAGAGGTTTAAATGTTATTCCCAGTTATCCGCAGTCTGCAATTCTCTCAGGAAGTTTCCAGGATGTCTCACTGAAAAATAGCTTTGTGTGAATCAACTTTCAATCCTACAAGTCCAGTGCAATTTAAATAATAAATAGACTGGCAACAGAACCAGTCTAATAATCAAAATAGCAAAAAGTAAGGTAATGTCTTTTTCACCACCCTGTTCCTCAAGAGCTCTTGAAAAGATGACATGACAGATGAAGTCACAGTAATTTGCTCATTAGCCATTACTTGTGAGAATCTATTGTTAATGAAAAGTTATTTTGAAGAACAAATCTTGAAATACATGTGTCCATAAAGGATACTTCTCTGACTGTCAGAGATTTTGATTATTTAAAATTGTCAGGGAAAATCATGGTGACCAATAAAAAAATGAAACAAATCTGACCTGCTTTATTTGCATTTAGCTACTTCACTTGTGAAATGTTGTATAGTGCCAAAATAACCTATCTATACCTGATCCCAGAATGCCAGATTATATTGAAAGCTTAACTGTTTATTATGATATAATTTTCTTTACAATTAAATTAATTAGTTTCTTAGTGGTTTTGTAGCTATTCTCAAAGCTCTATTTTTTGTCAGAGCTTTACTTTCTGTGAAATAATATATATATATATTATTTTAAATACCCTTCAGGACAAACTTAGTTTTATATCTATACATATCTATATGTAGATAAAAGCACTCAGTGTGTACAATGAAGGTCTGCAGTAACACTAAAGCACCAAAGCACTAAACACTTCAACATAACCATTTGAACAATTATCTATGTAAATAAATTAACATTTCTGATTATCAAGTAAATTGTTAAAACAAATGTTAGCTGATCTCCTTTTCAATTATTAATGCATCTCTGCCTTCAGAATTTTGCTTAAGGGATACAGACTCTTCAATGACAGTCTCAAGTCTCATGGTTGCAAATGTCTCTTAACACCAAAACACTTTATATGCAAATAAAAGTTTATATTGTATTAGTCATAACAAATTATGGAAACTGAAATATTTTATAAAGAAAGTAGAATTGAATACAATGAAAACAGTCTACAGAAAATAAATTTTAAGAAATCATTTCTTAATTATTTCAATTTCTTAATTCCTGCTTTCATTGAAAGCAGGAATATATAGAACTTCCATTCATGTCCAAAAATGGCTTTGAAAACTCATACAATGGATAGATTTTGACTATGAATTCTGGTAACAACAGAAACATTAAAAAATAAAAATCAGTGAGTGTCTGTGGGAAAAAATACAAATAATTAGGACAGGAAATGCTTGCTTTGCTCTCCTTTTTCAAAACAGAACTGGATTTGGAAGTGATATAATGCACTTACTTTCACAGAATTATGCTAACTGATATTGGCCATAAAGTCAGTCCTGTTGGTGTTTAAAATTTTAATATTGAACAAATTGATTTAAACCACTTGGGAATGATTTGAAATAAAATACAGCTGTGACTCCAGAATGTAATTAAATATTTGATAACCCTCCTACTATAACTGCCAGATAGCTATAAAGCTGAACATAGAGTGCAATTAGAAGAATCATTTGGGAAAATATATTAAATATTGAGGAACACATCCTCAGTCTATGCAAATTTCCCTGCTTCCACTGCATTTAATGAAACGATGTTGCATTACACCTGCTGAGTATTCAATACTAAGGATTTCTGATCTCTCAAACTCAAAGGAGAACTTTGTATCTCACACATAATTATGTATTATAACTGGAATTTAAGCAGAACTGGAACTTTTCCTGAAATCACGTTAAATATTTATATACACTTTTATACACTATTATATCTTTACATACGCAGAAATAGAGCTTCAAGAACAAGTGACAATTGTATTCGCTACAATAATAGGTTCGTGACATTCTGCAGTTTGTATTATGCCACAAGACACAATAAATTTGTATGAACACAGTGAACAGGTCATCAGGGATTTTGATAGATGTGGAAAAAGTCAAAGATGAACATGTTTTATTCTGACTAGTTAAACAGAGTAACTTAGGTCCCTTTCTGGTTTGATGTTTGTGTATCTATCCAGAATCTCATAGGCTCCTAAATTAATATTTGCATATTAATTTATGACTACACCTATACATATATACCTATAACTATACCTTACTGAACCAAGATAGAGTTAACTTAATTTTAAATTAAGTTCATTTCTGAGTGTTTATATAAGAAAACAGTCTGTTTAGAAAAGAAAAAGTAGTAGAAAAATAAGAAATTACTCTACGTCAGAATAAAAATGGAAGGATATCCATAGAAGAGTCTTCCAGATATAACAATATAAAAAGAGTTATATTTTGATTCCCAAATAATGCCTTGGAGAGGATGACAGCATAAATTGATACTGGAAACAACATACTGGTAGGAATAAAATTCCTTTTAGTACCCGTCTAGGAGACACATTATTACAAAGCTATCCTTTTCTCCAACAGAATTAATGGACAATGTGATAATTTTATTTTATTTTATTTTATTTTATTTTATTTTATTTTATTTTACTTTTTATTTTATTTTATATCTGTAACATTTGACATATAATTTCACAGAATTTCTAGGTTGGAAGAGACCTCAAGATCATTGAGTCCAACCTCTGGCCTAACTCTAACAGTCCTAAGCTCTATATCTAAACATCTTTTAAAGACTTCCAGGGATGGTGACTCCACCACTTCCCTGGGCAGCCTGTTCCAATGTCTAACAACCCTTTTGGTAAAGAAGTTCTTCCTAAGATCCAACCTAAAACTCCCCTGGCAGAACTTAAGCCCATTCCCCCTCGTCCTATCACCAGGCACGTGGGAGAACAGACCAACCCCCACCTCGCTACAGCCTCCTTTAAGGTATCTGTAAAGAGCAATAAGGTCGCCCCTGAGCCTCCTCTTCTCCAGGCTGAACAAGCCCAGCTCCTTCAGCCGCTCGTCGTAGGACTTGTTCTCCAGGCCCCTCACCAGCTTCGTCGCCCTTCTCTGGACCCCCTCAAGCACCTCAATGTCCTTCTTGTAGCGAGGGGCCCAAAACTGAACACAGCACTCGAGGTGTGGCCTCACCAGAGCCAAGTACAGGGGGACAATCACCTCCCTAGCCCTGCTGGTCACACTGTTTCTTATGCAAGCCAGGATGCTGTTGGCCTTCTTGGCCACCTGAGCACACTGCTGGCTCATATTCAGCCGACTATCAACCATCACTCCCAGGTCCTTCTCTGCCTGGCAGCTCTCCAACCACTCATCTCCCAGCCTGTAGCTCTGCTTGGGGTTATTGCACCCCAGGTGCAGGACCCGGCACTTGGCCTTGTTGAACTTCATGCAGTTAACCTCAGCCCATCGGTGCAGCCTATCCAGATCCTCCTGCAGAGCCTTCCTGCCCTCAAGCAGATCGACACACGCACCTAACTTGGTGTCATCTGCGAACTTACTGAGGGTGCACTCAATGCCCTCATCCAGATCATCGATGAAGATGTTAAAGAGGACCGGCCCCAGCACCGAGCCCTGGGGGCCCCACTAGTGACCGGCCTCCAACTGGACTTGACTCCATTCACCACAACTCTTTGGGCCCGGCTATCCAGCCAATTTCTAACCCAACGAAGCGTGCGCCAGTCCAAGCCAAGAGCAGCCAGTTTCTTGAGGAGAATGCTGTGGGAGACGGTGTCAAAAGCCTTGCTGAAGTCAAGGTGGGTTAATTTGAGAAACATAAATTTGTTCTTTAGGGATTTAGCCATCCAGTTAATAGGAGAGATAATGAGAAGTTCAGTTTCAAAAGGGTAATTTGAAAAAGTATTACATTCAATCAAACTCACACCTATTAACTCATATTTGACAATAAGTTCAAAAATTTTCCCTGCAATTTACTGGGCAGGAGTTAAGTAATTCTAAAATACCTCTAAGGCAAAGGAGACACATTTAGGGCAGTGGCCCAGAAGTCAAAAAATTCAAATCCAGTCTTCACCTATTGCCTGACCTGTAGAATCACTTGGATTCTACAGTTCTTCTCAGTAGATGTGCCACTTCTGTGTTATTAAACTTTCTTGGACAGGAAATGTACCTTACTATGTGTGATTTTAGGGCTTAAAGCCCTAGAAACTTCTTTTAATCCTTTGAAGTATGTTCTTTACACGTACACCTAAAACATTAGGTACTTGAGTAACACTAATAAAAGAAAGGTTTTTGTTTGTTTGTTTGTTTGTTTGTTTTGTTTTGTCTGTTTGTTTCTTAAATAAGATCTCTGATAGTTCTGTTCAATTTTTTTCTAATAACAAATTTCAAAGTCAGATTTAAAAGTCACCAATTTACTGAACTTTGTGTTGCAATTATGAAACTCGGGGCTTTTGAGTTTAATTTTGACTTTATTTGTTATAGTATGTACCCTGCTTATTTAACTAAAATTAGTAGAACTGATCTTCAGTTAGCTGAAATTAAATACAATTACATCATTGCAGCAAGGTCAGTAAGTGTACACCACACTGATCACTTGAGGTATTTAGCCAATGAACAAACATAAGAAAATGAGACAAAATATTCATTGAGATGCATGTGTTCAGCTCCTGAAGTAGTCTAGCTAGAAAAAGCCAGCATTTATTTATTTATTTATTTTATTGGTTGGGGGGAGGAGAGCATTGCATTTATTAAAGAAACAGGATACAAACAGGGGAAAAAATAAAACTGAAATAATATTCAGTCTAGGTGATGTGAGTGTATCTGAGAATCCACAAAATAAACAACTGTACAGGGTATTATCTTTCATAGAAGGAATCACTGAATGAGAATTTACGTCCTGTGCAGTTATTGAGATGACCTGTCTTCATTGTCTTTATGTACAGTCAAACTTAAGTTTGACTTTCATGAAATGGCTTTCCTGTTTGAGACCATATACTAATCTGTAGATCTTTCAGAAGCCATTTTATTTTATTTCAGTTAAAAAGGAGGAAGAAGAAATTGTAAGCTATTTGTCCATTTTTTTCTTTTGAGTAAAAGATTTACTGAAAGTGGAGAGAAAAAAAAAAAAAGACCAAAACTTGAAAAAGTAATGAAATTGCACATGATTTGCTATTTTACACTGAACACATTATTTTCTTAAAAGAAAAAGATTTTATGTTCAAAGTCTAAAAACTCAGCCTCCATTTGTGCCATCTGAAAAAAAATATTTCTTATGATATAATTACTATCATACTTGGATATGGTATAATATATATATAATATAGTATGTACAAGTGTAGTTTATACTTGGATATTAGTATAATTTTGTCAACATTCTTATGTCTTTTTTTTTTTTTTTAAGAGCTTATCTTATTGTTTTCACTGTCCCTACAAATGGAATGAGTTGCTAACAATGTCTATGAATGTATTCAAAAGGTTTCAATAAAAGAATATAGCCAAAAAAAAGGTTACCTAAATTATAGGTGTTTTCTTTCTTTCTTTCTTTCTTTCTTTCTTTCTTTCTTTCTTTCTTTCTTTCTTTCTTTCTTTCTTTCTTTCTTTCTTTCTTTCTTTCTTTCTTTCTTTCTTTCTTTCTTTCTTTCTTTCTTTCTTTCTTTCTTTCTTTCTTTCTTTCTTTCTTTCTTTCTTTCTTTCTTTCTTTCTTTTTCTTCCTTCCTTCCTTCCTTCCTTCCTTCCTTCCTTCCTTCCTTCCTTCCTTCCTTCCTTCCTTCCTTCCTTCCTTCCTTCCTTCCTTCCTTCCTTCCTTCCTTCCTTCCTTCCTTCCTTCCTTCCTTCCTTCCTTCCTTCCTTCCTTCCTTCCTTCCTTCCTTCCTTCCTTCCTTCCTTCCTTCCTTCCTTCCTTCCTTCTTTCCTTCTTTTTCTCTCTCTATTTCTCTCCTTTTATCTTATTTCTTTCTTCTCCTTCTTTTCCTTCTTTTCTTTATTTTCCTTCTTTTCCTTCTGTTATTTTCTTTCCTTCTTAAAAAAAAAAAAAAAAAAAAAAAAAAAAAAGTTTTTCTAAGATTGGCTTTAGTTCTTTTTTGAAAGTTAACTCTAAATGTATTCCACATGGTAGTCTGAAATGGTACACAAATAAGTAATTGAAAAAGAATGTGCTGAAAACCTTGTTGGATAAAAAACAGCAACTCAATTATGACGGTTTTATACTTGCATGTGTTTAAATGGCTGTTTCTTTCCAAAGCCTTGTTTCCCCAGTTTTTCAATTCACTTTCATCCTCGTTCATCTTTCTCTCTCTCTTTTTCACCCTCCTGGAATGGAAGAACTACAGTTCTCTCTAGATAAAAGTAATTACTATTTTGGTCCAAGAATCATTGTATGTATGACACCATGTTAACTCAAACATTCTATAATATTTAGCCCTCTAGTGCAACCACTCTATAACATTCAACCCAAGTCTGTGTTATGCTCTCATGTGATAACTTACTGAAAACAATAAAATAAAACTAACAAACAGAAACCTTGATACCATGTTCTAAATGTTTAATTTGGCAAGCTGCAGTTACTATGCAAAAATGTGTTAGAGGCACTGGAACAGGTTACCCAAAGAAGTTGTGGGTGCTCTGTCCCTGGAGGTGTTCAAGTCCATGTTGAATGGAGCCCTGGGCAACCTCATCTAGTGGGTGGCACCCATTCCTATGGCAGAGGGGTTGTAATTAGATGATTTTTAAGGTCCATTCTAACCCAAGATGTTCTATGATATGATTCTATGAAAGCCTCATGCTAAGAGATCTGAGTACAGATGGAGCAGTTTAATTCCAAATTTTAAAAGGTTTGCTCTGACAGTCATGCCATTTCTTGATGTGGTTATGTTCCATTGAAGAGATGGTGGTGGATGAGCAGACTCATTCAATAGAATTTGGCAGCCAACCTATTAGCTCCATATCTGAGACTCTTTCCTCTGCATAAACCATAAAGTGAGAAATTAGAATAAGTGAAACTGGATTTACTCCACTTAATGCATGTCTACCTTTTTAACTCAATAGTGCTGCGATCAAGTACAGAACATTGGTGAATGATGAGAAGCATCTTACAGAATTCTTATGAAGCACAACCTATTTCTGGAAATTACAGAAACCTTTAAATTACATTCTGTCCATTTCTTGGAATATGGATATCATGTAACATCTATTGTATATGCAATTGGAAAGGGTGCTCACTGAGGTTAAGATCTGAGTCTACATAGTCCCCAGTAATAATAGAATTAGTGAGTGCAGGAACACAGACCAATGAAATGATCAAAGTCATTCTCCTTCAGTTGCTGGGAAATAAGATAATAAGCAGTTAGTCCAGAAGGACTAAAAATCCTTTTGATGCATCTTACATCACCATACATCTTTACAAGTTAGGTTTTAGCTTTTGAATGAAACCCAAGAAATTAAGCTGAAATAGCCCAGGCTTTGCTAATCTAACGTTTCACTGCAGGAAAGAATGTTTTAAATTATTCTTCCTATTCTTCAGATTCTCTGAAGTCTATCATATTCTACAGTAAATGGTGGTTCTGCTTTTGGGTGGAACAAATACTGTTGCCTACCTATTTTACTGTACTACCATATGCACTACTGACCAATACAATACTAGTGAGTAAATTGTACAAGATACTTTAAATCTACCTTGTAAAACAAAACAAAACAAGCAAAAAAAACAACTTGACATTTGGACTGACTAAATCTATTTTTTTTTTGTGTATGTGTGTGTGCATGTGTGTGAAAGAGAGATTTTCTTACACAAGATATTTTTTCCCTTCCCTTCCCTTCCCTTCCCTTCCCTTCCCTTCCCTTCCCTTCCCTTCCCTTCCCTTCCCTTCCCTTCCCTTCCCTTCCCTTCCCTTCCCTTCCCTTCCCTTCCCTTCCCTTCCCTTCCCTTCCCTTCCCTTCCCTTCCCTTCCCTTCCCTTCCCTTCCCTTCCCTTCCCTTCCCTTCCCTTCCCTTCCCTTCCCTTCCCACTATCAAAGGATTTAAGCATATGTTTCATTTTATAGACTTCACTAAAGTCATACCGTTACAGTTGCTGGGATACTTTTAAATGAAAGCAGGATGAAAAGTTAGAGGATATAAAATTGGAATAAACCATAATGATCATATGTATAAAGTCAGTAAAAAACAGAGCTTCATTCAATCACTAATTCCCTGAGACATGTTATATATATATATATGTATACACATATAAAACAAACAAACAAAAACAAAACACCAGGGCAGCAATTCCACTTACATGAAGGTAGACAAGTATTTCATACCAACTTTGGCAACATTTCTGATGTGCAAAATAAATATGTGGGGTGAAGGGTGAACCTTATGAAGACTCTATCCTGTATCTGAGATATATTGCAAAATAGATGGTCTGTCTGTTGCAGTGACAGAATAGATGGTATCAGGAAATACCGTGCTAAGGTTAACTTTTGATGTTTCCTAGCCTTCCTGTTGCTCTTTACTTAGATGTATGGTATCTGAGTCCTAAATTTGACCTTTTTAAATAGCAATGCCTTCACCATTCCGATCTTCCTCCTCTTTACCTTCTCTCTGGGTAAGGCTTAACAGGACTTTATTTTAACTGAGCAAGTTGGTAATTTGTTAAATAAATTAAAAGCATAACCCCTAAGGTTTGACCTGAGAGAGGAAATTGCTCTGACCGCTTAGTGACACTGAATGTAATTACTGAAAGATTAGCAATGGGAAAGACAGCTGAAGAAAACACCCAAATAGTCACAAGATGCGTTCCTACTTTCTTAGACCAAAAGCCATCCAGCTGGATGTTAACAGATGGCCTCAGTCTCCTGTAAAATATTACAGTACTCCTTAATTCTATCATAGAATTTATGCAAGAGAAAGACCTTCAATTTATTGTATTTTTACTGCTGACAGCAATAGTCCATTGAAGTCGGACTGAAAGAACAGGGAAACAGTGGGGTTACTCTGTCTCTCTGGCTAGGTGCCCACACAGGCTAGGAAGTCACTGGTATTGTAATGCAGATGACAGAAAGCAAGGCACACAGTGCAGCTGAATTAATTGAAAGAAATGAGCTGCACACCCAAACAGAATTTCAGCTTTAAAAATAAACCTTGGCATCTCATGCTTCTGAGTGAGGCATCAACACACAATTTAATAATTAAGCTGTGCTGAACACAAGTGCAGCATGTCAAAACAATCCGAAAGATTTTTATATAATAGCCATAGTCTGGCAAACCATTTCCTCCCCCTTCCTCTGCCCTGCCTATCTTTTTATTTTTCCTTTTTTTTTTTTCCTTTTTTTTTAACAGAGGAGGAGGGAGGAAGAGAGATGGGAAAAGGATTAAATAAAGAGCTATTAATCTCCTTTGTATTTTCTCAAATCTTTTTCTAAACAGTATACTGTGACCAGAGGACTTTTCAAAGTAAATGGACTGTAACAATTTAGATATGCAATATACTTGAAATCATGACCTGAGACTCTTACCTGCACATCAGCTTCATGAAGAACAAGATTACAGAGGAATTATTCTTTATTTATGTCCACTTACCAGAAAAGAGGAATGCCACAAAAAATAAAGAAGAAGACCAAGTTCTGAATAATGACCTCTTTTTTAGCCTTTCAAACTGAATACTATAAGAACAGTCAAACATATCCATAATACATATCCTTTCAACTGACCCCTGAGATTTTGGTACTGATTTTTTAGGAGTTAATTAAAAGGGTCTGAGAATTAGATTTTTTTTCACAGCTTATTCTAATATTTCGTTGCAAAAAGGTGTACATGATATAAAAGGTAAAGTAAAATTCCTACTGGAAAAGCATAGAGAGTCTTAATATCTTTCTATTCCACCTCCATATAACTAGATTCTAAACACTAAAGCCCCTTTATCTTGGACAGATGACTACTAGACACAGTTAGTTTAATGTATGTGTGTCTTTCGGCAATAAATATGATGAATTTGCATTTGTATCTTTTTGTAAGGCCTCATAGTGTGCTTTTTTTAAAAAAATTATTATTATTATTTTTATTATTATTATTCTTTTTTGCCACTCATTTCCCTATTAGGAAAATCCTGAGTGACCTCAGAGCTCTCAGAACCACACATAAGATGCTCATCTAGGCATATTGGTTGTGGAAATTGATTTCAGCATAAACACTTATAAATATATATATATATATTAAATGTGTATATATAATCCAGAACTTTGTAGTTCAGAAATACATATACTATGAAAAGCATCACTTAACATAAAATAAAAATAACATTAAAAAAAGCAATTGCACTTTCAATAGAAGTTTGAGAATCCAGATTTTCTGACATAAGCTATAAAAATATCTTTCAAATTCTTCCATTAAATAAAATGTCATGGTAT
The DNA here is from genome assembly GCF_047663525.1 of Anas platyrhynchos. NCBI lineage: Eukaryota > Metazoa > Chordata > Aves > Anseriformes > Anatidae > Anas > Anas platyrhynchos. Next base: position 159,292,471 of record NC_092587.1, on the reverse strand, counting down.
TATAAAGATTTGAGGCTTTGATTACAATAGATAAATATATGACATGATAATAACTGAGTAGGATTACAGGATTACAGGGGAAAAAAAAATTATATATATGTATATATATATATATGTATATGAATCTATTTATTAGTTACTACTTCAAAACTTTCCCTGACATTCACACTTTCTTGCTGTCACTAGATGTAATCAGTGGCTCAGCAGCAATCAGTAAATTATTTTATTCTATAATGATTTTGTGAAAAGTATTTACTTATTTCACAGAAATGATTCAGAATACACAGCTGTGGAGCAGCTGACTGTACCTAATAAAATGATTTCCACTCTTATTATTTGCCATTTTTACTTACTAAGACTCAAATTTGATTGTAAATTCTTCAGGACCAGACAAAAATTCTCTTACATTGCTAAGCTACCTAGCACAACAAGCTCTCAATCTAATAAATACATATATAAATAATAATGATAAAAATTTTAAAGGAAATAATAGCAAACAAGCACATTATTGATATTGGCAATATTACCAACCTTAATCTGCCAGCCATAGATGAAGGCACAAGGTTGAAGGCACTGGATGAATTGGCCATATGTTAGTCCTTAGCATAGCCTGAATTACACATCAACTTTTGCTCAAAATGCATCTTTCAAATGAAAAAATCTCAAAATTTGCAGTTCAGTTCCTAAAGAAACAAATATACAGGTGTTATCATACTTCAGACTTTCATTAACTAATGAGTATTTATAGTTCCTCTAAAGGCTTGTAACAGTAAGCAGAAAATACCATAAAATGGCAAGCCATAACAATATTGTCCAAAAGTATATTATTACATTTTATGCAATCATAAAAAGAACTTCTTTCACCAAATCTTAGAAATTGCTTTCTAAGTGTATAGGAAAGACTGAAAATGATACAAACACTAGACACATAATAGCCCAATTATAAGAGATACTGAGTAGAAAACATGGATTTAAATGTCTGTATAATAAAACATCAGAAATCTATATAAGATTAATTCTGTCCATTTCTGCTTTGAATTCAATTCTTACTCTATTGCTGAATATTGCAATTGTTACCTTATAAAATTCATTTTTGCAAGCTTACAAGCCACAAAACTGATTATATTAAGAATCTTCAAATAATATTATGTATGGAATTAATTGCAGTTTCATGTAACTGTTTTAATAGAAGGAAAAGTGCAAAGTCCCTTTGAAAATTAAAAACATATCATAACCATCAGAAATGTAATCATTCCTTCCAACTTCTAACTCTGTTCCTCAACATAAGTACATAGAAACCTGCATGCTGAAAGAAAAGGGAAAAAAAAAAAAAAAAAAGGAGGGGGGGAAGAGAACCACACAACCTTGCTTCCATTTAAATAAAACACTACATCTCCAGAGTAACTGACATGATCCACCTGGACCTGTGCAAACTGTTTGATACTGTTCTGCACAACATTCTTGTCTCTAAAATGGAGAGACATGGATTTGATGAATGGCTCTGTGGAATTGTCTGGATGGTTGCACTCAAAAGTGTTGCAGTCAGCAGCTTGATGTCCAGGTGGAGACCAACGAGTGCTGTCCCTCAGGGATCTGTATTGAGACCAGTATTATTTAACATTTTGGTGGTGATATAGACAGTGGGATTGAGTGCAACATCAGCATGTTAGCCAATGACACCAAGCTGTGTGTTGCAGTCTGCATACTGGAGGGAAGGGATGCCATCCAGAGGGACATTGACAGGCTTGAGAGCTGGGCTCATGCAAACTTCATGAAGTTCAACAAACCCAAGTAAAAGGTTCAACACCTGGGTTGGAGTCAATCCCAAACATGAATACAGGCTGTGTGATAAGTGGATTAACAGCAGCCATACAGAGAGGACATGGGGATATTGGTGGACAAAATATTGAGTATGATGTGACAATGTATGCTTGCAGACCAGAAAGCCAACTGCATCATGGGCTGCATCAAAAGAAGCATAATCAGCAGGTTGAGGGTGATGATTGTCTCCCTCTATTCTGTTCTTGTGAGATTCCACCTGGAGTACTGCGTTCAGCTCTGGGGCCCACAGAAGGAGATAGACCTTAGCAGGCCCAAATGAGGGCCACAAAGAAGATCAGGGGGGTTAACACCCTCTCCTACAAAGACAGGCTGATAAAGTTGGGGTTGTTTAGCCTAGAGAAGAGGGGGCTCTGGAGTTAACACAGATTGGCCTTCAAGTACCTAAAGTGGGCCTACAATAAAGGGGCCCTACAGGGACTCTTTGTCAGGGAGTGTAGTGACAGGAGTGTAGTAATAGGTACTGGCTTTAAAATAAAAAAGGGTAGTTTTAGCTTAGATATTAGGAATTATATCTTTACTATGAGAGTGGTAATGCACTGGAACAAGTTGCCCAGAGAAGTGGTGGATGTCGCATTCCTGGAAGTGTTCAAGGCCAGGTTGGATAGTGCTTTGAGCAATCTGGTCTAGTGGTAGGTGTCTCATGACAGGGGAGTTAGAGAGTAGAACCATTCTATGATTATGTGATTCTTTGATTCCTTCTGCCATTGGAAAACAAAAGAAAAATAAATAAATAAATAAAGTAACACACATAACAAATGTGTCCTACATGATTTGTACATGATATTGTATTGCTTGAAAAGAGTTATTTTATGATTGTGCCAAGTACAGAATAGAATGTGTATAAAATGTAGAATTTCCATCAAATATAACCTAAAAGTTGTCTTTGTAAAGAGTGATAATTACTGAAAGTGACGTAGACTATGTGAAAATTATATTGAAGAAAATATGAAATAGTCTATTAGCTTTTGTAAGAATGGCAGTGAATAAGTAGATTTGTTACATATGCGATTTCATTAAATATTGGCTTCATGTTTTTTGGCTTTTTTTTTTTTTTTGACTAAATTGAAAGTCTTTGTAGGCATTTACAAAAATAAATGGGAACAAAAGTATTAAGTACTCAGAAAAAAAAAAAGCGTTATATAATATATAAAAATGTTTTAATGGAACTACATAGATGCAACAGTGAACGATTTACTTATATTTATGTGTCTCCACAATAATTGTATATATATACTGTGCTCAGTATTGTTTCAAATCAGCCCCCTTATAATATGTTTGTAGGAAATTCTACTGCTTGATTAAAGTAGTGTCAGCTGAATCCTGTAAAACTTCCTCTCTCATTTTATACACTAGAAAATCTGTAGGCATTCTATTAAAAATATTTTTTCATCAGATAGGGTTCGGGACAAGGGGTAAGACAACTAATCACATGAATTAGAAATAGGGTATGAACAGATTAGCCGAGATCATCTCTCTCAAGCTCAGAGGTATAGATGACAAAAAAATCAATAGTCCTTGTCCACAATGATTGTGAGACTGGTCTTTTTCAATGACAAACTGTGACAAAGACATATTACTAAAATTTGCGAGTTGGAGGGTTAAGAATTTTAGTCCAGCCAAATTTGAAATTCCAACTTCAGAGTGCATCATTCCTATAACAGAAAATTCTAACCTTCATATTATAAAATTTTGTTTGAAACATCAATTAAAAACAACTGTCACTAACAATTGAATAAAGATCTATAAGAAAGTATTAAACCATTACTCAAAAAATCCCCCTACCTTGCTCCTCTCGCCCCACAAAAAAAGCATATTAACTGTTTATTAGATTTCCCAGGATTTTATTCTAGCTGATAGTTGAAGCCATTTATTTGAATCTCTTAGTTAAGACTTATTTAGTCACAATAAGCAAGTTTTCTTGGGGCAGGCGTGAGGCTGCGATGTGATAAATGTTTAACATTTTATTTATAGAGAAAAAAAAAAAAGAAACATTTCTTATATTTTTTCTGCAGATGGCAGCAAATATTCACAGAATAAAGATGTTATTCCAGTGAGATTCAAAAAATTATATGTACTACATTAACACTTTTGGGAAGTCAAGTTAAATGCCATGCATTTTACTAAGAACACTGTAATAATATTTAGATACTATTTCAAAAACATAATCAAAATGTTTTCTGTTGTTATTTCATGTGTTTAATTATAATGATTAAAACAGAGTAAAATAAATAGATATTTTATGTAGGAGAAAACATATGTAGCTGGGTTGTGAGTAAAATAGGTAAGACCTTACTGGAAGACAGAAATTCAAAATATAGTATTGAATTTATCTCATCTCCACTACTTATATCATTTCCATACTTAGAAATTCCCCTTGGACGTTAACCCATTCTAACAGTTACCAAGTGAAAATAACAAAAAGATGCTGCCATTCAAGCTAATTCAGGGAAGACTTTTTGTCCTTGACATCCAGAAGGGCTTCTTCAAATACATCAGTAGCAAGAGGAAGACTAGGGAAAATGTAGGTGTGCTGCTGAATGGTGTGGGTGCCCTGGTAATGAAGGATACAGAGAAGGCAGAGTTACTGAATGTCTTCTTTGCTTGAATGCAAGAAAGCCAATGTGACACCAGTCTTCAATAAGGTCAAGAAAGAGGACCCAGGAAACTATAGGCAGGTCAGCCTCACCTCAATCCCTGGAAAGGCAACAGAAGAGCTCATCCTGGAGGGCATCTCCATGAATATGGAGGGTAACAAGGTGATTAGGAATAGTCAACATGGATTCACCAAGGGGAAGTCATGCTTAACAAATCTGATAGCCTTCTATGATGGGTAGACTGGCTGGGTAGATAAGAGAAGAGGAATGGATGTGGTCTACTTTGACTTCAGCAAGGCTTTTAACACTGTCTACCATAATATCCTTACAGGCAAGCTCAGGAAGTGTGGTCTAGGTGAGTGGACAGTGAGACGGATTGAGAACTGTCTGGATGGCAGAACTCAGAGGGTTGTGCTCAGCAGCTCAGAGTCTAATTGGAGGCCTGTAGCGAGCAGTGTCCTCCAGGGGTACGTACTGGGTCCAGTCTTCTTAAGTTCAACTTATTCATCAGTGACCTGGATGACAAGATAGAGTGCACCCTCAACAAATGTGTGGATGACACAAAACAGGGAAGAATGCCTGATACCCCAGAGGGCTGTGCTGTGATTCATAAGGGCCTCAACAAGCTGGAAAGTTGGTCAGAGAGGAATCTCATGAAGGTCAACAAGGGCAAGTGCAGGGTCCTTCACCTAAGAAGGAATAACCACATCCACCAGTACAGTCTGGGACTGACCTGCTGCAAAACATTGTTGCTGGAGAAGGACCTGGGAGTCCTGGTGGACAGCAGGCTAACCATTACTAATGTGCCTTTGTGGCCAAGAAGGCCAACAGTATCCTGGGATGCATTTGGAGGTGTGTTGCTAGCAGATCATCCCCTTCTTCTCAGCCCTGGTGATGCCACACCTGGAGTATTGTGTCCAGTTCTGGGCTCCCCAGTACAAGATGGACATGGAGCCACTGGAGCAAGTCCAGCAGAGAGTTACTACAATGCTGAGGGGACTGGAGCATCTGTTATATGAGTAGAGGCTTAGAGAGCTTTGTGTGTTTAGCTTGGAGAAGAGAACACTGAGAGGGGATCTTACCAATGTGTATAAATACCTGAAGGGAGGGTGTCAAGAGGACAGGGACAGTCTCTTTTTAGCTGTGTCCAGTGACAGGATGAGAGGTAACAGGCACAAACTGAAGCACAGGAAGTTACAGCTGAATATGAGACGGTATTTCTTTACTGTGAGGGTGCCAGAGCACTGAAACAGGTTGCCCAGAGAGACTGTGGAGTCTCCTTCTCTGGAGATACTCAAAACTCACTTGGATGTGATCCTACGTAATACACTTTAGGTGACGCTGCTTGGCAGGTGGGTTGGATAAGATGATCTCCAGATGTCCCTTCCTACCTCAATCATTTTGTGATTCTGTGATTCTGCAATATAGAAAACAAGTGATACACAATGCAAGTGCTAATTGATGCCCAGGCAGACCACAAGCAATTGAAGCTCCTCAGGCCAACTCCCTCCAGTTTTATTGTTCAGAATGACATCATATGGTATGGAATATCCCTTCAGCCAGTTTGTGTCAGCTGTCCTGGCTCTGACCCCTCCCAGATTCCTGTGTACCCCCTGCCTCCTCACTGGCAGGATGATATGAGAAACTGAAAAGTCTTTGATTTAGTGTAAGCACTGCTCTGCAACAACTGAAATATTAATATGTTATCAGCATTATTCTCACACCAAATGCAAAATGCAGCACCATAACAGATACTAGGAAGAAAATTAGCTCTATCCCAGATGAAACCAGGACAGGCCCATAGGTTAATTTATCAAGGATGATTTCAATACTTTATAGTATAAAAGGAAATAATAGGGTTAAATATTGTTCTTTTTATTATTTCTATCACTGATCATATTCCACAGTAAAATGTCCAATCTTTCTATTTGCTAAAGGCCTCAATCTCATTTGTGTTTGTTTTGTTTCATCTTTATTATTATTATTATTATTATTATTATTATTATTATTCAGCTTCAAATCTCCTAGCAATGCTTCATTACTACACTTACAACTATTTTCACTTTTAATTTCTCAATCTGGGGATTTGTTTAACAGTTTCAGTTTAACGTGATACTTACATGTACTTAGTAAGACATATTGTGCATTACAGTAGATATTAAGAAATATTTATACCTGTTCTAAATTTCTTTTCGATTTTTCAGTTTACTGATATCATCATTTTAACATTTTATCCAGGAAAAACAATAAACCTACAAATCAACAAACCAAGTAAGCTTATCTGCATTCCTAGCTCTGGCAGAGAACGTCCCAAGTGTATAACACTATATATTTTATACTACATTAAAACTTTTTCAAAGGTTTTCTTGTCATTTTTCATTACAGATGTCTGAACTATGTGAACTTGCATTGTAAGGATATGCTTCCATTGTTAAGGCTATGACTTTGCCCTAGTACCAGGGCAGAGCAGAAATGAAATTCTAAATGCTACCATTATGCCCTTGATTCTCCCTTTCCTTCACAGAATAGTAACAATCAGCTAATGGTGGTGGGAGAAATCAGCTCTTGCCCTGGATCCACAGGATACTGTGTGCTTTCCTACAGGGCCATCTGGTACGTGGTATTTTCATAGCCACATGTATTCTCTTCACATCAGCCCATTAAGCTTCTTCCACAAGCTAGCAAATATGGTTCACTGTGGGGACTCCCCCACAGCATCCAAAGTAGGGGTACAGACCATGTAGAGACATTCGCTTTACTGTCTGCTTATTTACTTTATCAATGATGAATCACTTCTGCCTCAGTATATAAAAAGTATAGAGAAAGGCTTGAGTAAAGGGAAACTTCATCATTAAAAATATAAAGTCTATGGTAAAAGAAATAGCAAGCATTTCTACAGAATTTTGTATAATCAGATTAATGTTTTGGTTCTTCATTTTCTCCATGCAATAGAAAAAGTGATTTTAAAATTATTTATTAATTTAGTTACTAGAACAATCTGAATATTTTAGATCTCCAAGATCATCTGGTGTGTTGGGTCTGTCTGAGCTGGAGTCACCTTTTCCCTGCAGCAGCCCGCACAGTGCTGTGCTCTGCACTCGTAGCTGGAACAGCACTGATATCACTCCAGTGTTGTGTCTATTGCTACGTAGTGCTGGCACAGCATCAGGACTCCTAAGCCCCCAAGAGCCAGCAGGCTGGGGGTGGGCAAGTGATGGGGAGGGGACATTGCCGGGGCAGCTGACCTAAACCAACCAAAGGGATATTCCATAACACCTGATGTCACACTCAGCAATAAAAGGGGGGGCTCTTCTGGGGGAGGGGGCTGTTCCTCCTGAACAACCACTACGCATTTGAGGCCCTGCTTCCCAGGACGTGGCCGAACACCGCTCGCTGACGGGAAGTAGAGAATAATTTTTCTCTCTCTCTGTGCTTCCGCACGGACTGATTGTTTCTTTTGTATCTGTTTTTCCTTCCCATTCTCTTTCCCTTTAATTAAACCTTTCTCATCTCAAACCTCGAGTTCTCTGTGTTGTATTTTCTCCCCCTCCTTCTGAGGAGAGGGGGAGTGAGAGAGCGGTTGTGGTGGAGCTTGGCTGACCACCTGAGTAAAACCACCACATCTGGTCCAACCATCCCCTTACTACCAATGTCACCCACTAAACTGTGTCCCTAAGCATCACATCCAACCTTTTCTTAAACACCCCCAAGGGACAATGATGCCACCACTTCTCTGGGCAACCCATTCCAGTGCCTGACTACTCTTTCTGATAAGAAATGTCTCCTAAATACCAACCTAAACCTCCCTTGGCATAAATTGAGGCCATTCCCTGTAGTCCTATCACTAGTTATCTGTGAGAAGAGGCTGACACCCAGCTCCCCACAACTTCCTTTCAGGTAGTTGTAGAGAGCAATAAGGTCTGCCCTGAGCCTCCCCTTCCAGACCAAACAACCCCAGTTCCCTCAGCCCCTCCTCACAGGACTTGTGTTCCAGGCCATTCATCAGCTTCATAGCACTTCTCTGGACACATTCCAAGGCCTCAATGTCCTTCTTGTAGTGAGGGACCCAAAACTGAACACAGTACTCTGGCTTCTTGACATTGAGCAACAGCATGTGGTTGCTGTGCTGGCTCTGGAAGCAAGGCAGCCCCTCAGCACATTCCTGCTCCTCACACGCCTTCTCCTGGAAGAAGCATCAGAGATGGGGCAGTGCCACATCATTCTGCTTGAAATGCAATGCTATGAAAAGACAGATTAGGCTGTGTGCAGCTCGGTGATGTCTGCCCCAATGACGGTGGCCATACATTCATGCTGGTAGTTCTGGTGGGCCTGGGACTCCATGGCAGCCAGACTAATGGGGGGGTTGATGGACAGAAAGATGACTATATGGACAGAAGGGTGTACAAGGGGGGGCAGAATGTAGTTCCATCCAAGCACTACTTAAGTGAGAACATGACTGTGGTCATTCTCTAAGTTCAACTGAAACAACCAATTCATATTCTGAATCATTTTGTGCTTATGAGGTGTACCTACTTGGATCATAATGCTATGTTCTATGCAAGTCTGATCTTTGCTTTCTATGCTTTTATCTGGCATCTTTCATCATAGGAGAGATAGGGTATATTGATTCTGTCTAGGGTGTAATGATTTTTCTTCATAGCAGCTTCTATGGTGTTGAGTTTTAGATTTGTGACTGAGACAATGCTGATAACACACTATTGTTTCAGCTATGGTTCTATAGTGTTTGCATAACACAAGGCCCTCTTTGTTTTTCATTCTTCTCCCCCAGTATGGATTGGGAGTGCGTAAGAGGTTGGAAGGGGACATGGCTGAGCAGATGACCTGAACTAACCAAAGATATATTGCATGGCGTATAACATCATGCTCAGCAATGAAAAAGTAAAAAAGTGTGTTTAGGGAAGTTAGACAACTTTTGCTCAGGAACTGGATGGTCATTGGTCTGCCTATGGAATATGTTAATTAATTATATTTGCATCACCTGCTTTGTTTTGATTTCTTTCTCTTTTCTCTCACTTCCTCACATATTAAACAATTTTTATGTTGAATGAAAATTTTCTTGCTCTTCCTCTTCTTTTCCTCTTCTCCTGTCTCTGAGGCAGTGTGGGGAGTCTTCAAGTGTCTGTGTGGTGCTTAACTACCTATCAGGGATAACAAACAACACTGAGGAAATAGGCCGGGTTGGGCAGCTGGGCAGCAGTCACAGAGTCATGGTCTATAAGCAGTTAATGGAAAATCTGGGTAGTTTTAATGTTCTACTGTTGAATAAAACTTGTTCAGAGACTGATCCATGAACTTGAAGCAAATTTTTATGGGTCGATTTATATACTAATTAGAGTTAACCTCCCCTAAAGCAGGTCACTCATGTTAATATTACCAGGTAGTCAGCCTTTGGTTTCTTCAGAAGTCCACATCAGGTGCAGTTTGTTAGGTTTTTCCCATTCAGAAGATCCAAAATAGTGGAGAACAGTGTTTAAATGTGTCAGAGTAGAATATTAATAGCAGGAAAATGATGATATGTTGTATGTCTTGTATGTGTAGAAAAAAAAAAAAAAGCATATGAACAATTCAACCCCTACGAATTTCCAAGGGAGTACTGAGCCATAACAAATGAAAGTGTTCTAAGAGTGATTATATATATATATATATACACATATATTTCCTACTGATCTGTCATCAGTTGTAAAATTGATGACATATTTAAACTTTTTGTAACTGTGTACACATTTTATAACTTTATATTATATGCCTTCTGAAATGCCACAGAACAGTTCTCTTACTCCCTTCTCCTCAAAGGAAAAGGGGCGGAAACATGATGAAAAGGGCTCAAGGGTCGAGATAAGGACAGGGTCATTCTACAATTGTCATCACGGGCAAAGGAGACTCAGCATAAGGAGGTTAATAAAATGTATTACCTATAAAGGTAATAAAGTAATATCTATAAAGATAAAAGCTTGAGCAATGAGAAACAACACAGGTCCCCCATGGGCGGCAGCTCCCTCCAGACCCCCTGCTCCTGAGTTGGCTCCACGCCACGGGCTGCAGCTCCGGCCCAGGGCCTGCTCCTGTGGGGGCTCTCCATTGGGCACGGCCTCCTTCAAGCCATATCCACCAGGGGCTCCTCCACAGGCTGCAGTGAGGAGATCTGTGCTGCCCTGGTGCACTATGGGCTGCAGGGGGACAGCCTGCTGCACCAGGGTCATCTCCACAGGCCACAGGCAAACTTCAGCTCCAGCACCTGGAGCACCTCCTGCCCTCCTTCTTCACTGACCTTGGGGTCTGCAGGGCTGGTTCTCACTCCTCTCTCTCCCAGCTGCTGTTGTGCGGCAGTTTTTTCCCCTTTCTTAAATCTGCTCTCACAGAAGCACAAACATCGCTCATTGGTTCAGTCTTGGCCAGTGGCAGGTCCTTTTTGGAGTCAGCTGGAACTGGCTGTTCTTTAACCTGGGGCAGCTTCTGGACTCTTCTCAACAGAGGCCATCCTTGCAGTCCCCCCACACCCCTACCCAACTACCAAAACCTTGCTACTCAAACCCACTACAAGCTTTGAGTTTCTAATTCGTTCAGAGGAAAGGATGTATATTTTATATATCTTTTCATTAACCCAAGTTCATAATGAAGGACTCGATCCAGATCATCAGTATTTACACTAGAAGCAAAGTAAATTTAATATTCTTTCCAAATAGAGGAGGACTAAAAAAGGTATTATGCATAACTCAAATATTTTAAGGAAAGTTTGCCCCAGACATGTCAAAATTAAATTTCTCAAAATCTACATAAAAGAATTTTTTTTAAAAAAAAAGACTATATCTTACAAATCATTAATCACAAATTTTTGAGATCAGAAGTACAGTCCTGTAGTATTTAAAGAAAGACTTTGTTCATATTTCTCTGAATGATTGTTTACCAATAGCTATACATGAACATTTCAAGGTTAACATAATACTAGAGATGCGTGAAGCGTCAGATAAAAAGGGAAGGAGAAAAGATCTCTACAGTCAGATATACAAATTCACAACAGACAACATATTAGGTGCACACGATGGAAGACTATCACACTCCTCTAACCATACAGTTTTAATTGTGCAATCATAGATGCATGTGACCAAGCAGAAAACATAAGTTTATACTGCCACAAAAAAAAAAAAAAAAAAAAAAAAGCACTCAAGAAATGTCTCCCTGATCATCTACACTGCTTAATTGTAAGCTCACCTCATTACTCTCTTTTGAACTGTTATAACTAGCTCTCTCTGAGTCAGTGTTAAAGGGAGTACCCCTAAGCAAAGAGAAAAAAAAAAAACAACCAGCCAATAAATAAACAATGGTGCCTGTCATCTCTGGGGCAAATGAGTGCTTGCTGTCCATCTTTCATATAGCAATGTAGACATAACCAGTAAAGATGGTGCTTGAACAACACGTTAGATCTGCTACAGACACAAGATTCTGGAACATATAAATCTGTGTGTTCCAAATGTCTTGTAACTCCTATTTAGTAGTTCTTACTGAGTGCAATACAGATCCAGAACATACAGATCTCAAGAAGACTAATTAAAGTAATCTCAGCAGACCAAGTTGCTAATGGTATCCAAAAATCTTCTACAAACATTCTGACCAAATACTGTTTAAAGTAGTGTTAAAATTTTTATCATTTAATAAAGGCTAGAAATATCCTTGCCTAAAAATATGCATCTACTTTTCATGCAGTCATTTATTCTCTCTGAACCACAAGAGATCAGCTTTTTACTTCCGTCTTCAAAATGATTCTTTCTGTCTCGATGTAACTTACATTAACTAGTGTTTACTCTTAAAAAAAATAGAAAGTCATCTCAAAAGCAGTGCTGAAATAGCATAAATAAGATATGCATGAAGTTTTGAAAACACTGCAGTCAAAAAGCACATCAAAGTTAATTGAGTACAAGCAGAATAAATTAAGATGCAGACACAAAAAAATGAAAAGTAAAATAAAAGATCTTTTCATGTTGGAAAGAAGAGTAGAAACAGAAGGTGTAATGCTTATACTGCATTTATTTGAAATGGAACAAGGAAGTCCACAACGCTGTTGAAATCTGCAAAGGCTGGGAAATAGTGTTCAAGGTAGTTAAAAATAGGAACCTCATTCCTTTATGACAGACATCAGTTCAAAGGCAAAGAATAAATAAGTCATAATAAATAATACATAACTAATATTGATTCTATCCTACTCTACAATAATCATGAGAGGATTTTTGCTAGAATTTCAACTATTTTTTATTTTCTGAAAAAAAAAATAAATGTGTGCTATCAAAATGAGGTCCTGTACACATGCTTTAAGTCCTTCAGTTATGTATATGAAACATTTCAGTGTGTAAGTTTACCTCATTGAACACCAACTCAGGGAGAAAGAAAGAAAAAAAAAACAACTTTTATTTCTTTAAGAATCTGGAGGTTAAGTAATTGAATTACACATTAGATGGTGTTTGGGGGAGAGGGGATCCTTCATGTAAAAGGATTAAGCCAATAAAAATAAGTATTACTGCACGTCTGCATTTATTGTAAGCTAAGATTTAATGGGTTTCCAGCAGAGGGTTCAAATTTGCTGTAATAGTGTAAATTGTTTAAGAGTGGAACTATTTGTTTTGTTTTCATTAATTTACCCTCTTTTAAGATATCAAAATTTTGATTCTCTTCAGAAGATGAACAAATGTTTATTTAATTGCTATAATTGTGCACACTCAAGTGAAATAAATTATACTTTTTAAAAAGCATAACATGTTTAAGTCATGCATATTTTATTTAAAACTTTTTTTTTTTGGTTAATGAAGATGTCATGCCGATGAGGTTAAGTTTATCTTTTAAGACATACAATTTTGCTGAAGACCTGAAAGAATATGGAATACCTAGCAGGGATTTTCAATACAGATACATTAGAGATCCATAATCAGGGCTGTAAGCTGCCATGTTTTGTTCTTTCCTATTTGCGGATGGAACTCATCCAAATAATAAAGGTATACCTGCACTCATAGAGATGTTTTTTACTCAATTTTATCTTGTGCTGTAAATTAACTTTGTAGATGATTTTAGAGAAACTAGGTCAAATATAAAGATAGGGCAAATATGATTCGTTATGCATCAGTAACCGTGTAGCACTGCAATACCATACTACCATTACTAGTAAAGGGATTTGTACCGAATTTGCAAGCCCACAGGGCTAAGGTTTGCCAGGCCTCCTTTGTTAGAACATTTTTTGACCTGCCTTCAGCTTTGTTTCACTTGGTTTAACTGTGACAGCAAGTTCTCTAATTGAACAAGTGGTAGTGGCATTTTTTCTCTAGTTTTAGGTATCTGTATGTAGCACAACCATAGTTTGATAATAGATAGCAGTAACAAGCAGATATGTTGCAGAATGAGATTTTTACTAGTGTAACACAGTGAAACAATGTAGAGAAATACAGATCTGGCACACTGGAATCAGGCCTCAGGAAGCGAGGACATAGGATGTAGAGAAGCTCAGGTATGGGAACATAAGAGATGGGGCACAGGCTACTGGGGATACCACAGCTTTAAACAGCTCATGTAAAGAAATGCAGACTTGTAGCTGAACAAGACTGGTGTTAGTGGAAAAAGATAATACAGAATTGATACTTGCAAGACACCAAAAATGTTAAACTTATATATAGCACCCATGATATGCAGACCCATGGAGAAAATGAAAGGTGCAGAAGTATGTTATGTTAGCAACCATAAAAATGACCCCGTGTGAATCATAAAGTGGTGGTTAAAAAAAAAAAAAAAAGATGGTAAGAGATCGTAAAAGAAAATCAGAAATTCCTCTTGGTGAATGATTACAGCAGCTACCTGGTGTAATCCTGTCACCTCCCTTACCACGTACACTAGAATGAAATCACCAACTTCAGGGTCCATAGAAGGGAAAGGTGAGTATAACACCAGAAATAGCCATAGTAAATACGAATTGTGTGCACAACAATTTTAACTGCATTACTGTTTTCTTTCCTGTAACAATTAGCTTAATAATGGTTAGACTCTTAAGATTTTATTTGTGCTAGCCTAGCAATAAATTCTTGGCTTTCCATACAAAGATGATGTGTTTCCTGTTTGCCCATAAATAACATTTTAATGTAACACTACGATTGAAAGCAAATAGTATTTTATCAGCAACTTGGTGGAAAGGAATTAACACCGTCTAAAATGTGAATTTGTTATTTTTAATTGCTTATATTTTGATGTAAATCTTTTCTATTCCTTACTTATATGTCATTGTAGGAGACAGGGTATATTAAAAACAAACAAACAAACAAAAAACAAAGAAGTCATTATATGTTGGTTTTGTGTGTTTGTCTGTGATTTTGGTTAAAAGGTTTTAGTAGTAGTATCATGAATGCATACATATATCTGAACACGCATATTATGTGTATATATATATATATATATATATATATATATGTATGCATTTATGTATGTATGTATTTCTATTCCTGAACTGAAAAAGGCCTTTTACAGTGACAATATTTTAAAATTTAAAAATCTAATCCCTAGTATCTTTATTTTGTTTAATTACTTTGTCCTATGAAACAACTCATTTGAACAACTATAGAACTGTAGAACCCTGCAGGGAGACATAATTGCTGAAAACTTCATGAACTCAAAGATAAAAGGTTTACCTGCTTTTCATTCATTCCTTGTAGTAAAAAATTAGTGATTAACGTTTACAGAGTTAACCAATATTATTTGCAATAATTAAGTATAAATATAAAATGATGGATTTCATAAATTTCTGCCTCAGAAGAATAGTAACATGCTCAATAATAATATTTCATCAACTATTTATTTATTTATTTATTTATTTATTTATTTATTGTTATGGTACATTAATTATAAGACAGAAAACTTCTTAAATATAAAATACATTAAATACTAATATATTAATATAAACAATATACCATATAATAATATATATTTCACACCTACTGCAAACCTCCATAATTTCTCTCTGAGATGACCTCTGCAGAGATCATTTTTTGGTATGTGAGAACTTTCTGGAAAACAGCAACACTTGAAAGCAGCTGTGTCAACTCAGAGAACTAAATATAAAGGACAGAGATTATAGTCACTGGGTGTTCATTAACATGCAGTGATAAAACTCATACTCTTTTACTTAATTATTATTATTGTTATCATTATTATTATTTGTGTTGTTTTGTGTTTTGTTTTGTGTGTTGTGTTTTGTTTTTGTTTTTTCTTTTTTTTTACACAGACTGTGTGAAATTTAGATGTTGTTACTGTTTTTGACTTGAATTAATTTTAATAATTAATTTTCAAAGTTAGTATTGAAGCAGACAGATACCAATAGTGTATCTGAACATCTTTCCTGTCTTTCTTGTCCTACATTGTTCCAAAAATCTCATGTTATACTAGTTTTAAATTTATTCCTGACATCCCTACAAAGTCTTTCCATACTAGAAATTAAATCTCTTCTTTGCTAGTCATTGGTTGTGGGGAATAATTTCTCATTTGTTCATTTTTTGTTCTTATAGAAGTCTTTCAAAACCTTAAACTATTATCAGGCCTCCTGTCAGCTTTCTCCAGCTATAGAACCATAGAATCATTTAGATTGGAAAAGACCTCTAAGAGCTCTAAGATCATCTGGTCCGACCTTTAATCTAGCACTGCCAAATTCACCATTAAACCGTGTCACTAAGCACTTTTTTTGAAGACCTCTAGGGATGGTGACTCAAAAACTTTTCTGGGCAACCTTTTCCAATATTTCACAACCCTTTCAGTGAAGCCTTTTTTCCTAATATCCAAGCTAAACGTCTCCTGGCACAACTTAAGGCCACTTTCTCTTATCTTATCAATTACTGAATAGGAGAAGAGACCAAGCCCCACCTCACTACAACTTCCTTTAAGATAATTTTACAGCACAAAGTCTCCCCTGAGCCTCCTTTTCTCTAGACTGAACATCCCCAGTTCCCTCAACCACTCCTCATAAGACTTGTTCTCTAGACCCCTCACCAGCTTTGTAGCCCTTCTCTGGACATGATCCAGGGGCTCAATGTCGTTCTTGACAACTGAGGGGCCCAAAACTGAATACAGTACTAGAGGTGCAGCCTCACCGGAGCAGAGTACAGGGGGACAGTCACCTTCATGGTCCTACTGGCCACACCATTTCTGATACAAGTCAGAATGCTGGTAGCCTTCTTGGCAACCTGAGCACACTGCTGGCTCATATTCAGCTGGCTATCAACTGATACCCCCAGGTCCCTTTCCACTAAGCAGCTTTCCAGACACTCTTCCTTCGGCCTCTAGGATTGTTATGCCTGAAGTGCAGGACCTGACACTTAGCCTTGTTAAACCTCATACAATCTGCTCAGCCTGTCCAGATCCCTCTGTAGAGCCTTTCTACCCTCGAGCAGATCAACACTTGTGCCTAACTTGGTGTTGTCTGTGAATTTACTGAAGGTGCACTCAATCCCCTCATCATTGATAAAGATACTGAAGTCCCCCAGGACTAAGACCTGGAGGACACTACTTGTGACCAGCCTCCAGATGGATTTAACTTCATTCACCATGCTTCTTTGGGTCTGCCACCTAGCCAACTTTTAAAACTTTTTTATCATAACTACATTAATGATAGATCATTAAAAGAGATAATCTTACTTAGTAATTTTAATTGAACAATCGTAACCTAAAATAAAGGAGCTCTCTGACTAGAAGACCTTTTTACATGGAGGTGACTAGAGCACACTGCATGTGCTCTAATCTCTATAAATGAGTTTAAGTCTTCACAGATTCCCTGTGAGGCTTTCAGAACTTTACTACAAAATATTTTATGATCCTTTAGTGCAAATGCTTGATGAAGAAATCATCCAGTTCCTAAAGTTCACAAACTTTCTTTCTGTTGCCTTGCTACAGTTCAAACTGCCTTCACAGAATGTTGCCTATCTCAAGGAGTAAAGGGGCTTAAAACAGTTTTAGAGAAAAAGTCGTGTCTTCACTTGTAAAGTTACAGAGTAGCATATTTTAAAAAGTCATTTTGCTGTGTCATTCCCATTGCTAGAAATTGTCTCAGATAGTCTTTGTGAACCACACACAGAAAAACACTTTAGGAAACAATGATGGTAGTGGTGCTGGAAGGAATTTGTATTATTTATTTCTAGTCTTTAGACAGCTTAAGGCATTTTTGTTTTGGTCTTGTTTTGTTTGTTTGTTTGTTTTAAGGGAAACTTCTATGACGTGAATAAAGAAACAAAGTAAATGAGAATTTAGATAATATACCCAGATTGGACACAAAACACCAAGAATGTTTTGTCCCCCACTATTGTTGCCCTGACTTTACATGATGCAATGGAAATTGCTAAAAGGTCTGGAAAGTTCACTGTAGCCTTTCAGGCAACACTGGAAGCAGATTTTATGTTTTTGATATAAAATGAAATTGAAAAAGTTTAGATGTCAGATGCAAATGAGTTGCATAGATGCATATGGATTTTTCCACTGACAAATTTCTAATCGAGCATTTAGAAAATAAATGTTTTGCAGTGGCTATCAGTTTGCATTGTGTGTGTCAGTGCTACTACTCTCTTTTATGGATTGGAAGTTGTTTTTCTTGAATGAGGAAGAAAGAGAGGAAAGATGGGAAGATAGGAAGACAGACAGACAGAAAGAAAGAAAAAGAAAAAAGAAAGAGAAGCGATTAAAGACAGGAAGAAGGAAAGAAGGAAGGAAGGAAGGAAGGAAGGAAGGAAGGAAGGAAGGAAGGAAGGAAGGAAGGAAGGAAGGAAGGAAGGAAGGAAGGAAGGAAGGAAGGAAGGAAGGAAGGAAGGAAGGAAGGAAGGAAGGAAGGAAGGAAGGAAGGATATATACTAGTTTCATCACTTTTTTGCTGATATGCAGCCAAAAGAAAAAAAATAAAATAAAAACAAATAAAAAATGCAGCAGTCACAGTTACTATACAGCTATGATGTCAACAGCCAAAATCTAAAGTGAAAAGCCAGAGGGATGAGGAAGAACTAAGAGAAAGACTATATCTGACCATGTGGAAATTGTGTCATGTACCTAATATATGGATTTTACAGTTTAAAATAAAATTTGGAAAGGAGGGTATTCAGGGTCTCTTGTAGTTATATATATGTAAATCACACAAAAAGACAGAAGATTTGAATTATACACAATAAACAATAATTCTAAAAGAATTTCAAAATGAAGATGTGTTTCTTTAGTGATATGGTTTAGTAGAGGACTGGTTAGCATTAGGTCAAAGGTTGAACTAGGTGATCTTGGAGGTCTATTCCAACCTAGATGATTCTGTGATTCCTATATAAATTGAGAAAATTAAAATATTCAACTGTTTTCAGTTGAACTGTTCAACTGTGAACAACTGATTGTTCACCTTTTACAATTTATTAAGAAACTATTGTTTTGTAGGGGAGGCAGATGCTTTAATTTATTTGCTTATTTCTTAACTCCATCCTTTTCACTCCAACAAAAAATGGCTAGAGGACTATATTGTGCTAAATATACACTTTATATTCTTTTTTTTTTTTTTTTTTTTTTTTTTTCTCTAAGAATGTCCAGTTGTTTGATGTATTTTACTCAAACACTATAGATTTAAAAAGAAGTAACACTTGTGTTTCCACTTCATCATTTGTTTTAAAGGTCATATTGGCTGCCACTATATATGTGTAGACCCAGGATCTCTAATTGTTTTCTGAACATGACTATTAGATCAAGCTGTGAAGAACAATTTGGCTGAGGATTGCTTCATTTTTCTAAATGATTCTCAGGCACGCTTGGGAAATAGGTGCCAAGATGCAACCAAAATTGAAGCACTTCTCAGTAGGTGTGTAGACAGCCTTTCAGTGATTGTGGAACCTGGGCAAAAAATAGGATGATTAGGTGTTGTCTGGGTAGGCTTGTTTGAAACTAAATTCCACATTATCCCTGTCTTAAAAAGACACGTGTACTGATGAAATAAAGCAGTGATGGTTTAACTAGCTTTAAATAAACTAGAGGGGACATCATACTTATTCTACACATTGTACCAGAAAGATACGATATGTTTCTATATTGTAGAGTACTCAACAGTCCTCTGTTCAGAATGACAACCTACCTTCAAAGCAAGCATCAATATTTATGCAGGCCAATCATTATGTTGTATTTCAACAAGCTGTCTGGTCTGGGCAATGGCAGCGTGACAGGAAGTGCAGTGAGCATCTTAGTGCACACTTGTCCCATAGTAAAGGTGTAGCAATAGTGTGAATGCTGAGACTGAGTCCATAATGTCCTTACAAAATGCTCTTTCACTCAAAAAGCACAATGGCACAGAGACACCAGTAATAAGTTGATTTGTCACCTCTTACATTCCTTTTTAGTTATATTCACAATACCAAGTGGCAGCATGAAGTGTATATCCCATTTTCAGAAGGCAAAGCTAATGTTATACCTGAATTCAACTTAATCTTGCAGAACTACTGTAGTGGGTTTACATGGCAAGGTTTTGGTAGCAGGGGGCCATAGGGGTGGTTTCTGTGATAAAGATCTAGAAGCCGCCCCATGTTTGGGAAGGGCCTCATTGTTTTCCAGATCTGAGCCAATAAGCGATGTTGTTTTGCGCCTCTGTGAGAGCATATTTAAGACAGGGAAAAAAACGCTGCGCCACACAGCAGCCGGGAGAGTCAAGGGAGTGAGAAACAGCCTTGCAGGTGCCAAGGTCAGTGTAGAAGGAGGGAGAGACGTGCTCCAGGCGCCGGAGCAGAAGTCCCCTGCGGCCTGTGGTGAGGACCATGGTGAAGCAGCATGTCCCCCTGCAGCCCATGGAGTACCACGGTGGAGCAGGGTTCCACGCTGCAGCCCATAGAGGAGACCACGGTGGAGCAGGTGGCCCTGCACCGACGGAGGCTGCCGCCTGTGGAAGACCCCTGCCGGAGCAGATTCCGGGCCGGACCTGTAGCCCGTGGAGAGGAGACCACGCAGGAGCAAGTGATCTGGCAGGAGCTGCTGCCCGTAGGGGAGCCAGGTTGGAGCAGTTTTCTCCTGAGGGATGGACCCTGTGGTACAGACCCATATCTGGAGCAGTTCTGGAAGAGCTGCTGCCTGTGGGAAGCCCACGCCGGATCAGTTCATCAAGGACTGCATCCTGTGGGTGGGACCCCACAGCACAGGGGACGAGAGTGACCGAGAAGGAGCAGCAGAGAAGAAGTGCTCTAGACTGACCATAACCCCCATTCCCCCGTTCCCCTGCGCCGCTCGGGGGGAGGAGGTGGAAGAGGGTGGATGGGGGGGGGTTAGGTGCTTTTGGTTTCTTTCCTTTGTTTCTCACTTCTCTAGCTTGTTAGTAATGAGCAATAAATCTTACTATCTACCTCCCTATGCCGAGTCTGTTTTGCCCGCTACAATAATTACTGCGTGATCTGCTTGTCCTTATCTCAAACTTTGAGTCCTTTTCACATATTTTCTTCCCATTCCTCTTTGAGGAGGGGGAGTGAGAGAGCAGCTGTGGTGGAGCTCGGCTGCCCACTCGAGCAGAACCACGACAACTATATAAATGGAAGCAAATCCAAGGAGTCCAGAGAAAAACAGTACTCAAATTCCTTGTGATTTCAAATGAAAAGCCAGATCCACAGCTCCTTCCATGTGCTATTTTTGATTGCCATTGGCCAACCTAGCACATTTTACATCATCTTTATATCTCTGCACCCTCTCTTGGATAGAAGACTTAATATTCTCTTTGCAAAAGTAGTAACTCCAGAAACTTCAGTATCGTACCAAAATGTTGCTATACTACAGAAAATAACCAGTGCCTTAATAGTGAAAATCCCTGTGGTTTTCAAAGAATGATTTCAGGACATCATGCCAAATGTAATTCTTGTGTACTGATAACACTAGAATTCCTTTCTTAAATGAGAACTAGTAGCAATACACTTATACACTTCACCATGAGGAAAAGAATCAATTAGATGACCTCAAAGGTGCTTTCCAACTCTATTTTCCATTATTCATTGCCTTTTCTCACCTCAGTTCCCCTGGGAACAGCTTGCTTCTCCCCAGGACACATTAATTAAATGCATCAGACTCCCACAGCACAAACAGGTCAGGTGCAACACATGCAGCATAATCACATTGAGCAAGCTGACACTTCAGGGAAACCCTCTGAGTTGCAAACAGTATTGAAAATCATAAAAACATGGCTGCAGGTGACAGGAGATGTCAAGCATCCAAGGTTAGAACTTAAACGAAACTATTTGCTAGACTAGATGATTTCTTCTAACACAAGATATTCTATGATTCTATGATTTCACCACTTTACCAGATATGTTCCTTCCCTAAAACAGCAGGTTATTTTCTGCTTGATCTTATAGATGTTATTTGATATTAACAAGGAATGATAACATTAGATAAGCATGAGGATTAAAATGTGTAAATATGCGTAACAATTCCCTCCATACACCCTGGTCAGCAAAGCTCCATGCATTAACGAATTTTACCCATGGGGGATACGCCTTTGTGTGTGTAGGTGGCGGGGGGGGGATTGGGTTGTATTGTTTTGTTTTGTTTTTCCTAACGTATTACTCTTCCCCCAGTAAATTATATACTCGGCAAACTCAGAGCCCAAAAATCAAAATCCATGGCTCACTTTACTGAGTGAAAATTTTATAGATTTACTGAGGTGCTTGTTAATTCATTTAAGTCTTCTGAACATAAAGCCCTTTATCTGTTGCCACATTCTCAGTAATCAAAATATACATACCCATGTAATAAATGAAGTCTTAACTCAATCTGAATTTAGTAATATTTATAAAAGGAATATTTATAAAAGGCATAAAGGGCAAGTAAACAGCACTGGGTGTGTGGGGAGTCTACACTCCACCAACACGCACACACGAACATCAAACATTCTAAATAGACAGAACATTGCTTTTACATACTAAACCCGAGTATGCCTGTACAGTCAGAAAAGGTAACAAACAATCCTTTAACTTCCATGACTTAACGGTCTCCATTTTCCATTCCTTTTGAACTATATGTCTCGCTTTAAGCTGTCAAGCAACTCGGCTTCGGGCCTTATGAATCCCGTTCTTCCTGGATCGAAGAAAAGCATAACCATCTCCTTTCCAAGGGCCTGGGTCAAAAGGCACATCCAGGTCACCAGGGGGCGTAACAGCAAAGGCCTGCGATGGCTGTAGCGGGTGGGGGGGACGACACGATGGCGTAGCAGTCGGATCAGTAAAGGAGCACACAGCTCCCTCACTGTCTAGCAAACCACACGTTTGTGATTGTGGCCCCACAGGGCTCTTTAAGGCCTCAGAGACTGCTCGCCAGGTGCCAAGCAATCCCACTGCACCCTTGTCGTTTTTAGTTGCAGAGTCCCACATCTTGACCTCAGTTGGGTCCCATGTTTCAGGATCATAAACTGTCTGATTGTTAAGAAGGAGAATAAGCTGTAAGGTTACCAGGACAGTCTTTGTTTCTAAGGACGCGTGATTCCCCATGATGCGCAACTTACCAGCGAGGGGCAGTTGTGTGCGCGGCTCCTCTTCTCTCAGCTCGAGCTTCTCTCCAGCTCCAGTGCGCCTATTTCCAACGACTTTCTGTACGCGCTTCTCTGAGCGGTTTGCTGAGGTTGGCCGAACCTATCTTCATGAGGCAATCAAAATGCCTGTTCCCGTCCTGGTCTGCGTTCTGCTGGCCTGTTCCTTTTCATTCCTTCTTTCTACTTCTTTATTGATCATAACTTCATCACATCGTGTTGCCTTCTTTTTTATTTTTTTTTTTCTTGAGGACAGGCTCCCCCTCTTATACCCTTCTCCCCGCAGCAGTTCTTTTCAAAACAACTTTTCATTGGTCAAACAACTTTTCATAACACAACACAACAGCAAACACCCAGAAACTTCCATGCCTTAACGGCTGGAGAACAAGAAACCGGAGACTGCATGGAGTCTCCTGAATCACCCTTCTTTGTTCCCTCTAAACTCTTTTACATTCCTGATGGCCTCATCGTTAAGAGTCTAATGTTATCTCAACCACGGGCCACACTCCCAACCCCCATGGCCACACTCCAAAATCTCCTTCTTCTTTATTAATATCAACCATCTTCTCGACACGAATTACCACTCCATATATAACACTCAGAACCAAACAAACATGACATTATGACTCAGAGTGATACCTATTTGGAGAAGGGATACCTATTGGAGAAGGGTCTTTCACATGTCTCCAAGTGAAATCTAAAATAGCATTGAATAGCATTGAATAGTGTTAAGGAGTTTAAAGAGGCAGATTGGATAAAGAAAGGAACTAAAAAAGGATTTCTGAAAAGAAAGTAGCATATTCTTTAGCAATCTCAAAATTAGAATGTTCTATACATGGCTTTTCACCTTCCTAAGTTTCTAGGTGAAATAAGTGAAGGAATATTCCATGCTAATTAAAATAAATTAATTTTAAAATTCGGATAAACTCTCAGTTTATAACACCTTGAGTTCTTAAATGTGATTACCTGTATCAGACAGCAACCTCATAAAGTTTAAAGCCTGCAATTTAAACACAAGTATTTTTGTTACTTCGTCACGGAAGTTCCACTAGGTGGAGCTCTAGGTCAAACTGCAGGCACCTTGAATGCTTCATTGTGTTAATTTGGGAGATTTGTTTTAATATCCTCAGTTCACCACATCTGTTGCTATAAAATGAATTGCAGGACCTGCACTGGCTTTATTTATTTATTTGTTTGTTTTTCTTTTTATATTCACCGTTCATGTGACGCATAATTGCCACGAATTATGGGAGGATTAAACAGAAAATTGCAGAAGCTGTCGACCTAGCAGGACCGTTGCTACAATTTAATAGCATATGCAGACACATCAGATTTGTCATGACTCACATTTTTCTTAGCTATGCTATAAAGATCTGTTCTGAGAACTTATTAAATAGTAATTCATAAAGTTCATAAAAATTCCATTTTTGAGACATTCATATCATTGATCTGCCTTGATTGTGCATAACAGATGGCCTGATAGAGTATAAAAATTTCTTAACTAGTACATACATGCAAAAACATTGCATACAGTGCTTCTTCAGGAAAGACTGAAAAGATCAAAGTCTTTTAAAATTTGTAAGACTCCAAAACACTAGTCATAAATCAAGCAATTTAATCAAGGGGTATGGCTATGTATTTGTTTGTCTCAGAACAAAGGCTGAATAAGTTTGCCTTTTTCAGCAGATAGCTTCATGCTTCATTATTGTCCTGTGGAGCCTTGTTTAAGGAAAGCCATGAACACCTCAGAGGAAGTACTTCTTGCACAGTGATGTTGCCTGATGTTGCTTTTTCCCAGTTTATAAACTGGAGGGGGGGCTGGGGGCAGGGAGGGGGGGTTATGTAAAAATAAGTTTTGACCTTTACTCTTCCTTTATTCATGCTTATGTTCAAATCTGTAGTAAAGATTAACTTGTAGATATATTGATATATTCTTAAGGAAGATAATCTTTACTGGTGTTGACAGAGTAAGTGAAAATTTTAATAAACTTATTTACTAATGGCTAAAGTGCTTAACACTTCAAAAATTCCAGTAGATTTGTACATTGGACAGAGTGAAACAATACAGACTAAGTACATTTCATTCAATAGCCAGCCATGGCAACACACATGTTCAGAGATGAAACTACATACACAAGACACTCTGCTGAATACAGCTGGAGAAAATGAAGTTTGTCAGCACAATGTTCACAATGTTTCTGCAGTACTGTATGGTTTTGAAAGACAACTTCCAGGAACAAGATGACAATGTGATCAAGGTCTGAATAAGCCATAAGTGCTGAAGTATGTAAGTACATCCTCCTTCTCCTTCTCCTTCTCTTTCTTCTTCATCTTTTATTATTATTTGTTGTTGTTATTATTATTATTATTAACAGCAAACAGGGAGTCAGGTTTGGGTGGTTTGTTCAGTTTGGTTTAAAGTCGGACAAGAACATTTCTGTGCAATTTCTGTGCATTTAACCCTCAAGTCTGAGCACTCTGGAGTTCAGAGTGCTAGCAGTGCCTGGACAAGGTGACAAAATGAGGAGTTACACAGAAACTTCCAGCCCAGATTAGACAACACCAACAAGAAGAATTCAAGTCCCAGAAGAATTATACAGAATAGCAAACTGCCACAAACAGTAAACATTACTAAAAGGGTTAAATACTTAGCTATCATGAGTTTCATTCTGGATGGGACACTCTTTCTCCATTTCTTCTGCTCACTATTTACCAAGGCAAAGAGTATAAGGACAAACATAAAAATAAGAATTACAGAGACACAGTAAAACCAAAAAACATAGCAGAGGAAGATTTAAGAATAGAGGAATCCTTATTCTCAGCTCACTGGGATATGAAGGCATGCTTGTTCTCTGCTCTTATGATTTCTTACTTCTTCCAAGAAATATTATAGTTATATATATTAATATATTTATCTTACCAGGACCAATAAAAAGTAGACCATGTGTGCTACGAGCCAGCAGTTTAGAGCTAAGTTAAAAGACAAGGATTGGAACACCCTCAGACACCAAAAAAAAAAACAAACATTAATTCTTCTTCCCCCACCACTTAGGGTGAAAGCAAATACAGGATATAGATTTAAAAATGTACTGATGATCTTGGTTTAAGCTTAATTTTTTGGTTGTACACTACATGTGACCAGAGAAGTGACAGCAAAACAACCTTATAAATTCCTTTCTGTTAATCAGAACAAGAAAGAAGTCAATTTTCTAACTTAAAATATATTGCTTGAAAACAAGAGAAAACAAGTCTGGCATTGTAAACGAAACAACACCTTGAATAATTAAGTCACTGGAGGATGGGAGATTAGGTTAAGGAAGTGAAAGCATAGCTTGAAAAAATTACTCTGACAAACAAAATCAACTAAAGCAAAGAGAAACTGAGATTTTTTTTTTTTCCTTTTTATCTCATCTTTGTAAATTACTGAGCATTCTACACAAAATTCATTCACCTTAAAGAGCAAAACTAAAAATTACAAAATTCTGGATGACATTCAACTTGTTTTATCATGTAAAAAATACACAAATTAGAAGAGACCTTGCTGGTATAGGATACCACCTACAAAATCTAGTAAGTAGCTGTCATCTAAAGATTCAGACACATCAGAGGAACAAAACCACCACCAACAAAGAAATTACACACACTCTAAACAACCTATATGCAGTATACTTATATTTGCCCTATTCACAGATGAGATTTTATTGTGCAGACTTTCATAGAATCATAGAAAGTTTTGGATTGGAAAGGACCTTAAATATCCTCTAATTCCAACCCCCCTGCCATATGAAGGGACACCACCCACTAGATCAGGTTGCTCAAAGCCCCAACCAACTTGGTCTTAAACACTTCCAGTGCCTCACCACACTCTGAGTGAAGAATTTCCTCCTAACCTCTAATCTAAATCTCCCCTCTTTTAGTTTAAAACCATGCCCCCTTGTCCTATCATTATCTGACTGAGCAAAGAGTTGTTCTCTGTCTTTTTTATAAGCACCCTTTAAGTACTGAAAGGCCACAATGAGGTCACCCCAGAGCCTTCTCTTCTTCAGCCTGAACAGCCCCACCTCTCAGCCTGTCTTTGTAGGAGAGGTGTTCCAGCCCCCTGAGCATCTTTATAGCCCTCCTCTGGACTCAATCTAACAGTTACACATCCTTCTTGTGCTGGGGGACCCAAACTTGGATGTAGGACTCCAGATGGGGCCCACTTCTCTAGCCTGTCCACGTCCCTTTGAATGGCATCTCTTCCTTCTGTTGTATCAACTGTACCACTCAGCTTCGTATCATCTACAAACAATATGATCAGAAATTTTGAAATGGACCATTGGTCAGTTGCCTAAGTATAAAATTAAAAGTCTAGGTTGAGATAAACCCCTAAATATTGTGCTACTGAACATAGGTTAACATTCTGCTAGCATTTGTCTGGCCAAGGTCATTGACAGTCATTAAATCAGCAGATAAGGGATTTATCCTTGTGACTGAGACAGATTTTAGGATGGACTATGAAATGGAACACTTACAAATTAAAATGATTGAAGGAAAAATCATTAGAATATATTTTTTTAGTTTTTAAACCAAATAGCAAATATTGTAGATAGAGTTTGTGATGTCATTAAAAAAAAAAAAAAAAAAAAAAAAAAGTCCAGCCCTGAAATCCTGTCAATAACAGAAGAAAGGTCAGGAACCATGCACATTATAAGTCAATACAGTTATTCACATTTTCTTGTATGCAGGTTTATCTTAAATTATCCTACTCATCTTTCAGTCAGATAGCACTTCAAGTCTTTATATTAGGTTTCCAACATAGAAACTGCCACAAACAAATAACATCTAATGACTAAATTCTTGGGCTTCAAACTGAATAATTATAACTCCATTAGTACTTAAGTAGATATACTTAAACAATGTAGCTTTTCTTTGGATTGCCTGTCATTATATATTCTGATAAAACCAAATCAATCAACCAAACAAACTAACAAACAAAAACAACAACCACAACAACAAAAAACACCCACAAAACAAAAGGATACAAAACCCCCAAAACAAACAAAAACATAAAACAATACACAAAACATCTATAAGTGATAATTTAGCTAGTATTCCATGAATTGTAACAGTTAAAGATTTTTGTACTTCCTAAATGACAGTTCAACATCAACATGAAACATCAGTTTAGAAAAGTGTACATTTTATTTCTGCTAAAATACTGTTCTACTTTGAATTACAGAACAGTTGAGGGAACCTCTGGAGATCATCCAATTCCTCTGCTCAAAGCAAGGTCACCTACAATAGGTTGCTCCAGGCCATGTAGATTTGGGTTTTCAATATTTCTAAGAATGGAAACTCAACAACCGCTCTCTGCAACCCATTCCAGCATTCAACAACCCTTGCAGTAAAGTTCTTGTTGTTCTTTCCTTTTTTTTTTTTTCCTGTTTTGTGTATGCGTGTTTAGGTGGAATGTACTATTTTTATACTTGTGCCCTTCACCTCTCATCCTGCCGATGGATACCACTAAGAAAAGCCTGTCTTCATCTTCTTTATTCACACACAGATATTTGTACACACTGATTAAATCCTCTCTTAGACTTATCTTCTCTAAGCTAAACAGTCACCCCCAGGGACAGTGATGACACCACTTCTCTCGGCAACCCATTCCAATGCCTGACTACTGTTTCTGAGAAGAAATGTCTCCTAATTTCTGTCCTAAACCTCCCCTGGTGCAACTTCCTTTCAGGTAGTTGTAGAGAGTAATAAGGTCCCCTCTGGAACCTCCTCTTCTCCAGATTCAACAACCCTAGTTCCCTCAGCCACTCCTCATAGGATTTATGTTCCAGGCCCTTCACCAACTTCAAAGCCCTTCTGGACAAATTCCAGGGCCTTGTTCTCCTTCTTGTAGTGAGGGGCCTGAAACTGAACACAGTACTTGAGGTATGGCCTCACCAGAGTTGAGTACAAGCGGACAATCACCTCCCTGGTCCTGCTGCCTACACTATTCCTGATACAAACCAGGATGCCGTTGGCCTTCTTGGCTACCTGGGCACACTGCTGGCTCATGTTCAGGTGAGCATCAATCAGCACCCCCAAATCCTTTTCCTCTGCACAGCTTTCCAGCCACTCTACCCCAAGCCTGTAGCACTGCATGTGGTTGTTGTGGCCAAAGTGCAGGACCCGGAACTTAGCCATGTTGAACCTCATCCCATTGGCCTCTGCCCATTGACCCATCTTGTCCAGGTCCCTCTGCAGGACCTTCCTACCCTCCAGCAGATCAACGCTTCCCCCCAGCTTGGTGTCATCTGTAAATTTACTGAGGGTGCACTCAATTCCCTTATCCAAATCATCAGTAAAGATAATAAAAAGGATGGGCCCCAACACTGACTCCTGGGGAACATGACTTGTAACCGGTTGCCAGCTGGATTTCACTCTGTTCGCCACCACTCACTGGGCCCAGCCGTCCAGTCAGCTTTTAACCCAGCAAAGAGTGTGCCTGCCCAAGCCATGGACTGTCAGCTTCGCCTGGAGAATATTATGGGAGAAAGTGGCAAAGGTCTTGATGAAGTCTAGGTCAACTACGTCAACAGGCTTTCCTTCATCCACCAGGTGGGTCACCGGGTCATAGAGGGAGATGCGGTTGGTCAGGCAGGACTTGCCTTTCATGAACCCATGCTGACTGGGCCTGATCCCCAGGTTGTCCCACATATGCTGCGTGATTGCATTCAAGATGACCTGTTCCATCACCTTTCCTGGCACCAAGGTCAGGCTGACAGGCCTGTAGTTCCCCAGGTTCTCCTCACGACCCTTCTTACAGATGGGTGTCACATTAGCAAGTCTCCAGTCATCTGGGACCTCTCTGGATGACAATGACTGCTGACAGATGATGGAAAGAGGCCCAGCAATCACATCCACCAACTCCCTCAGCACCCTCGGGTGGATCCCACCTGGCCCCATGGATTTGTGATGGTCCAGGTGGAGCTGCAGGTCTCTAATTGTTTCCATTTGAACTGTGGGAGTATTCTTCAGCTCCCCATCCCAGACTTCCAAGTCAGGAGGCCAAGTACCCTGAGGATAAGTGGTCTGGCTAGTAAAGAGAGATGCAAAGAAGGCATTAAGAACCTCAGCCTTTTTCTTATCCTCAGTAGTCATGTTTCCCCCTGTGTACAGTAAAGAATGGAGATTCTCTTTGGCCCTGTTCTTGCCATTAATATATTTATAAAAACATTTTCTTGTTATCCTTAACCATACTGGCCAGGTTGAGCTAGTACTGGGCTTTTGCCTTCCTGATTTTTTCTCTGCATATGCTGGCAATTTCCTTGTACTCCTCCTGAGTTGCCTGCCCCTTCTTCCACTGGACATAAACTCTCTGTTTATCCTAGACACTCAGCAAAAGTTCCCTGTTCAGCCACGCTGGTCTTCTTCCCCACTGGTTCCCCCTTGAGCACACAGGTACAGCCTGCTCCTGCACCTTTAAGACTTCCTTCCTAAGGAGCATCCAGCCCTCCTGGACCCTTCTGCCCTTCAGGCATGACTCCCAAAGGGACCCTTCCTACCAGTATACTGAATACGTCAAAGTCAGCCCTCCTGAAGTCCAAGGTATGATTATTTAGCTATAGCTATAGATAGACAACCCTATGGAAACTCAACAGTTTTCAGATATTTTGTACACAGTACACTGTCTGTTATCCATAGCTAATGGAGGTTCAATGCCAGACTGTGATTCTTTTTCTGTTTACACAGACACTTATACAGGAAAGAATTACTTTTTTTTTTTTCCCAAGATGTCTGCTGGAAAAACTACACAGCAGGTTGTAAGCAATCCAGAAGATTCCTAGAGTACCTTGAGGATAATTTCTTGTTCCAGGTACTAGACAAACCAACCAGAGTAGATGCATTACTTGACTTGGTGTTCACTAATGTGGAAGAGCTCATTAAAGAGGCAGTCTGTGCTGCAGTGACCATGCCCTGGCTGAGTTTGTGATCTTGAGGAATACAGGTGTGGAAAAGAGCAAAGTTTGGACCCTGAACTTCTGAAGAGCTAACTTCAAGCTATTTAAAGACCTAGTAGATGAGATCACCTGGAACACTGTCCTTAGTGACAAAGGAGCTGAGCAGAGATGGCAACCCTTTAAAGATGTTTTCCTTAGAGTACAAGAACTCTCCATCTCCCCACGTAAAAAAAGTGGGCAGGGAGGGCAGACAACTGGGATGACTGAGCAAGGACCTGCTGGGCAAACTGAGGTGCAAGAGGGAAATGTACAGGCAGTGGAAGCCTGTGCACACATGGACTGGGAAGAGTACAGGGATGCTGTTTGGATGTTCAGGGATGGGATAAGGAAAGCCAAGGCACAAATGGAACTGAGCTTGGCAAGGGGTGGAAAAAATAACAGGAAGGGATTCTACAGGTACATTGCTCAGAAAAGAAAGGCCAAGGAGAGTGTACCCCCTCTGATGGATGAGAAGGGTGAACAGTTAATGACAGATATGGAGAAAGATGAGGTACTCAATAACTTCTCTATCTCAGTCTTCACTGACAGTCAGGCTTACCAAGTATTTCATTTCCCTCAAGCCATAGATAGAGTCTGGGAGAGATGAAGTCCCACCCACTGTAAGTGACGAGAAGATTTAAGACCACCTGATGAAATTAAACAAGTACAAGTCTATGGGGCCTGATAACATGCATCCAAGAGTCCTGAAGGAATTGGCTGATGTAGATGCCAAGCCTCTCTCCACACTGTTTGAAAAGTCCTGGTAGTCAGGCGAATTCCCTTACAGCCCCAAAGGACAACTGCATCCTAGGCTGTATCAAAAGAGGTGTGACCAACGTGTCGAGGGAGGTGATTGTTCCCCTCTATTCTGCCCTTGTAAGGATCCACCTGGAGTGGTGCATCCAAGTTTGGGACCCCCAGCACAAGAAGGATGTATAACTGTTAGAGTGAGCCCAGAGTAGGGTTACAAAGATGCTCAGAGGGCTGGAGCACCTCTCCTATGAAGAAAGGTTGAGAAAGCTGGGGCTGTTCAGTCTGAAGAAGAGAAGGCTCCAGGGTAGCCTCATTGCGGTCTTTCAATACTTAAAGGGTGCTTATAAATAAGATGGAGAGCAACTCTTTGCTCAGTCAGATAATGATAGGACAAGGGGGCATGATTTTAAACTAAAAGAGGGGACATTTAGATTAGAGGTTAGGAGGAAATTCTTCACTCAGAGGGTGGTGATGTACTGGAAAATGTTGCCTAGAGAGGTTGTGGATGCCCCATCATCCCTGGAGGTGTTGAAGACCAGGTTAGATGAGGCCCTGAGCAACCTGAACTAGTGGGTGGTATCCCTTCATATGGCAGGGGGTTTAGAGCTACATGATTTTTGAGGTCCCTTCCAACCCAAACCATTCTATGATTCTTATTGTTGATTCAGCCTTTTGTCCACGAGCACACATAATCTTATGGTCTCACTATGCCTGGATTTTGGACTAGTTTACTGTATCTATAAATGAGTTAGCTTTGCATGAACCAGTCTTAGGAAATAACCGGACCAGCTTTGGCAAATTCTTATATTAACACAGCCTGATCTACTGTTGTTACTGGAAAACAGGAACTACCTTACCTTATTTACAAAAAGCTTGGGTAACTTTACTCTTACTATAGAATATGTACAGTGCAAATATGCCTGAAGGAAACAGCTATATTAGGAGAATATAGACATAAATCTAATCTGCAAACTAAATCTTGCCTTCTTGGACACTGTGATACTGGCTTTGTTTCTTTTACTTCACAGATAGGGTAGCAAATGAAAGCATTTCCTGTTTTCCCCAAGTCTTCCCTCTAAATAGTTTATACTATTCTGTTGCCTGCTCAGCCTGAACTGCCTTTATCTCTTATGGTTATTTCTACACAGATACATAAAGGCAACCAGATTTATGGACTAATCACCAAAGTCTTATATTCTAAGCATTTTTTGACACAAAATACTTGTTCCCACCTATGTACAAACAGGACATAGTGGATAATAACTACAGCTATATAAATAATCCTAGTAATAAGCCTTGGGAGTGACTGTGATAAAGGATGCTTAAGTTTCAGTCAACAAGGGATTGAATTTTCTGCCTTTAATAGTAAATTTCACAACTTCTACTCTAGTTCTATGTTTTCAAACTGTGAGTTATGATACCCAAGAGAGTCACAGAAAGATTCAAAGAAATTTACAAAGTGTTTATACTATCTGTGTAGCATTAATTACCCAGCTGTTGTTGGCAATTAAATGCAGTTAGCTGTTCCCTGCATAATGGTACACTTTTAGACAATAATTACAGCAATGTCTCAGAGCACCTAATAACCCTTTTGATTTGAAAGAGACAGGAGGAAGAAGTTCCATTCTGAGGATTTGCCTTCAGAAGCAATACAAATTTAAAGGGACTTGTATTAGCAAAAACATTTAGGAAATGCTGATCTACTCCTGCAAGAAGTAATGATATCAAAGACACTTTAATATATATATATAGTATATATAATATAATATAATATAATATAATATAATATAATATATATATTTCAATGTAAAATCTTAATCTAACTTAAGTCACATGACTAATTTAAAGGAGTCCATGATATCAATTTTCTTTCTGTAAGCAAATTAATGATCAGGTCCCAAAACTCTTCTCTTTTTGTTTCTTATTTTAGAAAATGTTTTATGTTAATTTTATACCAAAGAGTATTACAGATTCTGTAACATAAAATCCAAATAGCAAATCTTACCACAAAACCAAGTCTGCTGCAGCTGTTTATAAAGTATCATTAAATAAGATAAATGTTTACCATTTTGGTAAAGGCCATTCTCTAATTCCATTTAAAAAGCATTTATTATTTACAGGATTTTCTATGATGTAAATGTCTGCTTCCCAATCTCCCAATTCATGTTACACAATGGGCTATCTGTAAGTGGTACATAGGTTCAGTTTTCCCTTTGTTCTGTACTGTATCAAATGCATGCATGTCCTAATGACCTGACTGGAGGACTTCTTTATTCTCTCTTGGTTACTTCGGTTGAGTTGCTGAATTGAATTGTTACAGGACTATTAACATAAACACCATCTTCTAACCCAATGGGAGTAACCCAACCAGAAGCCCCAAATTCTATTCCATTTTTTGATTCTATTCCAAAGTTATTCTATTCCAAAATTATGAAATAAAGGTGAATTACGTAAAACTGAAGGCAAATTACCAAGAAAAATAAGTACTCTTAATACCAGTTCTAGTTGTATTATTAACTTCCTCTTTCTCCCTAAGAAAGTTGAAAATCAAGTTTTAGATGGCTCTGTTTTAACAGAAAGTGAAAACAAGTTTAAAGACATACACATATATGGAGCTTCAAATGATGGCAGCTTTGTTAAAACCACAAAGATTGTCTTCATATATTGAACTACCAAAATCTCCAGTTTCTGAACCTAGAATGCAATTTTCCCTAAAAATAGAATCAGAGAATAGAATCATAGACTCAGTTACATTGGAAAAGACCTCCAAGATCATAAAGTCCAACCATTATCCTGCCAAGTCTACCACTAAACCTAGGCACCACTTCTACATGTCTTTTGAATACCTCCAGAAATTGTGACTCAACTACTTCCCTGGATAGTCTGTTCCAATGCCTTGCAACCCTTTCAGTGAATAATTTTTTCCTAATATACAACCTAAACCTCCTCCAGTGCAACATGAGGCTATTTCACAGAATCATAGAATAGTTTGGATTGGAAAGGACCTTAAAGATCATCTAATTCCATACCCCCTGTCATGGACAGGGATACCACCCCCAGGACTAGGTTGCTCAAAGCCTCATCCAACTTGGCCTTGAACACGTCCAGGGGTGGGGCATCCATAACTTCTCTGGGCAACCCATTCCAATACTTTACCACTCTCAGAATAAAGAACTCCTTCCTAATGTCTAATTTAAATCTACCATTTCTTATATTAAAACCATTCCCTCTTATCTCTACACTGCCTGACAAAGAGTCCCTCTCCTGCTTTCTTGTACCCTTTAGGTACTGGAAGGCTGCATTGAGGTGTCCCTGGAGCCTTCTCTTCTCTAGGCTGAACAACCCTAACTCATTCAGCCTTTCTTCATGGGAGAGGTGTTCCAGGACTTTTAATCATCCTCATAACCCTACTCTGCATTCTAATAGGTCCATGTCCTTGTGCTTGGGTCCCCAGAGCTGAACACAGTACTCCAGGTGGGATCTCATGAGAGCAGAGTAGCCGGGGAGGATCCCCTCCCTCAACTTGCTGGTCATGCTGCTTTTGATGGTTTTGATGGTTCTACCTGGATATGGTTGACCATCTGGACTACCAGTGCACATTGTTGGCTCATGTGGAGCTTCCCACCAACCAACAAACTCAGGTCCTTCTCATCAGGGCTGCTCTCAATCCATTCTCCACCCAGCCTGTTTTTGTGCTTGGAATTGCCCTAGCCCAGATGCAGGACCTTGCACTTGGCCTTGTTGAACTTCATGAGATTCACACAGGCCCACCTCTCAAGCCAGTCTAGGTGCCTCTGGATGGCATCCCTTCCCTCCAGAGTGTCGACCACAATACACAGCTTGGTTCCATCGGCAAACTTGGTGAGGGTACACTCATTCCCACTCTCCATGTGTAGTGGGTTTATGTGGCAAGGCTTTGGTAGCAGGGGGGCCTAGGAGTGGTTTCTGTGAGAAGAATCTAGAAGCTGCCCCATGTTAGGTAAGGGCCCTGCTGCTGACCAGAGCCAAGCCAATAAGCAATGTTGTTTGTGCCTCTGTGAGAGCAAATTTAAGAAAGGGGAAAAAAATACTGTGATACACAACAGCTGGGAGAGTGAGAGGAGTGAGGAACAGCCTTGCAGGTGCCAAGGTCAGTGAAGAAGAAGGGGGAGAGGTGCTCCAGGCACTGGAGCAGAAGTCCCAAGCGGCCTGTGGTGAGGACCATGGTGAAGCAGCATGTCCCCCTGCAGCCCATGGAGTACCACGGTGGAGCAGGGTTCCACACTGCAGCCCGTGGAGGAGACCACGGTGGAACAGGTGGTCCTACGCTAACGGAGGCTGGGGCCTGTGGAAGACCCTTGCCTGAGCAGAACTCAGGCTGGACCTGTAGCCCATGGAGAGGAGACCACGCAGGAGCAGGTGACCTGGCAGGAGCTGCTGCCCGTGGGGGAGCCAGGTTGGAGCAGTTTTCTCCTGAGGGATGGACCCTGTGGTACAGACCCATATCTGGAGCAGCTCTGGAAGAGCTGCTGCCTATGGGAAGCCCACGCCGGATCAGTTCATCAAGGACTGCATCCTGTGGGTGGGACCCCACAGCACAGCGGACAAGAGTGACTGAGAAGGAGCGGCAGAGAAGAAGCGCTGTAGACTGACCATAACCCCCATTCCTCTGTTCCACTGAACCTCTTGGGGGGAGGAGGTGGAAGAGGGTGGTTGGGTGGGGGGAAGGTGCTTTTGTTTCTTTCCTTTTTTTCTCACTTCTCTAGCTTGTTAGTAATAAGCAATAATCTTACTGTCTCCCTATGCTGAGTCTGTTTTGCCCATCACAATAACTACTGCGTGATCTCCTTGTCCTTATCTTAACCTTTGAGCCCTTTTCATCGTATTTTCTCCCCATTCCTCTTTGAGGAGGGGGAGCAAGAGAGCAGCTGTGGTGGAGCTCGGCTGCCCACTTGAGTGGAACCACCACACCATGTCATTGACAAAGATGTTACATAGCACCAGTTCCAATACTGACACCCCCCCACCCCCTCCCAAGGAACACTACTGATCTCCACTTGGACATTGAGCCATTGACCACAACTCTTTGAATGCAACCATCCAGACAATTCCTTATCCTCCAAGTGGTCCTCCATCAAATCTATGCCTCTTCAATTTAGAGACAAGGATTATCATGCAGGACAGTGTCAAATGCTTTGCAGAAGTCCACATAGATGATGTGATGATGTCAGTTGCTCTTCCCCTACCCACCAATGCTGTAACCCCACTATAGAAGCCCACCAGATTTATCAGGCATGACCTTTCCTTAATGACGCCATGTTGGCTGTCACAAATAACTTTATTTTCCAAGTGCCTTAGCAGAGTTTCTATGAGGATCTGTTCCATGATCTTTCCAGACACAGAGGTGAGGCTGACTGGCCTTCTGGGTCTTCCTTTTTTTCTTTTTATTTCTTTTATTATTATTATTATTATTATTATTATTATTATTATTATTATTATTATTATTATTATTATTATTTTATTTTTTAATGAAGGTTATGTTTTCCATGTTTCAGTTAATGGGAAATTCACTAAACTGCCATGACTTCTCAAATCTGATTGACAGTAACTTAGTAACTACATCCACCATTTCGCTCATGACCCAAAGATGTATGTCATCAGGCCATGTGGACATTTGCACCTTTACATTCCATAGAAGATCTTGAACCTGATCTTATCATACACTGGGCTGTTCTTCATGCTTCCATTGCCTTCTTGGGGCTTGGGCCATATGGCTACAACTAATTTCCTCTTGTCCTATAAAGACTAATTAAAAGACAATTACTGAGAAATAAATGCTAGGTAGAATACTGGTTACAAAGAGATAGAACTTATAGGGTCACATTTTAATCAAGACCTAAGGTGGAAGCTTTAACAACATAGACAACCAAATCTCTACTAATTAAAGACAAAGGAATTTTATTATTATTATTATTTTCTGCAGTGCTGAGCTCTGTTCAGACAAAGGCCATTCCAGTGTTTCATCATTCCTGACTCCACCAAGCCTAATGTTACCTTTATCCACTCCCAATGTCTTGTAATACTCAGATCATATTTTATTCAAGAATAAGGATTACAACAACGTGGTACTTACTTATACAACATCTATTCCTAAGGGAGCAAGAGTCTCTACGCATTTCAGTGAAGTGGAAAGTGTTAGTATTAGTCCATTGGACAGGTTCTCTTCGTTTTCTGTCTTTGCAAGCAGTAGTAAGGCTTCAGTTTGCCCTAGGGCTACTGAATGAAATGAAAATAAGCTTGCGTTAGATGCTGAAAATCAAGAAGTAGAAGTAGTGTCAAGTCAAAAAATATTACTGCCAATTTGCTACGAGAGGCATCACCAAGGGAAAAAACAAACAAACAAACAAACAACAACAAAAAACATAAGATCCAGATTTTCTATTAAGCTCTAAACTAAACACATTTCCATTGTGGTTGATCTTATGGCCTTTAAAGTAGTTTGTATTTACAAATACAGCAATAAAGCAATAACATTTTTTTTGTTATTATTTTTAATGGAAAGAGTTTGTTAATACATAAAACTTGTCTCAAATCCCATTTTCCGGTTCTTGTATATTCTAGCTTAAATAAATGGACTAGCATGCCATGTTTTTCAATGAATGTATTATAATCTGATGCATACCATACCAGATGTCAAAGATATCTCACTGTTGATGAGATTAAAAATATATATTGAGAAATGCAAAAAAAAAAAAAAGTTTTTAGCTACCTTCTCACCATTGAAGAGACCAACCATCAGCAAAGAGTGTAATCACACAATATATACATATTTTTAAACCACTTACTTTTTTAATAGTTTTGATCAGCTAATAATAATAATAATAGTATCAGCTTTATAATTTTGATTTAGCTCTGCCATGATAGTATTGAATGAAGGAATTTCATAGCTATGTTATTTATTTTTTTTTGTTTGGGCATATCTTCTGTTCAGGATACAGCAAATAAGAAGTAAAGCATAACATATATTAGGTCTATGATATATGAGGTTTTATAGACAAGGGAATAACCCATAGCCTTAGCCAGAGCAAGGGGCATCATAACAAAATGACACAATTTATCATAAATGTACTCAATTAAGTGTCTTTGTTAGGTCACAAAAGGAAATTTAAAAATAGGATCTTCAGTGAAAGAATCCTCTATGAATTCCAAAATAACTGTATAATTTGGGAACATCATTTCTATCAATAATGGAAAAAAAATCCTGGGAGGAATCTGAGTGATTAAGTTTAGCAGATCTCCTTCATCCTGTTCTATTAGCAGGATGATTCCTACTGTAATGGAACATTTCATGGTTGTCTGGAAAACTATAACTGACCTGCACTTTATATCCTATATAATTTTACTTTTGTATGACATGTTTCAGTGAAAATTCACCTAGATGCCACAGTACTGTGTTACTAACTAGTCTGAGCTAGTGTTTACACTATTAAGTCATATACATGTATGCATATAGTGGATGAGGAAATATTGGTTTAATACACCTATAATGATATTAACACTCAAAACAACTGCATTCTAGTCACTCACTGACGGTGTCTGAGAAACTCCTTGGAAAACATAAATCCTTAGAGAACTTAACTCTACTAAAGATAGCTGTCATCTCCCAAATAGCTAATTGGTATTTATGTCAGATAAAATAATGGAATGAGTCTAATTAATATGATTAAAACATTTTTCCTCTTGTCTTGATCAGCAAATTATTCTAATGTTAATATGGGCATCAGGATCTCTGCATTTTCTACTAATCAGTAACCAAATCAAAATATTACTCTAAGTGGATCAATTACTTAAATTAGCCAAAGGACCAATTTGTCCCATGGAAAATGGAACAGGCACAACCATTTATTTATTTTTTTTATTTTATACTTATCATAAACTCTGTCAACTCTGAAGATTTCAGCTGTATCTCAAAGTGCAAGTAGATAGATAATGGTCCTCTGAAGTACCAGAAAGCTCTGTTATTGTAATAATACCCAGAAAAAAAAAATATATGTTTCTTCTGAAAAAGGAATATGCATTGTCTAATAATAATTTCTAAAAATCAAAGCTATAACAATTATTTTGATATCAGAAAATAGAATAAAAAATGTCCAGAAAGACAAAGTACCTTTCTAATATGTAGGAAGGTTTTCATTTCATTTTCTTACAATTCTTTCTCTAGAATAGGTCACAATTGCTTAAAGATGAAGGACTACAGAGACTTGATAATTATATAGTTTTGTAGCCTTTTTTTTTCCCCTAGGATGTAATATTAAAATCACTTCAAAGGGAAAAAAACAATCTAAACCAAAATTTAAACAAACAACAACAACAACAAAAATCCTTAGAAATATTCCATGCTGCCAAGACTCGGTTCCCATTGTAGAGAAATGCAAAAATGTACATAGCTTCTGAAGGTGAAAATTTAGACCAGTATTCACCAATATGTTCCAGTTCTAAACCTACCATCCTACTTTTTTTTTTTTTTTTTTTTTTTTTTTTTAAATATAGTGTCCTGCATCAAAATCTCTTTCATTCATGCAACATTTTATTTAACTTCCTGAGCAGTGTCACACGGTTTCAAAGAGGAGAGTGTTTTTTAACAAGACACAAGTGTCACGATAAGGGGTGTAGCTGATTAACCATTATGGGTCTGGTTGGATTCAGAGCACTGAACTACCATGGTCACGGATTCACCAATAACGTATAATCACCCTTACTCTAGCTGCGTTTAATGAGAACCGTCACAACTAGGAACAATGCAATCAAGTGCAAATTATTACAGCAACAGGTACACAGGTTCTTTGGATTGCTGGTGATAGTTACTGTCTGCAAAAGCAAGCTAGCATGCATGAATTACACAGGTGACACAGGTGCACAGCCTGGAAATTAATGCATTAAAAGGCACAAAGACTCTAGAGATTTCTAAGTTTCTGTGGAGACACACAGTATCACCAAGTGTTCAAATCTCATCCAAGGCATCCCAATGTGGGGAGGGGAGAAGAGGGGCTTAG
Organism: Anas platyrhynchos; assembly: GCF_047663525.1. NCBI lineage: Eukaryota > Metazoa > Chordata > Aves > Anseriformes > Anatidae > Anas > Anas platyrhynchos. Next base: position 159,251,739 of record NC_092587.1, on the reverse strand, counting down.
CCCTTTGACTGATCCCAGGGGTCAGGAGGTCCTCAGGATGGTGTATTCCCTGGATGGTATATTCCCTCAGGATGGTATCTCCCCTGTCATCCCCTCTCTCTTAGGCCAATTTATATTATTTTCTGTCTTTTAGGTGGAGCTTGAGTGACTCTAGTAAAGTATATCTTAGTTATGATTGGTGAAAAGTTCTCCTGTCTCCATTTAAAGTAATAGGCCATACTGCTCCTTAGAGCTAGCACACCAGGTTTCCCCAGCACAATAGCATCTAAGGTTGCAAGCCCAGGGAACACTTAGGTAATGCAGCAACACCCTACCCTGAAAGCCTCTTCAAAGCCATACATTTTCTTTAAAACATGAATGTTAGTTTTATTTTCCTAGTTACTTCAGGCAATTGCACCACAACAAGCTTGTGAGAAGAGGGGAAGGTGATTTTGAACTGTACTATGTACACTGTACCAAATTGTTTATTCTACACTAAGTTCTATGTGGATAATGCAAAGTGATGCCAACTGAGTGTGAGCCAAAGACCACATATAAATCTAAGTCCATCTGCTACCAATGTACTTTAAGTGGGAATTACAAGTTATTTTCAATTGTATTTAATTGTCATTGCAACTAATAACAGCACAAAACAGTGAGAATTAAAACAAAACTAAACCCGCCTTCTCCTTGCCCCCTTATCTCCAGGCTCAAATTCCATCTCAATTCTTCTATCTCTTCCCCTTGCCAGGTGCTGCAGGGGGATGGGAAATGGGAAATGAAGGTTGCAATCAGTTTACACACTTTGCCACTACCTCATTCTCGCATTCTTCCCCTGCTTCAACATGCGGTCCCTACCAATGGGTACAGTACATTCCTGAACTGCTCCAACATGAGCTCACTACAGATGGCAGTTCTTTAAGAACTGCTCCAATATAGGTCTGCAAATGGACTGTACCCTGTACAGGGAGTGCAGTTGTTTGGAAATTGACTTCTCCTGTATGCATTCTCTATCCATGCTACTGCCAGGTACTGGACTCTTCACATGGAGGCCACCCTTGGATGTCCCCCCACTATCAAAACCTTGCTATGTAAACACAATACATGACCAGCAGTCAAACACAGCATATATGCACAACAGCAGAAGGGCAAGAATACTAGTAACATGATGAAAAATAAAAATAATAATAATAAAAAAATCATAAGCTATTCTACATAGAAAAATTAAGTTTGTCACCTAGTTTTTACTGTATGGTTTCTAGATAGTAACTGAAAATTTTAAGATTAGCAAATGTAATGTCATTTTTTTCAATGTTTTGTCAGCTTGAATTAGTTTTTCACATCTCTCTTTTTCATGGTGGTGTTACAAGCATTCATTCTGTCATGCTATCTTGAAATATCATCATTCTGGTACTTTCCAAGATGACACATTTAGCAAAATAAGATAATTTTTAAAAGTTGCCAAAAACAGAATGAAATGTACTATTTCTATTAAATCAGATAACCATTCTTCCATGTTGCACTGCTTTATGTTATAATCTGTAAAACTGCTGCACTTTTGATTGTCACAAGATTTGCGATCCAGATCTTTCAAGATTATAGAAAGAACTTGACACAGGTGATTTTAATTTTAACAAAAACTGAGTGGGAACAAGGTTTGGGTCAACAGCTGTGAAGAATATCAGAAGAATCTATAAAAACTGACTTAGACAGCTCTATACATGACAGTCTACAAAAAAGATATAAACTTACTTTGAATAGTTGACGGAAGATCAGAGCAATTTTCTGCATTTTTTTTCCTTTGTCTTAACTCAGTTTTCTTTTCATAACATGTACAGCTACTGATACTTGTCTAAAAATGAATAGAAAAAAAGTCATTCTAAATGCCAAACCAAAAGTATGAAATTTACTTGATGGATATTTAATTATTGTGCCAGTCTTCAAAGTATGAAGGTAAGAAACATTATTCCATGTAAATCCAAGACATTTGTGAAATATATATAAATAGAAATATATATAATACATATTTTATATATATGTATGAAATATATATAGTTTTGTGAAATATATAAAAATTGAAAATGGAAAGCTTGTTTTATCATATTAAGGATAATCCATGAATGTTAAAAATGTATTTCTACTACTAGTAGCTATATATAGTGACACTGGAAGACTTTTTAAAGCAGAACTTGTCTTTTTTCTTTTAATATTTTGTTTCTTAATGTATTCCATGGAAGAAAGGAAGGGGAGTTATTAATAACAAATAATAAATCTTACTAAGCATGGAGAATTTTTGCTGGAAGGAAGCTTTATTGAAAGCTGTAAGTATGTGAAAATACTGCATGTTAAAGAACTACATAATTACATATATCATTTTTTATCTATGTCTGACTGCAAAAAGGATGATTTTTTTTTTTTTTTTTTTTGTAGTGCAAAGATGTCTGTGTTCCATGGCTTATTTAGAAAAAGGAGATGCATATCAGGACTTTGTTCAGTTTTGACCTCACACTCAAAACCAAGAGGTTCCTTGAAGAACTTCTACAGCAGAAATTTGGAAATGGCCTGTCACTTCTGCTCATAAAATATCAAGCACATTCATTTTGTGTCTATGCTTGTAAAGGAGTTTGTTGTTATTGGAGCCCCCTCTGAATTTACAATTTTCTGTTATCCACCAAAAAGTTATTTTGACAATATTGCAATAGAGTTCTTTAATTTCTGATATTCTTATAAAGTCATTTACAATATTCATGAGAAAGGTCTTTATTTTTTTTTTCTTTTCTTTTCTTTCCTTTTTTTTTTTTTTTTTTTTTTTTTAAGGATAATATTATGATTCTACAAGTAATGAAGTTATGTTAAATGGGCAATTAAATCATTCTTGTTGAAAACCATTGACATACTGGGGTTTGGCATTATAAAAGTTTGAATGATGTGACTCATTCTTAATGGGAGACTGACATTTGCTGTATCTGTGGAGTTCCTTAGTGCCAGCCATCTACAAAATGAGAATGCCAGCTGCTGTATGACATTTTGGTACAATTTAGCTGATTTAGCTGTTACTTGAAACACCTATAAAAGACAAAAGTCTAAAAAGCTTTCATAATCATAATAAAGAGAAAAAATACTAAGGATTTTTAATTCAATATCTTAATGAAATTAAATTAAGTGTGATCAATCCATAGAATCCATAATTAGAAAACAGGGAATAAATCATATTGTAAAGGAGATACTTTGCAAACAAAGAAAAAAACATTATTGTTTTCTACTTGTTATTCAACTTAGTAGCTTCCTTTCTCACACAGGTAACTGCAGTACAAACACCACAGTTTTTTATAATAGATCCAACCGTCTGCTGTTATACACAAGGATAGGTGCTTCAGATAAGGTAAATTGCACTCGCCAGGTTCCTAGGGAGTTCAGAGACACCATGGACCAGTCTGTGGCAATGATCTTTGAATGAAATCTGAGTGTCACTGAAATGCATCATGAAATTCTGTCTAACTCCAGTAGAGCAATGATTTGCACATCTCTGGGATTCCCTTTCATTTTATGCCTTGCCACTGAATTCACTGATATGAGTGTTTGTTTGTTCTTGTTGTTTGTTTGTTTATTTATTTGCTTATGGAAGGACATAATTTCCACTTAAATGAAAGTTTTTAGGCTTCCTGATCTTTGCAAGTATATGCCTAGGGCTCAGGTGCAGATGCAGAAGGAAGAGCAAGGCTGAGTACAACCATATACCCAAACTGGCTGTACTGTTCCAGTCCTCAATCTCCCAGTGCATGTACGGGTCACCTGCCCATGTCAAAGCTAAATTCCATTCTGCTTCAATTTCCAAAGTTACTTTTAATAAAGATAGTTTAAGTTCCTTTATTTGTGTAGTGTGAACAAAATACATGAATATTCTCCTTTTAGTTATGAACTGGCTCGCATGTGGAAAAATATCAGTATAACTGGCTGCATCTCTGCTTTGAAAGTTCTGGGGGAATCCTCAGATCTCTATTCCATTTTCTAGTATTCACACAAATATTTTTTCCTGTGCCTAAATTGAAGTCATGGTATATTTGTGTTTTATGGTATATTTGTGTTTTAGTAGGAATGAAGCATATGATATTGCTGTGCAACTTCAACAAAAGGACAGCAAAAAATAACAATACTATATAATGCATACTCTATCAAATCATGGCTTCATTTACCTCATTGTATTTAGATGTGCACAAAGAACTCAGACAAGATAAGCTAGAAAAGTATTTTTTTTTTTATTTTTAGTTTTCCTTACATTTGAATTAATGTCATGAGTCTTACACTAAAATTAGAACATCTTTTTTAAGTTTATGATAGTGAAACAGATGGAACTATTTTGACCCATCTGTTTCCTTTGACTATCTGTCTACAGCAGCAGACAAGGGAGATGAGATGGTAGCTTTGCCTTTTAGGAGAAGCAGCAGCCTGTATATCTGAAATAATGACAGCAGTCAGCAGTTAGCTGCTTCTTATACAACTCTGTTACTCCATTCTTTCTCTGCAGTCTCATAAGGTGAAGCTTTGTTCAAAATCAGGGTGATCCTCTGTAACAATCTAACCTGACGATTAGGTGTTCTGAATCTGTCAGATCCTTCTAGCAAGTGAGAAAGGTGCTAAAACCCTAAAAAATAGCCACCAAGAGGCTTTGGTAAATATACATAAAAAAAAAAAACTGTCATTTTTATACTTCCAAACTGTTCAAATCCAAAAGATTGAGGGTTGTGGGGTTTTGTTGTTGTTTTTTTTTTTTTTTTTTTAATATTCAAAATCAACTATTCTTGCTTTTTCATTTATGGATATTATGCATCATCCTTCCTAGCATGTTGCAGCTTCACAGAGATTTTTTGGATATCACTGGCCTTATTCATATAATGGCTGGCTGATGTTCAGGCATTTCTCTTTTTATCTTTTCAAATATCCATTACAGATTACAGGTACAAATGGAGCTGCATGGGCTAAGTGTACCACCAGAACAAAATGCATAAGAGGAAGCCAGACATGGAATAAAAGAGAGTAGCTCAATCTTCCTCAGCTCCCTGCATCACAAAAGGTGGCAGACAACAGAGTAAAGCTGTCTTAGCTGATAGTCAGATGTTGTGGAAAGATACTAGTACTGCAATATGATCTGGTTGAAACTTGGCTTTATCCTTTACCAGTTTACATTCAAATGTCAGAATAGACACAAATGTATGTGTTTCACCATATGGCAGCAAACTGTAGTGTAATCATAAAACATTTTAAAAAGCCTTCATTGGTTTCCTTTGAACTTTATTTTTGTTTTTGGCTTTCCATTTTCCTGGCTTTTTTTTTTTTTTCCTGTAACATTTTATTTCCCCTCCACATCTCTTAGGGAAGTATATCTTGTTAAATAACAGTGAGGTGTAACAATGCAGACCTAATTATCCATGCTGCTTAAATGGTTCCATTTTGACCTTGTCCAAAAATCCCTCTCTGTGAGAAATCTGACATAAAGTAGACTAGCCCTAAGAAGTCAGAATAAAAGCCAGTTGTTTGCACTTGATCTCAAGCAAGGGATCAGCTGTCTTATTTAGGAATAAATGCACAGTCTTTCTGACCATATTTACTAAGTCGAATTCCTTGGTTTCAGTAAATCTTCATTTAAATTAAAGATATTTATTTCTCCTTGTTAAACCTCCCTTTATCTCTGGCCTATTTTGCGTCACTACCATCAATGCTCTATCAGCCCTATTAACTACATCAGTTCTATCAGCTCTTCCTTCATCTTTTTCCAAAATTACTTCTCTAGCTTTTTTTTTTTTTTTTTTTTTTTTTTTTTTACCAATCATTTATTTCTCTGCTTATCTCTTTATCTACAATCTGTGTTAGACCGTTTTGTATTATTTTCTTATTACCCTTTTTCCATTTATTTTTAGGTTTTGTTATATATGGAGTGGTAATTCGTGTCGAGAAGATGGTTGATATTAATAAAGAAGAAGGAGATTTTGGAGTGTGGCCATGGGGGTTGGGAGTGTGGCCCGTGGTTGAGATAACATTAGACTCTTAACGATGAGGCCATCAGGAATGTAAAAGAGTTTAGAGGGAACAAAGAAGGGTGATTCAGGAGACTCCATGCAGTCTCCGGTTTCTTGTTCTCCAGCCGTTAAGGCATGGAAGTTTCTGGGTGTTTGCTGTTGTGTTGTGTTATGAAAAGTTGTTTGACCAATGAAAAGTTGTTTTGAAAAGAACTGCTGCGGGGAGAAGGGTATAAGAGGGGGAGCCTGTCCTCAAGAAAAAAAAAAATAAAAAAGAAGGCAACACGATGTGATGAAGTTATGATCAATAAAGAAGTAGAAAGAAGGAATGAAAAGGAACAGGCCAGCAGAACGCAGACCAGGACGGGAACAGGCATTTTGATTGCCTCATGAAGATAGGTTCGGCCAACCTCAGCAAACCGCTCAGAGAAGCGCGTACAGAAAGTCGTTGGAAATAGGCGCACTGGAGCTGGAGAGAAGCTCGAGCTGAGAGAAGAGGAGCCGCGCACACAACTGCCCCTCGCTGGTAAGTTGCGCATCATGGGGAATCACGCGTCCTTAGAAACAAAGACTGTCCTGGTAACCTTACAGCTTATTCTCCTTCTTAACAATCAGACAGTTTATGATCCTGAAACATGGGACCCAACTGAGGTCAAGATGTGGGACTCTGCAACTAAAAACGACAAGGGTGCAGTGGGATTGCTTGGCACCTGGCGAGCAGTCTCTGAGGCCTTAAAGAGCCCTGTGGGGCCACAATCACAAACGTGTGGTTTGCTAGACAGTGAGGGAGCTGTGTGCTCCTTTACTGATCCGACTGCTACGCCATCGTGTCGTCCCCCCCACCCGCTACAGCCATCGCAGGCCTTTGCTGTTACGCCCCCTGGTGACCTGGATGTGCCTTTTGACCCAGGCCCTTGGAAAGGAGATGGTTATGCTTTTCTTCGATCCAGGAAGAACGGGATTCATAAGGCCCGAAGCCGAGTTGCTTGACAGCTTAAAGCGAGACATATAGTTCAAAAGGAATGGAAAATGGAGACCGTTAAGTCATGGAAGTTAAAGGATTGTTTGTTACCTTTTCTGACTGTACAGGCATACTCGGGTTTAGTATGTAAAAGCAATGTTCTGTCTATTTAGAATGTTTGATGTTCGTGTGTGCGTGTTGGTGGAGTGTAGACTCCCCACACACCCAGTGCTGTTTACTTGCCTTTTATACCTTTTATAGTTTTTATACCTTTTATAAGTATAAATATTACTACATTCAGATTGAGTTGAGACTTCATTTATAACACAGTGAGTAATCCCTTGGCTAGCCCATCTCCAGATCAAACAGACTACTGGGTAAGAACAGAAATGGCTGAATGGAGAGATGGCAGAGAGAGCACCTAAACAAAATGTTTAACAATCTGACTGTAACATTTTTCCTGACAGTCCCAGTCGAGGGAATAAAGATTTGAGTTTGAATGCTTACAAGAGTTAATGTAATTAATGCTCTTGTCAGTAACTCATGTAAGAGTTTATTACGTGGCAACAGCAGAATTTATTTATTTATAAGAGATATAAGAAAGGAAAATGTTTTCCCTGGGTGCCTGGGAATTTAACCCTGTCTGTCTTATTGTTTAAAGGCTTTATGAGTGTTTGACCTTACTTAGAAACATAACTACTGTAACTTCCTCATGTAAGTTCACTTTCTAAAAATAAGCATTTAACAAACATTTTACTGGTTTTTGGTGCAGTTTAATGTTGACACAATTTAAACAAATTCTTGAGGAATTTTGGATGGACAGTATGTACAAGTAAGCATTAACAAGATTACATTGCTACCAAAAAAGCAATTGCAGTTTAAAACCAGCACTTAGTGCAGCTAAACTAATTAAATTAGTGCAACTAACTAATTAAATGATCAATCAGCACACAGTACAAACAAGTGAAGAACAAAAAGACATTCCCCCTTTTATTTTCTTTCTTCTTTGCTGCTAAATTTTAAAAGAAGAAATGATGAGCTCTAATTCACAGCTCTGAAGTGAAAAGACAAAGAAAAGACCACAGAGAAGGGTATCTCCAAAGAAATCATGTGTCTATATTAAATCTGTGTGTTTTAGTGCTTGTGTAAATAAATATATATACCTGTACGTGTGTATATCTAAAACTATATATATATATCAGGCAGCATAAGTAAATACATAATTTAAGAAGGAGGCTTAGCAGAAGTCTTATCTTAGATAAGACCAGCATTCAAAATTATATTGCCTGTAATCATCACAGGCTTAATGCCAATAGCCATGACTTTTAACATTTTATTATTTAAACTTTTTTTTTTTTTTTTTTTTGTATCATTGATGCACGGGGAAAAAAATAAAAATTAAAAAAAAAAAATATTTTTTTTCTTCATGGCATTATGTCGTGGTTCTGCTCGAGTGGGCAGCCGAGCTCCACCACAGCCGCTCTCTCACTCCCCCTCCTCAAAGAGGAATGGGGAGAAAATATGTGAAAGGGGCTCAAGGATTGAGATAAGGACGAGAAATTCACGCAACAATTAGTGTAACGGGCAAACCAGACTCAGCATAAGAAGACAGATAGTAAGATTTATTGCTCATTACTAACACGCTAGAGAAGTGAGAAACAAAGGAAAGAAACCAAAAGCACCTAACCCCCCCCATCCACCCTCTTCCACCTCCTCCCCCCGAGCGGCGCAGGGGAACGGGGGAATGGGGGTTATGGTCAGTCTACAGCACTTCTTCTCTGCCGCTCCTTCTTGGTCACTCTCGTCCCCTGTGCTGTGGGGTCCCACCCACAGGATGCAGTCCTTGATGGACTGATCCGGCGTGGGCTTCCCACAGGCAGCAGCTCTTCCAGAACTGCTCCAGATATGGGTCCGTACCACAGGGTCCATCCCTCAGGAGAAAACTGCTCCAACCTGGCTCCCCTACGGGCAGCAGCTCCTGCCAGGTCACCTGCTCCTGCGTGGTCTCCTCTCCACGGGCTACAGGTCCGGCCCGGAATCTGCTCCGGCAGGGGTCTTCCACAGGCGGCAGCCTCCGTCGGTGCAGGGCCACCTGCTCCACCGTGGTCTCCTCCACGGGCTGCAGCGTGAAACCCTGCTCCACCGTGGTACTCCATGGACTGCAGGGGGACATCCTGCTTCACCATGGTCCTCACCACAGGCCGCAGGGAACTTCTGCTCCGGCGCCTGGAGCACCTCTCCCCCTCCTTCTACACTGACCTTGGCACCTGCAAGGCTGTTTCTCACTCCCTTGACTCTCCCAGCTGCTGTGTGGCGCAGCGTTTTTTTCCCTGTCTTAAATATGCTCTCACAGAGGCGCAAAACAACATCGCTTATTGGCTCAGATCTGGAAAACAACGGGGCCCTTCCCAAACATGGGGCGGCTTCTAGATCTTTCTCACAGAAACCACCTCTATGGCCCCCTGCTACCAAAACCTTGCCACGTAAACCCACTACACATTATTTTGCTGATATGTTTAACAATGAAATACATAAAGGGAAAGTCCATATTTCTCTAAATAGCTATATGCTGATCTCTTAAGTTTACAGTATATTGCCATTAATAGATTTTTTACACAAGTTTGAGTTAGCAGCAATTTAGGATTTATTTTACACTTGCATGGTAAATTACAAGATTAGTTCTTATGATTCTTTAGAGCATTTAATCAACATTTAAGCAGCTAATTTAGCACAATGATTTCAACACAATTTACTACAATAGAAACAGCAACTTAATTAAAAATTTGAGAATGGCGAGGTTCAGGAGAGACTTAGTGGGTGGGTGGTTCTAAACTTTGCTGTGCATTTCCAAACTTCTCCCACTTTTGTTTGTCCACAGACAAGCTTTGACCCTCAAGGAGTCACCTCTGAGTAATGTTCCACCTCAGAGCTACAATGGTGTGATCTGTCATTAACTCATGAGGGGTTTCAGTGGGGACCTTCATGGTCATGGCTTTGAGCATACACCTAGCACTCCATTACTGATGAGCTGTTGTGGTGGTTTTACTCAGGTGGGCAGCCGAGCTCCACCACAACCGCTCTCTCGCTCCCCCTCTCCTCAAAGAGGAAGGGGGAGAAAATACAACACAGAGAACTCGAGGTTTGAGATGAGAAAGGTTTAATTAAAGGGAAAGGGAATGGGGAGAAAGAGAAACAAAATAAACAATAAGTCTGTGTGGAAGCACAGAGAGAAGGAAAAAAAAATATTCTCTACTTCCCATCAATGAACGATGTTCAGCCACGTCCTGGGAAGCAGGACCTCAAAATGTGTAGTGGTTGTTCAGGAGGAACAGCCCCCTCCCCCACGAGAGCCCCCCTTTTTAATGCTGGGTGTAACATCCGCTGTTATGGAATATCCTTTTGATTGGTTTAGGTCAGCTGCCCTGGTGATGTTCCCTCCCCATCGCTTGCCCATCCCAAGCCTGCTGGCTCTTGGGGGCTTGGAAGGAGTCCTGATGCTGTGCCAGCACTACGTAGCAATAGACACAACACTGGAGTGATATCAGTGCTGTTCCAGCTATGAGTGGAGAGCACAGCACTGTGTGGGCTGCTGCAGGGAAAGGTGACTCTATCCCAGACAGACCCAACACAGCCACCCATGTCCCATTTGCTAGAATTGATTTAGAGTTTGTAAATTTACTCATATACACCCACAAGATCAAGCTTAATGTGCATGTGTATGTATGTAGGTTGTCTGCAGTGCATTGTATCAGTACAGATTGTTTAACTAGTGAATAACATCTGTGCTACAGGAGGAGACAACAAAAATAAGGAAGTATGCCATTTTAAGTATCTGTTGTTGTGTTTGATATTTTTAGGAAACTTATCCCAGAGAAAAAAATCAATATTCAAGAGTCCTGACCATTTTTCAGAAGACTGGCCATTTTCGTCTACATGGATGTCTGCAAGGCTTCTGACACATGTCATCCTGGTCTCTGAAATGGAGATAGATGGATTCGATGGGTCAACCATTCAGTTTATAAGTTATTGCCTCATGTCTCTATGTCCAGGTGGAGGCCAATGGTGTCCCTCAGGAGTCTGTCTTAGGACCAGTGCTGTTTAATACCTCTGTCAATGACATGGACAATGGGATTCAGTGCACCCTCAGCAAGTTTATAGATGACACCAAGCTGACTGGTGCAGTTGATACAACAGAAGGAAGGGATGCCACCCAAAGGGACCTGGAAAAAACTTGAGAAGTGGACCCATGTGAACCTGATGAGGTTCAACAGTGCAAAGTGCTGCACCTATGCTGGGGAAATCTCAAACATCAGTACGGACTGGGAGAAGAAATCATTGAGAACAATGCTGCAGAGGACTTGGGGGTATTGTTGAATGAAAAGCTCAACATGAGCCAGCAGTGTGCACTTACAGCCCCAAAGGATAACTGCATCCTGGGTTGCATCAATAGATGAGTAGCCAGAAGGTGGAGGGAGGTGATTGTGCCCCCCTGCTCTGCCCTTGTGAGGCCCCGCTTGGAGTTCCCAGCAGAAGCAGTATGTTGATCTCTCAGAACAGGTCCAGAGGAGGGCCACGAAGATGATCAAGAGGCTGGAGCACCTCTCCTATGAAGAAAGGCTGAGAGAGGTGGAACTGTTCAGCCTACAGAAGAGAAGTCTCTGGGGTGACCTCATTACGGCCTTTGAATACTTAAAGGGGACTCTCCTACAAAGTATTAGAGAGTTGTGTTTTGTGTCCAGCTATGTATCATTATTGTAAAAACTCCTGGGGATGGGGTAACTCTATCATTGTATTTGGAGATTTGTTGCACATTTGCCAAGTCTGCATGCCATTGTACAACCACATCTACCATGATCACCTTCTTTCTTTTCAAGTGCTCTTATACAACTTTGTGTAAAATATAAGCATCCTGGTTTGCAAAACAGGTTGCTTCTTGGTTTTATCAGATCAGCAACTTCGCTTTTAGCAACTTCCAAAAGGAATTAATGACCCCTCCCCAAAGCTTTCTGCCTTCTATTTTTTTTTTTTTTTGTCTGATCTATAATCATCGTCCCCTTACTTCAACCTTCTTTCAGTCTCAAGTGCAATACTTGTTTGCTAACACTTCAATTGAGAAAAGGACTGCTTCCTCTTCTTTCTTAGCAGTCTTTCTTATGGGCATGTGATGTCAACAGCCAACTATAAATTCCACCATAAAATCTTAGTTTAATCAAAGTTAAGGGCCAATAAAATTCAAAATCTGGGAGTTGCAGAGTTCTGGAAGTTCTAAGAAAATGTGTGGTATGAAAAATATAAATAGTGTTCTTGATTAAATTTAAGTGAGTTTTGCCACTGTCAGTCCCAATGTTGTTTAGAGACAAATTCTGAAGTGACGTAAGTTTATGTAGTCATTAATGTAATAATTATGTTGTCAGCAAAGGATGTAGTCAGTGATTTTAGAAGAACATACTTCTGTAATGGTATAAGGAGCTCACAAAAAAAAAAAAATCATAAAATTTGAGAATGTCCAATTTATAGTAACACAGGTTGATGTCTGTTTCAGTGAGTGGGCCTTGAAGGCATGAAATGCGTACTAATGCTCTGTTTCACTTGCAGTCCTTTCCAAGCATGATGATGAATTCAGAGCATAGCTTGGGTTTGTATTTCAAAATGTTAGAGAAAAAATGGAGTAAAATCCCTTATCAACAAATAAAAAATAAGATATTTAGCTTAATGTCAATAAAGACTATAATTGAAATACAAATACAATAAGCTTTTTTGCATCCCTCCGGTGTATGAATGGATACATACGTGTGTGTGCAGTTGTTTTTATATAGTGTATAAATAACTAGATATGTGTATCTCTATATTTTTACACTCACACATACTATGAAAACGTGTTTATATGACTGTATATGTATATCTGCACCCAGAGTTGTATGTCTTTCAACTTATTTATATACAGTAACAGCTTGCAAACACTGAATTATGTATTTGAAAGCAAATGGTGATTTTACTATATATGAATTAATCTTCTGATATATTTCAAAATTAGCAGGGAAAACACTGGAAAATATTCAAGAATGGATATTTTTACATGTGAATGTGATTCCCTTCATAAATTTATAGAAATGCTTAAGATAAAACAAACAAACAAAAACCTCATGAATAACAAATAGTTCTGTAAAATGCCTGATTGAGTAAATGAAAGCATTAAATATCACAATATTGGAATTACTTTCAGAGACTTTGACTTATTTTTGTTAAAAAAACAAACAAACAAACAAAAAAAACCGATAAAACAATTGCACTTTAAATTTGATGATGTTTGCAAGATCAGAAATCCAACAAGTTATGATTATCATATTTAGCTTTCAATGACAACACAAGTTCATCATTTGTATTCATGGAGCACTAAATATAATTTCTCTTTCCTCCTCCTTTGGCATGCTAATCAGTTTCCATAAAATAGAAATGTGACCAGAAACTCAAATTCTAGGTTTCACACAGGTTTACTTCGCCTTCAGAGAAAAGCTCTGAATACATGACATTTGTATATGGCTAGAAATAAACTATCTGAGATTAGATATGGTTTGTGCTCCTAAGCAAACAAAAGATATTCAAAAACATTGGGAGAAAAAACAAACAAACAAACAAACAAAAAAACAAACGTAAAAAGCAGAATCAAACAGACAGCCCACCAAAAATCTCAGTGGTTATGTGAGGCCATAACACAATTTTATTTTTCATTTATAGGGTATGCCCAAACATTTTCATTTTTCTAAGTAACGCACGATGCATACTTGCTGATGACATAGTAGAAATAGTCAGATTCTGGAGAGGACTTGGAGAAAAGGCAATTATCTTCAGGAAAATTATCTTCAACATTCTTCAGGAATTTCCTAGACTTTCTATGATATTCCAGGTTATGTCTGGCAAGATTGATGAAATGTTTTCAAGAGGAAAGGGACAGCAGACCAGAAAATTGCTGTAATTTCATTTTTAGAAGCACTTGTCAGTAAGCAAAAGTGTTTTAGAAATGGAAGATTCAGTGATAATCTATTTAAGATTATTACATGCTATTAGAGTGCTCTACTCTCTGAAGACGTGTTATTCACTATTAGACTTAGGTGACTGATGTGGAGGAGATTCTGAGAGCGATCTCATCAGATCTACTGGGGAAAACATGTAATTTTATCTTTTGCTCTTATTGACATAAAAATATAAAGCATGAGAAAAATGATTTGTGAAGAAACTTCACTTGGCTTCAATAGTAATAGCTACAAGATGAACTAATTTCCATACTTCCACATACTTTTGATAATAATTTGAAAGGTAAATTAAAACAAACCAAAACTAGTGACTGTGAGCCAGTGGCCCCAACTTTAGGCGTCCTTCTTTTGTATGAAAGATTAGATGCATGCAGCAGTACTTAGATTCTATGTATAGCCAATTAGGATGGGCTTATACCTAATAATTCTAGTTAGAGTGGCAGCCTTCCAGTACGCAGTGAGAGGATGCTTCCTTTTCCAAAGTTATTCTGGCTACACTGGTAGGGGTGGTTGGTCCAGCCAGACAATCACAGGGTTGCCTGAGTACATATGGGTATGATGACATCAAGAAATGGCCATCAGACAGCCCCCAAGGAGTACAAAAACACAAGAGCCAGTAAACAAAAAGTTACATTTACTGATAAGGCCGTTTCCTGCTATAAAATAACAGCTGAAAAAAAATAGCAGCCCCTGAACAGGCAGAGGGAAAGGGCTAATGGGCAGCTGACCTGGCCAATCAAGGCAGAGCACATGAACTGCTGAAGGGTGTGGCTTCTGAAGTGATAGATGGGGGGTGCCTGCAGGGGGGCGGGGCCTTTCGAAATGATGGCTCCTGACTCCTTTTAGTTCCTCTGTTACTGAAGGAGGGTGGGTGGAGAAGTGGGTTATGTGAACCAAAACGATGATTATGTTTCTGCTTTTATTCAGTAACAGATTTAGAATAATTTACTGCGAGACTGAGCCTGCTGTACCAAATAAGGTAGCTGAGAGCTAGTCTAAGCATTTGTTTTGCTCACTTGAATAAAGGATAAATTGAAGTGGTTCTCCCTCTTCCTTAACCTTTAAAATACTTTCGCTTTTCCTTACCCTTTAAAAATATTTTAAAAATGTATCTGATGAGGATTGGTAGATTCTGTAGAACTTGTAATTCTATTTTCAGTCAAATGGCTATGACAAGAGTTTGGACAATGCTTACAATGTTTACCATACGTACTCATCAGGAAAACAAACAAACAATAAATTGACTGTTCCCAGAAGAGCAATTTCAGTCAAACCTTTTCCAGTGCAGTAATTACAGATTAAATTACAGAATTTAATCTGACTGTCCATGTCCTCTGAGTTCGCTACTTTATGTCATTCTTTAGCTAGAATGATATGTAAGCTCATGGTCCAAGCTAGTCAATTTCATAATTGCAGACTTGAGCAGTACAAAAGATCTGTCTAAATGTACATGGTTATATGGAGGTATTTGAATGCTGGCTATAGTAACTCAGTAAGCAAACATACCCGCCCAAAGACCTCTCATAACCATCCACCCAGAAGCTTAAACAGGACAAGTATGCACATATGTGCTTCTGTCCATGTAGATTACAATAATGTCTGGGTTAGCAGTATTCTTTCCATTGCTATGAAAGACTTCATTATGAAAAACAGATATTATTTTGGAATTCTAACAATTACTTCTTAGAAACTGGCTATTTTCCATATGCTGTTTATAACAGTGCCTCTCAGCAGTGCATCTGCATGCTTTTGACATCATGGCTACTTTGCTTTGAAAGTAAAAATGCATACTTTAGTGACTGTGATGCAATTGCCTGAAGTAACTAGGAAAATAAAACTAACATTCACATTTTAAAGAAAATGTACAGCATTGAAGAGGCTTTCAGGGTAGGGCGTAGCTGCATTACCTGAGTGTTCCCTAGGATGCCAACCTTAGATGCTATCGTGCTGGGGAAACCTGGTGTTCTAGCTCTAAGGAACAGTACGGAGCATAGAGTGGAGTGAAGACACCACGGCTAGGCTCTGTGACCAGGTGGGGACTCTGTTCTTGTACACACCAAGACCGATAAGCTGCAGTTTTTGCCATCCTGAGCCAAAGACCTGTCATGTTTTGACAAATGCTGTACCCTAGTGTACTTTTGCTCATTATAATATCATTATAATACCAAAACATACCTCCGTCCCAAAAGCTACCCACCTCCAAGGTGCGACCACCCCTCACTGAGCATGCGCTCTGAATTTCTCAGAGCCTATTACTTTAAATGGAGACGGGAGAACTTTTCACCAATCATAACTAAGATATGCTTGACTAGAGCCACTCAAGCTCCACCTAAAAGATAGAAAATAATATAAATTGGCCTAAGAGAGAGGGAATGTTAGGGAAGATACCACCGTCAGGGGAGATACCATCCCGAGGGAATACAACATCCTTAGGACCTCCTGACTCCTGGGACCAGTTGATGGGCTGAGCCTCTCTTCCCCCTATTGGGATGCCTTTGGGTGAGATTTGAACACTTGGTTATAAATCTTTCTAGAGTCTTTGATCCTTTTAATGCATTAATTTCTAGGCTGTGCACCTGTAACACCTATGTATTTCATGTACGCTAACTTGCTTTTGCAGACAGTCACTATCGCTGGCAATCCAAAGAACCTGTGTACCTGTTGCTGTAATAAATCACACTTGATTGCATTGTTTATAGCTCTCATTAAGTACAACTAGGGTAAGGGTGGTTATACGTTACTGGTGAATCCATGACCGTGATAGTTCAGTGTTCTGAATCTAACAAGACCCCTAACGGTTAATGCGTTATTGGTGAAATCTGTGATTGTGATAGTTCAGTACCCTGAATCCAACCAGACCCATAATGGTTAATCAGCTACACCCCTTAACACGACAGTGACACACAGTTGATAACTACAGAAACAACATAGCAGGAGAGGCTCAGGATAAATTTGAGTATGAAAATCTGGAAAACGATTTTCCAAATGCTATATACCATGAAAACATGGCGTCTAACAGAGAAGAGGTACATTAGAAATACTATCTACATAGTGCCTACACTATTCATAATGTGGTAAGGTATCCCTGAACACTCACTGTAAGATTGCTTAGTAATGAGCAGTCTTTTAGTGTAGCTAGTGCAGTTTAGCATTCAGGTCATCGTCTCCTAAAGCAGAAAACTACTTTAGCGACTCAGCGACTTTATAAGTAGACCTACCTTAGCTATTAAGGCTAGTTTGGGAAACCAGTTCAAATTTAAACATGTAAGTGAATTTAATGGAGTGAAATTAATCCCAGCTTCACTGAAGAATTTTGTAAATGTATGGTATCAAAGAGAGAATCTTTTCAATTTAACAAACCAGACACGATATCTTGGTGAATTTATTCTCTGTTAATAGTTATTTGATATCTGGAGGTGATTTTTTTTTTTTTCCATGGGAAACTGAAAAGTACTTTGAAAAGAATCTATGCTAGGCATACAGCCAATTTAACTTAAAAGCAGTGTCCCACAACTTAGCTATGTCACAACAGTCTGGAACCAACCTTAGAAACATTTTTTTCTAGTAAGCAATACCTTAGATATTTTCCCCTATTTAAAATATATAGCAATTTTATATTGATGTTCATGTTTTCTTTAAATAGATTATGTCTGCTATTAGACAAGATTGCTTTGCTTCATAATACCTAGCTACTTTGTAATACATAGCTATGGTGCTATGGCTTCTGAAGTAAAAAACACACATTTATTTTTATTTATTGTACTATTTATCTTTGTGTTACTATTTTTTGGCAGATCTTCTAAGGTTCTAAGACTAACCAATTCCATCAGATGCAGTGAATGTTGATGCATGTGGAAAAGCTGACTCTCTTTTGTTTTTTTAACCACATTACTGAGTCTGCCTAGTGTCTTTCACAAAGCTAGAGAAATTGAAATGGTACTAGTGAATATGAGATTGGCATAATTTTTAACCATGCTATTTCAAGATCATTCTCTATACACTTTCAAGTAGCATATCAACAGTTTTTGTTTTTGTTTTTTTCCCCTCCAGCACTTGTAGTAGGCTGTTTTTCTTTTTATGCCAAAGTCCTTAATACAATGATTTAAGTTCAAAACCCAGCACAGATATGGATTAGCCTAATGAGAAAAGATACTTATTTTCTTATTTTCTTTGGCTCCTGGCTATGCCTGAGAAGACCAGATATGTCATCTGAGATAATCACCAAATGAAAATAAGTAACGTTTTTCATCTACTTCACTAATAGCTGTCAGGAGACTCTCTAAGAATCAGAAAACTACTGAAATTAATTGCAATTGTGTTCAGGGAATGTTTATAAGATCTTATCTTTCAGATTGGTTTGAACATTTTAATTATAAGCCAGCAAAAACAAACAAACAAACAAAACAACTCTCAGCTTTACCACAAGTACGCACAATAAATAAATAAAACCAAATAAATAATTGTAAAAAAAAAAAAAAAAAAAAAAAGTAAACATAAATGTAATTAATCTTATTCTGATATAGAAATTTTAGGATAATTCAGTTGCTTCTTCAGAGGTGTCTAATGATGTTAAATTCACTCTGTGATATCCCACTTGAAAGTTAGCTGCCTGTCTAGGAAGTCATTTGTCATGTGCCTTACCTGGAAACTCTGTGTTGGATGTTAGAAATAGGAGATTACAAATGGTATGAGAAGTCATTGTTGAAATAGCAGAATTAAGATGTTAACATAAGTCATCTCAATAGCCAATGAGTTTTCTTTGGATCAAATAATGGACTTCCCAGTCTTAAAAGTGTGACTCTGACTTCTTCCAGGCTTTTTAAGTAAGTTATACTTGTCTTCTCTTGTCAACATCTATAAGACTTTTGCCTGTTTGTGGCTGTATCAGAAGCAGATAAGCCATCTGATAATAATATGTAACTCTTAAGAAGGATGTGGTATTCTCAGTGAGTTTCAATTCTGAGCACTTACTATTCACATGAACCCTATGCCCTAAGACCTAGAGGTAACTATGGTAGCTATCCATTCTTATGTGTCAATGAAAGGTTGTGGGGGAGAATAGAAATAGAATTTCTCATATAGATAGGTTATTGTCATGGTTTTGGCTGTGATAATTTCCTTTGTAGAGTCTCATATGATGCTGTGTTTGGGATTTTAGATTAAAATGGTGGTGATAACACGCTGTTATTTTAGTTGTTTCTGAGCAGTGCCTGCACAGAGTCAAACACTTTCCTACTTGTGATACCCTGTCAGTGAGGAGACCAGGGGTGCACAAAAAGTTGGGAGGGGACATAACCAAGACAGCTGTCCCAAAGGGGTGTTCCAGACCATATGACAACATGCTTAGCAGTATAAGATGGGTGAATGTGGGGGGCTATTTGGTGTGATGGTGTTTGACATTCTTGTCATGATGAGCCCTGCTTTCCTGGAAATGACTGAACATCTGCATGCCAATGGGAAGCAGTGAATGAATTCGCTGTTTTGCTTTGCTTCCATGCACAGCTTTTGCTATACCTAGTAAACTGCCCGTAGATCAATCGATGAGTTCTCAGACTTTTGTCTTTCCAGTTCTCTCCCCCATCCCACCTGGGGAGAGCAAGCAAGTGGCTGTGTAGTACTTAGGTGCCTGCCAGGGTTAAACCAGAAAAGTCTTTTACCCGGAATTCACAAAAGCAGAATTTCTGGAAAAGGATCTTTCTGCTTTCTTCTGTTATTGAAGTAGTTCAGGGATGTGAAATATGTTCATCTGATTCGTGTCAATATGGAACAATGCTAGGGCCTCATGATGAAATCTGACCTTCTGTCTTACATACCCTTGTATAACCACAAGTCCAAGAGCAACAGAGTGGTTAGTGTATATAGTTCTTGTATCTTGCAAAAGAATGGTCTAGCAGTTCGTGTTGATACAAGGTTTGAAGGGTAAACCTTGAGACTTGGGTCTGGGAGATAAGAGAATAGGGGGGAACTTTTTGAGATAACTGCTGAGTATTGCATGAGACACAACTTTCTGACATCTGGCCCAGAGACTACTAAATAAGGAGAGGGGGGAAGCTGAAGAATGACCGAAGAATAAAGCCTGGGAGGAAAACTATGAGCCTTCAGTACAAGTGACCCCCAGAGGGACCACCAGAGACTGATACGCACGTATCCGTGGGATGGTTCGGGTCCCAGGAAACTAATTATAATAACCCTGCCTTTTCCAAAAGTGGTGATGAATATGTATTAGCCTAGGAGCATAAAAACCAGCCACCTGATGTAACTTGTGTGCGTCTTGGTGGAGCAGAGACTCCCAGCGCACCCAGCGCTGTTTGCTTACCTGTATTCTTTTAATAAATTGTAAACTCTGTTTGTAACCCTATTTGGGACTTAGCCATTTATTACAAGGGATATAATTTCACAGAGATCTTTAGCTTAAATTTTCAGCCTGCAATTTAACAGTTTACTTTGCATTACCAGTACACATATTAAGCATTAAGCATCTTGTTAAAAGTAGCTGACTTTACAAGAGAAATTGGGAAATAATTTTAAAGTGGATAATAGGTGATAATACCTTTTCTTCTGATTTTTGAGTACTGAAATTCTTTTGCTACGAAGAGGACTTCTGTAAGGAACAACTCGTGTGGGTAGTAGGAAGATGTAGGAAAAACTCACATTTGTACTGGGTTTACATGGCAAGGTTTTGGTGGTGGGTGGGGGCTGCAGGGATGGCGTCTGTGAGAAGAGCCCAGAAGCTGCCCCTTGTTGGAGAACAACCAGTTCCAGCTGACTCCAAAAGGGACCTGCCACTGGCCAAAGCTGAACCAATGAGCAACACTGGTTGTGCCTCTGTGAGATTTAAGAAAGGGAGAAAAAAATCTGCGTAACAGTTGCTAGGAGAGAGCAGTAAGAAAATGCAGTGAGAAGCAGCCCCTCAGACCTCAAGGTCAGTGAAGAAGGAGGGCAGGAGGTGCTCCGGGAACCGGAGCTGAAGTTCCCCTGTGGCCTGTGGAGACATCCCTGGTGGAGCAGGCTGTCCCCCTGCAGCCCAGGGGTCCCACATGGAGCAGATCTCCATGTAGCAGCCTGTGGAGGAGCCCCCAGTGGAGCAGGTGAATGTGGCCTGGAGGAGGCTGCGGCCCATGGAGAACCCCTGCAGGAGCAGGAGCAGGAGCAGGCTGGAGCTGCAGCCCATGGAGAGGAGCCCGCGCAGGAGCAGGGGGTCTGGGGGGAGCTACCACCCATGGGGACCCGTGCTGGAGCAGTTTGCTCCTGATGGATGGACCCCATGGTATGGAGCCATGTTGGAACAGTTCTTGAAGAGCTGCTGCCTGTGGGAAGCCCACACAGAATCAGTTTGGGAAGGACAGCATCCCATGGGAGGCAGCAGGGTTAGAGTGACTGTGAAGGAGCAGTGGAGATGAGCGTTAGGGACTGACCACAACCCTCATTCCCCATTCCCCTGTGCTGCTTTTGGGAAGGCAGTAGAAGACAGCAGATGAGGGGAAGGTGTTTTTAGTTGTCACTTCTCTGCTGCATGATTGGTAAGTAATCTCCCTGTTCTTATCATACCCCATAAGCTTTTTCTCTTCATATTTTCTCATCCTGTTCTGTTGAGGTGAGGGAGTGAGAGAGCAGTGTGGTGGTTAAAATACCACAATAGTAAACTGAAGGACTGGAAATAAACAAGTTCCTCGTCAATCTGTCCTACTAACAGTTACATCAAATTGAAATCACTGATGCTTCATGAGTTGCTGAAGTTTTACCACTCAGGTGATTCTGCATAGTAGTTCAGAGGAAGACTTAGTGGAGAAAACAAATACTATGCTAACCATTATCACCAGATCCTGAAAAGGTTTAGCAGATATGGATAATAACAGCGATATAATAAAGATGCCTACTAGAACTTTACATAAAAAGAGCTTAATTTACAGACTAGTTTAAAAACTACGGACTGGGAATTTTATCATTAATTAGGTATGCATATGTATATGTGAATATATATGTGCATATACACAAACAAATACAAAATGCCATTCAAAATATATAGATTACATAATTTTCTTCTGTTTTTGAATTCATATTGCAAGTCACTTTTCCAATTCTATTTTTATTCCCTGTTCAGTGCACAGATTCTCTTTTTCAAAATTTGCAATTGGAGTACTTGAAGTACTGCATTGAGCTCTGGGGCCCCCAGCACGAGAAAGAAGTGGACCTGCTAGAGGAGGTCCAGAGGAAGGTCACAAAGCTGATCAGAGGGCTGGAGCACCTTCCTATAAAGAAAGGCTAAGAGAGCTGTGGATTTTCATACTGAACAAGAAAAGGCTCAGGGGAAACCTTATTGTGGTACTTAACAGGTACTTATAAAAAAGATGGAGAGCAACTCTGTGCTCAATCAGATGTGTCAATCAGTGTGTGTCAATCAGATAGGACAAGGGGGAATGGTTTTAAACTAAAAGAGGGGAGATTTATATTTGAGATTAGGAGGAAATTCTTTACTCAGCATGGTGAGGCACTGGAACGGGTTGCCTAGAGAAGTTGTGGATGCCCCACCCCTGGAGCTGGATGGAGCCTTGGCCAACCTGATCTAGTGGGTGGCATCCCTGCGGATGGCAGGGGGTTGGAACTAGATGATTTTTAAGGTCCCTTCCAACTCAAGACATTCTATGATTCTATGAAAAGATTGCTATTATATATATATATGTATATAAAAGTTTTCAGCTAACAGATTTCAGTAGATATACTGAGATATGCGGAGACCTGAAAGTGGCCCTTGTTACCCAACAGTTTGTGATAATGTGTTAAATTTGCAGGATTTAAGAATACCATCAAGACAGAAACTTTATTGTCTCATTCCTTTAGCAGATCCTTTAGATGAGGAAAAAAAAAAAAAGTATATTTAACATTTTGTTTTTAAAAGAAAAAATACAGAGACTATTGCAATTTTTATAAGCTTTCAGCCATTCATCTTCTCTACTTCCATCCAGAATTGTTTGTGCCCGTGCACTTCTACTTACGGATGATGATATGCTAATAGGAACACAATAGATAGTTGTCGCCTTTTTCTTGCTTTTCCTTGCATGTGATTTTCTTGAAGAGGCTCAGAATAAGGTGCAAGCATTTCAAAGGAACTGAGAAGAACATGCTTCACAATGTCTTCCTTTGTACTGTACAGTTGCTCTCTGATAAGAAAGTCAAGAAGTAGCTTCAGTATTTCTCATCTGTAACATTAATGAAGATTTACACTTGACTATCATATGAATATTTGGATAGAATACTCAACAGAAATGCCACTATAAATGCCAATAATACTCAGCAGAATGCCACTGTTAAACAAGTGATCAAAATATAAGGGTGAAATCCCAAAAGCTGTAAGGGATTTTGATAGTAATTGACTTGATTCTTCCTTTCTCATTGAAGGTTAATACTGTGTTATTTATGAATGACTTCACTGATTTATTGGGGCTTCTCTCAGGCATCAGCTCTGTAGGAAGAAAAGTAGTGGAACCAGGCCCAGAAAGAATAATGCTATCATTGCCAATTCCAGCATTAATTATCCTTCAGAGAATATTCATATCAACAGTACTGCTGCCAAAAATGTATCCTCTAATTTTTGGAGAATCAGTGATACAAATAAACTTGTAGTGAATTGCCAAACATGGGTGCATGATAGGTGACATTTGCATTAAACAGAATAATAAAACACATCTTGCTAGTTTATCATAGCAGTTCAAGTATAACCAAGCCTGTCAGACCATTTGGGAATTAGTCAAATATATTCACCTGCTAATTAGCATGTGATTTGAAACAATTCTTCACATGTAATACTGACTATAAAAGAACCCCTGTCACAATAAATATTTGACTGCAATGCTACATTACCAGCTAGACGTCATTACTTCTTTTTGAACAGATACCATCTGACATATCTTCATGCATATGCTTTTTAATTTTCTCCACAGAGCAAAGACTCTTTCCACACACTGGTGATAGTCAGTTGAAGTTCTTATAATTTTCTTTTTAAAAGAAATACTGCTACAACTACCAATCACAGGACTTCAGCTTGGTGATGAGATACAAGTCAGAAGACTAAAACACAGGAAATATATACATATGTATAATATATATGCATAATATATGCAGTATATACATATAGAATATATATATATATTTCCTGAAAGGTACCACCCACACTATTACCAATCACTATGTTCTTTTGTAGTTTTCTCTTTTCAGAAGACAAGGAGTGGCCATTCATAGTCTTTTAATTTTACTTGCACAGTTTAACAGCCTTGCATTTCCATTTGAGAAACAGATCTTGTAGCTTTGTAGCTTTCTGATGTAATCACACTTTTAAGCAGAAATGTCAAAAACAAACAAAAAAGCCATCACCTTGAACTCATAGTTTTGTAGAAAATGGAATACTGAGATATATTAAGAAGCATGTCATTAAAAATCTTATTGTCCCTGTTAGCATGCTAATGACATGCTTAGCTATATCCTCTACCTTATAATATTTCTTCTGTTTGGCAGGAAGTGATTGGCAGCTTTACAGGACCATTTTCACTACCGGAATACCATAAGTTTTGCTGCATTCCCTTTTGCCTTTCATGAGTTATGCAGAAGACCTTACACTATACCTTTCATAACTCAACCCTCTGCTTTCATTGTTACTCTTTTTCTTGTATCAGGAACAAGCTTGAGTTAACAAAAAATACACCTTTTTTTCTTTTCATTTCTATGCAACTTGAATATGGTTAACTACTGAATAATTAATTAGTTAGGCTTGAAGTTTAAGCCTTTCTATACCTATGAATGCATTCAAATGTGGTGAAACAATAATCTATTAAATATAGATTAATCCTTGTTTACTTTGGCAAGCATTTTATATGCATTCACTTAAGTGTCATGAGCCATGAATACCAACTGTCCGGATTAAGACAAAGGTGGGGATAGTTCTATACCACAGACAATGTAGTTTATGCAGATCTTGAACCTCCTTTACCCCCTCTTCATTGGAACGGGCTGCCCAGGGAAGTGGTGGAGTCACCATCCCTGGAAGTCTTCAAAAGAAGTTTAGATGTAGAGCTTAGGGATATGGTTTAGTGGGGACTGTTAGCGTTAGGTCAGAAGTTGGACTCGATGATCTTGAGGTCTCTTCCAACCTAGAAATTCTGTGATTCTGTGATTCTCTTCTCCTAATACAAGATCTGCTTATAGTGAATTAATTTCCTTACTGGTTTCTGAACACCCTGTTTGTACCTGAAATGGTATAATAGTGGACAACCCACCAGATTTCTCATTCTATTCCTTACAATTCATTCTCTGTCAATTTTATGCAGAATCAGAGTAATATTTACCCTAATCCCACCACTAGAAGCCAAAAATAAAGAATATGGAAACGACTTTCACCACTGCATTCTTTGAAACAGGCTTTTAATAGCATTTTATCCCTAATATTTACTGCATTATTGCCATCATTAGACATGACTCATCATCAACTTTAAAAAGCCACTTATTATTTTCTTAAAAAATAAAAATAATTTGCTATACATCTCAGTATACACATATCTATGTATACTCATCTAGCATACATATATCTACGTATATACACAAATGTAATCAATTTACAAATCCTACCTCTTTGAAAAGATGAATTGGTCAGAGACAAAGAAGCATGCCTGAAAACTACACGAACTGTAATACATCAGTGTTTACTATTTGTACACTGTCATTGACTTTTGAGAAAGTCTGAGACGTACATTTTACCAATATAGCAGTCTTTCAATTTATTTTGTCCAAGTGAAGTGTACCAAAGTAAAACCTTTATCTTAACTAATTTTTTTTGTGTGGATTTCTCAGGAGTTTCATTTTGTAATCTCTATTTTAGCATACCCTGTCAAAATGTTGTGTGGCAGAACCATTCAAATGTCAAAGGAAACGTATTAGTACCAAGAATTATACAAACAAACCAGCAGGGAAAAAATACATAAAAATAAAACTTACATGTGAAATACTATGGTGGCACCTTGTTAAAAAAAAAAAAAAAAAAAAAAAAAGTTTCTATAGTACTTGAAGCATCTTGAAAATTTGATTTCTCCTGACTGAAAGCATTAGGGCAAGTTTCTGTGGGGTGAGCTCTTAAACCTAAGATCACAATTAACCCACAGAACAAAACACATAATTTTATACTTGGAGTACTTGTATTTTGCTCTTTTATTTGAAAGACTGTAAATCCACTGGCTGCTTCTTTTAATACTGAAAATTTCCTGTTGTTTTGTTTTGCTTTGTCTTTTTTTGTGGCTAAGATGACCTTTTGTTAATCATAAACTTCTTGAT
This sequence comes from Anas platyrhynchos, assembly GCF_047663525.1. Taxonomy (NCBI): domain Eukaryota; kingdom Metazoa; phylum Chordata; class Aves; order Anseriformes; family Anatidae; genus Anas; species Anas platyrhynchos. Next base: position 159,225,439 of record NC_092587.1, on the reverse strand, counting down.
TTCCTGTCATACTGTCCCTCAACTTCCTAAATAGAAACAAGCTCTCAACTGGGTCGCTGCTGAGAAAATAGCGTCCAGGCAGCTGTGGGCTTGGGAAGATTTCTGAAGTGTTTCTGATGCCCAAAAGCAATGCTATTGTGGGATGCCACTGCCTTTGAAGGTGTCAGATGTAAGAATTTCACTAAATCTGTCTCAATAGTTAGGCTTGAACTTCATGGGAAGCTTTTCAAAATTTGGTTTTAGTCCAAAACAGCCTGAAGTTAAACAGCAAATGGACAAAGAAACATCATTTCTTACAGATTGAGCTGCAGCTGTCCCATGAAACTGGTATTTCCAGACTGGCACAGAGCAGATCAAAGGTAAATGATACAGAATTATGCAGTTCAGCTGGGAGAGAGCTGCATGAGAGCTACTTCACAGCATGACCAGGCCTACCTATTTTGTCAGGTATATTTTTAGGCTTAAAAGGCCTTCAGTTTTGGAGACTGGAGGCTGAGCAAACTAAGTTTCGCAAACAAAAGTTTTCTTAGTGGCAAACTGGAATCTCCCTTGCTGTACTTAAGCCCATTATTTCTTTTCCTATTCATCATGGACATGGAGATCAAGATGTATGTGCAAAACTAGAAAAATAAGAGAAATTACTATTTGGACTGTACATACAGTTTTTGCATTCCTGTTACAGTTTTAATCCCCATTAATTTGTTAGCATCCAATACTGTTATTGTGTTGGGATTTTTTTTTTTGTCCTTAAAATATAACAATTATAATCTTTCTGACGTTGACTTAATGTCATGAAAAGTAAAACACATTCTAATTAAAGTGAATGTTCTACAAGTGTAAGAGAGAAAAAAAAAAAAAAAAAGCTGATATGTATTAAAACCACAGAGAGAAACAATTAGGAGTTGTTGTTTTTAAATTATTTTATGTAGATATATATGCATTAAAAATATGATATTATATTCATATATACACTGATCTTAATTGCACTGAATACTGAAAATGCTTTTAAAAATCCAAGCTGTACATGTTTCCCTGTCAATACCAACTGCACTCTTCGTGGATGTAATGTATCACATAATTCCATTAACCTTGCTTTGTTTTACTGGTTCTACTGAACTACCTGCATTTTTTTTTCCCGATCTGATTTCAAGTAGTATCTTTGTAGATCTTGGAATCACACCACATAATTATCCTCAAATCCTTTAAAATTAATTACACATACACATTTTATTGCTAAAATGACTCGATCGACTAATGCAATGATATTACAGTATACTTGAACTTGTTATGCTCAAAATCTTGCTTCAGGCCAAACTAATAGCACCCCATAAACAAGTAAAGCCAATAATTCATTGTTAGTATAAATTAATATTAAGAGTCTAGTCATTATTAATCTAGATCTAATTGCTGGCAAAAATAAATAAATACATAAATAAAAACGCAATTACAGCACACCCTTCTCAGATTCAACCCTTGGTTTTGTGCTACATTCACTCTCCAGATGTTCATCTGGGCCCAAAGGTTGATGGTTTCTTTCTGATATGAGGCATGATGGAGTCGATGGTGAGTTTTCAGCTTGTGGAGTCCTTTGCTGGGTGGAATAAAATATTCACGTTGATGAATCCTCCTTTCTTGCTGTAGGATCTAGTTGAAATAATTCTAACATATTTGCTAACACACTTTTTTACACCATTGCTTTCTATTCATCGGTTTGCAGCTCCATACAAATTCACTATATTTGGTGCCCTTTACAAATGTTAGGCATTATTTTCTGTTCTCTTTGTTACCCCCCTAAAAAACAATTTTATCCTGCCTCAGGTCTGCATTTGTTTAACTGATGATGGGTGAGTTGTTTAGAGCTGTGGTGTTTCTGTTGTCACACCCGTGCCCTGTGTCTTATAACTGCATGCCTGAGCTCTTCTACATCATATCCTGTATCTTCACTTCTTAAGGTCTCTACTGTCATACCAGGCCTGACTTACTCTACTTCACTGTGTTAGAGTTGTAAATAACTAATTCTGTGCAGAGAAACTGATTATTACAACTACAATTGTGCTGCCTTAAAAGTAGAGCAAATTAGTGCTAGACACATGATTAATTAGGGAAATTGCTGTCACATGTAAACCAAGCAAAACAAAGCTGTAGGTAGGTCAAGCAAAGTTCAGACAGAGCAGGCCTGACAAGCCTCATTCCAGAAGGCTTGTGTATTTTGTAAAAAGCTCGTGGATTGTTGCTAGCATTGACAATATCAAATTACTGGGCTTTATAGTTGTGAACTGTTCAGCTCTAGTTCTCTTTTTTGACTAGAAAGTCATGACACGGGAAATTTATAAGTGGGCATAAGAACAAAACCACACCACTCAATTGTATAAGATCCTAAATTTGAAGGTGGGGATGAGGGGTTGCTTTTAGTTATATCAGGAAAAAAAAAAAAAAAAAAAAAAAAAGAATAAAAAAAATGCTCACACATTTTTGCAAGTGTGCAAATTGGGGAAAAAAGTGACAAGGTTACCTGAACTTGGAATATACTTCAAACAGAAAATTATTGTATAAAAGAAGACCCAGCCCAACTAGATGACATTGAAAACATACACAGAGGGAAGATACAAATTAAAGAATAAACAGAGTATTCAAAAAAAGATAATCTCAGTGGATTTAATCAGAAAGTGTTTGGAGAGTTATTTCATCAACAAAATGCAGAGGAATCATAATTGACAGGTATTGTACCTTCCCTCCAGTTCTGGCAAACAGTAGGGTGTGTTATAGTGAGATTCTGTTTTTATTGACAAATTCAAATCCTTTTGAGAAAGAAGGGAACTGAGTATAAGACATTTTCAAGGTCATTTAATGTACTATGTAGATAATTCTTGATCTTCAAAATGGGCAAGTAACCAAATATAATAAAAGCAGGCTTCAAAGAAGCAGACTGACTGAACATCATGAATTTTATTTGGAGATCTTGCTCATATGCTATGAAATAGTCTGGTATGCTAGCAGGAAAAAGAAAAAATGCCTGAGATTTCTTATACCAATTTCTAAAAATTAAAACACAGCAAGAAAAACAGAGAATATTATGTAGAACTGGGGTAGGCATCAGGTGTGATTGAGGGAAAAATATGGGTCAAAGCAGCGAAATAAATCACTTATGACTTATGAGTGCATGGAGAACTGAATGATCTTAACAGAGACTGCACACCACTTTTCACAATTCTCATCTAGTAAGTTAGAACACAAGTTGTGGAATACACAGTAAAGAAGTTCTTCCTGATGTTTAGAGGGAACTTCCTGTGTTCCAGTTTGTGCCCATTGCCTGTCAGTGGGCACCACTGAAAATAGCCCGGCTCTGTCTTCTCTGCACCCTGCCTTCAGATGTTTGTACACAGTGATAAGATCCCCCCTAAGCTTTCTCTTTTCAGGCTGAATTATGTTTCAGTCATAACACTGAAACTCTCAGCTCACAAACCAAACTCCCTATTTCAGCTTCTATAAATCTAGTCTATTGGGGGGTGATAGTGAAACTTGATACTTAGTGATAGATGCCTCGTAGAGCCTGTGACTACTGTCAAGCCACAGGCCTTTATGGAATTTCTAGCCTAGCATATCTAGATTTTAGAGCATGCATGAAGACATGATACATTATGTGATGACTGACTCAATATCACAGTTTTTACCACAATGAGATTAATATTGAATCCTAAAAGTTTACTAGTTTGTTTGCTTTCCTAGAATTACGCAGATAGATAATTGTTTGTGTGATTTATTAAGAAACATCTATTTCCAAACTCATGTCAAAGGTTATAATGCAGAAACTCCAGAGTTTCTTTAAAGGGAGAGAGAAAGGAAATAATCAGAACTCAGAATAAATAAATAAATAAATAAATAAATAATCAATATATTTAAGGCTTTTCTGAAAAAAAAAAAATCTTTATGTCATAGCTGGAAAACACACACAAAAAAAAGATTTTTTAAAATTGAAACATTTTAATTAAACTTTCAAAATGAAATGAAGTAATGTCTTCCCATTGAAACTGTCCTGACTAATACTTATTACACATGCAGTAGTACAAATAAATAATTTTCTGGCTTAATAAATAAATAAATAAATGTAAAGCTGACAAGAGCTTTAAGACATGAGGAGAATGAACTCTGAAAATCCTGGTATGCTTCTTTAGTTTTGGTTTAGTTTGATTATTTTCAGTGAGGTTACAAGACAGGTCTTCTTCACACTAACGTAGGAGATACAGAAGACTGGATTATTAATCCTGTTTATGAAACTTTTGCAGCAAGAAGGAAGGAAGGAAGGAAGGAAGGAAGGAAGGAAGGAAGGAAGGAAGGAGACCTGGATTTTCACTGCCTTGTATTTGGAATAACTATTTATATATTTGAAATATATGGGGGAAAAAAAGGTGGTATATGTATGCAAAACTTGGCAATCAGAATAGCATTTTTCATTGAAACTGCAAAAGAGAAAATTGCTATTTAAATAGCAAAGTTGCGAAATTTAGATTCCTTATGGTAAAATAGAGCTATCAAACATGCATTCATGCACATCAGTTGGTGCACATAATAATTTATGCCAATTTTATCTGTTTGAACAAAGTAGAAGTAAGAAAGAAACCTTCTGAGATAATGAAAGAGAAGACCTGAGGAAGATAATTGGAAGAATAGACAAATATTAGGGTATAGAAGAACCAGTTACAAAATAGAGATTTTGAAGAAGAAGAAAAGCATGTGAAAGAAAAAGATCGTATGAATTTGGTCTACCTAGATGGCATGGAGCTTTGCATTATTTCCTTCACAATACATTTTTGTTCTGCAGTTCATGCTTCATTTCCCGTGAGGTTTCCAATTACAATAGTGAATATCATGTATAGAGTGTTAGCAACTTACTTTTTGCAGAAAAAAAAGAACTCTAAGTGTCTGATTTAATATCACATACAAGAAATAAAGGCACAAGTATTTGAAGGAAAGTAGTATATATGAAAATAGAAGACATTGCAGTAAAAATGGACTGGGTTCTTTTCGGATCTCTTTTTTTTTTTTTTTTTTTTTTTAAAAAAAGACAATAGCATAGTACAACTTTAATAATAGGAAATAGGAAAAAATATAGCTAGTAAGTAAATCCTAAATCCCTTCAGAAGCTGGGAATCCTGCTGTCATGCAGCTTTGGACAGATGCCCATTAGACAGACACAACACGCTGCACAAAATTCCTGTCTGTGGAGACATTTAGTTTCCCTTGCATTCTGTGGTGCCCAAACAAACTAAACTTCATTTCTTGTTTTGACAGGTAGCAGTGTCAAAAGTTTCTTTCTACAGAGAATATCCATCTGCATGCTTCCAGGATCTTTATCAGCATATGTTTAGGTTATCTCAGCATGTTCTCTGTCTTTGTTACATACAAAGGGATATATACATAGATCATTCATGCCAATGAATGGTTACTAGGCCTGGTATGGGTGAAACAGCTAGCTTGAGATCACTAATTCCTTGAATACAATGTCTTCCACAGTGCTCCCCATATAATATAATATATGAAATCAATCAATATGCTGCAGAAAGATTAAAAGAAATAATAATAAAAGAATATTAAACATTAAAAATATATACATTTTACAAGTTTTTATCAGCCATGATAATCTGTAACTACTACAGAAGTGAAAGTTTGTATAGCTAACCTTTTTTTTTTTTTTATATAGCATGAAATTTTAACCTCCAAAGCTGCAATATGACAATATATAAATACATGTATATATTTCTATACATATTTAACATCTTTCTCCAATACGTTCCCGTAACTCTGCAGTCCCTAAATAGTATCATTATTGTCTCATTTATTTACACAGTAGTTCTCTTTGAGCAAATTAATTTCTGTTTGTGTTAACCTGCTTTAGCATTAATATGAAACAGAGGTCAGCATGTCTCAACAAAATTTCTACAGTTTATCGTGGATAATTACTTCTCTGATATAGATATGCCAAGTATATTGTATTGTTTGTAATGATATATTTTAAATATACGTATTTATATGTTATGGAAAATGTTGGCTTGAATGGAATTATGTTAGGTTTCTTTTGGGGAGACCTTCTTGCCCTTCCCTGAAATGAAGTAGTGTGGAGCTTGAGGTCACCCTCTTCTCACAGCTAACTAGTGATAGAAGAGGGAATGGCCTCAAGCTATGCCAGGGGGTGTTCAGGTTGGAAATTAGGAGACATTTCTTCTCAGAAAGAGTAGTCAGGCATTGGAATGGGTTGCCCAGGGAAGTGGTGGAGTCACCGTCCCTGAGGGTGTTTAAGAAAAGGTTGGACATGGTGCTTAGCGACATGGTTTACTGGGTGACATCGGTGGTAGTGGGTGATTGGACCAGATGATCTTGAAGGCCTTTTCCAACCTTAATGATTCTATGATATGAATTATATGTGCGTATCCATGTACATTTACATATATGTATATATATTTATATATACATTTTTCAGTATGTCTTGCTGGATTTTTTTTTTTTATTGTTTTTCATTCACAGATGTTTTTGTGATACACTGAAGGTTGTTTGCATAAAATTTTCAGCCAGGTGCTTTAGGGAGGGTATTTTTATAATTACTTTGCCTGATTATTTTCATACAGGTACACACTTCTGTTATCAATTGAAAAGATCTTTCTCCTTTTTCTTCTCTTGCTGCCATCTTCATGAAAATATTTATTCTGTGTTTCAGGAGTGTTAGTTAAATCTTAAAATTGGTATATAGAAATACAGTACTAATAATGATCTTTTGGATCACTGAGGCAGTTTCATGCTCTTGAGGACAATCGTAATGTATAATTCTTTTAATAACATATTAAACATTGGCTAGAATGGAATTACGGTTGGTTTCTTTTGTCTGTTCTTTTATTTTGTGTAAATATCTTCCATCATTTGTAGATGTATAGATTTATCTAATACACATGTATCTATTAGCAGTCTCTCATCTCATTATTCCAGTAGCACTTGAATACATTTATTCGAGTTTAAATTTATATTTCCTTGAAATTTGAACTACCAGAAACTTGTGCTATATTTTAGACAATGTCATGTGAGTGACTTGTACAATGCTATTAAAATTGTGGTTTTTGTTTGTTTGTTTGCTTTTTCTACATTACCTATAATTATTCATTCTTTAGTTCTGCTCTGGGGATAAGAATTCAAATTCTCATTTTGCTATAACACAAGTGTTAACTTTACGTATCTCTTTTTCAGTCAGTGAAATAGTATCAATATGACAGAAGCCTTGGCACTGATGTCTTCGGCAGATGGCAGATTCCTGTCTGCTCTAAATGGCAATGATTACGGAGCACTCTGTCTACTGTGACTTTGTATTCTACTAGCGCACATTAAAATCTCATGCGTTAGAATAGCATTTACCTTGCAGGTAGAGAAAGACTAGAACAATCTGGAGAAACTAGTACCCCAGATGAATAAATGCCTTAGAGAAAATGAAAATGAAAGTACGGATGAAGAAACACCAACATTGCTCATCTCGTGAGACACATTTTTGGCCTGTACTTTAAATGATGAAGACATCAGATAGAAATAGGAAGAGACAGTCTTTGATAGAAACATGAAGATACATTCTTCGGCTGTCACAAGGTCTCGTACAATTCCTGTAACTGAACAATGAGAGGGGACCTCCACTAGAAATTCTTCTGTCCTTTTAAAATGAAAGACAGATGGAAAACAATGCTTTCTGGTCACCTAGTCTTCTACTTACCATCCAAAAAGAAACACAAGCAGTGACAAAGAGCATTACAACCTGCCTGCTCCACAAAGGAATTCAAGAACGTAGCTCAGACTGTGATCCCACAAAATCTATGTTACATGTATCCAGAGAAGCTGTGGATGCCTCATTGATGGAAGTGTTCAAGACCGGGTTGGATGGGGCTTTGAGCAAACTGGTCTAGTGGGAGGTGTCCCTGCTCATGGCACGGGGGTTGGCTGGTCTTTAAGGTCCCTTGCAACCCAAGCCATTCTGTGATCCTATGATTCTATGACAGGATTATTCAATTGCACAAATTCAACCCTGACTCCACATGTATAGAAATGTAATAATGTTAAGGTAACTGGGGCAAAAAATATAAGTCTCCTCCTACTGACTTTGGAGTATACTGGATTTATCCTTTCTCGGGAGGATAGAGGATACATTACTCTTTATAAAAGCCTATCTGGCACAACGGTCAGCTGGTTAAAAAATAAAAATAAACCCATTTTGAGCAGCTAAGGTGTTCTTCTGTATATGAAACCAATGCTTTTTCATGTGGCTGTGGTATTTCTCATATGGAAGTAGGACTTCTAAAACTGGATTTGCTCTTTTATTAAAATATTTATTATTACAGCACAAATTTGTTCTAATCAGTAGTTCTGGAATGCTTTGATTGTAGTCCATGTATAAATAACTGAAAAAGGAAAGGCGTACTCGCGTACTCTCCAGCTCTCTTAGATGTAGCAGCAAAACTTACCATTGTGTAGAACTTCTGTAACTCTAAAGTCAACATTTCAGTCAATGGAAGTTAGCACATCTGAAGACATGATTGTAAAATCCACATTTTACCAATCCATATTCTTTGCCCTAAACTTTCTTAGTCTCTGGGAACAAGGGGATGTAGGGTGGGGAGCCACAGTTCACTCTATTTTAAAGGAATGGAAGCTTGGTAACAAAAGCACTATGTTTATCATATTTGACAAATATTTTTACCAAAGATTAAAATAACAAAAGTAAAGAAATACAGTCCTTATGGAAAAAAAAAAAAAAAAAAAAGGCTTTCTAATGCCTTTTACAGCAGTGTATACATTATACATTAGCTTCAGTTGTTCTTAGCCATATATAGGAGGAATATAAACCATCCCTGATTGTATGGCATAATTAACATTATAGTAATTGGTGGTGGGTATGTCTTTCTCTTCACTGAGGAAATCTCATTCTGAGCTCCTTACTGTTTTTCTGAAAATTCTGACTACATTAATAATAATTCCTGTTGCTCATTGCTTCTCTTTCGTAATTATTCAGAGATAACTGAAATCAGTAATCTGTTCATGAAGTTTCTCAAAGAACAGGGTAGGAAAAAAATACACCAAAAAGCATGCATAAATACTTACTCAGCTTTATCAGTACTCTATTTATTGTCTGAACTGACAAGCAACTGACAAGCAGTTGCTATTCAGTTTTATGGACCTGACAGTGGGGCTGCTAATCTACTGACATAACTATAACTACTGCCATAACTATAGTAATAAATTAAGCTATTTATATTAACATCCTGCTTACATTAATAGCATGCATTATTTAATAATTCAGATTTTAATATTGCATGATATCATTTTCATGCATGATATCATTATAATGATATAATAATATCATTATATACTTGCAAAAACATTATAATCTAATCATGCTATTATTACAATCTATAACATAAAAATATAATGTAACAAATTACAATATCATTATAATAAACTAAATATAACAAATTACACATCATTATATTGAAATATAGTACATTACGTTATGCTAGATTTTAAGTTACTTGAATTAAATAATCTTTTAGTTATTTAATAATTTGCATTAATAACCTATTTATCTCAATACTATTTGTATTAATAGTATTTATATTCATAGTTAACAGACTCACAGCATCACATATGATTTGATAACAATTCCTCCAGAGCTATAGTAGTCTTCAGCAGACATTGCAGAATATAAGAAAAAATCCACAATTTAAAAGCCTAGCAGTTAAATAATAAAAGTTTGCACAATATTTGCCATAGTGCTTTTTAAAATTCAAAGCAAACTGAAAAAGCTTGTGTGAGAGGATGTCATTTAATCAGATACAAAAGCATAGCATAGATTAGTTTATTTTGAAATTAATTATTCCTTGTGGATAATTTCTGAAGTAGGAAAAGGTATCGGTAGAACTATTAAAATCCTAATTCAAAGTAATGCAAATATAAATACTATTTTTGTGACAGTTGTTATTAAGAGAGAAGAAAAAGTGGACTATTCTGTTTATTTATCTTCCTGTAGTCTGGAGAATAATGCCATCAGTTACACTCTTGAGAGTCTCTTTCTAATGCTTCCATGATTTTCAGCTATGTTGGGCAGCTTAAAGACTAAGAAAAAATATATATCAATATATATCAATAATGTATTTACACTTAAGCTATAAATTAAAGGGTAATCACAATATTTTTAAGTGGATGCATTTAAAGATGAGCTAAGAGGATGTTTCTTTCTTGTAGGCCTGCATCCAAAGAGTCTGTCCTAATGACAGCTGAAAACATAAACTTCTTCATGGGTCAACACATTCCCAGTCTAAATGGGAGAGGAAGAAAGTTGCACAGCTGAGACATCTAATGTTCCAGATTTCGTGTCTTATTGCCTCATTCATAGTGGCAATGCACTATGGCCATCGATTAGATCCATGACCAACTAGTCACTTCATGTTCATAAGAATAAAACAACATTATACCCTAAGAATCACTTTAAATTGATAGCACATGTAAAGTGCTTGAAGAACTTCAGTGATATTCCTCCTTATCTATATTTAGCAAGTTTCTCTGTCATTTCCAGTCCATATAGTATAGTTAAAAAGACTACTAAAGTTCCCCCGCCTGTTTGTTTGTTTGTTTGTTTGTTTGTTTATTTATTTATTTATTTATTTATTGTCCATTTTGGCATGGACTTGGCAAAAAGCAAAATCTACGTTCCTTTGCAACTGTTCTTGGTATACATTATTGCATAGGTTAAAATAATGTGTAGGATGAATTTTAAATCCATTGGGAAAATGAAAAAAACAAAACAACAACAGAAGTTGTGCCATTATTATTTCTTCACTGGTTTCTTTCATAATTCTGTCTTACAATGAAATAATAACAGTGATAAGTGTCTTCATATTTTCTGAGCCCATATTTTAAATTGTTTGAGCAGATATGCTGTTGCTCCTAACATTTTATTTCATTTAATTTGAGATAATGAGACCTTTTTATTGAGAAGTTGTACCCATTACATTTGTAAGTACTCCTTCAGCTGTTACCTTCCTGCTGCTTGTAAAAATAGTATTAACAGTTATGGGAATATGTAACGTCCTAGATAAACTCTTTTATTTTATTGGTTCCAATTTGGAAAAATAAATCCAAACATTTAAAACTTCACTGAACAACATATTTTTCAGCTGGCTTCCCAATAATTTTCTTCATTCTTCAAGACCCTGGTTGGATGGTGTTTAATTGAACAGTACATTTTCAGTTTTCTAAATTGAAAACAATAACTGCATTAAATGAAACGAATACATTTTTCATTATTCATATAATTTGCTAGGATAAAGCATGATCTTAAGGGAAATGCTATGTGCAATACTGACAGCGAATATAAATAAAAATGTGAAAAACACTTTAGAAGAACATTTGCTTATTACCAAAATCTGCATAAGACAGAGCTGCTTGCTCAACTATCCACAGAATAATTTATATATTCCTTGTATTCCTGACATTAAAACATGAGGGACAAATTATTTTCTTGACTGTTATTAATTGTATGTGTGTGTGTGTGTTTTTTTTTTTTTTGTTTTGTTTTGTTTTCTTTTGTTTTTAAATGTGAGAATCCAGCATCACATCCTAGGGTGATGAATGACTTAAGCAAAAAATCACTTCAGAACTGTAGTTCATGCTTCTATTTAACTATTACCACTTCTATAACAGTTACTGTGATTTTTTGTTTGAACCTAAAGTTTCCATGCTATTAATACTGCTCTCAAGAACATTTATAGGTGTACTTTTATACCTTACTTACTATATATATTAAATATATATATCTCTTATATATGTATTATATATAATATATATAATATTATATATAATATAATATATAATTAATAATAATATAATATAATATAATATAATATAATATAATATAATATAATATAATATAATATAATATAATATAATATATATAATATATATTCTATATTCTACAATAATAGATTCTAAATTCTATTCTATATACTACAATATAATTGTAGAATAATATATAATTACACTATATACACCTAATATATATATATTATATTGAGTTTGATGATAGCATTTCTATGGTATAAGCACATGTAAGATACATGAATCAGATCATTTGCCTTTTTTCATGTGTTTTAACCTGTTTTAACTATGCTTTTTATCAATCAGCTAAATCTTGATTAAAAGTATTTTAAGGCAATGTGACATACTGTCACATGTTTGACACTGAGACCAAAACATATGATCACATTATAATTACATTTTCTATTCTATATACTAAATCTTTTACAATCTGATCTGTTTGTTGAGTGGTCTTACTGAATATCCAGTTGGCTACAACAGAATGAAAACAAGCATAGTTAAATGAAAATGCTGAATGTTACTTGATTAGTCATGTTAAATTTCTTTGACATGTATATTTTGAGATAATCAGTAGAGAACAATGTACTGTAAAACAAACAGGCAAATAAAATCCTTAAAAATTCAAATCTTTTTTTTTTTTTTTTAATGCATCTCTTGGTTGTTATGCTTTTCATTTTTTGATAGTTTTGTGATTTAATTTGGTATATTGGCTTACTATGCATGTAATATCTCTAGGCTTCATTTATTTTTGTTAAAGCAAGGTGACGTGATTAAGTGTATCTAAACAAATTCATCTGATTTTATTTACTTTAGAATTGGAAAGGCAAAACTGAGAAACAAAGTTATCTATAACTATACATATGTGTATATGTGTATAAATATATACACTATATATATGAAAAATGGAACTTGTACCACTGATAAATAATCTGATCAACCACCTCTAAATTACATAAATAATGTTATATATTCTTTCCCACAATAATGAAACATGTAACAGCAAGTACTAAAAACATTTAATGTTTCAGGAGATTCAGAGGACTAATCTAGCTAGAGGATGAACTTGTTAACTTCAGAGACCTTGACTTGGTTTGGTGATTCTTTGCAGTCCTTCTATGAGATTATGATCTCAAGATATTCCAGGTTAGGGACATAAGGGATTTTAATATAACATTCAAGCACGCTGATTCTAAAGTAAAGCATGCTGGTAATGTGGAGTAATGTACTGACTAATGCAAAATGATTCCTGTCCAGAGGAAAGGTATCTCAAGATACCTTCAGACAGGATTCATAATATCAAGAGCAATAGGAGGCAATAATATCTGGTGACAATCAAGGAGTATTTTGAATTCCCAAACCTCCCAGAGCCAATTATAATGATTTGATCTCAAGGGAACCATGTACATAAAACCAGGACTAACACCTCTGAGCAATCTACAGAGATCATTCATTATCAGAGATCTCCATGATCATATTGATCATTCATTTAAGAAAAAGTCAGTCTTTTTTTTTTTCAAAATCACTGGAGGATTAGTATTTTCTGATAAATACTAATTGATCATCGAGTTTCAAGTGTCAGATGAAGAACTGTAATTTATACCCTATTGCCTCAAAGAGGGACTTTAAAACTCCCACCTTCATATAGGGTGTTCTTAAAAATAGAACAAGTACAGAGAGACAGGAAAGGAGAGAAAATAAACAGAGATTGAGTATTTTATTGTCTTGCCATTATTCATACCATTTTATGATGCTTTCTATCACAGTTGTTGGTCTGTATTACATATTCTTCCAGAAGATCAGGCAGACTGTGTGAACAAGCTTTGAATTGATTCAGAAGCTTTTATCAGTGGCTTGTATAGGTTAGACCATCCTGCCCTTGAAGGAGGGAAGAGTTTCACATCACAAGTACTACCAACGTAGTGTTACTTTCTGTGGAGTTTGGAAAATTGACACAATTTTCTTTCAAATACCAGCCATTGAAAGCTTTCTTGTGCAGCCTGCTTATTAGGACTACTGATCTAGAAGGGAAAAGATCTGCTTTTTATGTTCTTAAGACTACTTATCAATTTTATATTAATCAGTCTCTCTATTTAATATATAAACTATCATAGAAGCGCTGACCCCAATTCAGGTGTTCTCCTTCATTAAAGAAAAGATTCATTATAATTATTGTAATAATAATAATTATTATTTTTGTTAAATGGCATAGTTTCACTTCAGAAGTAGTTCCCTCTGGTACTTGGGGCACTCATCAGGGTTTTGAGAGGAGTGTATGACTTTGACTCCTTGATATGCTTCCTCTTTAGTGTTTATTTCACAAAATTGTGTACAATAGCTCTGGTGCCTGAAGTAATCTGACTTCTGTTTGGAGTATTTCTTACACTAATACCAACACAGTCACCCTCAGATTTCTAAAAGCCTCTTTATAAATTGCAGCATATGAGAAATACCTGATTATCACAGATATTTTAAATTCACTTGAGCTGAGTTGATCAAGAAGTAATGAAACCCTTCTAAGCAGATAATACTATGTTTTATTCATTAGTATTGTGTATAACAGAATACTTTTTCCTTTTATTGCTACTTACAAGAAGTAATTAGATACCATATGAGCCAGTAACTGCAAATGTTTTTCAGTATCATGTATATTTAAGAGGTGCTTATTTATTTATTTATTATCATTCCTACCTTACATCTGGCTGATGGCCAGTCACTAGCAGTGTTCTTTGAAGATCAGTCCTAAGGCCAGTTCTTTTCATTTTTAATCCATGATCTGTACGCAGGAGTTGAATGCATCCTTAGCAAGTTCACTGATGATACTAAACTGGGAGGTGCTGTTGACTCTCTGGAGGGACAAGAGGCCTTGAAGGGGGATCTAGATAGAAAGAAGCATTGGGCAATCTGCAGTGGCATGAAGCTCAACAAAGTTAAATGCTGCATGGAGTAATGCAGGATGGAGCAATGCAGTACACAAGTACAGACCAGGAGATGAGAAAGCAGCTCTGCAGAAAGGAAGCTGATTAATGGTAAGCTTAACATGTGTCAGCAGGGTGCCCTGGCAGACAAGAGCACACAATGCATTTGGAATGCATTAAATACAGTCAAAAGAAGTGATTCTCCCACATTGGTGCAACCTCACCTTGAATATTGTGTGCAGTTCTGGGGTCCACAAAATACAAAAAAGATGTTAAGGTACTTTAATACATCCAGAGAAGAACAACAAAGACAGTAAAAGAGCTGTAAGGTATGACTTATGAGGAAAGACAAAGGGTACTTGGTTTGGCTAGTTTCAATAAAAGGAGACTAAGAGACAGACAATCTCTTTGCTCTCTACAAGTTCCTGAAGAGGGGATCTGGACAGGGAGGTGCTGTTTTCTTTTCCCTGGTAACCACTCACTGGACACAGGAATGGCACAAAGCTATTAGGAAAAAAATCTTTACCATGAGGGTAGTCAAATACTGGAACAGGTGTTGTGTGGTTGTGAGGTGGTTGATGACCTCTGCCTGTCAGCGTTCAAGAGGCATTTGGATAATGCCCTTAGTAATGTGCCTAACTTCCGGTTAGCTCTGAAGTGATCAGGCACTTGGACTTCAAAGGTCCTTTATGACTATTCTATTCTATTCTATTCTATTCTATTCTATTCTATTCTATTCTATTCTATTCTATTCTATTCTATTCTATTCTATTCTATTCTATTCACATTGCAAAATATTCTTCACCTAATTTCAGCATATAGTACCAACCCGTTACATGGCCTATATTTTGTGGAAACTATCACATTCATACCACAGTGGTAGTAATGTAGTAGACAGTGCAATACTTACAGAAGCTGTTTACCTGATCTCTTTTTCCTTTAGCAGTAACTACTCATACTTTGAAATTAAAAATATAGAATTACTCATAAACAGGATGTACAATTGGTTCTATTTTGTACAAGGACAGTCTGAATACTTTCTGCCAAAATTAATTTTGAAAAGTAAACCTGAAATGAGGCTTGTGATCTTCAGTATATATATATACTGAAGTATACATACATACATACATACATACATATATATATATATATATATATATGTATATATATATACTGAAATATATATATATATAAAGAAACAGTCTCTCCCTTTGCAAAGTTAAAATGCTTATGGAGGAGCCAGGAACACTGTTACAAAAAGTGCAATACCTTGTGGGCAGTTAACCTTGGCTGACCCTCAGGACCCTACCCAGCTGCTCTCTCAGTCCCCCTCCCCAACAGGAGAGACAGGGAAAATAAAATGGAAAAGTTCATGGGTGAAGGTAAGGACAGGGAGATCACTTAAAAGTTTCCATCATGGGGAAAACAAAACAAAACAACACACACATAACAAACAGACTCCATATGGGGAAAATTAATTTATTGCCAATGAAAAATAGAGTAGGAGGATGAAAAACTACAACAGGGGAACCAAACCCCTTCTTCCCAGGCCAAAATTCATTTCTCCATTCCCAGCTCCCCCCTCCCCCCCCAGTGTCCCAAGTGGCACAGGGGTACAAGAAATGGGGGATTACGGTCAGTCCATAACAGATTTCTCCTGCTCCTTCCTCCTCACACTTTTCCCCTGTTCCAATGTGGGTTCTTCCTACTGGCTACAGTTCTTCAAGAAGTGTTCCATCATGGGTCCTTTTCACAGGGAGTAGTCCCTCCAGAACAGACTGCTGAAGTGTGGGTCCACCACTGGCTGCACTTACTGCCTGAAAACTTGCTCCATTGTGGGCTCTTCTCCATAGGCCACAGTACATGCCAGGAGCTTGCTCCAGTGCAGGATCTCCATGTACTGCATCCATCTATTCCAGGATGGTACTCTCCATGGGCTGCTGGGAAACCAACCTGTTTTACTGTGGTCTTCTCTATGGGATGCAGGGCAAACTCTGCTGTGGTGCATGGTGAACCTCCTCTCCCTTCTTTACTGATCTTGGTGATTATTTTCACATATTATTTTCCCATTCCTCTGTGGTGGTTTTACCCAGTGGGGCAGCTGAACTCCACCACAAGTGCTCTCTCACTTCCTCCCTTCAAAGAAAAAGGGAGAAAAATATCACAGAATCACAGAATTTCTAGGTTGGAAGAGACCTCAAGATCATCGAGTCCAACCTCTGACCTAACAATAACAGTCCCCACTAAACCATATCCCTAAGCTCTACATCTAAACGTCTTTTAAAGACTTCCAGGGATGGTGACTCCACCACTTCCCTGGGCAGCACATTCCAATGCCTCATAACCGTCTCAGTAAAGAAGTTCTTCCTAATATCCAACCTAAAACACCCCTGGTGCAACTTTAGCCCATTCCCCCTCGTCCTGTCACCAGGCACGTGGGAGAATAGACCAACCCCCACTTCACTACAGCCTCCTTCAATGCACTTAGGAAGAGTGATAAGGTCTCCCCTGAGCCTCCTTTTCTCCAGGCTGAACAAAACCAGATCCCTCAGCCACTCCTCGTAGGACTTGTTCTCCAGACCCCTCATCAGATTTGTTGCCCTTCTCTGGACCCGCTCAAGCACCTCGATGTCCTTCTTGTAGTGAGGGGCCCAAAACTGAACACAGTACTCGAGGTGCAGCCTCACCAGAGCCGAGTACAGGGGGACAATCACTTCCCTAGACCTGCTGACCACACTGCTTCTTATACAAGCCAGGATGCTGTTGGCCTTCTTGGCCACCTGAGCACACTGCTGGCTCATATTCAGCTGACTATCAACCAATACTCCCAGGTTCTTCTCTGCCTGGCATCTTTCCAACCATGTGATTCTGTGATTCTGTGATATGATGGAAAGGTCTCAAGGGCTGAGATAAGGACAGGGAGATCACTCATCCATTATCATCATGGGCAAGACAGACTCAGCATAGGGAGATTAAGATAATTTACTGCCTATCACTAGCAGAATATAACAGTGAGAAAGTAAAAGCAAATTAAAAATACCTTCCACCCATCCACTCTCTCCCAGGTCCTACTCATGAGTGTCACAGAGGGATGGGGGCTGAAGTCAGTCCCTAACGCTTCGTCTCTGCCACTCCTTCATGGTCACTCTCTGCCCCTGCTCCCCTTTGGGTCCCTCCCATGGGATGCCATCCTTCCCGAACTGATCCTGCACAGGCTTCCCACAGCTCTTCAAGAACTGTTCCAATATAGCTCTGTACCACGGGGTCCATCTGTCAGCAGCAAACTGCTCCAGCATGGGTCTCCATGGGTAGCAGCTGCCCCCAGACCCCCTGTTCCTGTGTGGTCTCCTCTCCACATGTTGCAGCTCTGGCCCAGGGCCTGCTCCTGCAGGGTCTCTCCATGGGCCGCAGCCTCCTCCAGGCAACATCCACCTGCTCCACCAGGGGCTCCTCCACTGGCTGCAGTGTGGAGATCTGCTCCATGTGGGACCCATGGGCTGCAGGGGGACAGCTTGCTCCACCAGGGATGTCTCCACATGCCGCAGGGGAACTTGCCCTTTGTCTTTAGCACTTCCTGCCCTCCTTCTGCGCTGACCTTGGGGACTGTGGGGCTGGTTCTTGCTCCTTTCTCTCAGAGGTAGCTGAGAGAAAAACTGCGTAGCAGTTTTTTTTTTTTTTCCCCCCCTTTCTTAAATCTGCTCTCACAGAAGCACAA
Organism: Anas platyrhynchos; assembly: GCF_047663525.1. Classification (NCBI taxonomy): domain Eukaryota; kingdom Metazoa; phylum Chordata; class Aves; order Anseriformes; family Anatidae; genus Anas; species Anas platyrhynchos. Next base: position 159,206,914 of record NC_092587.1, on the reverse strand, counting down.
TCATCGCTCATTGGTTCAGTCTTAGCCATTGGCAGGTCCCTTTTGGAGTCAGCTGGAACTGGCTGTTCTTTAACCTGGGGCAGCTTCTGGGCTCTTCTCACAGAGGCCATCCCTGCAGCCCCCCCGCTACCAAAACCCATGCCACTTGCCAATACAACCTCCCTCTCACACATTGCTATATGGTGTTCTGACTTTTCTTAAATCCATTTTCCCAGAGAAGCCCATCTGTGGTTGCTGGGCCCTGCAGTGGGGCTGCTGGAGCTGTCCGGTACAGGGTAGCCCTGGACTCTCCTCACAGGGCTTTCCCTGTAGCTCTGCTTGCCAAAACTATGCCACCTGCATACACTGCATACCTGTAGATCCAACACCTATATTTTAATGTTATTAAGAGAGGGCTGTATAGAATGTATTTTAATGCAGATTGTGAAGAAAAAATAAACATTTCAAAATTCAGCTAATTTCAGGCATTTTGATAAATAAATTATTGGGCGCTAACATTTAAGAGCTCAAACTTCCTATCTCTTCTGAGCAAGTCTCGATCTAGTGTAGAGTGATAGTGTTCCTCTTTTTTTTTTTTTTTTTCTCTATTTTTTTTTCTCATTGTAGATTTACAGTAATTAAATTTATAATTTCTCAAGGTATTCTTTATTATTGTACCTCTGACTTTCCCCAATTTATAAAATAAAAAAATTATGATTGTCCAAGCATTTACTATTCCCATGACTCTTGGCTATCTTAGAATGTTCTGAAGTTGTATTAAACCCTGTGAAACTGAGCAATACCAGTAGGCATCTTATTTCAACTTGTAGCTCAAGGTGAACCATAAAGGGTGCATGTAGAATGAGCATAAGAAAAGAATTTATTATGAAGCTTGATTCAATGGTATAACTTACCAATGAGAAAATCTAAGTCTTTATTGCTTCTGTTTCTTAATTAGTGCATCAAATACTCAAAAGTTCTTCTGAATCTGTGAGTAAAAGGATATGTTTAATGATTCTTCCCTATAATATACACTCCCAGTCATCAGCTGTCATGAAATGAATGAACAGAATCCATCAATAGAGATGATGGAAAGGTGCCCTAGAACATCTGGCACATGAGAAAGCCTAAGAAATGTGATATGCCATATGTAAAGTAAAGATGTGAAGAGTTAACAAGAGATTGGAATAAGCAAGTGTCTACAAGTAAAAAAGCAGAACACATGAGCAGCAGCAGGACATGAATAAAATAAGGGAAGGGTAAAGGTTAGCATTTTCAAAGCTATATGTATGGTGGAGCATTGGTGGTGCATCTTTTATAGAATTAAGTGAAAACTTTTCAAAATAATAGCTCATAGGCTTCTTTCATCATATATTTATTATATGTATCCCAGTTAATTGTGTGAATATATATATATATATATATATTTTTTTTTTTTTTTCCTGTGGAAAGAAATGTTTCTCCATGATTTACTTCAAATTGAAATGAAGTCTTTCACTTGTGTTTTCAGAGCAGATTCTCCCTCACCCCTCACTCCCAATTTAAAAACTTCTTTCTGATTTTATTCTTTTTTTTTTTCTTTGCCCTCCCTTAAATTATTTTTTTTTTGTTTGTTTGTTTTTTTGTTTGTTTGTTTTTTGGTTTATATCATTATAGTCCAACATGACGTGATACACAAGAAAATATGAGTAAGAGTGTAAAGTAATGTACCACTTCTCCTTTTCTGTGGGACTGGGGTATTGTTTTGAACTCCCTAACAGTGTTTAATAAAAGGAAATTACACAAACTGCTATGCAGAACTTAATTTTGTTTGAGATTAGTTTAACACTGCTGTAGCTCAAAACATTTGACATTTTTCTCTCCAGAAGTTGTTGGTGTTGAACATGATAACCTGACGAACATTTCAATCTCTAGCTTATCTTCAGTGGGGAACTTTCCTTAAGTATTCCAAATGCCAATCCACATCAAATACTCAAAGTCTCATGTATTTAACCTGACAGTGTTGAATTGATAACAGTACTTTTTCCGGAGTTTGTTTCTTGGATTTTCTTCTGACTTACCAATTACCCTGCATTTGAAACAAGTTGTCTTGGCTGTTAAAACAGAGTGAAGCAGGACTAGCAGAACTAATGGAGAAGGAACCAGAGGTCTCGTAAATAAAGTACATGAAATTTACGTATATTTGATGGCATTGAGGCATGTACACACATTTAATATTGTTTTGGATTTTCCTATCTTTTTCTGTAAAATACCTTTGCTTTTTTCATAAAACATTTCCTAAAAATAGACTTTCAAAGCTTGAAAGTTGTCTAACTAGTTTGAATAACATAAGTCACTGAAAGTACAAAACAAGAGTCTAAATGTATATTCTAGAGGTGGTTTAGTAATATGATTTTAAACTCTGTGTAGTAATTTTAGTCATATGTGACTGAACATGAGCCAGCAGTGTGCTCAGGTGGCCAAGAAAGGCAATGGCATCTTGGCCTGCACCAAAAATAGTGTGGCCACCAGAATGAGGGAAGTATTTGTGGCATGGTGAGACCACACCTTGAATATTGTGTTGAGTTTTTGGTCCCTCACTAAAAGGAGGATATTGAGTTGCTAGAGCATGTGCAGGGAAGCTCTTGAAGGAACTAGAAAACAGGACTAGAAAGCAGCTGAGGGAACTGAGGCTGTTTAGTCAGGAGAAAGGAGGCTAAAGGAGACCTCATAGCCCCCTACAACTACACAAAAGAAAGTTACAGTGAGGAAGTTTCAGTGATTGAATGGGCTGCCCAGGGAAGTGGTGGAGTCTGCATCCCTGGAGGTGCTTAAAACACCTGTGGATGTGTCACTAAGAGACATGGGTTAGTGATGGGACACAGTAGGTCAGGTTGATGGTTGTACTTCATGATCTTGAGGTTATTTTCTAACATAAATGATTATATGATTCTATGTAGCAAAGTGTAGCTGACAGAAAATGAGACTTCCTAAAGAAAACAAAATCATTAAATAAGTTCCTTGATAATCGCTTGCATTATTAATAATTTGTTAAGTTCTTCGTATATGTAGTAAAAATTAAGCTATAATTCGGAGCTTTGATTCATCTGTACAATCTCTTTGTTAATTACTGTGTGCATATGAAGAGGTGAAGGAAATAACTATTACATTTAAGATATTAGGAATACCAGCTATTATTTTTTTCCTCTTCTTTGAAACACCAAAAAAAAACACATATCTTTCTGGAGCTCTGAAACTACCTCACAAGATTTTAATTTTAACAAAGTGAGAATGAAGAAACAAAACGAAACAAACAAACAAAAAAGACATTTTTCTTTAATTTATGAAAATTATCACATGAAGTCATATTACTCATTATGATGTTTCTCCTAATAAATGAGAAACAGATCCAAGAGGAGAAATATTCCTTCTTGAGTCTTTGCCTACAAGAACAAATCAGAGACCTGGTGAAAGAGTTGTACAGATCTTTACAATATCATTTCACTGAAAATGCTGTAACTCAGATTTTCCTGTGTTAGAATATGATTTTAATGACTCAGATAACTTTCTGGATGTCTACGCTATGTTGCGATAGTGAATGGTTATACTTCCCATATTTAAATCAGTTTTCTATGATGAATTTTTCTTATAGACTGAGCAGCTGTTTAGAGAACCAGTCCCTAATCCAACAGACTTTTTAAATAGTATATCAAAATGTAGTAAGCCATTTCACATGAAAATCCTTTTTGATTCTATACAGTTCTTATTTCAAACTTGAAAGTTAACAAGGAAAAATTACCACCTACATGTAATCTGACATTTTAAATAGCAACTTCGTAAAAGAGATTAAAATGAAAGCTCACACCTGGCATGTAATATTAATCTTTAAAAAGGGCTTTGGGAGACTTCATCTCCTTATGATGCTGCTATAAATAGAAATATCTTACTTAAGCTATTTCCCCAGGAGATTTTGTAGAAAAAAAAATGCACTTTTTAGTAAATATCCCTTTTGGCATGTACATTTGCCTATGTTAACTCTACCACAGACTTATGTGACTTTTTTTAACTATTAAAAGAACTGTGAAAAATGGAGAGATGAGGTATAAGGTGGGAAAACAAAAACAAAAACAAAAACAAAAAAACACTGCAGCAGGGAAAATAAAAATAAAAATAAAAAAAAGGATTTACACGTTTATTCATGAAATTGTGTTAAATATGTCCTTGTGATCTCTTTAACTTTGCATTAGTAAGAAAAGGAAGGACTTCTAGCTCCATATGACATGAATTATATTGGAAGATAAACTAACTTGAAAACAGCCATTTATTATAATCTTGCAAACTTTTTTGTCTGGTAACATTAATTAATCAATGGCAACATACAGTTAGCTTTACTTTGGGATATTGGAATATTTTCCCCATTCGCTTTCCTCTATCAATATTTCTTTTCACTTCATAAATTGCACTATACTCAGTTAAAACTCTTTAGCTTGTTCTTTATTGGTTCACTGCTTTTACTTCAGTACTAATGTTTTGTTATCTAGGTTTTTACCTCACTGTAGAAAATCAGTTCAGAAACATTCTGTTACAGCTGCTGTTGTGGTCTTAAATAATAACTAGGAAATAATTTTGAAGAGAGAATTGAAATGACATATTGCTCAACTCATGTCAACATTATAAACATCTATTTAGCATATGAGCCATGTTGCCAAGCTTCAAAAGAATTATGCCTCTGTTTTCAAGGAGACCTAATTTCAGGGAGACTTCTTTAATGAATCAAAAAACAAAAGCTAATACCAATAGAAAACACAAATTAAAAAAAAAATAAAATGTGACTACAGATAGCACTAGCAATATGATGACATTCTTCAAGCAGTATTTCCACTTACAATTAATATTGTAAGATGTCCCATTACATGGTAAGAAGGTACTGGTCTTTCTGACCTGTCAGTCTTCTCATATAGTAGTGGAATGATATTGAAAAAAGGTTGTGGCATGGAGCATTATTGCATGGTGCAGCATTAAAAGGAAACGTATTTCAATTTCATGCTTGCCTGGTTGTACAGGTTGACACTTTATGCAGCCTTTAAAAGAATTCTTTAAATTGCTAGTCTGGTAAGTAAGATGACTCAGAGTATAAAGCAGTTTAACTTTTTTTTTTTTTTTTTTTAACTTGAGGCACATTATTTATTTATTTATTATTTATTTATTTATTTATACTGTTTTAAGAGAGATACTATATATTCTTCAATTAAGGCCACTTCCCTGGTTTCTTCTCCCTTATTTTGGAAAAAAAAAAAATATCTAAGAGTAGTTGGTATATCCCTTTTGAACTCTATAAGTAAGCTTGATAACACTCCTATAAACTCTCCCCACATTTATACAGCATTATTTGTTTTACTATAGTGTCTGTTGCCAAAATGTTGTAGTTCTTTGCTCTAAGCTCAGCCTCTTAGTGTTGCAAAAACAGTGAGCTGCAAAGTACTTTAGAGCATTAGAGATGTCTTCCTTCAAAAGAACTAGCAGATCCAAATTCTGTCCTTTACTTTGTTTCATTAAACCTTGAGTGAAATGGTTGTTAAATGGGAGCAGAGCATATGCTGCAAAATTGGAGGCAGGTACCAATCAGGTAGAAATTCAGTCTGAAACCCTTTTGAAAATCAGTACTAGCAAAGTCATAGAATCATAGAATCATTAAGGTTGGAAAAGACCTTCAAGATCATCTGATCCAACCATAACTGTACTACAAATGTCACCCATTAAACCATGTCCCTAAGCATCAGGTCCAAACTTTCTTTAAACACCCCCACAGACAGAGACTCCATCACCAATGGGCAACCCATTTCAGAGATTGGGTCCCATTCCGGAAAAGTCTTGAGAGCAAGGTTACAAACACTGACATTATTCAACTTAATTGTAAGGAAGTTCCCAAGCATAGGCCTGCTAGGACTCTTAGGAACTGCTTTTACACAGTTAGAGGACAGCATGGGCCAAGGACAGTTCCACTTTGGATATATATGTATATATACAGCCATACATATACAAAAATAGGACTGAATGGAAGGGAAGATGTGAAAAGAAAAAAAAAAAAAAAAACAAAAACAAAAACACAAAAACAAACAAACAAACAAACAAAAAAGTTGTTAGAGAATTTAGGAGCTACTGTGAGAGTCAAAAAAGCTTCCTGGATTAGAGAGGAACTGAAGAAGCTGTAAACTGGAATCTTGGAACAAAAGGATATGAAAACCCCAGGAGAGTAAGATGGAGCTGAGAAAGGAAGAAAGATTTATTTATAAAGACAGGATTAATTAGGTTCCCAAGAATAAAATGTTTCTCATAGTATTCTGTTTTGTGAACATGTGAGAAAATACTGAAAGTCATAAGGAACGTACTTTATGTGACAGAGGAGTTTGGCAGAAATTATTAATTTTGACAAGTCATGGTCTATTCCAGTTAGATGAAGTGAAACTTTCCACATACTCCAGACAATCTTAGCTTATCCTTTAATCAAAAAAAGCTTTATATAGGGTTTTACACTGACCAAGAATTCAATTTGCTAACCGTAAGATTAGCTCTATTATCCATGGTATAATATTCATTCATGTTTTGAATCTGAGGTGACTAAAGGAGGCTTCATATTTTGAGAAATATTTGGTTCAATGAAAAAAATCTGCATTTAATTTGGGGATATGTTGTGGAAAGAAAAATTAACAATTATGGGAAAAGGAACTGTCACATTCAGCAATTGACATACTTGAAAGATTTGGAGCAACAAATATTATTTGTATATACAAAATTGTACTAGTCGACTGACTTCTAATAAGCTACATTTAACCTGTGAGAAATTTGTTTTGGCTCATTCTCTAAGCTTGTACACTTAAGACATTTATGTATTTTCCCCTTCTGACACAACTTTAGAATTTATTGCTAGTGGGATGCTTAGAGAAGTTTATTATTATTCACACAGTAGTTATTTTAAGCTACGTTCTTATTTAATTTCAGTATTAAACTTAAGCACTTTTCAGTATACTAATGAGACACCTCTTAGAAACTAAATACATGTTTGAACATTATTCAGAAGTTTGTGATTCAGAGTTTTATAAATTTGCTATATGGTGAGAAATGGTGTATGTAAAGATCAAAAATAGAGTTTTTACACTTTAAATGAATGCATCTCAGAGAGAAAGTCAAGGTATCTTTTTATTTATTTATTTTATTTTGTTGGCAATATGTGTTATTGGCATCATCATGTTCTTCATGAAGTTTTTTCATTGCAATAAAATTAATTAATTCCAATACTGAAGAGGAGTAAGATACTAATTAGAGACTTTTTGGAAGGCACAGTACATAAACAGTTTTATTGGGTTAAATAGGATAAATCTGTTTTGAAAGCACCAGCTTAAATTCCCAGTTTGAGAATTTGGAGATTGCATTAGGAGGTTTTAAATAATATATTTCATTTCACAGAATCACAGAATCACAGAATTTCTAGGTTGGAAGAGACCTCAAGATCATCGAGTCCAACCTCTAACCTAACACTAACAGTCCCCACTAAACCATATCCCTAAGCTCTACATCTAAACGTCTTTTGAAGACTTCCAGGGATGGTGACTCCACCACCTCCCTGGGCAGCCTGTTCCAATGCCTAACAACCCTTTCAGTAAAAAAGTTCTTCCTAACATCTAACCTAAAACTCCCCTGGCGTAACTTTAGCCCATTCCCCCTCGTCCTGTCACCAAGCACGTGGGAGAACAGGCCAACCCCCACCTCACTACAGCCTCCTTTAAGGTATCTGTAGAGAGTGATAAGGTCGCCCCTGAGCCTCCTCTTCTCCAGGCTGAACAAGCCCAGCTCCTTCAGCCGCTCCTCATAGGACTTGTTCTCCAGGCCCCTCACCAGCTTCGTCGCCCTTCTCTGGACCCGCTCAAGCGCCTCGATGTCCTTCTTGTAGCGAGGGGCCCAAAACTGAACACAGTACTCGAGGTGCGGCCTCACCAGAGCCGAGTACAGGGGGACGATCACCTCCCTAGCCCTGCTGGTCACACTGTTTCTGATACAAGCCAGGATGCCGTTGGCCTTCTTGGCCACCTGAGCACACTGCTGGCTCATATTCAGCTGACTGTCCACCATCACTCCCAGGTCCTTCTCTGCCTGGCAGCTCTCCAACCACTCATCTCCCAGCCTGTAGCTCTGCTTGGGGTTATTGCACCCCAGGTGCAGGACCCGGCACTTGGCCTTGTTAAACTTCATGCAGTTGACCTCAGCCCATCGGTGCAGCCTATCCAGATCCTCCTGCAGAGCCTTCCTACCCTCGAGCAGATCGACACACGCACCTAGCTTGGTGTCATCTGCAAACTTACTGAGGGTGCACTCAATGCCCTCGTCCAGATCATTGATGAAGATATTAAAGAGGACCGGCCCCAGCACCGAGCCCTGGGGGACGCCACTAGTGACTGGCCTCCAACTGGACTTGGCTCCATTTACCACAACTCTTTGGGCCCGGCTATCCAGCCAGTTTCTAACCCAACGAAGCGTGCGCCAGTCCAAGCCAAGAGCAGCCAGTTTCTTGAGGAGAATGCTGTGGGAGACGGTGTCAAAAGCCTTGCTGAAGTCAAGGTAGACCACATCCACAGCCTTTCCGTTGTCCACCCAGCGTGTCACTTTGTCATAGAAGGAGATCAGGTTCGTCAAGCAGGATCTGCCTTCCATAAACCCATGCTGACTGGGCCTGATCGCCTGCTTGCCCTTCAAGTGCCGCATGATGACTCTCAAGAGGATCTGCTCCATGAGCTTCCCTGGTACTGAGGTCAAACTGACAGGCCTGTAGTTCCCTGGGTCAGCCCTCCGGCCCTTCTTGTAGATGGGCATCACATTCGCTAGCCGCCAGTCAGCTGGGACCTCCCCCGATAGCCAGGACTGCTGACAAATGATGCATAGTGGCTTGGCCAGCTCCTCTGCCAGTTCTCTCAGTACCCTTGGGTGGATCCCATCCGGCCCCATCGATTTGTGCACATCCAAGTGCCGTAGCAGGTCACCAAACAGTTCTTTGTGGATGGTGAGGGCCACATCCTGCTCCCCATCCCCTTCCACCAGCTCAGGGTACTGGGTATCCAGAGAACAACCGGTATTGCTGCTAAAGACTGAGGCAAAGAAGGCATTGAGCACCTCCGCCTTTTCCTCATCTCTTGTAACTAAGTTTCCCCCCGCATCCAGTAAAGGATGGAGATTCTCCTTAGTCCTCCTTTTTGTGTTGATGTATTTATAAAAGCGTTTTTTGTTATCTTTAACGGCAGTAGCCAGATTGAGCTCCAGATGAGCTTTGGCCTTCCTAATTTTGTCCCTGCACAGCTTCGCTACATCCTTATAGTCCTCCCTAGTGGCCTGCCCACTTTTCCAAAGATTATAAACCCTCTTTTTCCTCCTAAGCTCAAGCCACAGTTCTCTGTTGAGCCAGGCTGGTCTTCTTACCCGCTGGCTCATCTTTGGGCACATGGGAACAGACCGCTCCTGTGCCATTAGGATTTGCCTCTTGAAGAGCGCCCAGCCTTTCTGGACCCCTCTGCCCTTCAGAACCGCCTCCCATGGGATTCCACCAACTAGTGTCCTGAGTAGCCCAAAGTCAGCCCTCCGAAAGTCCAATACAGTGGTTTTACTGGTTCCCTTCCTGGCCTCGCCAAGAATAGAGAACTCCACCATTTCGTGGTCACTCTGCCCTAGACAGCTCCCGACAATCACATCCTCCACCAGTCCTTCTCTGTTTGTGAAGAGAAGGTCTAGCAGGGCACCACCCCTGGTAGGTTCACTAATCGGCTGCGTCAGGAAGCTATCTTCCACTTTCTCCAGAAACCTCCTAGACTGCTTTCTCTGGGCTGTGTTGTGCTTCCAGGATATGTCAGGGAAGTTGAAGTCCCCCACGAGGGGGGACTGTTTATTTGGTTTTTTATTTATTTATTTATTTATTTTTTATTTATTTTGTTTTTTTTTTTTTATTATTTGTCTGTTTATTTGTTTTTATTTTGTTTTGTTTTCCAGAAGAGGACAGTAGTACACCTTTGTTAAACTGGTAAGGATGGGACATGGGACAAGGATAGATAATAGTTTTCTGCAATAGATCGATTAATTGTAATCTCCCTGCCATACTTGTAATTGTATTTGCAGTTGATGTCCTTCCTTCTTTAGATGCCTTCATACATATCAGTACAGTCTAATATTTAAACTGCTTGGAATATGTTTTATCAGAGAGTAGATGCTCATCTATTTAACTCAGCTTGCAGCAAGAAATTCAGATTATATATGCTCAATTTATCCTATTTATTTACACTTCTTGTCTATGTGTGCAAGAGTCATATTGCAATTTCCCTTAGAAGTTCTCTGAAATCTACCTTATCATGTATTTCTATTTTTTTACAGCATAGGCTGTGCTTTTTGCAGCCTGCTTCAGGGTATACTTTTATAGTTAACTGAAACCTTTTGTCACTGCATTCTTGCCTAGTGTGGTAAGTGGTATAATTTCCATTTGTTTGGGCTCTGTTTTCTATATGTGTAATGAGTATTATTTCAGGTTGGGGAAGCAGAAAGGAAAATCACCTTCTTGCCTTCTTGGCCACAGTGTTACAATACATTGTACAATAAATTGTTACATACATGTAACAATACACCGTTACAATATGTTACAATGTTGCAATGTACAATACATTGTTACAATAAATTGTAACTAAGTAAGACAGAATAAATTGCTCCTTTTTTGTAGTACCTAGAGATTGCTCAGTTGGTAGTGTATCCTGCAGTGCTAAGTGGGGCAGGCACACAATGAGGCATAAGTAGTAAGTAGACTGTAATGTAAATAAATACAGAAAGATTCCTTGGTAAGGAGAATATAGAACCAGACTCAGAAATGGGAAGAAACAGGTTCCAAAAGGATATCGTACTGAGTTTGTTACAATCAATAAGGAACTGCTGAACCTCCACTGGAAAAGCTTAGGAAAGGACCCAGTTGTACAATGAAGCTACTGTTTCTGAAGCTTGTACAGAACAGGAATGGGCAGCCTGGAGAAGTTGTGTTCTATGATTCTATGATTTGTATACCTCCGTCATAATCATCAGCACCAGTTGTGACTTGTAAGGATAAATAATTAAAGTTTAAACACTTTCTGATTATATTCCTTTCATCCAGTATTTTACCAGTGTGAAAATCAAGAAGACTGGAAAGGTTGAAATTAAATCTGACACCCACTAGATATTCAATACTGTTATATATGTGTTATGTAGGAACATTACTGTTCCTATAAAAGTTATAGTGATTTTTTTAGGAAAAGATTTGTTAGTTGGGCTTAAAAATCTTGAAACTCGCCTTTGCCAAGAAGCATCTTGTGACCTTAAGCAATTTACTTTGTCTTTGTTACTTCCGTATATCAAGTAAGATGAAGTTTAATTCATTTTCTCACACAAATTGGTAAAATATTTAATAAAGGCATGATTTATGATGCAATTTGTATTTAAAAAAGGCAAACAACTTTGTTTAACTTTAGAGTACTGAAGTAATTCTAAAGTCTTTTGCCACTGCACTTTGATTTATAAAAACAAAGCATTGAAATGATCATGCAGTAATTCACGCATGTCTAGTAGAAGGATAAGCAGTTTAGATTTAGCTAAATTTAAAAATGTTCTCATTGTTAATATCGCTTACTATCCCACATCTATAAACCAAATCCAGATGATTCTTATCTCTTTGCCACCACAAACATATTTTTTCTATAACAATACATAGCAGAGAACAATCTGGGAATATTTTAATTTTCATAAATATAAAGCTATTTTTATAGAAGAGATACTTTAATCTGAAAGTATATTTGGATATAAGACAAGAATTTTCAAATGATCTGTTTGTTTTTAGAGATAATGCTGATACTTTCCTCCCCTACTCCCAATAACCAGACTTTCGCTGAGACAAGTTTACACAATGTGTAGTAAGATGGAGAGAAGAGCACAGTATGTCATAACATGATGTGTAAATACAGGTTTAAGTTTTCAGTCCATTTACAGTGTTCACAATACCTTCTTTAAGATTTACTTAAAATTAGTATTGCAAAATACTCTTAGTAATTCTCAGGATTCTTAGGGATTCCATCCACCACACAACTAGTCAGACTGTCCTGCTTAATGGACAGTCAGAGGCATAGTTTTGTTTACTGTAGTAAACCTACTGATAAAGAACTCAAATGAAATAAAAGGAAAGACAGTTCTTTGGCAGTCTGCAGGTCTTGCAGACTGAAAGATTTATGCCAGCTAAGAGTTCATAAAGCTGAGCTAAGGATCTGTTTTCTTTCTGTAAACACCTGAGTGGAAGTATTAAGATAAATTTTCCTGTCTTTGTTTTCCATGAACTGTGAGGAATTTGGGAAGAGAGACATATGTAGGTGACATAATGCTAAGTACTGCAATAGCTAACATTTAGGAGCTTGTATTCCAGACTACTAGGCCACTCACCTGCTCTTGCTGCATGCACAGATCCCAGACAAACCATTCACCATTACTTGGTGTTAGTTACACGGGAAATGTTTGGTGAGAACAATGGAGAGCAATATAATCTGCTCCATAGAAAATACTTAGAAATACCACTGTTGAGTTCACACTTATCATGAAGATTTTTTGTTGTTGTTGTTTTTGTCTTTTTGGAAAGAAAGAAAGAAAGAAAGAAAGAAAGAAAGAAAGAAAGAAAGAAAGAAAGAAAGAAAGAAAGAAAGAAAGAAAGAAAGAAAGAAAGAAAGAAAGAAAGAAAGAAAGAAAGAAAGAAAGAAAGAAAGAAAGAAAGAAAGAAAGAAAGAAAGAAAGAAAGAAAGAAAGAAAGAAAGAAAGAAAGAAAGAAAGAAAGATCTATGTGATTGTGCTCTCTTTTTAAACAGTAATTAGGAGATAAAGCAGTTGCCTACATTCATTTTTCTCTAAACAGAAATATACACTTGCCCAGAATAAAATCAAAACCAAACAGCTATAAGCAGTCAGAGGAGTTTCTATTCTTACTTTGCAGTTGTTTAACACCCTCTTTTCTTGTGCAGAAAATGTGAGGTTTGACTAGGTCAAAAATGGTAGCACGATCCTACTACCAAAGATTTTTTCTACCAAAAAGTTTTTGCACTTATTAAGAGCTATAGGTTTCACTCACTAAAGAACATAACTGTATCTTAATATTAAACATATATTAGCTAAAACATGCAAATAATTCTTAGGGTGGTGAGAAAAACCTATTACCCTCTACCCTATTCTAAGTGCCTGAAGCATGAAATATGAATTTTAGATGTTAACAGACTTAATTCCTCTCCCTGCGTAACCTGTATGGGATTATATGGTACTCATAAGCCTAAATCGTATTACCACTGCTAGTGAAATACCAAAGGTTTTGTTATGAATCTCCAAGGCCTCAGGACAAGGACTTGTCAGGATTGTTGTTTAAAGTTCCTTTCCATATGATGGCATGTCCTCTGAACTGTTCTTGAAAAACAATTTTGGGCTCTACATTCACTCATAAATTTGATGTTTAATTGTAATAATTCAAGAGGCATTTGTCAGAGGTGATGGCAAAACAGATTTTTTTAGGGTCAACCCACACAACTTTACTTATTCAAAAACTGTAGCTAGAATGATATTTAACATGTGGTTCACTTAAAAATATTATTTCACTTATATATATATATATATATATATGTAAAAAGTATGTGTGTATATATATCTTCTAGTGTACAGAATAGCATATATAATATACATATGCGTATATATATATAATATACATATGCGTATATATATATATGGCAGAACTCACTACATGACTCATTTGTCATGTGACAAAATAAGACTCATCCACTGCCCCCCAAAATCAACCTTTTTCTCCTAGACTCAAGTTCTATTTTAACAATTAAAGGATGGCTTCTTTTATTTTTTCTTTTGTTGACAATTTTCGTGCTTTAGGGGTTTCTTGTGATCTATAGTTTTATCTTAGTAATGGTCACAAATAATAAGGTCACAATAAAAAGGTCACAAAGGACTGTCAAACTGTTAAAACAGTGTTTTATTTGCTTGTGTGCAAATACTGTGGATGCATGCAACTTTATAAACATTTAGATCCAGTTGAAATAAGGTATACATGTACATGTATGTTAAAGAGGCTCATCTGGTGGTGGTTGGGAACAGGGAGGGAGAGAGAGTGAGAGAGAGATGAAGAAAACAGTTCTCTGATAATTCTTAATCTACCTTATTCCTCCTGAAGCTGTTTATGCTTGCTTCTGTCAGTAAATGATCTCAATTCAAAATTAGCAACAAAATGAATCAAATGAATCTACCAACTTTTATTGGAAATATTTTTCACACTTAATGCATTCTAGTAGAAAAAAACAAAACAAAACAAAACAAAAAAACACAACAATGGAATAGTGAAGAAGAAAACATTCAAGGAAAAAAAATAATATTTTAAAATAATTTGTTTTATTGCTGTGAAATGACTCCTCACTGAACTGTCTCAATCTCACAGGATCTAATAAATAAACTGACAAAGATATGGAAGGCTTGTGGTAAGATGTAACAAAATCCTTCTCTATTAGCAATATTTAATAAAGACTTTTCAGAAATGGCAGAATAGTTAACACAATATAATTCACTTCAAATTAAATATATTTATCAAAATATAAACAATACTTCCTGCTCGTTGATTTTAAAGACAACCATTTAAATAGAGGAAACTTACACTTCTGTTTCTTCACAGAGAAGAGTATTTCATGACACTTTAAATGGTAGATGAAGAAAAGAGTAATTCAAGCCTTATACAAACTATACAAACTTTGTACTGGGTTTCCAAGGAAGCAAATTGTTCTCCTAATTGCACACTTCTGACTGAGACCCTAGCAATTACATAATGAGGATCATCACTGAAGTAGTTCTTTTAGCATTAGAAATGAACTAACAGCTCATGACCATTTGATTTCAATTCTCTGTGAAAAGGAACGGAAAAGGAAATCAACCCAGTTAATTTCTTATGTGGAAGGAAATCATAGAATCATAGAACAGCCTGGGTTGCAAGGAGCCTTAAAGATCACTTAGTTCCAACCCCCCTGCCATAGTTCCAATGCCTCACTACCTTTACAGTGAAGAATTCCTTCTTAATGTCTAATTTAAATCTATCCTCTTTTAGTTTAAGACCATTACCCCTTGTTCTATCATTACCTACTCAAATAAAGAGTAAAAGAAAAATATTTAACAAATCATGCCACATGCTGTACTGAAAGATTTCACTTGAACTCAGCTCTCATGAGCCTTGGTCTATCATTGTTACGTCATTAAATATCAAGCTTATAATATTAAAGTGTTATTGTTCCCCTCCCACCTTTGTTATTTAATCAGAATGTTTGTGTATAAAATGACCTTTTTTTGTGATCCTGTGAATGCAAGTCCTCTGTAAAATAGGAAATTATGTATGTTGTAGACAAATGGATTTAAATAACTTTAGCTAAGTGATCCAACTTGATACTTATGCTGGTAAAGTTGCTTGCAAAGTCACCATAGCTATTGCTCCTTAGCATTACTTTTGTGCTCTCTTGTGATAGACAGGAAGAGTTCACACACTAATTCCTGACACCCTGTCTCTAGTATTACCTAAAACTAATCTGCCACGATAGGTGACTCCAGTGAAGGAAAACAATAGTAATGGTAACACCATGGACAGATCTATATAATACTTCAGGAGGAAATTAATTTTTAAAAATGCTGCTGTTACAATTTCCTCTTTTAAAAGAAATGACAACATAGGAAAATAAGTCTACAATGTTTGTATGTCCAAATGCTTTTCATCTGTATCAGTACAATTCCTGTAGTCCAACAAATCATGTCACTTATCAAAGAAATGAACGTGTATTTCTAGGTACAGCTCCTGAATAACTAGGGAAGTTGAGATGCAAAAGTTCTGTAGAATACTGTTATTTATGAATTAGGTTACTTTGCCATCTTTGTATTCCCCCAGTTATATATACTTTATTCTAAGTAAACACAGTTCTTAGTGTGAAAAAAGCCTGGGGCTCTGTCTGCTTCCCCCCCCGCCCCCCCCCCCCCCCATTCTCTACCTCTTCCCCCCTCCTCCCCCCCAAGAACAGGAAAAGGAATATCAGAAATTGTGAACTAGTTTGGCTTCTGCCTTATTCTAAATCTCTCCCTAAAATTCTTTAGCCATATCCTGTGTAAGAAGTGGACTGATTTTAAAGATAAAAGCTGAGGTTGTCTTTTTTTTTTTTTTTCTTTTTTCTTTTAACAGTCAAATATGAATATCAACAATTTCCACTGCCCTTTGGCAAAGATTATTCTGGTTCTTTACATTTGCATCTGAAATATAAACTAGAAACATTTTGTGGTACCTTCTGTGGTACTGACTGCTGATATCATCTATGTACTGACTGTTGTTATCATCTGTGTGCATTCCTGAACTTTATTTCCAAATTAAAATTCAGTGGAAGGTTTATGATAACCTTTTGAGAAACAGTTTCACAGAATCAAAATGGCCCTGTGCAGGGGTCATGCTGACTGCATGATGGGACAGAGAGAGCTCTCTGGAGCTTTATTTCCATAATGTGTTTGTGAAGACCAAGTTCATCTACACTACTGTCTCATTCTGGATCAAGAGTGAGCTTTTGAAATTAATCTCCTGTTTATCACTGCTACTGTGCTTTGGTGTGCATCATGGAGTGGTGCTAACGGAGTGTTAGAACCATCTGATGAATACCTATCAGATGACACTAAGCTGAAGGATGTGTGGTTCAGATGTATACCAAAATGCCATAAATATATTCAGCTTGTGATGACACTAGAGTGAAACTAGTTTGAAGAAAAAAAAAGAAAAAAGGAAAAAAAGAAAAAAAAAAAAGAAAAAAGAAGACAGGGAAATTAAGAGATATTTCTTCTCAGAAAGAGTAGTCAGCCATTGGAACGGGTTGCCCAGGGAGGTAGATTCAAGGAAAGGTTGGAACTGATACTTAGGGACATGGTTTAGTGGGTGACATTGGTAGTAGGGTGATGGTTGGACCAGATGATCTTGGAGGTCTTTTCCAACCTTAATTATTTTATGATTCTATGATTCTATAAAATATATATATAGCATGGACATCAAGGCCTCAGCACCAGCTGCTCTCCATAGATCTGCTTTGCATACTGGGCCTGATTATATGCTAGTGTAGATATCATCTTAAAGTCACAAAAGAGATCAGGTGATTCCATCTTGGAATGAAACATCAATATATTTTTTTCAGACAGGTAAGTACGTACACCCTACCAACTAGTCTCTCTCGAGGAGATGTTGATCAATTTTTCTTAATTGCATTATCTAAATAACCCATTCATTCTTTTGTTTTTCCTCTAAACCTTTCCTCTTTTCTGCTGCCTCATCTCCAAATTTGTTCCCAGTGGCAAGATTGATTGATTGATTTATTGATTTATGGACACCACATTACTCTCTTTTCTAATGCAACCATCTGCCCTGTCATGGCAGTTTTTCAGGCCTTTCATGGCACATACAAGGCAGTGTTTCAGAACTTTAGCAGTATGAAATATCAAAGAAAGCTGAAGAAAGATATAATTAGGGTCTATTTTCCATAGTTAGGTTTTTGACAAGTTTTCACAAGTTATCCCACCCCAGTCAACCCCAGACTCTTTGCAGTCTCTAGAGAGAAATAAACACCAGAATGGGGCAATTAATATTATTCAGAGAGCAGGTAACTGAAATAAATCATATTGATCATACTATTTCAGGAAACATACTGTGAATTAAAGGAGTATACAGTGATTAGTTCAGACTTAATCATTACACTTTTAGATATTTAGAAGTATATGATATGAATCTCACCTTCAGGGGTCAAGATGCATATTGACAAGATGCATACCTTCATGTGTGACAAGAGATCTTTGGACAATACTGCTTATTGGAGAAAACACCAGAAGAAACAATAAGTTATCATTTTATCTGTTGCTCTGACACAGGCCCCATGATTCTCACTGAATTGTTGTTTGATAGTCAGTGTAGAACATTGTGAAATGTAATTTTTATGTCCAAGCATTAGCAGTGGTACAATTACGAAGCTATACCAGTGTCTACACAACTGCATTGTGCCTGTTTTTTCTTATTGAAGAAACAACTTAATCCAATGTAAACCAGACTTTTTTTTTTTTTTCTCAGCTTTTTAGAGGGAGTGCTACAGTACAGACCAGAACACATATTTCCATTTAATTCCTTTTTCCTTCACTTCTCAGAAGTATATCTTTCCAAACCGAAAATTATTTTATTTTATTTTATTTGTTTTTTGTTTTGTTTTGTTTTGTTTTGTTTTGTTTTTTATATATATATATATATATATATTTTTTTTTTTTTTTTTTATTTTACTTCATTTTATTCTAACATTCGTAAAGTTGTGTGATTACCACAGAAGTGTTGAATCAGTTAATGCCGGTACTAGATGAAAACTTAAGGCAAATATTTCCTCTTTCAAGTTTTTAGACCAGCTCTGTTCTTTAAAATGAAACCTTCTATGAATGAGCACTGTCATTTGTCACCATAAGCACATGTTCTTAGACATCCAAAGCTTATTTGGAAGGACTCCTTCAAATGTCACCAGCCCCTATTCCACAGTTTTATTGCAGGCCACTTAAAATAAATTACATGAAAAGATGGAGGAGGAATTGAATTGAAGTTACAACATATGAAGTGTAAGTACTGCACATATGCATAACCATCTGTAGGCCAAGCTTCTTTCCTGTTTGGAAAGCTGAAGTTTCTTATTCTTTTTCCCCAAATACTCAGAAGCTTTCAAGACAGCCCTGGCAGCAAAAACATCTCATCTAAAACAACCATACATCAGTCATGTATATTTAATATGTTGCAGGAAGAACTTGAAAAAAGGAAAGGATGGTTTTAACAGAAATTTTGTAGTGGGGAAACACTTTTGAAAATATTATTGATGTCTTCTTTTTCTCCAGATATTCTCAGCTTCCTTGCAGGCTTTTCAATATTTAAAGGGGGCTTATAAAGAAGATAGTGAGTGACTTTTTATACAACCAGATAATGACAGGACAAGGAATAATGGTTTTAAACTAAAAGAGGGGAGATTTAGATTAGAGGTTAGGAGAAAATTCTTAACTCAGAGGGTGGTGAGGCACTGGAACAGGATGTCCAGAGAGGTTATGGATGCCAAGACAAGGTTGGACAAGGATGTGGGCAACCTGCTCTAGTGGGTGGCATCCCTGCCCATGGCAGGGGTGGATGGAACTAGATGATCTTCAAGTTCTCTTCCAACCCGAGCCATTCTATGTTTCTATGGTAATACCAATTTAACATGGATGTAGATACTTTCCAGGAGAAAGCCTCCTATCCAGTTTTGGCAGCACAAGTCCAGGACGAAAACTATGGCTTAAATAACCTAACTAAAATTAGTTTGTATTTGAAAATGAACCTCTTTTCTATCTATCAAGATGTTATTCTTTTTTTCAAGAGTTTTAGTAGAGTAGTAACACTATTAGATAATGAAAAATGATACATCATATTAAAATTATTTCATAGTTGGCAAGTGGAAAATGAAATAAAGTACCACATATATAAATAAAACTTCTTTTCATCTTGTTTTCTTCAGTGATTTTTTTTCCCCCGTTTTTCCTTAAATCAATGTTGCTCCAGGAAAAATCTAGCATTCTGAGTGACTGCCAATGAGAAACTGACCAAAGCCCTTTCATATCAGTGAACATATTTCATTGGGTTCTGTTGTCATATAAAAAAGAGAAATATACCCACAGCACAACTGTCTCTGCTGCATACTGAGCCATTGCTGAAGTATAGTCAAATGTACCAATAAGTTATATCAGATACATACTGATGGATCTAGAATTCATTCAGTGTATAGTATACACCTTCAGCTATTCTCACTTTCTCAGACTGCTGAAGTTACACAAAGATATACAACATCAGCCTTCAATAAGGAACTATGATGTAAAATATTGCAATCAAAAGTGGTTTTATTGTAAATTCTTATATTATTTAGTTACCAGAAGCATAGGAGGAAAGCAAACAAGGTAAACTTTAACATAGTCCATCATTCCATTTGCCCTTTTTGCTCTTCTGTTTTTATCCTTATTACATTTCCGTCCTATTATTTGAAAGTGACAGTCCACATCTCAGGCTTACCAATATTCCATACATAAAAGTGCATGTCTGTCACTAAAAGTTTCTCAAGACTAAAAATGATGATCCTTGCCCCTGTAACAAGATTTGCAAAAGTACATAGGAACTGTATCAAATTAATGTTTCCTGAAGAAACCCTTGCTATATAAGAAAAGACGATATTCCCTCGCTTCTGGTGCTTCAGGGCATTCCTTATTAGTTCAGTACAAATATATTTTCTCTGAACACCCAGAATTGTACATCACCTCACTTTGATCTTCAGTGAATCCAGCATTTGCGCCTCACAGGAACTTTTGGGAAATATGAGTTTCTAAATTTTGTGCACTAAATGCTTTTTATTTGTTATGCTTCTTTTTTTTTTTCTTCTGATGGTTTATTTTATTCAGACCAAAGAATGAGCTGTAAGGGTCTGTTTTGACCAAAAACAAGTAACATTAAGGCACAGCTATTTGAAATCAACACGGTAGAGGAACAATTCTTTTATGAACATGTTTTTGTCCTACCTAAATACTAAAGTATACATTAAAACAAAACAAAACAAACAAATAATAAAATAAAATAAAATAAAATAAAATAAAATAAAATAAAATAAAATAAAATAAAATAAAATAAAATAATAAAATAATAAAATAAAATAAAATAAAATAAAATAAAATAAAATAAAATAAAATAAAATAAAATAAAATAAAATAAAATAAAATAAAATAATTTGAAGTTTGGAAAGATATAAAACACTTTCTGAGATAATGAAAGTGTAAAACTTAAGCAGTATAAAATAAAGAGATGAAATATTTTCAATCAAGTCTCTACAGTAGCTGTGGATAGATCTTTAAATGAGTAATTATGTATTCTACTGTTTAAATTGCAAGTGTGTCTACAGTAAGTTAACGATCAGAAAAGCTAACCCCAAATTTTATCTTATTTTGAGGATGAGATGGTAAAGCATAAGTGAGATTCTGTTTCTGAAGCTACTCTTCTTTTCAATATTAATGTCACTACTTTGGGTTTTGCTTTGTTTTTCCCCTTGGGGAATTATGAATATTGTACCGAGCTGTATGTTCACACAGATCATAACAAACTGCCATTTCTCTTAAGCCTGAGTATTAATTCTTGTACATATGGGAATATACAAACTTTAAAAAAAAAAAAAAATGAGAGAGAGAAGAATGGAATCTACTTATATGGCTTGAGAAACACTGTTTTTGTAAGATGAGAAGAAACAACCCAAAAAACCACACATGCCTGAAGTCCTGCCAGTATTATTTTAAAGCACAGAAATAAACATGTATGTTCTGTTTCAGGGGACATTGAACAGATTTAAGAAAACACTTATTCTGGAGAATGTAAAGGAAAAGGAAATATAAATAGTAATTCAGATTTTCCATACATTTCTCAATACTTGAATACTGAACCTGGATTCTGAGTGTTGTACTTCATTCTGGAGCTTCTGTCTTTTTGATATGTGGGAGGATGATATTGACAGCCTGTTTGTTTCCAACCTGTCTCACCAATTTTCCACCTTCTTTTATTTCAGAATTCTTAATCCAACTCTTTGCTCTAAAGTCTACACTCCAATCTTAATTTCTATATATTTTCATAGTGTTATCTATGTCGCCTGACTTTGAAAGAAAGATCTGTTTTTGACTTTCCTTCATTAGGCATAATCATGTTAATGAGCTTGAGACAATTAAAATGCAATTTTAATTTTGTCTATTTTAGGTTCCTACACTTCTAGTGAAAATTAAGTTTTATAACTCCTTCAATTCCTTCACCCTGACAGTTCTTTCACTCTTTTTTTTTTTTTTTTTTTTTTTTCCCAGACCAGTTCTCCATGCCTGGTCTTACTTATATAAGTCAAAAAAGTTACATTTTATCCATAATGCCTTCCTAAGTAAATACATTTTATGAAATTATCATTAATAATGCCAATAGATAAATCAGTAAAGAGTAGACACAAAATCTTGTCACAAAATTTTGTCCACAAGGAATTCCTACCTTCTTTTTGATGATTTCTTATCAACCCCAACAGCAGAAAAGCTGTTGGCAAAACGGTACATCTGCTAGGTGCTCATGACGTAAAGGAAAATGGCTAATCTGTGTTTACCACAGACACTTAGAATACCTTTAATAGAATCACAGAATCATAGAATATCCCGATTTGGAAAGGACCCACGAGGATCATCAATTCCAACTCCTGGTACCACACAGGTCAACCCAAAAATTCGGACCATGTGAGTGAGTGCACAGTCCAAATGCTTCTTAAACTCCAACAGGCTTGGTGCAGTGACTACTTCACTGGGGAGACTGTTCATGCACAGGTCCGACAGGACCATCTGGTTTACAGCCATTACTGGGTCCCGCACTGTGCTCCAGACTATGGGTACACCTCTGATCCCCACAGCTGTCTGTCTGATACTCCCATATTTGTCCCATGTCACCATTGCTCCTATGGTAAAGCCCAGACCCCCTGTCACTGGGTGTTTGAGGGGCTGGCCTGTTCCCCACATCTTTACAGTGCCAATGGTACCACCTGTGTCTGTGGGCTGGGAGCCAGAGGTCCCTTGGGGACCGGTGTCTTGTGCCGCCGGCACTATCCCTCCACCCACAACACGTCTCCTTCTGGTCAGGTGCATTCCTTCTTGGTGCTTGACTGGACTGCACTGCTGTCCTCACACACCAAGCAGGCCTGCTGCTCACCTTGGTCTTCTAGTCTTCTTCCTTCTGGGCAAACTAGCAGTCAGAGTGCCTAGATGCTGAGCAAATGGTGGCCCAGCTGCAGGGGGTCTGTTTTATAGGGCCTGCAGCAAAGGCGGGGCAGTGGTGGCCACTGTTACCTCAGCAAGCCTCTGTGATGGAGCAGCCTATGCATGGCCAAAGGCAGCTGTGTTGGGAGCGGCCTGGAAGATGCCCTCATGTGAACAAGGAGGAGGGCTGGGAGTCTGAGGGTCCCTTTCCTGGGGTTGGCTCCCCCGGGCCATTTGGCTTGCCAGAGAGAAAGGCTGCTCCTCAGCCATTGGGACTGCCCTGCACCTCCCATCCTGTGCCACAGGTTTATTTTTAACACTAGTTTTTAGGTAATTTCATTAGCTTCATTTTAAAGTACAGAAAGCATGTATTCTCAATAAATTGGGGAAAAAAATAAAAAATAAAAACAACAACAAATTCGTAGCTCACTAAAGACCATGTTTCAGATAATATTGAAGAAACACACGGTTTTAGTGAGCAGCAGAATCAACTTCTAATTAGCTATGGATATTCAAATATCATTTGTTTCCAGGATTTCAGTGAATCATCAGTTTGATGAATTTCAATTTGGTTTATTCATATTATTTTGGATATTAAATTCTGATTTTTGGGGGAAGGGTCATTTGACCAGCCTATGCTTTTTCCGTTAAGATGAAATAGATAATGGCCTAAGAATTTCTCTTGTTTTCCTTTGACTATTAAATATGACCCTTAAATGGAGCTATCTTAGGTGTAAACATCGAAAATATAAGCTTTATATATATATACACATATATATTTGTCATTTTAAATTCAGACTTATGAAAAGCTTGAATCAACTATTTCAATTCTGTCAGGTAATTCAGCCTTAACATACAGATGAATATAGCCTAAGGTTGGCCAATGACAGATGATATAATAACAAAACAAAAACAAAAGAAATAGGGAGGGTCAATCACTTGAGTCAATAGTGAAAGAAAAATAGATAAAAACCTGAAATGACTCCCCAAAGAAAAGTGGAGTCATCTTCACAGTACAGGAGTGGACTCATATTCCAGGTGCCATATCATAAGCTTAAATGAGAACTTCAAAGTCAATAAAATTTAAAACAAAACAAACAAAAAAATAAATAAAAAAATCATTCAACTAAGAGATCTGAAATATTCTTTACATCTGTAAGACATGACTGAAGATAGTCAGCACCATTTTTCCACAGTTATATAAAAATTCATTGCTTACAGGTATAAGAAGGTATCTAAGTTTTATAAAGGTAGGGTTATCCATGTTCTTGAATTTACTTAAAAGGTCAGTTAACATGGAGTAGCTTCCTATGAAGTTCGGCTGATTAAAATTGCCATAAAATACAATATGTTCCTTCATCATTAGTTAAAGTTAATCAATGTAACCTTTTTTTTTTTTTCAGCTTATTCCATGTAGTTATAATTCTTTCTGTTTTGTCTGTTCAGTGATGGTATCTACATTAGAAGAAAAAACTTTTTCAGTGTCTTAAAAAAATATTGTAATTGCAGATACATTAGTACAGTCTCACCTGTCTTCTTACTGAACTCCATTTATTAAAATAAATAAATAAATAAATAAAAATTAAAAAAAAAGTTATAAATGACTGAAGGGTGTTTATGGGAGTCTGAGTGCCAGCCACTGGATAGGGAACGGAGGTTAGAGGACCCACATATCCATGATGTCAGCAACAAGAGTTGTCATAGTTCAGGGATATTACAGAATCATAGAATCACAGAATAGTTGAGGTTGGAAGAGACCTCTGAAGATCATCTAGTCCAATGTCCCTGCCAAGCAGGATCACCTACAGAACACTGCACAAAATGGCATCCAGGCAGGTTTTGAATATCTCCAGAGAAGGAAACTCCACACACACTGTGGGCAACCTGTTCCAGTGCTCTGTCACCCTCACAGTAAAGAAATGCCCCCTCATATTCAGCCAGAACTTGCTGTGCTTCAGTTTGTGCCCTTTGCCTCTTGTCCTGTTGCTGAACACAACTGAAAAGAGATTGGCTCCATCCTCTTGACACCATCCCCTCAGATTGGTGTCAAATACACATTGATGAATTCCGCCCTCAGTCTTCTCTTCTCCATGCTAAACAGGCCCAGCTCGCTCAGCTTATCCTTGTATGACAGGTACTCCAGTCCTCTAATAATCTTAGTAGCCCTCCTCTGGACTCACTCCAGTGGCTCCATGTCCCTCTTGTTTTGGGAAGCCTGGAACTGGACACAGTGCTCCAGGTGTGGCCTCACCAGGGCTGAGTAGAGGGGGAGGATCACCTCCCTCGACCTTCTGGCAACACTCTTCTGAATGCACCCCAGGATACTGTTGGCCTTCTTGGCCACAATGGCACATTGCTGACTTATGGTCAGCCTGCTGTCCACCAGGACTCCCAGGTATCTCTCTGCAGAGCTGCTCTCCAGCAGGACACTCCCCAGCCTGTACTTGTACATGGGGGTATTCATCCCTAGGTTCAGGACCCTGCACTTGCCTCTGTTGAACTTCATGAGGTTCCTCTCAGCCCATCCCTCCAGCTTGTTGAGAATGACAGCACAACTCTGAGGTATTAGCCACTCCCCTGGGTTTGTGCCATCAAGCAACCTTGCTGAGGGTGCACTCTGTTCCATCATATGGGTCGCTGATGTTGTTCAACACTGGACCCAGTACTGACCCCTGGGGGACACTGCTAGCTAATCACCTCCAACTAAACTGCACCATTAAGCACAATCCTCTGAGCGCTGCCATCCGGCCAATTCTCAGTCCAACTCACTGTCCACTCATACAGACTGCATTTCCTGAGCTTGCCCGTGAGAATGTTATGGGAGACTGTGTCGAAACCTTGCTGAAGTCAAGGTAAACAAAATCCATTGCTCTTCCGTCATCTACCCAGCTAGTCATCCTGTCATAGAAGGATATCAGATTGGTTAAGCACGATTTCCCCTTGGTAAATCCATGCTAACTATTCCTGATCACCTTCTTATCTTCCACATGCTTGGAGATGACGTCCAGGATAAGCTCTTCTATTGCCTTTCCAGGGGTGAGACTGACCTGCCTGTAGTTTCCTGGGTCCTCTTTTCTGACCTTTTTGAAGACTGGTGTCGCATTGGCTTTCCTGCAGTCCTCAAGCACCTCTCCTGTTCTCCAAAACATTTAAAAGATGATGGAAGATGGCCTAGCAATAATATGATTCTGTGATTCTCTGATTCTGTGATCTGTGGATGTCAAGTTTGCTTAAATGATCTCTGAACCAACCCTTTTCAACCAAGGGAAAGTCCTCTTTTCTCCAGACTTCTTCTCTTGTCTCCAGGATCTGAGATTCTTGAGGGCTGAACTTAGCACTAAAGACTGAAGCAAAAAAAGGCATTCTACATGTGCTGGTGTGCTGGTGTAATGAATATCAAGACAGAATAGGTGATAAATGACAATAAAGGCTTGAGAGTCCTGTTTTGAAATAGCCATATGTCTGTCTGTGACAGATATTGACTGGAGAGAGGAAGCGGCCTGTGAGTTGGCTACTGGAGTAACCAGGAGGTCTATGCCATTGATGGTGTAGTTGCAGGCTGGTCAGACCATAAGTCTAAATCAGCTATCAGAAATATCAATTTACATATGTGCATGTCTGTGCACATGGAAACTGAAAGACGAAGGGATCCAGAGCCCAGCTACTGAGTAGACTGAGTGTCTAAGGGCAACTGTAGAGAGACACAATGGGCATGGGTATGGGTGTGTTGATGTTTAAAAGTGGGTGTGAATGCCAGTCGGTAGAAAGGGGCTGATAGGCTGAGGCACTGGGGGCTCATATAACCAGGTGCCTGCAACTGGGAAGTCTGGGATCCAGGGACAGCTACTGGGCAGACTGTGTCTGATCTCAGCTGCTGAAGTAACCTATACTGTATGTATTATATATATATATATATATTTATTTATTTATTATCGTTTAATAATCATAAATTGGAGCAGCATAAGGCCATTGATGTTGTCTGTGTTCTTGTGTGTGTTGATTTTTATGTCTGTGTTGATCTGTGTGGTTGGACACATATATATGTATTTAACTCACATGTACACGTGTTTACCTGCCTGCTGGGAATATGTGCTCAGCTTCTTTGCAGGTTTTACCAAGGGACAGGGGCTGTGGCAACATTGCTTCTATCAGACAACTGAATGCAGCAATTGTTAACAGAAATGAGGTTAAAGGTTAAAAATAAAAATATAGGGAGGGAAGAAAATGTGGGATATAATAGCAGGGAAGAAAAGAAGACAAAGAACAGTCTGTACATGATGAGATGAAAAGACGGGGAGAGAGAGTAACTGCAGTATTCAGGAGGAAAACAGGAAAGCCAGAGGTACAATAGCATTGTGAACAGAACTAGAGAGGACAGGATGTGTAAGCTACTTGTTACAGGAGCTCCCATATTACATTGTGAGCAGACGATAAGAACTAACTTTAAATTACATGAAGTCTTGCCAGTGCTCTGCTACATTAAATGTTGTAAGACTAATAACATCTGAAACATTGATTTATACTACCTGAAAGCTTAGCAAATGACTCAGTAGGGACACACTGTCCATATTGGCTGGGGTGAAGTTAATTTTCTTCATAGTAACTCATATAGTGCTAAGTTTTTGATTTTTTATTAAAATAGTAGTGATAACACACTGATGTTTTAGTTGTTGCAGAGCTATGCTTATGTAGAGCCAAGGACTTTTCAGCTTCTTATGCTGCCCTGCCAGTGAGGAAGATGGGCATGCAAAAGAAGCTGGTAAGGGAAATAGCATGGACAACTTACTTAAACTGGCCAAAGGGATATTGCATAACATATGCTCATCAATAAAAGCCTGGGTAAAGAAGGTGTCATGGGAATACTTTTGGAGTGATGGTAATTGTCTTTGCAAGTAGCTGTTACATGTGACAAGCACTGCTTTCCTGGAAATGTCTGAATATCTGCCTGCTGATGGAAAGCAGTGAATTAATTCATTGGTTTTGCTTTGTTTGTGCATGCAGCTTTAGCTTTCTTATTAAACTGTCTTTATCTCAACTCAAAAGTTTTCTCACTTTTACTTTTCTGATTATTTCCCCTACCCCACTGTGGGTGACTGAATAAGCGTCTTTGTGGTGCTTAGTTACCTACCTTAAGAGATGTTTTTATTATGGATGGTAAATTTTAACATTATATTTTTTTTAAATATATATAGATATAGATTATTTTTGCTAAAAACGCCAAAGTAGGAGGAGACTTCTGTGGGCACATTTTTTTTTAAATGGAAATGTAGGATGTTGAAGTCCTTCTTTGTTATTATTTTACTATCACTGAGAAAGTTCATTAGTTCATCAATGACTTCACGAATCTTGTTTTGAAAATAATTTATTTTAAATGTATTCATCTG
The DNA here is from genome assembly GCF_047663525.1 of Anas platyrhynchos. Taxonomy (NCBI): domain Eukaryota; kingdom Metazoa; phylum Chordata; class Aves; order Anseriformes; family Anatidae; genus Anas; species Anas platyrhynchos. The sequence goes on along the minus strand of NC_092587.1, from coordinate 159,178,637 downwards.
AAAGAGACTTATGAATAAATAAGTCATAGACAAAATTTCTGTTTATAAATTTTTGATTTATTACCGGATATTATGAGACTACTTCCGTTTGTACAATATTATTGATTCACCTTTGTTGTTGTTGTTGTTTATTTAAATCTTTGTCTTTCAGCACCAAAACATGACATGATATTATGTTTAATATTAAATGAATTTAGTAACATTCTCTTTGAAATAAAAAAAATAAATAACAACTCTTTGAAACATGGCCATGTCTCTTATTTCCTGGAAACAAAATAACATCTCACACATACATTCCTACCATAGCTTTCAGTCAGATGCTGAATTAATGTGCTGTTTAAAGCCTATCATATATTTAGACTAGTTTTTAGAATGATAAAATTATAGAAGTGAATATTAGGTCAATCATAAATTGACCTAAGCATTTGTGCAGTCAGAAACTCAGATACCAGTAGTAGGAATAAACTAAAGCTATCAAGTGTGGAGAGGCAACACATATATTTTGAACAATTATCTTATTATTAAACAATAGTGCTTGCAAAGTTAGCTAGACTCCTGGTCTCTGAGAAAAATGTGTTTAATTAGAAAATCAAGACTTGATAGAACATAAATAACATAAATATAGCATGGTTTGTATTGTGTACTCGATGAAGTCTCCCAACACTAGTTTCTTTTATGAGAAGTAAAAAAAACCAACCAAACAAAACCACTCTGCCTCCAACTGAGTATATAAAAAAAATCTCATTGAAATCAAATGAATTAAGCATTATGGTTTTGTTTTGTCTTTTGTGCAAGCAATTAAAACATCTTTACGTAACCTCTATTTATATATTTTCCTTCCTCTGCTACTATGGAACACTGTAGCTCTTTTGAGCACAGATCTGCAAGCTCCTAGTTAGGAAAAACAAATGCTTTACTAGAGAAAGAAGTTCTTGCATTTTCTTACTCCACATCATCAGTTCCTAGGAATTGCTTCTCTAATGGAGTAAAGAAAGGCCTTCTCAATCTCAGGAGGCCTTCTGTTAACTTAAGTTTTCATTTTGCTTGGTGCACTGAATTCATACTTGATGTGGGTGCTGACACACATTATATAGTTTCCTTGCACTTCTCTTCTTCACTGTCATGCTACATAGCAAATGGGTACCATATTTCGATTAACTGAAATGAAGGATGATAAAAAAGGATCTCATTACAATATTTTATGATCTCCCCCTTTGTGTTAGTAAAAATGAAGCATATGTTCTGTGTCTGAAAATCAAGATCTAGTGAACTGTAGGAATAACTTCCTGATTTTAGTTAGCAGAACAATTTAGGGCAAACTCTTGAGATTGTGTCTATCTAGTCTTCCAGCACTTCTTTCTTTTTTATCTCACATCTCACTTAGCTGTGAGCACAGTCTTTGAAAAGCATAGTCCTTACCTTCTAGCAGGTCACAGCAGAGAGTGAGTTATTTCATTGAACAAAACTGACACTCAGTAATAGTTACCTTCACTAAACACATTACGCATTACTTAAGCATCATGCTGACATTTAGAATCAAATCTCTTTGCATGATCAGAAATACCAAGTTTATCAGGCTAAATCATGCTGTTCCATAAGTATATAAGAAAAAAAAAAAAAAAAAAGACAAAAGTATAATGACTGTATTATCAAATTCTCTTACTCCAGTAATGTGTGTTGAAGTACAATTGTACCACCTAAAACCCTCACACACTAAGCAGTTTATACATGAGAATAGACAATTTTTCTTGGCCACTAAATACAGAAGCTTTGTGCTGTTTCCATTGTTATTGTAGGAGCTTTTCAAATCTATGTTCTAACTTCACAGGAAAAACAAACAAACAAAAGTAAATCGTAGTTAAAAATTACAATGAGGCTGAGCGACAAGGGTCTGTGCTGGTTGGACATTTCAGGTGGCATAATGTCACTATGCATTTATTTCATGATGATGTGACCTATACAATCTGAACCATGCAACAGACTGATGTATTTATTTATTTATTTATTGAAACAAACAAACAAAAAAACAACAAAAAATGTTTAAAATATTAAAATAAAGATGTAATTGGTAAAATGATTGGAAGCATGAGTTTTAAACTTTTTAAAAAATGTGATTATGTTACTATATAAGTATATTAGTGGGTAAGTTAAAATTTTATATTTATAGTCTAACTAGTTACATTCAAGCTTTAGAAATTTCTGGAAATTAGGTACATATGGAAGGCACATGGGAAAGATTTCAATTTTTAAGATTAATATAGTTAAACAATGTGATAAAAACCATATGTTACACACAAAGTTATATATACACCACACATGTTGTTTCTCTGCTTCTTTGTGTATGCACATATATGTATGCACATATATGTATCTATCTCAGTATTATTTCAAGTTTTCAGATTCTGTTTCCAATAAGTAGTACATTATGTTGAAAGCTACTAATTATGCATAATTTATTATTACTCTGAATATTAAACACGTGCAAAAATTTTCTCTGTTTGAATCTTGGTTTTGGTTGTAACCATATCCTGCAATGTTCAAGCAAAGACATTTTATTTTTTTGCTTATTTCCTTAATGCAATTTTACTTCTTTTAGAGTATCATTTACTTCATCTTTTTCAAGAGTAACACAAGAATGTGAACTTGTGATATTTTTAATAGTCTAGCTTTTCCTTAAGAAGTCTTCTTTTTATTATTCTGGAAAGAATATCTGGATATTAATGCTCTTATTGATTTTTATTATGCATGGTTAATCCTGAAAAAAAAAAAAAAGATTCATTCAGCATTAACATCTGGACTGACCAAAGACTTTGTTGAGTCAAAATAACTTGTATTGACTTCAATTATTTTTGAGGGGTCTTGAAATTTAAAATCCTTATTTATTTATTTTTTCTTAATTTTCTTAATTCGTTTCATTTGTATTTTTTATGATATTTGTTAATCACTAAACTTTATTTCCAAGACCAAGTTTATTTATTTATATATTATTATCAATGCAAAATATTTATTTGGACATACTATAGTAAAATGTAATAATTTAATGAGGAAATAAATAATGGTTGCAGGATGGGACCTAATACGTTGTCTACATGTACCTCTGTACATGTAAACCTCTGTCTTCTGTAAATACTGTAAATATATGAGTCTTGAACCAATTCTGTCAGAAGTCCAGAAGTCACTGAGCTTTGAAGTGAAAGAACAGAACATTCATTTGCACCAGATTTCAGCAGGAATTCATTATTTTAACACATGTGCATAGAGTAAACAAATGGTTTTACAAGCCAGAAGAGGAAGATGAAAATATCCACAGACATCAGGAAATTGGTTTTATATTAGAAGGCAAAACCTATTTAAATTTAATGCATAATTAATGCCAATAATTTGTATCCCACTCAGAAACCATAATATGATCTAAATTATAGGCACTATTTAATTATTTCTCAGTTCCATGACTCTGAAGACAATAAAGATCGGGGTTACATGCTATTGAAACATAGCTATAAGGTGATAGGTTTTTTAAGTAGAAAATATATATTCCTTATAAAATTACTGTTACCAGAAAAATACTGTATGTATTTACTAAGACTTTTCAATATGGTAAACAACATGAAAAACAAAGGAAAAACAGATTACTTACACAAGTATTATCAAATTTATATTGTATATTGTCTGAAAAGGTCTTAAGTAATTTTCTTTGTTTCCTGAATTAAAATAGCATCTACAATGTTCAGATGTTCTCCATATTCTGAGTCTTGCATTTCTCCTTGATTTGAAGCTAAATTATTCATTGCATTACTCTGGAGGTACCTACATTTTAATTTTCACTGGCACTTTTACAGCTCATCCTAGCTGTTACAGTCGAAACTTTTATCCTGTTTTATTTTCACATTTTTTTTTTTAAACATTTCCAGCTATATATATATATATATATATGAGTATATATATATATTGTATATATATATATGCATACAATATCTATATATATATATAAATATATATGGATAGATAGATAGATAGATAGATAGAATTTTTTAAAAGAAACTGAAGACTTTCCTGGTGGATTCTTCTGTGGTCATTTAGAATGATCTTCTCTATGATAGTTTATGAATGAAACAATAAAACATCAATATTTCAAAGGTTCTGGCATTGTAAAAACAAAACAAAATAAACAAACAAAAAACAACAAACACAAACACACACAAAACCCCTAACTGTTCTAGATAAAAATAATATATATATATATTAGAAAGTAAATTAGAAAAAATAATGAAAAATAATCCCCATAGTCTTCCTGTGATTTTGTAAGGGATAGGTAATTAAAACAAGGGTGCATCATCACTGTACTTAAAAGTACATGTTAGAACTCCCATTTCTTTATCACAGAAGGAAATATGTCTTCTCGGTGGTCGTTTAAGAGTCAACTGGGCTAGTGTTTTGTCGATATCAGGGATTGTCTGGGTATGTGCTGTGGTCTCTCTATAGGCACAGATGGTCTGCAGATTTCTGTTTGAATCCAAAGGCCAACACTTTTAACTCTATTTGCTTAAGTAAAAATAGCTTTGATTAAGCAAATTTAAATAAATCTTTCCTTTATTTCAGTGGAAAGAATAGATATATTAAAAATAAAAAAATAAAAATACAATGTGTGGGTGGGTGTATGTGTAGGGGCTATGTATGTACATATTTCCAAGCTTGAATCACAACACTGGTGCTAATGATCAAAACCAAGAATATTCAAAGATTTATATTTTTTCTTATTTTTTGCTGGATTGGTTTTCTTGATATTTTATGTTTAGGTAACATGAGTGTCAGGTCTCGAGCATTTGTCCAGATATTTGACCAATATAAATATCTAAACGAGAAAACTGTTTTAGATAGAAAATTTAAACTCTAGAGAAATTAATGTAGTTTTATCTACCCCTGAACTAAAATGAAATTCCAGTTCAAATATTATATTTGTGTTGTTCTAATGTCAGTGAAAAACTGTGTAACAAATGGAAGTGATGTTGTCCAAATTAGCACATCAGGATTTGACTCTCAGAGTTATTCTTTGCCTGAGGACTCAAAAATTTGGAAAGGATTGTTAGCTATTATACAACACAGTTAATGGTTGTTTGGGTAAAATGGAGTCACAGATGGTGGACTTGTAAACTTAGGTATCTAAATATAGCTGGCTAAATATGATGCGTATGTATGTATATATATATGTATATATCTTATAGAGATTTGAAGTTCTCTCCAGTTCTGATTTGCAGAGATGTCTAGTAACATTTAGGATACACTGGTGGATTTCAAAAAAGTGCACCTACACCATGGGCAAAGATACCCATGACAGCTCAGGTGTTTGAAATGACACGAGAAACCTATTCACATGGCAGATGAATTGAAACCCTGCTTGGTATATCAGCAGACTACACAGAACTTATGCAAATAATTCAGTTAGCTACACATAGACTTCTGGGGTGACCTAAGGTCTTGGTATCAAGCTGCCAGTCCAAAAAGCCCATAGGTCTCCCATAAAACCTGGACACAACACTCCAGATGTGGCCTTATCAGGCTGACAACATGGGTAGGATCATCTCCCGCAATCTGCTAGTAATGTTCTCTGTCATTCAGACAGTACACTGTTTTGTATACCTTTCCTACATAGGCATGTAGACGGCTCATGTTCAGCTTGTCCACCAGGACCCCCAAGTACTTCTCTGGAAAGCTGCTTTCCAGCTAATTGTTCCTCAGCATCAAGTGCAACATCACACAAATAATATCTAAATGATCTTTTGCACAGAATCATAGAATCACTTAGGTTGTTAAGATATCCATGATCCAAAAAAGAGTCCAAGTTTTTGTTGCTGTCACTGTTGTTGTGGTGTTGTTGTCAGTTGATGGTTTTTGATAAATAAATTGCCAGCGAGGCAAGAGTTAAAGCTACACATGGGTATCTGGATTGTTTAGCAGGTCATTATAATAGGAAACCTGTCACAGGAGTATTGTAGAAATTTACTGGCTACATTAAATACCTGCTATTTTCCTCCTAAAGGAAATAAACAAAAGCTCCATTAAAATGGTAGAAAGCACACTGTAGAGATGGACTGGCTGCTGCAGTGAAAAGCAACTGTTCTGTTTATGATTCATTGTTCATTGAATATTATTTTCTGTTAAGTAATGAAAGCTAGATTTCAAGATTAAAAACAATTTTACTGAAATTAATGTTTTACTTCACAGAAAAGGTGCAAATAAATTTAGCTCAAAGCCTTGAATAAGACAGATTACTGTCACAGCCAATTTTATGAAGTACCTGTTGCTCAGTAGCACAAGGTAGCAAAAAGTCTAAAACAAATTTAGAGAAGAATAGCTGCTAGAAAAATACAGAAAAAAAAAATGTTCACAACTTTTAGACTGCATAGCCATATAAAAAATGTAGACTAAATCAATATGGGAATAATTTTTAGTCATCCTTATGAATAGTGAAAACTATTATTACGGTGTTGTAGGAGCTTCATTTTTATGAGGATTTCATCTAAGTAACTTGCCACTTTGGAGTATGGAAATTAATAGTTAATTGAAATAGTAAATGAAAACAAACAAACAAAAACATGGATTTGTAGCTCTCATTACTGTCTTTGAACATTTCTAGTTTCCAATAATGAGAAGGGACCACATAGTTGTGAGGATCAGTTCCTGTGTTCTTTCTAGTTTGATCTGGGTTTGCATAAGTTGTCTTCTTCAAAACAGTAGGTAAAGTAGTGTTGACCAAACCAAAGAGTGATGACATTCCACATATATTCATATATTCTTGAGTTATTTTTCAGTTCTTTACCATAGGAAAACAACAACAACAATATAAAATAATAATAATAATAACAACAATAACAATAATACACAAACAAAAGCCCAACAAACCAATATAGCAGAATTGCTTAGGTTTTATGAGCTTTCATGTTTCATTTATGTGAAAATATATATTTCTTTCTCTGTTTACATAGCTTCTGTCACCATGTATAGTTTACTATATAAATCTATTATTACTAGCTTTAAAATACAATACATGAACTCTTCTGTAAAGACTTGTCTTTGTAATTTTAGATCATATTCATCTCTCTCACAAATTAACACTTAATTCCAACAAATTAACACTTTTTTTTTTCTTCTGTGTAATATGTTAAAAAAAAAAAAAAGTGAAGATATTTGCCTTAATAAGTTGTTATTTCAAGAGGACTGATGCACCATATACCCCAAATAATTTAGGACTAATTTAATTATCATGCTTGCACAAACAAGTAAGTGTTATCTATTTGCCTAATAAAATAAATAAATAAACTTGTAAGAGAACCAGCATGGATGAAGATAGCCAATTATTATAGCCATTATAGCTTACTATATATATAGGCATTATATAGCTTATTATAGCCATCAGATAACCATTATTATGCCAATGGAAAAATCTTTCATTTCACCTCTAATATCTAGTATTCTTAGCCTGAAAGAAATATAAAAGTCCATACAAAAGGTTTTGTTGTTGTTGTTGTGTATTTTTTTTTCCAGAGCAATTAAGACTTGCAGAAAAAATAATTGGTGCCATTGGTAGAAACTCCACATTTCAGTACCGAAGTGCCGAGCTACTTTTTGTTCACCATGCCAAGACCCACAATTACTTAAAAAAAAGTTTTTTTTTTTTTAAGATCAATAGAAAAAAAAAACAACGTACCAAACTACAAATATGAGATTTGTTAAGGCCCCACTATCTATAACTTACATTCTACTATTTCATTGTGTATACAATTTTAAGAACAGTGCAGGCTAAAGAATTCAACAGTTAATCCTTTTGACATTCCTTGAATCACTTGAGTTTTAAATTGTACTTTTCAAAAAACAGAACACCCTTATAAAAAACATGCATATATGTAAAATTTAATACCATTTTTATTAGTCATTTTTCAAAGGAAACAGCCATTTAACAATGAGCAGACTCATTGTTAAATGCCTGGATGCCCTTTCTTTAACTATTCTTCTAGGGTTCATACTGTGGACTGTTCTTTATATTCTAAAGAAAATTAAAAGAAAGGTGTCACAAAAGTATGTGAAATAAATGTCACATGAAATGACAGAATCATCAAATGGTTTGGGTTGGAAGGTACCTTAAGGATCATGTAGCTCAAGGCCCCTTACTGTGGGCAGGCACAGAGGTTGCTCGAAACAACCACTAGACCTGATTGCTCAAAGCCCCATTCAACCTGTCATCATACAGTAAGATAGTTACAATAGGAAAATTGCTTTAGTCTGTCAATATTATTACTTTCCTTACAACGCATCAAGGTGAACTGACAGTTTGATGCCAGTGGTGCATTGTACTAAGATTTCTAGATTCATATTGATTTTATCAGGGTTTTGACCTATTTGAAAAAAAAATCAGCTTGTAGAGTTTTGTACTTAAAAACGAAGATCGCCTCCCTTTTATCTCCATGTAAATAAAGATTTGATGGTTTGTGGTTGTCAGAGCTTGGTGCTATTTTTTTTTTTTTTTTAATATTGCAAATTAATACATCGATAATGTTTGCAGAAGCACAAAAATATGATGTGTAATTTTTTGTTCTGTTATTCATTTTAATCCCTGTGCCAGCAAAGATCTGTATCTGCCAGCAAAGCTGTACTGTAGAATTACAGGCCATGAAATTGAGGTTCTGTGAAATACTGTTCTAAAGTAATTACAACATACGTGTACTCATGTATGTTGAGTCAATGACTCAGAGCCCTTTTGTTTTGTATTGCTTCACATATGGTGGGTGTTTCATGTATGGAGACTAGTGCAGGTCTTTTTAATCTATCAAAAAAAGGCACAAAATCAATATTAATAATGAAACCTTTTAAAATTAAATGTAGAATAGGAAACAATTTGCACCAATTAATCATCATAAAAAATTACTAAGAAAAATAATGGAACATCTGTGATAACAGTAATTTTATGCAACTTTCTAGATGTTGGCTCAGTGGTATTGGAAAGCCTTTGTGAAATATAGATCTGCTCAAGACTCTTCCCTGCTCATTGTCTGCATGCCTTTTCAGAAGGGCTGAAACAATATGCTTCAGTTTGGTATCATTGGATAAATTCCTGTAAAAACAATCTGCAAAGGGTTTTGGTGTTACTACACAGTGTAAAACATCTAAGTTACAGGAAGAAAGTTAGAACAAACTCTGTCAGAATAACCCCAAGTAAATTGATCCTGATGGTTACTATAATTTTATGCAATCAATGTATATAATTGTATATATTACACAATAGTTTCCTATATCTATTAATTCCCTCCACAGGAGTCATGAGTGAGGAGTCAGCTTCTTTTTTTATGTGCTGCATAGATCAAATAGTAAGATTTGTTGATCACAGAATCATAGAATCTTAGATTGGCTTGGGTTGGAAGGGACATCAAAGATCATCTATTTCTAATCCCTCCCCCCTCCCACCTTGGGCAGAGATGCCACCCACTACAGCAGGTTGCCCACATCCTTGTCCAACCTCGTCTTGAATACCTCCAGCGATGGGGCATCCCCAACTTCTCTGGACAACCAGTTCCTGTGTCTCACCACCCTCTGAGTGAAGAATTTCCTCCTAACATCTAATCTAAATCTCCCCTCTTTTAGTTTAAAACCATGCCCCCTTGTCCTATCACTATCTGCCTGTGTAAAAAGTCACTCTCCATCTTTTTATAAGTGCTCTTTATGAACTGAAAGGCCACAATGAGGTCACCATGAAGCCTTCTCTTCTGCAGCCTGAACAGTCCCAGCTCTCTTAGCCTTTCCTTGCAGGAGAGGTACTCCAGCCATCTGATTAACTTTATGGTCCACTTTTGGATCCATTATAACTAACAGATCTACATCCTTTTTGTGCTAGTGATTCCAGACCTGGATGCAGTACTCCAAGAGGAGCCTCACAAGGGCAGTGTAAATCCAGACAATCACCCCCTTTGACCTACCTGCTGGCCACTCCTCTGCTGATGAAGCCCAGAACACAGGCAGCCTCCAGGGCTGCAAGCACACTCTGCTGGCTCACGTCGAGCTTTTCATCCACCAGAACCACCAAGTCCTTCTCTGAACAGCTGTTCTCAATGAGTTCTTGTCCTAGATCATGGGGAGGTTTACTTAGCACCTGGCCTGATGGCTGCCAATGGGTCCCACCTGTCCCAAAGGTGGAAACAGACTCTAGCCAGGGAAATGGCAGGGCTCATTGAGAGATCTTTAAACTAGTTATGAAGAGGGATGCTGGGAGGGAATAAAACTTTCTAGTGATGAGCGTGGGGGAGCAGTCTCAGGGTTGAGGGTGCGACTCAAGTGTATCTACACCAATGTATGCAGCTTCCACAACAAACATGAGGAACTGGAGGCCATTGTGCGGAAGGTAAACTGTGACCTAGTCTCCATCACTGAAATGTGATGGAACCACTCTCATGACTGGAGTGCTCCAATGGACAGCTACAAGCTCCTCAAGAGGGTCAGGCAACTAAGGAGGGGTGGTAGTGTGGCTCTCTATATTAGAGAGTGTTTTGATGTTGAGCTCAGGTTTGGGAATGGTGAGGTAGAGTCCTTATGGATAAGGATCAGGGGGTTGGTCAACAAGGTGGACATCCTGTTGATGGTGTGTTATAGACCACCAAACCAGGATGCAGAGATGGATGAGGCATTCTAAAAGCAGCTGGCAGAAATCATGCAATTGCTAGCACTTGTTCTCATGGGGGAATTCAGCTTTGTCAGTAACCTGTCTAACATGTCAGTAACCATGACATGTTAGAGTTCTCTGTTCTTGTTGAATTCAGGAGGGAGGTCAGTAAAAATGCTACCTTGGACTTCCAGAGAACAGATTTTACATTGTTCAGGATACTGGTAGGGAGGGTCCCTTGGGAGTCAGTCCTGAAGGGCAGAGGGGTCCAGGAGGGCTGGATGCTCCTTAGGAAGGAAGTCTTAAAGGAGCAGAAGCAGGCTGTCCCCATGTGCCGTAAGTTGAGCTGGCACGGAAGAAGACTAGTGTGGCTGAACAGGGAACTTTTGCTGAGTGTCTAGGATAAACAGAGAGTTTATGTCCAGTGGAAGAAGGGGCAGGCAACTCAGGAGGAGTACAAGGAAATTGCCAGCATATGCAGAGAAAAAATCAGGAAGGCAAAAGCCCAGTACTAGCTCAACCTGGCCAGTATGGTTAAGGATAACAAGAAAATGTTTTTATAAATATATTAATGGCAAGAACAGGGCCAAAGAGAATCTCCATTCTTTACTGTACGCAGAGGGAAACATGACTACTAAGGATAAGAAAAAGGCTGAGGTTCTTAATGCCTTCTTTGCATCTCTCTTTACTAGCCAGACCACTTATCCTCAGGGTACTTGGCCTCCTGACTTGGAAGTCTGGGATGGGGAGCTGAAGAATCCTCCCACAGTTCAGATGGAAACAATTAGAGACCTGTAGCTCCACCTGGACCATCACAAGTCCATGGGGCCAGGTGGGATCCACCCGAGGGTGCTGAGGGAGTTGATGGATGTGATTGCTGGGCCTCTTTCCATCATCTGTCAGCAGTCATTGTCATCCAGAGAGGTCCCAGATGACTGGAGACTTGCTAATGTGACACCCATCTGTAAGAAGGGTCGTGAGGAGAACCTGGGGAACTACAGGCCTGTCAGCCTGACCTTGGTGCCAGGAAAGGTGATGGAACAGGTCATCTTGAATGCAATCACGCAGCATATGTGGGACAACCTGGGGGTCAGGCCCAGTCAGCATGGGTTCATGAAAGGCAAGTCCTGCCTGACCAACCGCATCTCCCTCTATGACCCGGTGACCCACCTGGTGGATGAAGGAAAGCCTGTTGACATAGTTGACCTAGACTTCATCAAGACCTTTGCCACTTTCTCCCATAATATTCTCCAGGAGAAGCTGACAGTCCATGGCTTGGGCAGGCACACTCTTTGCTGGGTTAAAAGCTGACTGGACGGCTAGGCCCAGACAGTGATGGTGAACACAAGCCCAGTGACCAGTGGTGACCGGTCACGAGTGGTGTTCTCCAGGCATCGATATTGGGGCCCACCCTTTTTAATATTTTAATTGATGACTTAGATAAGGGAATAGAGTGCACCCTCAGTAAATTTGCAGATGACACCAAGCTGGGGGGAAGTGTTGTTCTGCCAGAGGGTAGGAAACCCCTGCAGAGGGACATGGACAGGATGGGTCGATGGGCAGAGGCCCATGGAATGAGGTTCAACATGGCTAAGTTCCGGGTCCTACACTTTGGCCACAACCACCCTGTGCAGAGCTACAGGCTTGGGGTAGAGTGGATGGAAGGCTGTGCAGAGGAAAAGTATTTGGGGGTGCTGATTGATGCTTGCCTGAACATGAGCCAGTAGTGTGCCCAGGTAGCCAAGAAGGCCAATGGCATCCTGGTTTGTATCAGGAATAGTGTAGGCAGCAGGACCAGGGAGGTGATCGTTCCCCAGTACTCAGCTCTGTCGAAGCCACACCTTGAGTACTGTGTTCAGCTTTGGGCCCCTCAATACAAGAAAGAAATCGAGGCCCTCAGGTTTGTCCAGAGAAGAGCTACAAAGCTGGTGAAGGGTCTGGAACACAAGTCCTGTGAAGACTGGCTGAGGGAATTGGGGTTGTTGAGTCTGGAGAAGAGGAGGCTCAGGGGAGACCTTCTTGCTCTCTACAACTACCTGAAAGAAAGTTGTGGGGAGCTTGGTGTTGGCCTCTTCTTGTAGACAACTAGTGATAGGACTAGAGGGAATGGCCTCAAGTTGCAGAAGCGTTAGAAATTAGGAGACATTTCTTAGAAAGATTAATCAGGCGCTGGAACGGGTTGAAGTACTGGATCTGGCTGGGATGAAGTTAACTTTCCCTGCAGCAGTCCATACATTGCTGTGCTATGCACTTGTAGCTAGAAAAGCACCAGTATCACACCAGTGTTGTGTCTACTGCTGAGCAATACTGGCACAGCATCAGGACTTCCTCAAACCCCCCAAGAGCCAGGAGGTTGGGTGTGGGCAAGAGGGAAGGAAGGAACATCACCAGGGCAGCTGACCTAAACCAACCAAAGGGATATTTCATACCATATGATGTCACACTCAGCAATAAAAGGTGGAAAAGGGAAGAAGAAAGGAGGGTTGGGATTTTGTTCTGAAAATGTCTGTCTTCCTAAACAACAGATATGTGTGTTGAGGCCATGCTTCAAGGACATGGTCAAGCATTGCTCATTGGTAGGAAGTACGGAGTAATTTCTTTCCTCTGCACTTCTATGCAGCCTTTTTTGCTTGTTTGTTTTGTTTTTGTTTTCCCTTTTCCCCTTTCCCTTTTTCCCTTTAGTTAAATTATTTAATTAATACTTTTTCCTTAATAATTATTTTTCCTTTAATTAAATTATCCATATCTCAACCCATGAGTTGTTTTTTTCCTTTTCTTCTTCCAGGGAAAGAAGATTGTGATGGAGTTCAGTTGCCTAGAAAGGTAAAACCACCACAGTTGCCCAGGGAAGTGGAGGTGTCACCGTCCCTGGGGCTGTTGATGGAAAGATTGGAACTGGTGCTTAGGGACATGGTTTAGTGGGTGATATTAGTACTAGAGTGATGGTTGGGCCAGATAATCATGAATGTCTTTTCAAACCTTAATGATTCTGTGATTCCTGTCCATGATTGCCCCAGCCCAGGTACAGCACCTGACAGTTTGACTTGAACTTCATTAGGTTCACATGTGCCCAGTTCTCAAGCTAGTCTTTGTTTTAGTTTTCTAGGAAAAATAAACAAACAAATAAATAAATATGTATATATATAGTGTAGCAGATTAGTTCTAGAGTTTTAGACTTTTCTGCTGTCTGGTGTCTGGTGTGTTACAAGCACCAGTTTCTTGTAATTTGGGCATATGGTTGTCTGCATACATATAATTGGTGATCAGCCAATATGAAGTTTTAGAATTTAGATTATGCATACTGGTATTATTTTACTTTTCCTTTTCTTACTTTTTTTTTTTTTCTTTCAGTTTGGCTGACTTAAACAAAACTGAAAGAAAAGTTTAGATCTTTATCCAGATTTAATTTTGTGATAAAGAATACTTGAGACTAAATTGTTTATTTCTATAGTCATTATAAACAGTGTTAATTGGTATTGTAAGTCATGGTAGACACATGGTTTCACTTTCAATGTGATTAATTGATCAGAAAGAAATATGTACTTAAATATATATACTGGGTGCCTGACTTAAGAATTTTTTTTTAAATTACATATAAATATATGACACATTAATAGGGTTTCCAAACCAGTATGACCTTTTTAAGCAGAGTTTTAAACATCTATCACTTAAATATGTTAATTCATGTGTTATATGGAACCAAGCAACTAAAATGTAAATGTCAACGTTATTTATATAGTACAGAAGAAAAAATATAAACTTTTCATGAGATGACATCTGTTTCAATTTTACCTGATCGGTTTTATTGTGTGTCCCCCCCAGAAAAAAAAAAAAAAAAAAAGAAAAAAAAATGCAAAACGATGGTACAAGATTCTTTGGAGAATACTTATTTCAAAGTTAAATAAAAACTAAAAAAATCTCTGTTCTAAAGATCACCTTTGCATCTGTGCGTATCTACTTGAACCTGAATGTCTCTATAACTAATATGTATTTTCAATCAAGTTATAATTCTCCTCTAAGAAAAACAAACAAACAAAAAACAACACATTTTTTTCAGAGTCTAACAGATCATGCATTGGATTATGGTAAATAAGCATGCATGAGTTTAAGCCATTTTTATTGTATACAGTTATACTCAGTTCAAGAAATTGAACCAGTATGAAATTAAGTGATTGAAATGCACTAATAATGGCTTTAAGCAACAATGATTTAGTAAATAAAAATAAACTTTTATGTTACATACAATCCCAACCAATTTATTCTATTCACTTCTTCTGCATTAACAACTTAGCCTATCTTATGAAGACAAAAAAAATAATCTTGAAAACTTATCTAACATTATCTAAAGACATTGTTTTCTTTGGTGTTTCTTATAGGTAATAGATGGTGAGGTAAGGTAATAGATGTCTTTCAGGCTAACACTTAATAGCATATTTCTGGAGGCTAAGAATTCAACATATACAGTGTTATTCACTATGTACTTTAATTCATGTATTTTATTATAACTATTAACCAGAAAAGATGAGGAAGAAGGATTACATACTATCCTTAGCTCTTGAGTTTGCAGACTGAAAGAGACAGCTTGTGATAAACATGATCTCTGTGGAAGGTCTGATTGAAGTTGAACATAATGTGTAATGTTGAAACTCAAGAATTCTAGGTACCTGATGGACTGTCATCTGTGACTTAAAATTTGGGAATTTGGGGTACTGACTGGCTTCCGAATTACATGCAGGTCCCAGGACAAACCACTATGAACCACAGACATCTACAAGTCTTTTTAGAATCTTGATTAGAGATGGGAGAATAAAAAAAAAAAAAAAAAAAAAAAAAACCAACAAAAAAAACAATGATCAAGATACAATGCAGGAGCAAGTAATCAGTATTGATTATTTATTTCTTTCCTTTCAGAAAGTATTCTTCCCAGATAATTCTTCTATCTCCTTGCTATATTTATCCACTCATGGTGGGATTATATGGCAAGGGTGTGTTGGGGGTGGGGGACTGCTAGAGTGGCTTCTGTGAGAAGAGTCCAGAAACTGTCCTATGTTCATCGAACCACAGAATGGTTTGAGTTGGAAGGGACCTTAAAAATCATCCATTTCCAACCCCCCTGCAATGAGTAGGAACACCTTCCACTAGATCAGGTTGCACAAAGCCCCATCCAATCTGGCCTTGAACACTTCCAGAGATGCAGCATTCACAACTTCTCTGGGCAACCTGTTCTAGTTCCTCACTGCCCTCATTGTGAAGAAATGTTAGATGTTAGATAACAACCTGTTCCAGCTGGGAGCACCACTGGTCAAAGCTGCACCAATGAGAGACATTGGTGGTGCCTCTGTCAGAGTATATTTAAGAAAAGGAAAAAAGTGCTGCTCAACAGCCACTGGGAGAGGAGTGAGAAAATGGAAAGAGAAACAACCTACAGATGCCAAGGTCAGTGAAGAGGGTGGTATTGTAGGCTCCAGAGTTGAAGTTCCCCTGTGGCCTGTGGAGAGGCCCACGGTGGAGCAGGCTGTCGACCTGCAGCACATGGTGCACCTTGGTGGAGCAGATCTCCATGCTGCAGTCCACGGAGAAGCTCACACCAGAGCAAGTAGATAAGAGCCCCTGCAGGAACAGACTCCTGAGCAGAACAGCAACTCATGGAGAGGAGCCCACAGTGTATCAGAAGATCAGGTGGGAGCTGCAGTCCATGTGGTACCCATGCTGGAGCAGTCTGTTCCTAAAGGGCTCCATGTTCCTAAAGGGATCCATACCCCATGGTATGTATCCGTATTGGAGCAGTTCTTGAAAAACTGACATCTGTGACAAGCCCTTGTTGGATCAGTTCAGGAAGGACTGCATCCCATGGGAAGGACTCCACGCTGGAGCAGGGGAAGCAGAGGAAGAGAGTAAAGGTGAAGGACTGGCAGAGATGAAGTATTATGGACTGATCGTAATCCCCACTCCCCATTCTCCTGTGCTGCTCGGGGGAGATGGTAGAAGAGAGTGGATAAGGGGAAGGTGGTTTTAATTTGCTTTTAGTTTCCACTGCTCTAGTCTGTTATCAATACACATTAAATTTCCATTATGCTGAGTATGTTTTGCCCATGACTGTACCTGGTGAATGATGTCCCTGTCCTTATCTCAACCCTTGAGCTTTTGTCATCATATTTCCTCCCTTTGTTCTTTTGAGGAACAGGATAAAGTGGTGTGGTGGTGCTAGGCTACCTTACGGTATGAAACCACCACACCACTTTACCATCTGTGTTCCCTGATTCCTGCTGAGTAATCATAATTCAACATAGCCTGCTGCCACAGAACTCCCCATTTCACTTTATACAGTTTGTACTACTTCAGATTATCAGAAAATTGAGGTTTTGGCTTACAGTGACATTAATTTTTTATATCATTCAATCCTTCTGCACATGCACTTCTTTGAGGTGCTTAAACTAGGATTCAGTTCTGGTTCTTCTCTCTAAATTTCTTGAACTGTACAATTTCACTTTAGTGTCACTAAAAACAGATTTGCCCTCCAGCCATGCTGGTGTCTCTGCACTAACTTTAAAAGGCAGTTGATTGAGTCTAGCCCTGTTCAGATGTCTTAGCTAAATGCCTGAAGTTCACTGGAATGAATCAGGGTATATAAATAAGTAATTTGAAACCAGGCTTCCTCTGTGGAAACAAACTTGTTATGCTAAAGAATAATCAAAAACAAGTTAGTGTTATGCTCAAAATATTGTGTATGGGCAAAGAGGAAGCAAAAATCATGTATCTGTAACAATAAAGCTAAAATGTTATTGTTGCCGTAATGGAGATCTTAACAGTCTAATTCAATAGTCATCATTAGTTTTTATTTACTTAGAACAGGAAAAAAAAATAAATTAGTACATATCCATATGGAAAAAAGTCAAAATAGTATTTAAAATAATTAGAAATAAAAAACATACAGTTTCTATGCCTTATCTTGGAGTTCTGTTCCACTACTCCTCTGGGTCTTAAAGTCATTAGCTTTGGACTCCTTGAGAGAATAGAGTTAAGCAATGTTAGAGCATAACTGTCTCCTCCAGCAGCCTCAGCTCAGGACAACTACTTCACAGCCACTGGAGGTCTGCCTGGTGCCTGGGGTCTCTACCCACGCTGAGGGATGTGCCGGCCGTAGTGCACTCACACACCTCACCACTAAGCCTCACACACCACACCAGCACAGCCAGCCCAGCCCCCTCCTGCCCTCGGGCTGGCACAGACAGCAGCTCCCTGGTGCAGGCACACACACACCGCTCCAGGCCCACCAGCACACCCATACTCACGGGTGCCCCGAGCGCCAGCAGGGCCCCTCTGCCCAACCAGCACCCCTGTCCTCAACTCAGCCCCTCTCACCTGCCCACGGGTCCCCTTCCTGCCAGCTGCTCCATCGAATGCACCCCTCCTCCCCCCGCCATGCACACCCAGTTTGGGGCAGACACAGATGCTGCCCCCAGCAGCCAGCACCACGCTGTGGCCTGCAGCCCTGCTCCAGCCACCAGCCCAGCCCTACACTCACCCTGCTCAACCCTATCCCTGAGCAGCTGATTTGGCAACACACACTGCTTCTGCCCTGGGGGATGGAGGCTGACGACACCCCTCCCATTCCAGTAGCTAATGCTGAGACCCCCACTGGCTTCTGTAGCTGGCAGCACAGGGCAGGGGCACCCCCACCCTGGTCTCACTCTAGCAGCTGGCACTCAGCCCAGTCATACAAATTCCCCCAGTGGCTGTCTGGGCTCAAAGTCCTCCTTAGATCCGGAGAACTGTGACCCCTCTCCAGCTACTGACACCAGGATCCTCACACTCTCCAGTAGCTGATACTGTCTTTCTACATGCACATACAGATAAAACTGTAACTCACCAGCCTCTGGAGTCCTTTGCCAGGAGGAATATGATAATAGTTTTTGCTTTCTGCACCAGTATCCAAGTGTATCTTTTCCAAAGTATCTTTTTTGAAACTGACTCTGCAGATTTTGAATGTTACTTTTTTCTTTTTAATATATATATATATTCATATTTGTTTCATTTTTTTTATCTTATATTGTTCCTAAAATTGATGGACAACAGAAATAGGTCTTCAAAAGACAATCACTCATGGAAGAAAATGACAGCCATTTTATGGTCACAAAACCATTGTACTTTTTTATTTCAAATTAAATGTGAAATAAATATATATTTGTATATCAATAGAAGCTTATGTTTCATACACTTACTTGCATTAATCACACATTCTTTATGTTTGGATTACTATTTCAAGAAAACAATACATTGTGTTCAAATTATTTTTTTTTTTCCTTTGGACGAAATGGAGTTGGAGACATGATTTCTATTTGCATGTTATAAAATGATGAAAAAAATATAAATTATATAATACTTTCATTATGGCTGAAAGACACAGACTATTTTTACACTATACATGTATGTCAAAGTCTCTTTAATTTATAGTCCATACAAATAGCAAAGTTTTGCATAGAGTTCAGCATTGTCCCCAGAGTGCAAAGGATCCTGCCTGCTACATATAAGTGTCACTATGTATTTTAAAACACCCTCCTAAAAGGCTTCATTTATCTTGGGAGGGAGGCACAGAGAACATTATGCTCCTTGCTGGATTAATGTTCATCTAAAAATTGCATCAGGCCTTGATGTCCCACAAAAATTAAATGTAATATAAGCACTACACAGTGCAGACAGTGTAGAATGCGTATTTCAGTCATATCACTGAAATCAGTCATAATTCAGTCATATCATTCAGGCATGTCACTCTCACATTTTATTTTTTTATTTTATTTTTTTATTTTATTTTTAATTTTTTTCCCATGTGGACATAGGTTCTTTGATATCACTTCTAACTTTGCTTTTGCTCAGATTCCTGTCCTGAAGTGCATTCAGTAGAATTAGGTTTAATTCTTCTCTTGACAAAGGGATCAAAAGTCTGTGCATTTTTTTTTCTCTCTGACTGGTATTTATGATTATTTTAAACACAGTGAAGAAGTCATTTGACTTCAGTTAGTAGACATCAATGAGACATTTAAAATAAATCCAGGTGATACGCTGTTAAATATATTTCTCATTTAAAAATACACTTTATGATAAAAGATGTTGCTTTGGCTTTTTCCCAAGTGTGTGGCTTGCAGATTAGATGAGGAATTCTTAAATGCAAAGGGGGAGTTAATTGCTACTGGGAATAGTTTTGAACCACATTTTGAATAATTTAATATTTAATGGACGGCTGGCTGATATTTAAAACAGGTGATTATATTCTTTGCATTTCAATTAAAAACATGTGTTCCTACTTTATTTTTAAAACTTCAAAAATTCTGAGTCTGTTGCATGTAAATGTAGGCATGTACCTCCATATCTCTCTCTCCCTCTCTCTCTCTCTCTCTCTCTCTCTCTCTCTCTCTCTCTCTCTCTCTCTCTCTCTCTCTCTCTCTCTCTCTCTCTCTCTCTCTCTTTTTTTCCCCAGCACAATTAGCAGGTCTGAGAACCACAGAGTGAATACAATATTCACTTTACAATGCAGTGCTCTGTTTCTGAGAAATTAAAATTATTTCACCTCTTCCTTTCCAAGGAGAAGAATTCTTCACAGAAGAATTCTTGTCCTACTGATAAGTTACTTAACATCAGTATTATGGATGTAATTATTCTGAAAATTTCTGCTAAGGTGTTTGAAAGCGATGGTATACAAAGCATCTGAGAGTGACCCATGGAGAGCTGTTTAACTCCATCACATTGCCTTTATTCTGTATTTACAACTGATAAATCACAATGGACATTATAAAATGTTTCTCTTTATTACAAGAAAATAAATTCTTTCCATGTGCCAGGTTTTGTTTTATCACTAATAGGAGGAAATCTGCTACTTAAGATACAGTAAACATTATAAACTCCATTTTAGGAAAAATATGCAGCTGGAAATTCCTGGGTGCAGTGAAGACTCGTATGTGTTAAGATCTTATATACTGAAAGAAGGAAACATAAATACCAAAATAATAAAAAAACATTTCTGATAATTTTAATATACTCTGTAACATTCTTTGTTATTTTCTAAATTTATTGTAATAAAAAAGTGATAAAAGTGTGTTAAATCAATAAAAATCAAAGAGAAATTGAAAAATAGCTGAATAAATATCACAATATCATCAAGAGCATAAGAATAAAATGGTAATTTTCAGATACAGTACTTGACGGGATGTAGACTGAGGATGCGTATTGCTCTGTTTACTTGCCTGTAATCTCTATAGCTGAAGGGAGATTTTCATCATCTACTACAGCTCAGTTCTGACTTCCTGTTACCTGTAGATAGAATTGCATATGAAGGAGGTGGAACAGTTCTGGCTATCTTAGACAAAAGATTTTGCCAACTTCCTTTCAGTTATGCCTCTAGCTGTAAAATGTCTCTGATGGAATCAAGTTAAAAAGGAAAAATGTATCTATTGTTGTTATATTTAAAATAATTTCCATATCAAATGGCACCCACAACAAACAAAAGGAATTAAAAGACAGCAAAAGTGAATGTATCATATAAGTGATTGTTTACCTTTTATCATTTTTAAATGGTAAATATGCAAATGGTTTAACTAACAAAGTAAGAATCTAATAATAAAGTAAATTAAAACTCCTTATATTTCTTTTTAGTTTTTTGTCATTTTTTTTCTTTAAGTATAATGCATTTTCTTCCCCATTGAGAAAACAATAATTTATTCAAAGAAAAATAAAATCTCATTATGCCACAGGGAAGGTTCATATTAATTCTGAGAACATAGTTCTTTCTTTTTGTTCAGCAGTATTTCCTCTTTATTTGGCATATTACACCACAGATTTAGTGCTGTCAAGGCCAGAAGCACGATTATACCAGCATCTTAGGAAAAACAGAAGCAGTATTTCTTTGACGTGTTTACCTGTTAGGAATATATTCTCTATGTCACGCACTGTAAATATTCAGATTCATTTTGCAGTTAATAACCATGGCACAGCTTCCTTATTTTCAGAATACATTCTGAAGAAGTGCTGAAAGAGGGAAAAGAGAGACATATTGCAAAAATATCAGCTGAAAAGGGGCTTGCTATTCATTTGTACTGTTAGTTACATACTGCCATCTAAGTAGCTTCTTAGGCACTCAACTGGGGCATGGCTGGCAGCCCAGACTGCCAATCTAAACAGTCTTAACATTCTTAACCTCTTTATTGAGTTCATCTGCACTGGCAAGCACCAGGTCCAGTAACACTTGGTTTTTCTAATACTAAGGCCAGGAAATTTTCGTCAACATACTCCAGGAATCTCCTGGATTGCTTGCAGCCCGATGCATAACTTTCCCAGCAGGCATGTGGGTGGCTGAAATTCCCCATTAGGATTCATTGTAGTGATTTGCATTTTAATTATTTTGTTTTCAAATTTAAAATTTTGAGTGCTGGTAAAGTCTGTGAAGTCTTTCATGTCATGATATCATAGGATATATATATAAATGATTTTAAATATATACTGTCGTGGTTTAACCCGGCCGGCAGCTAAACACCACGCAGCCGTTCGCTCACCCTCCCCCCTCCCTCTCTGGGACGGGGGAGAGAAATGGAAAGTGAAGCCCGTGAGTTGAGATAAAGACAGTTTAATAAGACAGGAAAATAATAATAACAAAAATAATAATAACAATAATAATAATAATGATACAATAGTGATAATACGAAAGTAATAATAGTATGTACAAACAAGTGATGCACAATGCAATTGCTCACCACTCGCTGACCGATGCCCAGCCTAACCCCAAGCAGTCCGGCCCCCTCCCCCCGGCTAGCCACCCCTATATATTGTTTAGCATGACGTCAGATGGTATGGAATACCCCTTTGGCTAGTTTGGGTCACCTGTCCTGGGTCTGTCCCCTCCCAGCTCTTACTGCACCCCCAGCCTGCCTGTTGGCAGGACAGAGCAAAAGGCTGAGATGTCTTTGGCTTAGTATAAGCACTGCTCTGCAACAATTAAAGCATCGGGGTGTTATCAGCACTCTTCTCATCCTAAGCCAAAACACAGCATTCCACCAGCTACTAGGAAGAAAATTAATTCTGTGCTAACTGAAACCAGGACAATACATATAATTTACAGGTCATTTGGAATTCATTATTTTTTGCAACAAATAAAATAATTGGCATGCTAGTGGTTAGTACCTTGATTTGATTACTAAAAATATATTAATTAATAACAGCTTTCCATATGGTACCCTTGATTAAAATCTTGCAATTCTGCAGAGAGAATCTATGGTATGAAAGAAAAATGCTTCACTTCTGTATTTGCTGAGCAGATTTTCACTTAGTAAGATTTGAAAAATCTCTGTTATGAGCCCTAGCTCTGTTACAATGACTAGACTCACACTGCATGAAGGATCTTGAAGTTTTTACTAAAATAAAAAAATAACTTCAGTTATATCAGGTTCCATCACTGTCAACACACAATAAATATCAGCAGGGTGTAGGGCCAGTGGGTTGTTCTTTCAGTTGCACAGCATGCTGATTTTACTCCTCTGTGTGGAGCTTTAAAGTAATTAAACACGAGATTTATGAATAGGAGAATAAGCAGTAATAGTTAGTGGCTGATTGGATGAATGAATGTGAATGAATAATTTCCATAAGTATAAACTTATGGAAGTTTATACAGACCATTGGAAGTTTCACAGACCGTAATTTAAAATGGTATGGATATATATGAGAATCTAATAAGAAGCAATATTTAAAGAAAATAGAAACATTAGCTTATATAGGTCTACACATAATTTCTAGTATCTGCCTAAGCATTGAAAGCTTTAACTGAAGAAAATTACTTAAAAGTTTCTGTTAACTACTTCAAAATACAGCACAAAGACATTAAGTGTTTTAAATGTAATATTGAAAGTCTCATTATAAAGGTGTGGTGAAAAATGTTTCATTCCTCTTGCCACCTTGTTTGTCTTAGATAATCAAACATTTTGATTATCATGAAGACAAATCATGAATGAAATAAAAAGAAATAAATTACTTTTCTGGAGTAAATACATTTTTAAAGGATTAATAAATATGCAAAGAGCATAATAGTAATTCCTTGGTCATAATGAATTGCTAATAAAGGTTAAACAGTTCCTGAAGAATAGAGTTCTTGGTCTTCATCTTTGAGATTTACCCTTTTTGCCTTATGTTTATATCTATATTATTTTCTTTACTTACATTTAATAGTCGACTGTTTGACCGTTGTATATTATAATTACCATTTTGAAGAACATTCTCTCTACATATATACACCATACAAATAGAATATGCTGATATGTATATTTTAGTTATACATACTCAAATAATAAACATTGTATACACAGACATAAATATAAATGTATAATATAGATACATATATGTATGTGTTATGTTTACATCTGTGTTTCACTCAGAGGATGGTGAGACACTGGAACAGGTTGCCCAGAGAGGTTATGGATGTCACATCCCTGGAGGTGTTCAAGACCAGATTGGATAAGGCCCTGAGCAACCTGATCTAGTGGGTGGCATCCCTGCCTATGACAGTGTACTGGGTCTGGCTGGAATGTTAATTTTCCCGGCAGCAGCCCATACAGTGCCATACTCTGCACTTGTAGCTGGAACAACAGTGTTACCACACCAGTGTTGTGTCTACTGCTGAGCAGCAGTGGCACAGCATCGGGCCTTTCTATAACCCTCCTACGGGGTGGGCAAAAAGTGAGGAGAGAAACATCACTAGGGCAGCTGACCTAAACCAATCAAAGGGATATTCCATACCATGTGATGTCACACTCAGCAATAAAAGGTGGAAACAGGAAGAAGAGGGGAGGGGTGGGCTCTTGTTGGGAAAACGTCAGTCCTCCTCTCGAACACCGGCTACGTGCGTTGAGGCCCTGCTTCAAGGACATGGTCAATCATCACTCATTTGTGGGAAGTAGAGAATAATTTCTTTCCTCTGCACTTCCACATAGCCTTCATTTATTTTGGTTGTTTATTTTCCTCCCTTCTTTTTATTTTTTCCCTTCCCCCCCCGCCCCCCCCTTTTCCCCTTTCCCTTTTTATTTCCCTGTAGTTAAATTGTTTAGTTCATAATAATCTTTATTTAATTATTATTAATATTTCCCTTTAATTAAATTATCCTTATCTCAACCCGTGAGTTGTTCTTTGCTTTACTTCTCCCCCTCCTCATTTAAAAGAGGGGGAGTGAGAGAGCTGTTGTGGGGTTTAGCTGCCCAGCACGGCAAAACCACCACAGACAGGGAGGGTGGAACTAGATAATCTTTGATGTCCCCTCCAACCCAAGCCATTCTATGATTCTATGATCTAGAAGGAACTTGTACAATCAGATTTTGCTCTGCCAGTTTGGTTTTATTTGCTTGTTTGTTTGAAAAATATGTTCACTTTCACTGGTGTATTGCACATTCAGATACATTTCTGCATTGAAAATTTTTATATGTTGTTTGATTCTCAGAATGTTGCTTATTTAGAATTTGAAAAATGAAGAAGGAACCTGATCAAGTTCTGTGTGATACACCAACACATACATGGTAATTTTTTGATGAAATAGGTGATACACATTCATGAAATACTTTGGAGTATTATTACATTGACAGCAGCCTCAAACTGGGACTTGAGAGAAAATGGGTGTGGGATTAATTGCCTAAACATAGTCATCCAGTTTTATTTGATCACTTGACATGACCTAAGGGATTCAAGATATCCACATGTGGTTGGCACACATGAAATAGGGGCCACAGGATACCCAAGTCATTATGGAGCATTGACAGAAGGCCTGGCAGGAAATCACGAGAGTATTTCAGATGACCCTGGATATATATTTGATCAAGTGAATCAGTGTGTGGCTGTGGGTCACCAGTAATGCCTGAAGTAATGCAGGCAGGCAATACGCTGGTCTGAGTTAGCTCATATTTTTATATTTGAAGTCACAAATATACTCAACTGATTTGAGTATAATTTACCTTTAGACTGTAGATGTCTATGCTCTCTACAATGCCAAATAGACAGTGATTCATATATGTAAATGAAGGTAAGCATGTGTTTCTAAGGTAAGAGTCCAAGGCCTTCCACATTTTTTTCATGCACTGTACCTTCTATATTTTGAGTATACTTATGACTGTAAAATGTGTGTCATGCCACAGTGTGGTACACACAATGAGGGTGCCATATGGTGCATGGTGCCATAAACCATTTAAATCAGATTGTCTTCTAGCATTTTTGATTAAAAAACAACAACAACAACAAAAATAAAAACTAAAAATGCGTAACAAAGTGTAGGCATTCATGATGGAACAGATGCGCATTCTGGTCATGTACCAACACAAAGACACATTGACACTGAATTCATATTCATTCATCAATGTTATTTTTATGCTGATCTAGTGCATGATCCAAAAGAGAAATGTAGAGTAGGATAAAGTAAAATGCAAACAAAAATGCAATAAGCATGGGGTTACTTTCTAATAATATTTATTATTATTGATATATGCTAAAACATTAATGAAACTGCCTGTCTCATCTCCCTCTTAGATCACTTAAATCATCTTCTTAGATCTCCCTGCCTCCCTGGGGCCAGGGTCAGGGACGTTGCCAAGAAAGTCAAGCGCCTGGTACGGCCCACTGACTACTACCCGCTACTGGTCTTTCAGGCTGGTAGCGATGAAGTAGCAAAGAGAAGTCCGAAGGCGATCAAAAGAGACTTTAGGGATTTGGGGTGACAACTTAGAGGTTCAGGCGAGCAGGTTGTGTTTGCCTCTGTCCTTCCGATAGGGGGGATCGAAGCAGAAAGGTGCGCTGTTCACATAAACTCGTGGCTTCGAGACTGGTGTGACTGGCAGAACTTTGGGTTCTTTGATCACAGGAAGGTCTGTGCTACACCGGGCCTGATGGCACCGGATGGGATGGGCCTCTCTCGGAGAGGGGTAAGGATCTTTGGTCAGGAGTTGGCAGGGCTGATAGATAGGGCTTTAAACTAGAGTCGAAGGGGGAAGGGGCTAAAACCAGGCACGCCGGTGAAGACCTAAGGGATGGTACGCTAGAATCAGAGGGGCTGTGTGCCAGTGAGGTCCTTCGGTTAGATCCACAAGGTGCTGAGTGTAAGGAGACGCACCTGAAATGCTTCTACACGAACGCACGCAGTATGAGGAATAAAATGGATGAGCTAGAAGTCCTGGCCCAGTCCCGCAACTCCGACATCATTGGCATAAGCGAAACCTGGTGGGATGAGTCCTGTGACTGGGGTGTTGCGATAGATGGTTACAGGCTCTTCAGGAGGGACAGGCAGGGTAGGCGAGGTGGTGGGGTGGCGATGTATGTGAAGCAGGGGCTGGACTGTGTGGAACTCCAGGTCGGCGATGGCAAAGTTGAGAGCCTCTGGGTAAGGATCAAGGGACGAACGAATAAAGGGGATGTCGTTGTGGGAGTCTATTACAGACCGCCTGGCCAGGACAATAGCGCCGATAAATTATTCTTTACAGAACTAAGAGAGGCCTCGAGATTAACTCCCCTTGTCCTTATGGGGGACTTCAACTTGCCAGACGTTAACTGGGAGTGCCACACGGCTGACACGAGCAAGTCCGGGAGGTTCATGAAGCACCTAGATGATAACTTCTTGGTGCAGGTGCTAACGGAGCCAACTAGGAAAGGTGCCCTCCTAGACCTGTTGCTAGAAAACAGAGAGGGTCTGGTGGGAGATGTGGTGATTGGTGGCCGCCTCGGTCATAGTGACCATGAAGTGGTTGAGTTCAAAATTTACGGTGACAGAAGGAAAAGTGCCACCAAAACCTCATCCCTAGATATGGGGAAGGCGGACTTCAGGCTGCTCGGGGAACTAGTCAGCAAGGTCCCCTGGGAAGCTGCTCTTGAAGGCCTTGATGTCCACCAGTGCTGGTCATTCTTTAAGCTATGCCTCCTAGAAGCACAAGATCAGGCAATTCCTAAATATCGCAAGTCAGGCAGGCGCGGCAGGAGGCCGGCGTGGCTGACCAGGAACATTCTTATGGAGATTAGGCGGAAACAGAGAGTGTTTCGCTACTGGAAGGAGGGCCAGGTGACATGGAAAGAATACAGGGATGCTGTTTGTGTTTGTAGGAAGAAAATTCGTGTGGCTAAAGCACACCTAGAGTTGAAGCTAGCTGTGTCTGTGAGAGAAAATAAAAAGGGTTTTTTTAGATATGTGAATGGAAAAAGGAGAACTAAAGAATACATAGGGCCGCTCCTTGATAGGGAAGGTCTCCTCACAGACAATGACATAGGCAAAGCAGAGACACTTAACGCCTTCTTTGCCTCTGTCTTCAATGCTGATGATGGGCTTCGGGACCCAGGGTGCCCTGAGCTGGAGGACCGGGACGGTGGGGATGACAAACTCCCAACCGACCCTGAACGTGTGCGGGATTTGCTACTCCACCTGGATCCCTACAAGTCCATGGGTCCGGATGGGATTCATCCCCGGGTGCTGAAGGAGCTGGCGGACGTCATCGCGGAACCTCTCTCAATTATTATTCAGAGATCCTGGGAGTCTGGAGAGGTCCCGGTAGACTGGAAGCTGGCAAATGTTGTGCCGATTTTCAAGAAGGGTCAGAAAGAAGACCCTAGCAATTACAGGCCTGTCAGTCTCACGTCAGTGCCTGGTAAAATCATGGAGAAGATGGTTCTCGAACTTATTGAGGCGCACCTGGGGGACAAAGCAGTCATTGGTCCCAGCCAGCATGGGTTTGTGAAGGGTAGGTCCTGCCTAACTAACCTGATTTCCTTTTATGATAAGATCACCCGTATGGTGGACCAAGGGAAACCAGCTGATGTGATTTTTTTGGACTTCAGCAAGGCTTTTGACACGGTTTCCCATAGGATCCTACTGGACAAAATGTCCACCATACAGCTAAATAAAAACATCATACGATGGGTGAGCAATTGGCTAACGGGCAGGGCCCAAAGGGTTATGGTGAATGGGGCTGCGTCAGGCTGGCGGGCGGTCACTAGTGGGGTCCCTCAAGGCTCCATTTTAGGGCCGGTACTTTTCAATATTTTTATAAACCATCTGGATGTAGGAATAGAAGGTATTTTGAGCAAGTTTGCTGATGACACCAAACTTGGAGGAGTTGTGGACTCGAATGAGGGTGGAAAGGCCTTGCAGAGGGATCTGGATAGGTTGGAGAGCTGGGCGATCGCCAGCCGCATGAAGTTCAATAAGAGCAAGTGCCGGGTCCTGCACCTGGGAGGGGGAAACCCTGGCTGCACGTACAGACTGGGCGATGAGATTCTGGAGAGCAGCCTAGAAGAGAGGGATCTGGGGGTCGTGGTAGACAGCAAGTTGAATATGAGCCGGCAGTGTGCCCTGGCAGCCAGGAGGGCCAACCGTGTCCTGGGGTGCATCAAGCACGGCATCGCTAGTAGGTCAAGGGAGGTGATTGTCCCGCTCTACTCTGCGCTGGTGCGGCCTCACCTCGAGTACTGTGTGCAGTTCTGGGCACCACAGTATAAAAAGGACATGAAACTGTTGGAGAGTGTCCAGAGGAGGGCTACGAAGATGGTGAAAGGCCTGGAGGGGAAGACGTACGAGGAACGGCTGAGGGCACTGGGCCTGTTCAGCCTGGAGAAGAGGAGGCTGAGGGGAGACCTCATCGCAGTCTACAACTTCCTCGTAAGGGGGTGTCGAGAGGCAGGAGACCTTTTCTCCATTAACACCAGCGACAGGACCCGCGGGAACGGGGTTAAGCTGAGGCAGGGGAAGTTTAGGCTTGACATCAGGAGGGGGTTCTTCACAGAGAGAGTGGTTGCACACTGGAACAGGCTCCCCAGGGAAGTGGTCACTGCACCGAGCCTGACTGAATTTAAGAAGAGATTGGACTGTGCACTTAGTCACATGGTCTGAACTTTTGGGTAGACCTGTGCGGTGTCAAGAGTTGGACTTGATGATCCTTAAGGGTCCCTTCCAACTCAGGATATTCTATGATTCTATGATTCTATGATCTCTTGAATAAATATATAGTGTAGGAGAAAACAGAAATAGTAATACAGATATGTACATAAGTAAATTTATTTTTCTTTTGTATTCATAAATGTAGTAAACCTCTTTGTTCATGCTTACAGTTCTTAATTTCTGAAAAACAAAAACAAAGAAACAAAAAACATCTTGACCTTGTTCTGGATCTTATTTAGACTGATGTACTGAGAAATCCCTAATAAAATATTCCCCCCACCCCCCATGGCTATGGGGTGATATTTCTTTTTCATTCTCTAAATTCTACCTAAAAATCTCAGACAATTGTTCTTTAGTCAAAGAATGGTATTAGAATCCAATATACTATCCTTTGGGCATTTGTATCTTCATCCACAGAGACTCTCTTTTACCTTCAAAACATATAAATATTTTTCTTTCCACAAAACAAAACAACAAAAAACTCATGATCAAAAACTCCAAATGCCTTTAAAAAATAAAATGAAATAAAATAAAATGAAATAAAATGAAATAAAATGAAGTAAAGCATGAATTCACCTTGTGACCAAACTTTGTTTTGGGAAAGCCAGTGTTTACTTTGGTAAAACCATTGTAGGATTTCCAGATATTAACAAATAAAATAATTGATCTGCATTATGTGCAGGTCACTCCATAATTCCATAATAAAAAGATAGCTATTGCTATTGAGGTTTTCAGTTTCAGATAACATAATACATAGGAATTTACAAAGGAGGAGGAGGCAGGGAAGATTTCCTTCAGACTCAAACCAACACTAACAGAAATACCTTAAAGAAAATATTTTTAATAAAATATTTTTAATTTTCACCTTAATATCTGTCAATATTCACAAATGTAGAAATATACAAGCAATTAAATTAAATACAATCTATTTCACTGTAATATTTGCAGATGTTTTCTAAAAGCTGAGGGATCTTACTACATTTTTCAGAATAACTTTGCCTTCACTCAGTCAGATTTTTTTTCTGAAAAGCGAACACATTGTTTGTAAATAATGTCATGGCAAACAGATGAAGTCTGCTCAGAATAATGAATTCTGTATTTAAAAAAAAATCATGGAATTGAGAAGAATACCCATCACAAATTTACAGTTAAAATTAAATTATCTTTGCAGACAAACTATAGGAAACTATAGGATTACAGGATTAATTTTACTAAATTTTATACATTTCTAAATGTAATATATAACTGGGAGCTAGACAATCTAGCGCTCCTTTCCAAAATATTAAAAATCTCTGTGATGATGTAGGATAATTAATGTCTTTGAAAGTTTATAGGCTGTAAGACTTTTTAGTTTGTAGAGATTTTGGAATTCCTTCCTGATTTTTTTTTTTTCTCCTTAATTTTGAATGATTTTCTAGTTTTAGTCTGTTTATTTGCTATACAATATAATGTATTAAGCATTTTTATTATCACTAGTATTTTGGAGTATAATGTACCTTTATGACTTGAAGGTCTTTATCTACTAAGAATTTTAAATAACCATGTGCAGACTTTAACTTGAAATAAAATATGGATCACTTTAGAGAGCATGGTGTGTTTCTGAGAGCAGCAAATGTATTTTGTTTAAATGATTATATTAAAGGAAAATAGTCTACTAAAGCCCCTCAACATGCATTAAGTTTGTATTTCAGGGGAAAACAAACAAACAAACAAAAAACCTTACCTTGTGTAGTATGCCTTTTCTCTGCCAGCATTTCCCTATTCCACAGTATACATCCTAATGCCTAGTGCATTTGCACATAAATGCATATGAACATATTTTGCAGAAGGTAGTTTCTAATTTTTGTGTTAAACGCTTGGAGATTCTTAATCCAGAAGATTTTTGTTTGTTTGTTTGTTTGTTTTTGGTGTATGAATTCAAGCTTAGCTATTACAGTCTTCCTCGAAGCACAGTCTAGTACTTCTAGTACTTATCTCTTCCCTTTAGAAGCAGGTAACAATTAGCTATCAGGAT
This sequence comes from Anas platyrhynchos, assembly GCF_047663525.1. Taxonomy (NCBI): domain Eukaryota; kingdom Metazoa; phylum Chordata; class Aves; order Anseriformes; family Anatidae; genus Anas; species Anas platyrhynchos. Next base: position 159,147,047 of record NC_092587.1, on the reverse strand, counting down.
TTTACTTCTTTGGGAGGAGAAAAAAAATGGTGTTTCTTAGACTGAACCTCTTAGGGTGAACCAGGACCTCTCTAAAGGAGTAGCTCTTTCCCTTGACATTGTTGTGGAAGCAGGAACAGAGTGACTTCCTCAGGGGCAGTGGAAATCATAGGCTGGACTGGACTAGACTAAATTAACTCAGTGGGAAGGGACCTTCAAAGCTTATCAAGTCCAACTTCAAGGGTAAGCAAAACTTGAAGTGTATTACTAAGGGCATTATCCTCTTGAACACAAATGCCTCTTGAATAGATATGGTGCATGAACCACCTGTCTAGAAAGTCTGTTCCAATGTTCGACTACCCTAAAGTTAGGGTTTTTCTTCAGACTTAGTCTGAATCTAGCCCAGCTTTGCACCATTCCCATGCATCCTCTCATTTCCAGGAGTCCAGGGCAATTCCCTCTCAATTTCCCCTCCTCAGGAAGCTGTACAGAGAAATCAGGTCACCTCTTAGCCTCCTGTTCTCACACAAGTCTGAGATAATAATTACAAAAAGGGTGATCAAAAGTCACTTTCCTCAGATTTACTCAGATTGAATCTGACATAATCTGACATCAACACTTACACTCTAACAGCTTTTAATGCACACAGAACATTTACACGGCATATCAGCATAGGCTTGCTTTGTATTTTGTGGCAGGCAGGTGAAAGACTTTTGCCCAAAACATGTGTAGGAGAGGGTGACACATCTTTTGTGATTCAAGCATTTTCTGTAACTGTACCGTAGAAACTGGCTTTATATGTAGTTACCAGATATTGTTAGTGAGTAATTTTTGTGGTGTACAAAACAGTTTCTCATGTGGATGCCTCCATATTCTCACATGTATAACTTTTGTGCCTTTGTCCAATGTCAAGCTTCTTCACTTTCACCTCTCCATAGTTCTTCTGAATTCTCCTTTTCAAAGCTTGTTTCTTTCTCTTCCCTCCTGTTTGCCACCATTTTCTCTCTAAAGATGACATTTTATTTATTTATTTATTTATTTTTCTCTTACAACTTAATAAGCAGAATCCAAAAAATGGTGTTTTTTTTTTTTTTTTTTTTTTTCACTCTCTACAGCCCTAAGTATTTTCTTGTGTGAAAAACAAAACTGCAAAAACAAAACTGCTTTTTAATTCAAAGGAAGGAAACTTCCTCTTTCTTGAGATATGTCATGCACAACATCCTTGTCTCTAAATTGGAGATACACAGATTTGATGGATTGACCAGTCAGTGGATAAGGAATTGGCTGGATGGTCGCACTCAAAGAGCTGCGATCAACAGCTCAATGTCCAAATGGAGACCAGTGATGACTGGTATTCCTCAGAGGTTGGTATTAGGACCAGCACTGTTCAACATCTTTGTCAGTGATGGAGACAGTGGGATCAAGTGCACCCTCAGCAAGTTTTCCAACAACAACAAGCTGTGTGGTGCAGTCAACATGCTGGAAGGAAGGGATGCCATCCAGAGGGACCTGGACAGGCTTGAGGCCAGTGTTAACCTCATGAAGTTCAACCAGGCAAAGTTCGAGGTCCTGGGTCAGGGCAATTCCAAACACAAATACAAGATGAGTGGAGAATGGATTGAGAGCAGCCCTGAAGAGAATGACTTGGAGATTATGTAGATGAGAAGCTCAACATGAGCTGGCAATGTGTACTTGCAGCCTAGTAAACCAACCGTATTCTGTGCTGTATCAAAAAGAAACATGACCAGCAGGGCAAGGGAGGTGATTCTCCCCATCTATTCTGCTTGTATGAGAGTCCACCTAGAGTACTGCATTAAGCTCTGGAGCCCACAGCATAAGAAGGACATGGACCTATTAGAATGAGTCCAGAGGAGGGCCATGAGGACAATCAAAGGGAACACCTCTCCTATGAAGACAGAATGATGGAATTGGTGTTGGTCAGTCTGGGGAAGAGAAGCCTCTGGGAAGACATTATAGCGGACTTCCAGTGCCTAAAGAGGGCCTACAAGAAAGCTGGAGAGGGACTTTTATCAGGAAATGTAGTGATAGGGCAGAGAGTAATGGCTTAAAAAAAAAAAAAAAAAAAAAAAAAAAAGTAGATTTAGATTAGATAAAAGGAAGAAATTCTTTACTCAGAGGGTGGTGAGGCACTGGAACAGGAGAAGTAGACCAGGCTGGATGAGGCTTCGAGCCGCCTGGTCTAGTGGGATTTGTCCCTGCCCTTCCACTAGGGACAGTGGAAGGGCCCTCCCCTCCGCTCCCCTCCCCTCCGCTCCCCTCCCCTCCCCTCCCCTCCCCTCCCCTCCCCTCCCCTCCCCTCCCCTCCCCTCCCCTCCCTTCCCCTCCCCTCTTCCCTTTTCCTTCCCCTGGCTGTATACCAGCACTCACCCACCACAGTATATGGCACTAGACAGCCCATGGAAAGTCTCAAGACAATTTCTTTCAGTGAGGTGAGCTGTCCTCCTCTTCTTCCTTCTCCAGAGGTGGAGATAGAGATTTCAGCTTTTTATGAATGACTGTTGCAATAACATAGGTACAAACAAGGAATGGCAGCCACTAGCTGGTTTCATGGCTCATGTTCATGTTCAATGGCTTCATGTTGTGCCAGGGGAGGTTTAGGTTGGATATTAAGAAAAAAAAAATAATCACTGTGGGGCATTGGAATAGGACGCCCAGGGAAGTAGTTGAGTAATCATCCCTGGAGGTATTCAAAAGTTGTGTAGGTGCTTAGGGACATGGTTTAGTGGTAGACTTGGAAGTTCTAGTTTAATGGCTGGACTTGATGATCTTGGAGTCTTTTACAACCTAAGTGATTTTATGATTCTATGATTCTCTCTCTCTCTCTTTTTTTTTTTTTTTTCTTTCCTTTTTTTCCCCTCAAAATTCAGTCTACTTTGCTATGAACTATTGGGTCCACTAGACTGTCGACTAAATGTGGTTTGCAGAGCTGAGATCAATAATTCCTAAATAAAAAATAATTGTAATTCATAGGGAATACTAATTTAAGTTTCTGAGAGAAAATAATACCAAAAAAATATAATAAATAAATAGAGGAAACCATAAAACACTGAAAATGACCTTTTAAAAATGCATGATTGAAATAAAATTTTGTGTCTTTTAAAAATCATTAACATTGCAAAGAAATGCAAGCATTATAACATAGTGTTATGAGATCAGATGAGGTGATCACACATGACAGCAAAGCAGTGAGTGAGGAAACCATTTTTATCCATGTCTGCCCTGAAAATTTGCCAGACTAGGTCTATGAACATTGTACTCTGAATTTGTTCAGTTTACTTTATACTACTGAGTGCAAATCCATTTATATTGTATTGAATTTGTTCAGTTTATACTGCTAAATGCAAATCCATTTAGATTGTATTGATGTTTGTCTAATTGGGCAGCAAGGATTGGGCCACAAATTGTTACTATGCGACATAATTATACTTTCCGATTTTGTAGTGAGGTTTGACAAAAATGACTTATTTGGATCCAAGAAGATCCATGACAAAAGAGCTAAGATAATGTCCAAAAGATTATTATAGGCTAAGTTTTGGACAGAAATCAGCATCTTTGAGAAATGCTGCACTTCAAATACAATGAATACAATAGCCTTTCTGTAAAAGGTCGATGGCCTCACAATAGTACTTTTTGTTTAACAGTCCTATGCTCAGTTTTGTGTTCCCACAGAGATGAGGGAGGGAGGTTTGTGTCTGGGTCACACATTTTAGAATCTTACAAACAAAATTAATGTCAGCTTCATGAAACTCAAAGAGTTCTGTGTTCTGTCTTATTAAATGTTTATCACATCACTCTTTTTTTTTTTTCCATGAAATTAACTTAGGAAACATTTCTTGATTACCCTTATTCTCACTGTGGGAACAGAGATTATATCTGACATGAAATGAAAGAAACCATTTGTTTGTCGTTACTGACAAAAAGTTATCTATTAGATTTGCATTGATAGTATACTCTCTTGGCTCCTATTTAATACAAGGGAATTTTATTTTATTTTGTTTTATTTTTTTCTTTGTGAAACCAGAGTTTTCAGGGTATGCATTAGTTTACACGGTAAAACAAACAAAAATAGTTGACCATAACCTGTATGGATTGCTAAGTGTAATAAATAATTAATAATTTTCAAATTTACATAATTCCTTGTAAAGGAAATTTGGTTAATTTAGTTGTCTAGCACAGCACAGTCTGGTGGCTTCCTGTTGCTGGGGCCAGGAACGGTGACAGCTCTCCAGGCACTTGGGCAGGGCAGGGCCTGTTCCAACAACACAGCTTGGAGCAGGGCAGTTGAGGGGGCAAAGAGGGCAGCCCCAGCCTGGGCATTGGACATCTCCCTTTGGAAAAGGACAGACAGAGGCTGGGATGGGACATGGATTCAGCAGGGCCCATGACAGCAGGACGGGGCTGTGGGGATCTGGAGACTAGTCCTGCTGCATGCTCCTGAAGCAGGGGCTGACAGCACAAGGTGAATGAAATGGGGTCCTGGGCCATGGGAAGTGTTGGGGGAGCCCTGGAGTGCTGGACAGGGCCAGTGAGGCAAAGAAGTGTCTTAATTTTTCTGACATTATGCTTTTTTGTTCTTTCCTTTTATTCCGAATTCAGAAATGAAAGTTGCATTTGCCTTGAACTAGCAATTTTTAACTTTTTATTTTAATTTTACTGAAATCATAGTTGCTAAGGAAAATAAAGCATGTGGCTTCCACCTCCAGCTGCTCTGGACCAGCAGTGCTTCTATCTGGCCACTGGGGCCACTGGCACCCAGCCCAGTGCCCAGGAAACAAGGGTCTCTGCCCAGGCTGGAGGATGCAGCTGCCACTTCCTTTTTTGCATGTTCAGCCAGTAGCAAAGCTGAGCATGTATCCCAGAGACACACAGACAGTGAAAAGACACCGGCATGACCATTCATAGAGGCTGCCCCAGTCAATGTCTGCCTTCAACAACACACATGAAAGAGACACAGACAGATGAGACCCCTTTCCTCCTCTCTGGCTGGTAGGGATAGAAGGTCCCTACTGAAGGCACATGAAATCACACCACCCGCTAGATTCAGAAGCATATATCCACACATGTGGATGCTTTGAGTACCCGGCATGCATGCCTGTTCAGCACCCTTGCCTGCATCCTAGGCTCCTTGCCTGGATTCTTCAAATACAGGTGCAGCCTCTCTGTCCAGAATCCCTGCCTGGATCCCAGGCCCCTTACCTGCTTCACAGGTCACCTGCTTGCTGCTTAGTCTGGCTGGAAGTTTCCTGCAAGCACACAAGTACTCACTCACCAATCCCTCATGTACACCACATTTGCAAGTCCCTCTGGGTGTACCGGCATGGACTGCCCACCCACCTCATACCCTGGTCTGGATTCAAGGCCCCGTCACTTTTTGGCTAGTCCAGCTTCAAGCTTGCTATAGAACAAACATGGACACCCATGCACACAAGGTTGGGAAAATCACATTCTTCCCCCAACCCCCCAACCCTCACCCTGTGTCGTGGTTTAACCTGGCCGGCAGCTAAACACCACGCAGCCGTTCGCTCACCCTCCCCCCTCCCTCTCTGGGACGGGGGAGAGAAATGGAAAGTGAAGCCCGTGAGTTGAGATAAAGACAGTTTAATAAGACAGGAAAATAATAATAACAAAAATAATAATAACAATAATAATAATAATGATACAATAGTGATAATACGAAAGTAATAATAGTATGTACAAACAAGTGATGCACAATGCAATTGCTCACCACTCGCTGACCGATGCCCAGCCTAACCCCAAGCAGTCCGGCCCCCTCCCCCCGGCTAGCCACCCCTATATATTGTTTAGCATGACGTCAGATGGTATGGAATACCCCTTTGGCTAGTTTGGGTCACCTGTCCTGGGTCTGTCCCCTCCCAGCTCTTACTGCACCCCCAGCCTGCCTGTTGGCAGGACAGAGCAAAAGGCTGAGATGTCCTTGGCTTAGTATAAGCACTGCTCTGCAACAATTAAAGCATTGGGGTGTTATCAGCACTCTTCTCATCCTAAGCCAAAACACAGCATTCCACCAGCTACTAGGAAGAAAATTAATTCTGTTCTAACTGAAACCAGGACATCTATCCACCCCTTATTCCATACCATTTATGTCATGCTCAGGTTACACTCTTTTCCATACATTCTAATTAGTCACCTATAGTAATCATGGTAGTGATAACATACAGTATAATATACTAATTAACATGGTACAATTCAGTTCATGGGCTATTCTCACCCAGTATTAAATCTCCTTGAGGTACACACCGGACCTCTCCGTTCTTTTGCATCACCCACCAAGTGTATCCAGGTCCCTGAGCGAAAACAATTCCACAAATAGGTTTGCCTTTTCCTGAGGCAGGAGTAGCCCAGACTGTTTTACCCAGCATATTTTTTACATGCACTACAGGAACTTTATCCCCATCTACAGTACGTAACAGGTTTGATTGGGCAGGTCCAGCTCGGTTGGTAGATCCCCTAGTATTGACTAACCAGGTGGCCTTTGCCAAATGCGTATCCCAGTTTTTGAACGTCCCAGCGCCCATTGCTTTCAAGGTAGTCTTTAACAGGCCATTGTATCGTTCAACTTTCCCGGAGGCTGGTGCATGATAGGGGATGTGATACACCCATTCAATACCATGTTCTTTGGCCCAAGTGTCTATAAGGTTGTTTCGGAAGTGAGTCCCATTGTCTGACTCTATTCTTTCTGGGGTGCCATGTCGCCATAGGACTTGCTTTTCAAGGCCCAGGATGGTGTTCCGGGCGGTGGCATGAGGCACCGGATATGTTTCCAGCCATCCGGTGGTTGCTTCCACCATTGTAAGTACGTGGCGCTTGCCATTGCGAGTTTGAGGGAGTGTGATGTAATCAATCTGCCAGGCCTCTCCATATTTATATTTCAGCCACCGTCCTCCATACCAAAGAGGCTTTGACCATTTGGCTTGCTTGATTGCAGCACATGTTTCACAGTCATGAATAACCTGTGCTATAGCATCCATGGTCAGGTCCACCCCTCGATCATGAGCCCATCTGTATGTTGCATCTCTACCTTGATGGCCTGAGGTGTCATGGGCCCATCGGGCTATAAATAATTCACCTTTATGCTGCCAATCCAGGTCCACCTGAGCTACTTCAATCTTAGCAGCCTGATCCACCTGCTGGTTGTTTTGATGTTCTTCAGTAGACCGATTCTTGGGCACATGAGCATCTACGTGGCGTACTTTCACAGCCAGGTTCTCTACCCGAGCAGCAATATCTTGCCACAGTGCAGCAGCCCAGATGGGTTTGCCCCTACTCTGCCAGTTGTTTTGCTTCCATTGCTGTAACCATCCCCACAGGGCATTTGCTACCATCCATGAATCGGTGTAGAGATAGAGAACTGGCCATTTTTCTCATTCAGCAATGTCTAAAGCCAGCTGAATGGCTTTCACTTCTGCAAACTGACTCGATTCACCTTCTCCCTCAGCAGCTTCTGCAACTCGTCGCGTAGGACTCCATACAGCAGCCTTCCATCTTCGATGCTTCCCCACAATACGACAGGACCCATCAGTGAACAGGGCATATTTCTTTTCATTCTCTGGTAACTGGTTGTACAGCGGGGCTTCTTCAGCACGACCCACCTCCTCCTCTGATGATATCCCAAAGTATTTGCCTTCTGGCCAGTCCATGATCACTTCCAATATTCCTGGGCGACTGGGGTTTCCTATTCGAGCCCGCTGAGTAATCAGTGCAACCCACTGATTATGACCCAATGATGTCATATTTCAAAGCTACCATAATTAGAGGGTTCAGATCAGAAAGGGAGATTAAAATGTTTTTCAAAGTGACATGGAGAAGTTCACATCTCACCAGAGGAAATCGTAAATCTTCTTCATTTATTTATAGCAAGAAAACATTCTTTTATATATACATATATATATGTATATTAAGTGGACAGTAGAAAATATAAATATTTCACAGTAATAAATGTTAAATGAGAATCTAAATAATGAGAATCTAAATAATATTTATATTGTCAAACTTGATTATGATTTCTTATCTCAGCAGGTAGGCTACTGTACTAGATTTATATGACAAGGTTTTAGCAGCAGGGGGACTGCAGAGGTTGCCTCTGTGAGAACAGGCCAGGGACTGCTCCCTTATTGCACAGAGACAATTCCAGCTGACTCCAGTGGAACTGCTGCAGGACAGAGCTGACGCATCAGCCAAGCCAGTGGCAGTGATAACAAGCCAGTGCATCAGTGATAACACACTTAAGCATGGGTAAAAACCTCTGCCCAGCAGTTCTGTGAGAGGAGAATGGAGGGAAAAAAAGTAAGAAAAACAATGGCGCTGGAGCAGAGATTCTCCAGAGCAGTTGAATATGCCATGCAGGAAGCTGCAGCTCATGGAGAGACCATGCGGGAGTAGGCTTCTGGCAGAACTGTGGCTTGTCCAGAGGGGTCCACACTGCAGCAGGTTTTCTGGCAGTAATTGAGTCCCATGAGGGACCCATGCTGGATCAGTCTGTTCCTGAAGGGCTGCACCCGATTGTATGAAATAGACCCTTGCTCAAACATTCCTTGAAGAACTGCAGCCTATGGGAAAGACTCACACTGGAGCAGTTGTGAAGGACTGTATCCCATGAGAAGTACCCCACATAGGAGCAGGAAAAAGCCGTACGGAATTTTATGAACTGACTGCAAGCCTTCCCATCCCCCACCCCATGCGTCCCTCATATGGGGAGGAGGTGAAACTGCTAGGAACAAGGGAGTGAAATTGAGCCTGTGAAGAAGGAAGGTGGGGGGAGTTCAGAGGGAAGATGATTTTAGTTTTGTCTTTTCTTGTTACCATCCTACTCTATTTTTAACTGCCAATAAAATAAATCTTTCCCAAGTTGAGTCTGCTTTACCCATGACAGTAAGTGATCTTCCTGTCCTTATCTCAACTCTCAAGCTCTTCCATCTTATATTTCTCCCATTTCCTGTTGAAGAGAAAGAGTGAGAGCAGCTGGGTGGGATTCTGCCAGCCAGTCGAGATCAAACATGCCATAGCTACAGACCTACTTACCTGAGAAAGTAGTTATTTTCCCAAGATATCCTACTACCACAGCTGAGATTAATCAAGAGACTTATAAAGAGTCTTATAAAGAAAAGGGATTATAGACATGGAAAAAACATGTGGTTGAATTTAATTTTTGTCCAATGTAGCTCATATATTATATGTCTTGTATTGAAAATGTTGCATATTTTTTATTAAAAGTAGGGGATGTACGGTGAAAGTACTACATTTTTGTGCTAGTGGATGCTTTTTCTTTCTTCTCTTTCTTTTTTAAAAAATATTTTTCCCTTGAAGAACTGATTTTATACAATCTTTTCACAAACTGTTTTTTTTTTTTTTTAAATCTATATGTTATATTTTAGTGTATTATAATAATTTGTAGTTTTACTTTTGATGAAATAGGAATTTTAAGATGAATTTGAATTTAATATTTAATGTGTGAATATTATAAATGTAAAATTTGTGTCAAATGCAGATACAAAGAAAAATACAGTGAAACTACAACTTTCTGTTTCCACATTAAGACTGCAGCTGTCTTCCAGCTAGGTATTCAATTACACCTATTACACTGTAGGTATAGCATGGTACAATAACTGTAGGAATAAATCATGATGGTCACAGAACATGGCTATGGTATTACTTTCTAAGTGATTTGATATGTGCATAAGTGAATAAGAAAGTTTCAGTAATCATAATAATTAACAGAAATATCTGAAGACTCCATAAAAAATAAATAAGTCTGTAACAGGTTAAGGAGTTACAAGAAAAGATTATAGCAATAAGCAAGTTTGGGATACATCTTGAATATTTAAGGACATTCTGTTTAGGGGAAAAATCAACCTAAATATGTCACATCTCTTCTGTTTTTTTCCTTTTTCTGTTTCTTATTAACAAAGGCATTTTCATGGAAACATTTCTTATTTTATAAGAATTTATCTGATGCTTCTGTTTATTCCTCCAGCTGAAGTCACAGTCTTCTGACATCACAATCATTGTCAGAAAACCTCAAGTTGATGTCAAAGAAGTGACTCAAAGTAAACACAAAGAAAACAATAAGATTTGTTTCATAATTAAATCTTACCTCCATATTGTGGTGGTTTCACAGTGATGGACTGATAAACTCTCTCATTCCTCCTCCACAAAGGGAGAGATGGGGAAGAAAGTAGAATGGGAAAGAAAAAGGCTCATGAGTTGAGAGGTTGAGATAAGGATAATTTAATTAAAGTAAAAACAAGAGGGGACAAACAAAACAAAACAAAACAAAACAAAACAAAAAGGCCATGTGGAAACACAGATAGAGAAAAATCAAACAAACAAAACACCACAATTATTCTCTACTTCTGTAGTGGGTTTAAGTGGCAAGGTTAAGCAGGGGAGCCATAAAGGTGGCTTCCAGGAGAAGAATCCAGAAGCTGCCCCGTGTTAAATAACAAAAATAAAATAAAAATAAAAATAAAAAAATAAAAAAAACATATCGCTTAGCGATACGGTTTAGTGGAGGACTTGTTAGTGTTAGGTCAGAGGTTGGACTCAATGATCTTGAGGTCTCTTCCAACCTAGGCAATCTGTGATTCTGTGAAAAAATAATAATTAAAAAAACAAAAACAACAAAAAAACCTGCTCCAGAACAGCAGCTGGAAGAGAGAAAGGAGTAAGTAACAGCCTTGCAGATGCCAAGGTGAGTGAAGAGGGAGGGGGAGGGGAGAGGTGTTCCAGGCACCAGAACAGAAGTTCCCCTGTGGCCTGTGGTAAGGACCATGGTGAGCAGGCTGTCCCGCTGCAGCCCATGGAGTACCACTGTGGAGCAGATATCCATGCTGCAGCCCATGGAGGAACCCCAGTGGAGCAGGTGGAGCTGCACTGAAGGAGGCTGCAGCCTATGGAGAACCCCTGCCAGAGCCAATTCTGGGCCAGACCTGCAGCCCATGGAGAGGAGTCCACACAGGAGCAGGAGGTCTGGGGGGAGCTGCCACCCATGGGACCTGTGCTGGAGCACTTTGCTCCTGACAGATGGACCCCGAGGTACGGACCCATATCTGGAGCAGTTCTTGAAGAGCTTCTGCCTGTGGGAAGCCCATGCAGGATCAGTTCAGGAAGGACAGCATCCTGTGGGAGGGACCCCACAAGGAGCAGGGGCAGAGAGTGACTGTGAAGGAGCGGCAAAGATGATGCGTTAGGGACTGACTGCAACCCTCATTCCGCCATTCTCCTAGGCTGCTTGAGGGGAGAAAGTGGAAGAGGATGAATTGGGGGAAGGTGTTTTTGATTTATTTCCTTTGTTTCTCACTTCTCTAGCTTGTCAGTAATAGGCAATAAATCTTACTATCTCCCTACTTGAGTCTGTTTTGCCCATCGTAATAACTGTAGAGCGATCTCCCCATCCTTATCTCAACCCTTGAGCCCTTTGCATAATATTTTCTTCACCTTTGAGGAGGGAAAATGAGAGAGTGGCTGAAGTGGAGCTAGGCTGCCCATCTGAGTAAAACCACCACAACTTCCCAACAACAAGCAATGTTTGGCTACATCCTGGGAAGCAGGGCCTCAATGCATGTGGCAGTTGTTTGGGAGGACAGATGTGGTCAACGGCTCTATGTCCAAGTGGAGGTTGGTGACAAGTGGTGTCCCTAAGGGGTCTGTCCTGTGATCCATACTGTTTAACATCTTTACCAATGACATAGTCATGGGGATCATGTGCACCTTCAGCAGGTTTGCTGATGACACCAAGCTCAGTGGTGCAGTTGATACAACAGAAGGAAGGGATGCCATCCAAAGGGACCTGGAGAAGTTTGAGAAGTGGGCCAAGTGAGGTTCAACAGGTCCAAGTGCAATGTGCTGCACCTGGACAGGGGTAGTCATAGACAGGCATACAGACTGGGACAAGAATTCACTGAGAGCAGCTGTGCAGAAAAGGGTTTGGTGGTTCTGGTGGATGAAAAGCTTGACATGAACCAGCAGTGTGCACTTGCAGCTCTGAAAGACAACTGCATCCTGGGCTGCATCAACAGATGAGTGGCCAGCTGGTGGAGGGAGGTGATTGTGCCTCCCTTCTCTGACCTTGTGAGGCCTCACTTGGAGTCCCCAGCATAAGAAGGATGTTGATCTGTCAGATCAGGTCCAGAGGAGGGCCACGAAGATGATCAGGGGGCTGGAGAACCTCTCCCATGAAGAAAGACTGGGAGAGCTGGGGCTGTTCAATCTACAGAAGAGAAGGCTCTGGGGTGATTTCATTGCAGCTTTTCAGTACTTAAAGGTTGCTTATAAAAAAGATGGAGAGCAACTCTTCATTCCATCAGATAATGACAGAAAAAGGGGGCATGGTTTTAAACTGAAGGTAAATTTAGCTTAGATGTTAGGAGGAAATTCTTCACTCAGAGGCTGGTGAGTCAGTGGGATAGGCTGCTCAGAGAGGTTGTGGATGCACTATCCCTGGAGGTGTTCAAGACCAGGTTAGGTGAGGCCCTGATAAACCTGGTCTAGTGGGTTGTGTCTCTACATATGGCTGGGGGATGACCTTGAGGGTTCCTTCCAACCCAAGCTATTCTATGGTTCTATGATTCATAACAGGAGCTTTCCTAGCTTTTATTGCTGAGTGTGACATTGCATGGTATGGCATATCCATTTGATGGTTTTAGGTCAGCTGCCCTGTTGATGGCCCCTCCCCACATCTTGCCCACCCCCAGACAGGCTTTGGGGGATTTGGAGTCTTATCTATTGCACTGCTCAGAAATAGACAAAAGATCAGTGTGATATAAATGCTTTTTGAGCCACATGTGTAGAGCACAGCACCACTTCTAAGGGGAAAATTAACTACATCCCAGCCAGACTCAGTACACATCTCCCTGCAGGAAAAAAAATAAAAAAAATAATAATTAAAAAAAAAAAAAGAGAAAGTGATAGAAGAAATCCATACAACAGGATGAAGCAGGGGCAACATTCCATCATAGAACCTAGAACCATCCTACTTTCTGACTAGAAAGAAGGCAACTTGATGTATATTAGGAAAAATTCTATTCTATTCCTTATTGAACATTTTAAAACGATGTTTCATTGGAACTGATACATGGAATTGCATGTAAATTAAATTTTAAATTATAATTTAGCATAATAATTCATTTAAAAGACAGAGAGTAAAATGAATGATCCTAAAAATAAATAATAGGAATTAGTACTTAATTTTAATTAAAAAATAGATTAATGTAGATAACAAACATGTTCAAAATCAAAAATATTGCTTTGCAGTAATGGACTTAATATCCTTCATCAGTTTTGCTAGCTGCAGAGGTGTGATTAGTAACTCTGATATTTTTTCCTCCATTAAAATATTTTGAATCAGAAAACTGTTTTGCTGAAAGTCATTTCTTTAAAGAATTTTAGGCTACATCTATAACTATGTTGTAAACTTTCCCAGGATCAGAGTGGAATCCCAATAGAGAGACCAAAACCTACTGCATAGATGTAAAAGAATTTAAGGCATACACTTGGAGTATGTCAGAAATTAAATTTAATTCCTCTAAAACTGAATACTTATCTAACCTTCCCCTCTTCTAAATAAGTGTCCACTTTAGCTGTTCTGTTGAGTTATCTGGTTTTCAAAAACTTAAAACAAAATGAAAACAGTTCAGTGTTAACCACAGTAGGAAGCTAAGCACCAGACAGCTGCCCACTACTTCTTTCTCCATGTGATGGGGGAAAGGATTGGAAAAGTGAAAGTGAGAAAACTGGGTTGAGATGAAGGCAGTTTAAAAGAGAAACCAAAAGGTATGTGTGGAATCAAAGCAAAATAAGAAATTCATTCACTACTTCTCATTGGCAGGCAGATGTTCAGCCATTTTCAGGAAAGCAGAGCGTTATCACACGTAAGAGTTACTTGGGAAGACAGAAATTCAAAACATAACATTATATGAGTTATTAGAAAATTAGCTCTATCCCAGCAAAAAACAGTACAATCTTGTACAAATTCTTGTCTGCTAGCCGTATAATTGAATTTCTAACACTACAAAGAAAAAGATGAAATAATTTGTCTAAAATTCAAATTCCTCAGACTTGATTGCAAGTAGCATTAAAATGAGGATTTGATGATTATGCATTATATAGAAATAAGAGATACAATCCCTTGAACAAAAATTTTAGAATAATCTCCAAAATATTCATTTGAAAATAATTTCTTGTTTGAATTAGATTTTTGTTGCTGTTTCTTTCTTCAAGTATTTCCACATTATTATATTTTACTTCGTTTTCTCTATTTATCTCATTCCTCTTAGCAGTGAGAAAGAAGGACCGGCAGAAGTGACAAAATAAAGAAAAAACACTTCAAGTTAATTTCTTTGGATTCTTCATAGAATTCACAGAATCAGAGTCACAAAATGATTTAGGTTGGAAGGGACCACTGGAGGTCATGTAGTCTAATCAAGTGCTCAAACAGGGATACCTAGAATACAACTTTTGTTGCATATAACTTTTCTATCATCTCTAGCTTTTTTTTTTTTTTTTTTTTTTTTTTTTTTTTTTTTTGAGGTCAAGATAGTGTTTTTGTTAATAAATAAATAAATGCACTGGTCTTAACAAGATTGACTAATCTTCTGTTTAAGTGCAAATAGCATGATCCGCTCAACTGATATAGACAGCTGATCTGCTCAACTGATACAGCCATTTGTCTAAAACACAGGCCACTTTTTGTTCAGCTTTTTATGCAACAGTCAGTTAATGCCAAAGTTCTTCCCTGAGCTTTGTTAGTACATTGACCTTGCCTATCTTCCTTAAAACTTCAACCACTGTAAGGTTTTCTTGATTAGTCTAATCATGTCAATACAAGATATCAGTCTTGTGAACTAAATTCATCTATTTATCAGCATATTAAATCCTTCACTCAATATTATGTGCTGTCAGTTTTAATGGATGCATTCAGAATTCATAAAAAAAAAAAAAAAAAAGCTGAACTTGGAAGACTATGGATTTGTTGAATAACTAAACCTTTGTCCAAGGGCTGAGTCTCACCTTTCTTATCCAGGTGAAGAAAGTTCTATTTTTCTCAGTCAGATAGAGAAATATTAACAAAATACTTGAGAAACATAGCTATGCTGTTTACATGTTGGTTACATGAAGAAAAGGTGATCCCTTATCAATAACACAGTTGTCAAATACCCATTCTAAAGTTACATTTCAGCTACCCCATCCTAGTTTCATTGGTGTATCTTGCTTACTTAAGAATAACAATAAATTTTACTGTATAGCCACATGCTTCTATTTTTTATTTTTTCCCCAGGGATTTCCCACTTTGCATTAAGAGCAATTTTCTATTATTCTTGAAATATAATTTAAAAAGATATCTCTACCTCAAGTGAGTCCCAGCTCCTCCCAGTTTAGTGTTGTCTGTAAACTTGCTTTGACTCCTGCATCCAAGCCATTTAGGAAAACATTAAAGAGTCCTAAAATGGAATCCTGGAGAACCTCACTAGTGACTGGCTGCCAGTCTGATGCAACTCCATTTGCTATAACCCTTTGAACCTGACTTGTCAGCCAATTTTTCAACCATCATATTATGCATTTACCTAGCTGTATGTTGGACGTTTTGTCCAGAATGATACTATGAGAAACAGCATTGAAAGCTTTGCTGAAATTCTAAAGGTTTACATCAACTGGCTTCGCTTGGTCCCCTAGGTGGGTGACCTATAGGTCATAAAAGGAAATTAAGATCATTAAGCAAGTCTTTCCCCTTGCAAATCCATGTTGATTGTGACCAATGACTGCACTTTGTTTCATGTATTTTTCAAAACCTCTCAGAATAATCTTTTCTGTATTTTTATGAGAGTCCTCTTTCTTCCCCTTCTGGAAACTTGGAACAACATTTACCAGCTTCCAATCCACTAGGGTAATGGTAATGTTGTAAATAAATAAATGAAGAAATGAAATTATGGTGACATGGCTCTTGTAGATAGTTTCAATAATAGATCTTATAATTTCTGAAGCAATTAGATTTATGATTTAATTGGGGCTTCTTTCAATTCTAGGAAATCACTGCAAGCTTGGTGTGGGTACTAATTATGATACATTGGTATATCTGCAAGGAAAGTCTGACTTACAAGTGTATTTAACTTAAAATACAATTTATTGAAAACTGCTGTTGCAATAGATCATTTTTACATGGTGGCTGTGATCACATAACTATTGTTTTCTAGTGTAAGCAAACACACACAGATCTGTACATAAAATGATCAAAGTTTACAAAATCACACATGAAAAATATTAATTTCCTAAACTGGTATAGTTTGGATAACATGTACTTGAGTTCAAAACAAATTTATTCACACGGAGAAAAAAAAAAAAAAAAAAAAAAGAGAGAGAAAAAAAGAATAAAATGTTGATTCTGCACATAACATGATTAAACATGATGTGGGGGTGGGTTAGCAGAGCAGCTCTAAATAAACAATTTGAGATAAAACACATTCATCTTTTGACGAACTATGAATTAGGTTTCACAATATAGAATCTGATTTTAATCCTAAATTATTGAATAAAATAAAATCTGTAATCAGTCCACCTAGTTTCGGTACCTGATTTATTTTCATAGGTATTGGAAAGAGTAGGTGTGGTGGTTTTACCGTGCTGGGCAGCTAAACCCCACAACAGCTCTCTCACTCCCTCTCTCTTAGATGAGGAGGGGGAGAAGTAAAGCAAAGAACAACTCACGGGTTGAGATAAGGATAATTTAATTAAAGGGAAATATTAATAATAATTAAATAAAGATTATTATGAACTAAACAATTTAACTAAAGGGAAATAAAAAGGGAAAGGGGAAAAGGGAGGGGGAAAGGGAAAAATAAAAAGAAGGGAGGAAAACAAACAAATAAAATAAATGAAGGTTATATGGAAGTGCAGAGGAAAGAAATTACTCTCTACTTCCCACAAATGAGTGATGATTGACCACGTCCTTGAAGCAGGGCCTCAACGCATGTAGCCGGTGTTCAAGAGGAGGACTGATGTTTTCCCAACGAGAGACCACCCCTCCCCTCTTCTTCTTGTTTCCACCTTTTGTTGCTGAGTGTGACATCATATGGTATGGAATATCCCTTTGATTGGTTTAGGTCAGCTGCCCTAGTGATGTTTCTCTCCTTATTTTTTGCCCACCCCCTAGGAGGGTTAGAGAAAGGCCCGATGCTGTGCCACTGCTGCTCAGCAGCAGACACAACACTGGTGTGGTAACACTGTTGTTCCAGCTACAAGTGCAGAATACGGCACTGTACGGGCTGCTGCCGGGAAAATTAACGTTCCAGCCAGACCCAGTACAGTACGGAGATTTTGAAGACCTTCAAATGAATATAGACTTCTTAGCCTGAAGGTGTTCAAACTAGCATATTTCTGAATATCTTAATTCTATTCTCTAACACAACATCATACTTTTTAGACCATTATTGGACAGGTGGAAATGCATATTCATAACAGAACTGACAATGTAGACCTCGCTGTTCAATGAAGCTCGCTGTTCCAGCAATAAAGTTATTACAATTAAATAGTAAATTACCTACAGGTACAAAAAAGCAGGACAGTAATAACTGAGCAAAAGAGTAATCTTAGTACGGATACCTCTTTCAAAGACTGAAACATATATGTATATTCCTTTGTACATCTTTTTCTTATTAGCTGCATCCCACTGAAATGAAAATGAACTTTTCTGCACTACTTCAGATTAATAGAATATAGCTGTTTAGTGTTTTTGAGTTCTACAATGTGCTTGTCTGTTTGTCTAGGTAAATATGTTTAGAATTTGACTCTAATATCTATAATGTAATGATCTTCATGTTATTCCTGTGTCCACAGCTGAACACCAGCTGGCACCTTCTTACTTGTTTCCACACTGCTTAAAACTATATCCTGTGTAATTCAGGAGAGCTAATTGGGGTGGACCAAAGAGCTGTGGAGAGAGGAACAACCAAAGTGAATGAATGGGATCCTTTGTTTGAAGGTATTCTGGCAGTTTTTGTCTATCAGTATAGATATACCTATATAAAATGGGGAAATTTGTTTCAACCAAGGCAAATTATCCACCTCCATAGGGTTGACTACCACTCTTGATTGGTCTTCTCCTCTATCACTTAATAAGTAGATAGTCTAATACGATTAAGGGAAGAAGATTCATACTGAAATTTTCATTTTAGCCCTGTATTTGTTTTCACTAAGCATACAACCACAGTCCTTGCATTAAAGGCATATCTGGAAATTGTTTTCGCTTTTTTAATAGCTAGAAAGACAGTCTTGAAACAACAAATACAACATATTTAGACATTTATGTGACATGATAAGTGGCTCTATAAATGTAATGAGTTACTAATTAAATTATTTTACTTACATATTAACTCTTTTTGTCTTAACTAATTAGAAATGTTACTTTACAGAATACCTCAAAAATGCATGCTAGAGATATTGATACAGTAGATGGATACAGTGATACAGTAAGGTACTGTATATTAGAGTGTTATACAGTATCAGTGCAGCAAGATACAATATTAGTACAGCAAGATATTTGCCTATTGTACTAAGAACTTCCCAGAATCAGAACTGAAAAATGATCCAATACACAGATTGGAATAATGTAGTAAAGTGGGTTGTCTTTCTGCATTGTTCAATGACAAAGAAAATGAATGGACAGAATTTTTGAATTACTTTGACTAATAAGAATCATTGATTTCTGGTAAAGGGATGTCTGATTCACATAAAACTTTTCATTTTTTACTTTCCTTTTTAAGACAGTGGTTGATTTTTCCAGGTTTTCAAAGCTACTTGTCATAGTTCTTGGTTATCTCTCATGAGTATTTAAGAGATGATAGAGAGATTTATTATTTTTTTTTTGTACTGCCTACTGTTAAGATGTATTATGCTTCTTATCTATAAACAGATTTCATTTTCAGTTGCTTATAACTTATATATTTTTTCTAACTGTCTCCCTTAAAGTGTTCTGAATAGGTTTTTGCTGGAATAGTCCAGAGCCTTTTTTTTTATTTTTATTATTTTTATTTTTATTTTTCCTGATACATGTGTATAAATTCAATTGTAGAAAACATGTGGGTGTTATTTAGAGGCTTTTATTTTACAAAGCTTGCAATCGTAACTTGAAAAAAAATCAAGATTACTTGTTAGCATTGAGTAGCCATTTTCATTTCTGGTGAAAGTTATCCTGATTCCTTTAACATATGCTTGGCTAATAATTTGGCACCTCTGTCTAACCTCTCAGGTCTTCCATGGGCAGGGTAAACTATGAATGCATCACCCTGACAGGTAATCAACTATATTTTCTTTTACAGTTGTAATACCCCACAGTGGTTTCTGGTTGAAGCTGTTCTTTCTGTCTGTTGAAAGCTGCTGCATCACGAGCTGCAAGGATGGATAAAAATAATTTCTGATCACAAAAAAGGCTCATCTGTCTCCATAATGGTTCACACTATAGGTGTGATGAAGCAGCCATTTGGGAATTTGGAATAGTAAAAGAAGTGATGAAGAAGGAATCCAAAAGAGAAAAAGTCCAGAGTAGCAAAGGAAAACACCACTTAACACAACTCAACACAACACAACATAACTGATGGTGTTAGAATATAAATTCCCTCTCTGTGTGATATGTAAGCCAAAAGAAACTAAAAAGTCTAGACATGGTGGCTACGTTAAATAGAAACATTTTGAATGTTAGTGGATGAAAAAGCTTTTGATATAGTAGAAAATATTAGAAGTCCATAGTGGAGCTGTTCAGGAATCCAGGAACAGAGGTAACTGGATTCAATAAGGAGATGGTAGGGGTCAGAGCTCATATGGTCAAAGTGATGATCTTGGACCACAGTGAAAGAAAAGGTTATTTTTTTCAATAAAAGTTATTGAAATCACAATACATACTAGTCAAAGGACTAGGAAAAAAAAATCTTAGATTCTTAAGTGTGATAGAACTATACTGGAATGCTTTTTTTTTTTTTTTTTTTAATTTCACTATTCACTAAATAAATATTTATTCATTTATTCTTCTCTCCTCTGTAAATCTCAGATCTGACAAGCATCACCAAACTGAGAAAGACTGAGGAGAATTATTAATGAAAAGGCTAAAACAGCTAGGGGGTATCTTAGGCTGCACACTGTTAAAGATATCACAAAGTCACTATTAGTCAGAGCAGCAGCACGCAAACTAAAATTGTCAGGAGTGCTAACAGCATTTTAAAAATGGTCAACTGACACTTTTGCATCAGACTGTGTTTCCCTAATTGCTTGTGTGTGGTATAAAACATGCTAATGCAGAAACTTCAAGAACCATATGTGAAATGATGTATCTATGGCTTTCTAATCAGTGGGGGAAAAAAAATAAATAAAAAGGAGGAAAGAATAAAATAATAAACTGATGGACTGTAAATGAAATATATTACATTTTATTGTTAGCCGAAGAGCGGTCATTTTTCTGATATTTATGTATAAATTAAATTCCAATGTAGAATTTCATGTAGAATGTAAATTTTCATGCAGGATTTTCTACTATTATCTGTAAAACAACCAGCACAGTATTTGTATTCTATTTGTGCATTCTCTGCAATTCTATTCCATCAGTAAGGTTCCATCAGTTTTTTTCTTAGTATTCTTCAATGTTAGAGTAGGGGAAAGTTCTATGATCTTGTGCTAACCAATGGTAAGAACAAGAATCAATACAAGGGCCAGAATCCCATGTTCTTCACTTACTGGCTGTGAGGTGGAAGGAAGACAGGATTTAAATCAATAACTGCACTGAGATAATGCTGTGGAGAATCAGTCCTGACATATTCTTGTGGAAAAAGAGAGTGGAAGCTTACATCCCTACCATCCATTTCCACTGTTATGGGTTTACAGGTGTGATCGGCTTAAAGGAAACTAGTATCTGAAGAATTTAATGTTGTTGAAATTAGTGAGGCAGATAAGAAAGCTGTAGAAATTTATCAGATTATACTTACAGACACATAAATACACACATGCACATAAACACATGTATGTAGATACATATAAAAAACTGAAAACCTATGCCCTTAAAACTTAGAAAATTAACTGTATTCCCAGACGTTATTGAGACCAATGTTTTTTCACCACACTTTCACTACTTCTGAGTCAGCCATAGAAAGTCTGAAAGATGACAGTCTCGATAGAAACTAAATTTTAATAACTGTATTGATAGTTTTCTGATTTATATTTGGGAATTTCCATTAAAAACAAAATAAATGCAGGTTTATGGACCATAACAGGACCATCACCATTTTATTTATGTGAGACTTGGGAACTCTTAATTACTGGCCGTGTTATTTTAGTCATTACATATATTACTGAAATGTGTTTGCCAATTTTGAACTACTGAAGTAGGTGTAAAAGATAGAAAGGAAAATGTAGATATATGTATTTCCAGACAGTGATTATCTGATCCGATCTAAAATATTTACAGCACTTGACACTTACACAACCCTGTCATTATTTACTACTTGTCTGATTGCCTGGTTGCAATGTGGGATTAGACTGAGTTTAGAATTAAAATATAACTTCAATGAAAGGTGGGAAGGTGTCCTCCTGCAGATCCTGAAGATTTCTGAGAAATTTAAAGGCAATTTTCATAAATGACTAAAAGGCAGGTAGCAAATGGGGTGAAGCATGGATGATTTCATTATGTATGTTTTCTGTCTATTACTTGCAAAAAGCTGTTATTCACAAACATCATGTGGGTGTTTAAAAGGTTCCTTTGGGAAATTAAGATAGAGAAAAAATAAATGTATGTATTCATACATAATTTTGCCTGCAATGTTTTTGTTTTATATGCCTGGTAAAAATATAGTACCAATATAGTACTACCCTTTGGGAAAGTTCAAGCACTTTGTCTCAACTGATTTGGTGAATTTCATAAAATGAAAATGGGTGGCATTGAGAAGTACATGCCATTTCTTTTACATTGGGTTAATGTTTTCCTCACACTCTTAGCTAAAGCATTTTCACATCTGTCATAAGAAAAGGCAAGTTGATTCTGAAATTAGGTATTATCTTCTCATTCCACATTCCATGTAGCTGTCCTGGTTTCAACTAAGATGGAGTTAGTTTTCCTCCTAATAGCTTGTACAGTGCTGTGTTTTGGATTTAGGATGAGAACAATGCTGATAACACAGTAATGTTTTACTTCTTGCACAGTACTGATTAGACTAAGTCAAGGACTTTTCAGCTTCTCATACAGCCCTTCCAGTGAGGAGATTGAAGAGAGCTGAGAGAGGGACACAGTCTGGACATCTGATCCAAAATGGCCAAAGGGATTCTCTTCCTTTTCTATTGTATTAAACTGTATTTATTTAAACCCACAAGCTTTTACTTTTTTTTTTTTTTTTTCCTGATTCTCTTCTCCATCTGTCTGTGGGGGGAGGGGAGGTTGATTGAGCAGCTTAGCTTCCTGGTGGAACACAACAATAATATGCAGCAGTTTCAAGTTAGTAAAACTGTTAAAATATCTTTTCTGTACTGCACAGAACCAGTTTCTGACCAGAGATATATACTAAGCACTTAGGTTCTTAATGCCTTTGACAATGCACCAAAACTTTCCTTAAAAATCGTAGCTAAAAACAAGCTAGCAACCATGATACTACTTTCCTATGATGAACAAAATCCTTTGCCATAAGAATACCAAATATTTTGGAATACAAACAACCTCAACACATATTCTTTTTTATTTCATCAATACTAAGATAAGATAACTGGAAGTCACTAGCATCTTTTTTATTTACTAAGACTAAACTTCAATTAGTAAGAGCCTATTCTAAAAAAAAAAAAAAAAAAAAAAAAAAAAAAAAAAAAATTTAAAAGTAATTTAAAACTAATTTACTTATATCTGTAAAAAATAAAAACAAAAACAATAATTTACTTCCCAAAACAGCAAATGTAACCTCTGCAAAGAAATTAATCTACATGGTTCACAAACCTAAGTGAACCATAAAATCATAGAATGGCTTGGGTTGGAAGGGACCTTAAAGATCACCTAGTTCCCCCTTGCTGCCATAGGCAGGGATGCCATGCACTAGAGCAGGTTGCCCAGGGCCTTGTCCAACCCAGTCTTGAACACCTCCAGGGATGGGGCACCACCTCTGGGCAAGGTACTGTAGTGCCTCATTACCCTCTGAATGAAGAATTTCCTCCTGATTTCTAATCTAAATCTCCCCTCTTAGTTTAAAACCATTCCCCCTTGTCCTATTGAATCATTGGAATTAGAAATTAGAGAACAATTAAGAATGAATTGGTGCTATATTTGTGATGTACTGTACCTGTGCTGCGCTTAGGCCTCCAGATAACAGGAGCCCCTCATGGTTCAGACTTTAACCAAGGGGTCAGAGATAAGTAGGACTGCTTACAAAGGGACAAGATAAGGAATGTTAAACATACAAGGCCTCAAGATAACAGGAGCCCCTCAGACCCCAAGAACCAGATCAAACCAACCTTATGACCCAGATTGTGACCAAGGCCTCAGAGAGCATGCGCAAAGAGATGAGGTGAATATTTCAACCCTGATGAAGACATCTTACTTCATCCCCATGACCCTCAACACCCACCACCACAAGGCACTAAGTGCAGACAAGAGGAATTTATGGAAATGACTTCTTGTAGCTAATTTTAATACTAAGCGGGGACAGGTTATGCATATGTATAGGCGTATTGGGAAACTTCATGCGTATGTAATTCTTTACTGTCTATAACCATGACAAGTTGTCACGTTAGGTGCACATGACTTTGGTGGGACTACCCCCCGTGCTGCCCAGTGCTGAATAAACATACCTACTTTACAATCTTACTGACTGTGGAGTCAGCTAACCACAAGTCATTATCACTATCTGCCTGTGTAAAAGTCACTCTCCATCTTTTTTATAAGCCCTTTTTAAGTACTGAAAAGCTGCACTGATGTCATCCTAGAGCCTTCAGGTTGAACAGTTGGCCTTCTGGACTGCGAGTGCACACTGCTGGCTTATGTTGAGCTTTTCGACCACAAGAACTGCCAAGTCATTCTCTTCAGCGCTGCTCTGAATGAGTTGAAAGAAAAAAGTCAACTTCCTTTCTCTCCCTCCCTCTCTCTCCCTCCCTTCTCCTCCCTCCTCAACAAAACCCTTTAGTATACTGGTCTTTCATTCTGATCCATAAATAATTGTTTTCCTTAGTAAACATTAATGGAAAGATTTTTGTAATTAAAAAAAAAATGGTATTTCTTCCTCAATTAGGGGAATAAATCTAACATTTAAATGGTGAAATACAATTCAGAGGATAGTCAGAGAAACATGAATGAGAAGTCTATCTAAATACGTATAATAACCAAAGTTATTATACTGATGGAATGGGAGTCACTGCATTTAAAACCATGAGTGAAAAGAAATGAAAGCATAGACTTTTTAGAATAGATATTATGTATCATAAACTGTAAAAATACAATGTTTATTTTAATATTTCAGTGATATAAATCTTTCAGAAATATGGCTAAGCGATATGAAAGCCTGGTAGTAAATTAATACTTTATTCTATTTTTAGTTATGCAGTTTATTACCATTTGTTTGCATAGTACACTTTCTTCTGCAAAATGCATACATATATTTTGCATTCAATAATTTATTACTAATTAGTTTCCATGCAATCAATAAATATTTTGTTAGCCACACTTAATTTAATATACGGTCTGTAAGATAATACTTTTTTTTTTTTTTTTAATTATTCCTCCATATATACGTATATATACATATATATATATAAACATATATATAAATATTTATTTTATTTTATATATATTTTTGAAACCTTTGGCACTAGCTTAAGATCTATTTTTGGACATAAAAATAAATAATTAAAAATTGTTATGTTTAATTTACTTTTGAGGCCAGTGTTTTCCCTGTCATCATGTATTGTTTTCGCTGTCATCATGTATTGTTGTGTACTTGTCGGCATTAGATTTCATTTGCCTTGTGTCAGCCCAGTTACATAAATAAAAGTCTTTTTGAATTTTCCATATATTTAACACCCAAACTTGTTGACTGGTAACTTCTTTTAAAATACTTCCCATCTATCTGTCTAGGTGATTTATTATTTCCAGACTAGAAGACTTACATATGATGACTTCTGGTGGAACTGCACCAGAACTACACAGTGTTTTAGCAGTTAAACTTTTCCTCCACCTTGTTTTACATCCTGTATTCAGAATGGACACAAATTATTTCATATCACTTTATAGGCTGGGAAAATGTTTTCTTTCTCCTGATCTATAACATATCTGTATGGATATTAGACAGTGATCAAATACATGTATTATAATCTTGGGGGGGGGAGGTCTAGAGGGCAAGATGTTTGAGAAGTGACAGAGGTCCCTTGGTTTGTTCAGCCCAGAGCAAAGCAGGCTGACGTGATGCCTCACGGTGGCCTACAGCTCTCTCACAAGGGGAGCAAATGGGCAGGCGCTGAGCTCTGCTCTCTGGGGACAGCAACAGGACCCAAGGGAATGGCATGGAGCTGGGACAGGGAAGGGTCAAACTGGGTGTTAGGGAAAGGTTCTGCACCCAGAGGGTGGTCGGGCACTGGAACAGGCTCCTCAGGGCCTCAATAGCTTCAAGCCTACTGGAATTCAAGAAATGTTTGGACAGTGATCTCAGAAACATGGTCTGATTTTTTGGTGGTCCAGTGCAGAGCCAGGAGTTTGACTTGATGATCCTTGTTGGTCTGCTGCATCTCAGGATATTCTATGATTCTATGGCTTTTATCAATTGACAGATTTTTGTGTGTGTATATATATATATATATATATATACATATATATATATATATATATATACGTACATATAATTCTTTCTCTTTTTAGATTAAGCTGTGTGATTTTCATAGTGATAACCTCATAGTCTCCTTAAGGCCTTTAGAGACAGAAAGGATAGGATGCTTGGATTCTAAAGTTGTGCTGAAAATGGTACATAGAAGTTTGTTTGCACCAATGTTAATATTATAGGTGGATATGCTATTTGTAACCTTCATTATTAGCTAACAAGGGCAAAATTATTTTACTCATAGTCATCTAGCATCATCAAGAGATCCTTTTCTTCTATGAAGGTCTTCTGCAAATGCTAATTTTTATCCATCAATCCTAGATTATCCTAAATAACAAAATGCAACTATGCAATAATCCAGTAGTAGAATATCAATTGGATCTCTTTCTGGCCACCGCTGTCTACTTTCCATTGCCTAAAATGGGAATTGAAAACATAGCTAATATATGGACACTTTTATGTAGATGTCTACATTTAGGTGTCTTACTCTTTAACCAGATCTCGCTGCATATACTTCTCCTGTTAGAGGAAATAATTTATTCATTTAGAGAAAACACAAGGTACAAATAATAAATTTCCTCTTTAGGTACCACAGAGCTGGCCCCTAATAAAAAGAAACTGAAGGAGGGAGATGATATGCAAACATACGTGTTAAAGTCCTGAAATAGAAATTCAGGACATGCAGTAGTGAAAGTCTTTATGCATTTTGTATACCTAGAAGGAATGAGTCATAGGAATAATTTTCTCTTCAAGCTAAGGGGAAGCAAAAAGTTCACGTGCTTCCTTGTACTGAGTGGCAATATCAAGTAGATGACTAAGTGTTTTGTTGACCCAGGAATTCCACTCCAACTTACAGAAAGTACATGAAGTATCCTCTTTGAATTGTCAATATTAAATCTACTACTAGATGAACTAGAAGGCATAGTTAACCTTGCTTTAAACCCATGTTTTCTAACTCAGTAAAAATCTTGTCAGTACATTGTGCATAAATTAGATATATGTTTGATCCTACAAAATGTATACTGAAATACTAGAAAAGATTCCTCCTCAGAAAAGTTACTATTTGGATTTTTTTCTTTATTCTTTTTTTTTTTTTTTTTAATTTATCATTTCTCCAAACCTTTTTTTCTCTTTTTAAAGCTGACACCACAATGATATATGCATCTCTACATCCTGACATGTTTATAACAGTCTAAATAAAACATGCCTAAATAATAATAATAATAATAATAATAATGGAAAAATAAAGATAAAAAACATAATGTAACATAAAAAATAAACATAAAAACATAAAAAACATAAACATAAAAATAAAAATCCTGTCACATCTGCATTATAACTGTTTGTTGTTGTTGTTGTTGTTTTTCTTGTGAGTGTACCACTGTCTGAACTTCTGTTCTAAAGTTTGCCTCAAGCTTAGCAAGCATCTGGAGTTACAGACGTTTATCTGGAATGACTATCACAATAATTTCCTGGGTTAGCCTATTCCCTGCTCATTTTGTTCTTTTCATTGCATATTCTTAACAGTATTTGGAATCTGATAGGAGAACTATTCCGAATATTTACCAGTCTTATACCTTGATTTGACTTTTTTCAACATCTAAGAATAAACCATAGCCATCCAAAGCATTTTGTTGATTTTTTTTCTCTATATCATTGTTTTAAGTATTGCGCTATTAGTCTAATTTGACATACTCAAAACCATATTAGAGGACCATGATAGATTCTATTTTCTTTTGATTTTGATTCCTCCACCCCCCCCCCCCCCATAGGTTATTAAACAAGTTAAATTATTAGTGTAATTAATGAAATGGTTTATTCATTCTTCTGTTATTGCATAATGCAAACTGTCAATGTTAAAACCATTGTACTTTATAGTTATGGTATTCTGTTTTACTGGGCCTGGACCTAAGGAGAAAAAAAAAAAAAAAAAAAAGAAAGAAAGAAAAAAAGATACTTACTAAAATCAGAAGAGAGAAGTGATTGATGGTTCTGTCTGATATCCCACGAGACATATAGATTAAAATAATATATTTGCTTTACCCTGCCATCTCACCTGCATTAATCAGTATTGCCTCTGATTAAGTTTACTTAGACTGCACACAGAGTTGCAATTTTATTCAGTGCTAATTTTGGGAACCTTTTCCTTGCTGTTGTAGTATACATATCTCTGAGAACTGAATGTGTTTTCAGTGCTAGCTCTCCATTCTTAATGTTAGAAGGTAATATGTTGTGGTATGTTTACGGAAATCTAGCTGTCACTCAACGTTTTTAAGACCTGTTTCCCCAGTTTTGTAAATTTGCAGCAGGCAGTGTTGAAATTTTTAAACTTTCTTTTTTATTATTATTATGAATCAAACTTGCTTTTTGAGGTATTTCAGAATCTTGAATTTTACCTCACTACTTTGAAGCTTAACTTGACGAGACACTCGTAGATTGATTCCAAATTTGAGAGCACTTGTATCTGTTGTATCTTCTGGATGAAGAGTTGTTAACCTCAAAATATCAGCTTGTACATGCAGCTTCATAAAAAAAAAAAACAAAGCCCACAAATTTGGAAGGGATCAGGATGCTATGAAATTATTTCCTGTCTGATCAAAGTTATTTAAATGCTAACTTCAGTGGTTGGGAAAACATAGTAGCAGTATGATGACAATGACATGAAAATCCAGGAATACCTTACAACCTAAAAAAAAAAAAAAAAAAAAAAAAGGTATTGTGGCTCAGTGTGACTTAGTAACATGCTATTGTATTGACACATACAGCCTGAGTGGGTAAACATATTTATCTAGTTGAGATAGTAGTCAAGTCTGATTAATTCACACCTAATGGCATGCCTTTTGCATTTTCTGCTTAGAAATCATTTGAATTTGACTATCCTCTTCCTTGGCATATGAAGTGGAAAGAAAAGAAAAAAACAAGGCAGTCTTTGATTCTGGACAGTCCGCAGGAATCACTTTGACTAATAGAAATAGCTTGAAGAAGACTCATTTCTTTCTATTATTCAAAACAGAAGAACAAAATCCAATCCGATATAATGAGGCCTAGACAATTTTTCTGCTGTAAGTGATTAGAATTTTTATTTTATAAATATATATATACATATATACACTCTGTATACACAAATGTGAAGAGAGAGAGAGAGAAAGTATAATGTATACGTACATATCATAGAATCATTCAAGTTAGAAAAGACTCTAAGATCATTTAGTCCAACCTTTAAAATAGCACTGACAAGTCCACCACTAATCCATGCTACTAAATTCTAAATCTACACATTTCTTGAAGACCTCCAGGGATAGTGACTCAACCACTTCCTTGGGCAGCCTATTCCAATTCCTCACAACCCTTTCAGTAAAAAATTTCACCTAATATCCAACCCAAACTAATGTTGGCATAAATTAGGCCATTTCCCCTCTATCTTATCACTTTGTGCTTGGAAGAACAGACGAATCCCCACCCCACTACGACCTCCTTTGAGGTAATTGTAAAGTACAATAAGGTCTCCCCTGAGCCTTCTTTTGCCCAAGCTAAACAAACTCAGCTCCACATAATACTTGTTCTCTAGACTGTTCACCAGCTGCACCACTTCACCCTTCTTTGGACATACTCTAGCACCATGATGTCCTTCTTCTAGTGAGGGGCCTAAAACTGAACACAGTATCCAAATTGCAGCCTCACCAGAACTGAATACAGGACAATCCCTTCCCTAGTCCTGCTGACCACACTATTTTTGATACAAACCAGGATACTTGTGTAATAAGTGTATATATATTTGTACTATATATATATACACTATATATATATATATACACTATATGTATATATATATATATATATGTATATATAAACCATATATAAATAACATATTCCTATGTTGCAATGAGATCACAATTGAGCCTTCTCTTCTGTAGGCTGAACAGCCCCATCTCTCTCTGCCTTTCCTCATAGGAGATGTGCTCCAGTCCTCTAATCAACTTCATTGCTCTCCTCTGGATCCACTCAAACAGATCCACATCCTTCTTTTGCTGGGGCTCCAGACCTGGATGCAGTACTCCAAGTGGGGCCTCACAAAGGCAGAGCAGAGGGGCACAATCAACTCCTTCGACCTGCTGCCCTCTCCAGGATGTAATTGGCCTTTCTGGGCTGCAAGCACACACTACCGGCTCATGTCGAGCTCTTCATCCACCAGAACCACCAAGTCCTTCTCTGTAGGGCTGTATTCAATAAAACCTATTAAAACCTCAGTAAAGCCTAGAGAAGAGAAGGCTCCAGGGCAACCTCATTTTGTCTTTTCAGTACTTAAAGGGTGCTTACAAAAAAGATGGAGAGGGACTCTTTTTGCTCAATCAGATAATGACAGAACAAAGGGGAAGGATTTAAAAAAAAAAAAAAAAAAAAAAGTAGATTTAGCTTAGAGGTTAGGAGGAAACTCTTCACACAGATGGTGGTGAGGGACTGGAATAGGTTAGCCAGACAGGTTGTGAATGTCTTATCCCTGGAGGTGTTCAAGACCCTGTGCAACCTGATCTAGTGGGTGGCATACCTGCCTATGGCAGGAGGGGATGGAACTAGATGATCTTTGATGTCCATTTCAACCCAAGCTATTCTCTGGTTCTATGATTCTATGATTCATAACACGAGCTCCTCCCCACCAAGTTGGTTGGTTTAGGTCAGCTGCCTTGGTGATGTCCCCTCACCACATCTTGCCCATTCCCAGTCAGGCTTTGGGGGATTTGGAGTCTTTGTGCTGCACCAGTACAAAGATAAAATATCGGTGTGATATCAATGCTTTTCAAGCTACATTATATGAGATTGTGATACATATACATATACATCCCCACCTGGATTGAAGTTTGGGGATTAATTATTTTTCTTTTGGAATATTCCCTAAATTTTCTCTATATTTTTTTCTAAAGATATTAAACTGAATTATTTTATATATTCTTGCAGAACTGAAATTCAAAATGTACTGAGTTAAAATCTGAAACTTTTTATGACTGAGTCATGTTATTTTGCTGGGTACTTCTTGAAGACATAGGCATTGTTTATAAAGAAAATGCATTTATAAAGAAAATGTAGAGAAAATTGTGCATAATATTTACTTACTAAACTCACTGTCTTGCAAAATATGTATATTACTATTCGTATCACTTATCCCTATTTGAAACAACTTTAATGTGCTTATCACTTTCTAAGTTACCCATGACTCTTTTAATTTTAGGTTAACTATGGTGATGAGTTCTTCCCTCTCTTCAAGTCTGGCTTAGATTTTCTTTTTATCCATTTTTTATCCACCAACTTCAATACTGTCAAATCGTTTACTACCTTATCAGGAAGATATTGTGTATCATTTTATATATATTTCTTGCTGTATTGTAATGTTGATAATTTTATATTTAAAGTTTCTTTATTTAAGTAAACAATTACTTTATTAAAAAAAAAAAAGACTTTATTTAAATGTTTCTGTCTGGAACATGTATCTGTTTGATACATTTTCTTAAAAACATTGATACTATTCACACATTTATGTACTCCTGGTATCTTGATAACACCAAGCTTTAAGAAACAAACTAAAAAATGTAGTCCCTTGAGATAACACTAAATACTTTTCCTATTATGCAAATATGAGTATTATCAGGATTTAACCCCGAAAAAATAATAAGCATAATCTAAAGCACTGCTGAGACTCTTTCTTCATCAATAGTGATGAAGACAGCTTTATTTATGATTTTATTTTTTTAATGTTTTTGTTTTTTCCTACTAAAGAATGAATATTATGTTCATCAACATTTTCAGCCTATTCTGAGGTTGGAACAAATGGTTTTATAAAAAACTTCATTTAGAAATTTTTGGAACTATAATTTTCTACCTTGACTGATAACTTTAGAAAGAATAACATATTTTTTTCAAATGTGATTTAATTTTTACAAATTCTTGTCTCTTAGTTGCTCTTTGAATTTATTTTTATCGTCTATTCTGTAAAATAATTCAACTTTCTTTTTCCTCATCTCAGTTTTAGATTGCTCACATATTTAAGCTTGTGCTTAAATCGCATTAAATTCAATTGAACCTGTGAACATATTTTTATTTTTACTTATTTGTTTCAAAGTGAGTTTATGAATACGGTATATATCTGTTTGACTTCCATGTTATAATCTTTTTTCCTGGAAACTTACTTAAAGAAATTCCTATCCTCGGGCCTTTGCATAATATATAAACAATTTATTACATATCTTAATGATTTATTACTCTTCTGTGCAATATAATATTTCTGCAAGACATTGACTTCCTAAAACTAAGTTATTGAAGCTCTTCTGAATGTTTGGTCAATGGATCCTTGAGCTTATGTGGATAGTTCTTAAAATTATGTCATAACTGTAAGTGTTACTATCTTTGCTATATGCTATCTAACTGTTTTTGTCAGAAGACCATATATGGAAAATTTCTAGTAGAGCTAATCCTGAAAAAAAAAAAAAAAATATGTGGCAGGATAACAGAGTTAAATCCTTTTTACTGTGGAAACAAGTATAAATGTCTTGTCATTTTTTTTCACATCTATTTCCTTTTTATTTATTTATTTATTTGTTTGTTTGTTTTCCCCAGTCTCTCAAGATCACTCTTGATAGATCTTGAGAGTATGGAGAGGAACAATGAGGAATATTTTAGGAAACAGATGAATAGTGTAGCAGTTTTTATGGTTTCATGACATTTTGTATTGTCCTTTAAAAAGAAAAAAAAAAAAAAAGAATGAGTAGTTCTTCTTTCTTTGACACAAGAATTTGAATTAGACACTACTCAGGAACATTTGTAAACCCTCTTTTGTATTACTACTATTGTTTTGTGTAAGTTTGTTTTAAATGCTCTAAAGTGTTTTCTAAACTGAACACAACATTGGGGTCTTAGTCAACCAGAGATGATAGCCTTATCTGCTACAAGTTTAAAGTGTTTCTAAAAAAAAAAAAAAAAGTAATCAAAAAGACACTGAAACAGTGAGACACTTCATTCATGTGAATTTAAGAGAGAATATATATACCATAATGTTACTATATATGGACTTCACTATGTAATATTTACTTCTTTCCTTTTACTTTTATACACTGATATACTTATGTCAACATAATCTACAAGTTGATGAGTTTGTATTTTTTTTTTTGTTTTTCCATCTTATTTCATCCCATTTCCTGTTATACATTTGTGTATCTTTTCTCAACATTCTGCACTCCTTAGAACATAACTTTTGTCTTCAGTTTTCACTGAAGTAGGCAGCACTCATCACTTGGTCGTATAAATAAGTATCAGATATCCAAATACTACAGCTTTGCAGAAAGCAGCATCTGATTGATTAGATTTTTTATTAGTTTTGGTACCATACTTTATTCTATATATTTATATATATCTATATTTATCTATATTTATCTATATATTTATCTTCATTCTTTTAGGACTG
The DNA here is from genome assembly GCF_047663525.1 of Anas platyrhynchos. NCBI lineage: Eukaryota > Metazoa > Chordata > Aves > Anseriformes > Anatidae > Anas > Anas platyrhynchos. Next base: position 159,113,768 of record NC_092587.1, on the reverse strand, counting down.
ATCTTCAACCAGCTATACCTTATCTATGCTCACTTTTCTTCAGAAAATACAAATTAATTATTTAGTCTTCAGTGCCAGATAAAATACAAGTCAACCAATTCCTTTACAGTCAAAGAGAATTTAAAATTTTTGTAAAGAACTGCAGTGTCTTTATTGTAGATTGCTTCAGTTTTCAATGGTATATGCTATTCTTCTTTTAGAATTGAAAAATAGAATAATGTAATGAAGTTCTTTGGTTTTGTTGAAGTAGCAACTGTAGAACATAAGCATTACAAATCAGGTACACTTGTGTAGATAACTGGTTAAGTGTAGGAACTGCAAAGGTCACAATGACTTAAATCAAATCTCTTGTGTGCAGTAATAATGTGTATCCTATTTTTTATGGCAATAACTTTAATTCTGTCGCATTATAGGAGCTCATTTAGATGGTAGGTAGGTATCCCTAAAAGTAGTCAAAGAACTTTAAATTAAATGCAGAAGCAATATTCCCTTTTATTTTTTAAGATGGTCTCATAAAGAATATAATCCCAACCTTCAATAAGTGATGCTGTGCTTTAGAACAAGTCTTTTCATTGAATGCAAAATGTAAGCTGCAGTTAGTCAGAAAACTGAACAAAGAGGTTGCAATACAGATAACACGTCTCTTCTGTCTTTCATTTCCTACAGCCCCAAGTGTATCTGAGCCTGTGGGATGAACTGATTGAAGTCTCTGATATTTCACTTACTTTCAGAAAATCTGAATAGCCAGTTATGTTTTTATAATAAAAAACCACAGTGGCAGAAAAGATCACCTATGCAGGATGAGTGAGTACCTCATTAGGACATGAACACTGTGCAACTAAGAACAAGAAAAGAAATACTGCAGTTATAAAAAATACTTCCTATAACATATGACTTAAAGTTCTAAACAGCCTGCACATGAACATATGCATAAATATGTAAATGGCATATTGAATTCTGAAAAAAATACCATCAAGCAAATTAAACAAGAAAACATAATATACATAATATAGAAGCTTTACAATTTTTTTAGATTTATTTTTTTAGTTTTTTTTTGCTTTTAGATTTTGCTTCCTTGCATTTAGGAAAACACATACACTGAATGCAAAAAAGATTCCAATGGAATATTCCATTCCAACTGATATTCCTAAGTGCCATTAATTTTAACCTGATTCTTAATAAGTTGTCTTAGTAACAAGTAGCATAAGTATTCCATGACGCATTACACAATTCTGGCAAAAATGCTTCAGGCATATCTTGACTATGTTTGGGCAAACCCTAATGACACCTTCCCTCCATGTACCTTTTTCTCTGGGAGGAGGTGATGCTGAATTGTAAAGGTGGGTCTCACTATGTTCAATAAGTCTTCTAGCATGGACAATTGCAGGAATAGAGCAATTAAAAAATATATATATAGATTGTGCTTGTTTGCTGGGAGTATACAACTGCAATGTTTTTAATTTAAGTTGATAAGAGGAGAATCAAATGAGTAAAAAATAGAAATAATCAGTATGCAACATGGGGGAAAATGGTATCAATATTTTATGACATTTTGTATGAATTTTCTGGTTAAATGTATTATTTATTTTTTATTTTTTAAAAAATAAATCTATCTTCAGTGTGTTCTACTTTAATTCACTGGTGGAAGAGAAAATGGCACCAGGTTAGGCATTTCAACTCAGATACTGTGAATGGCTACATACCAGTCAATTTCCTACATAGCGCTCATTAGGCTTAGTTCTGTCTGCTAAAATGCAAAGAAACTTTATTTTTTTAATCTGAAAACTAAACTAGATTTAAAAGTTATTAGTTCTGTAATGTAGAGAAAATTGCTGTGGTAAAAATGACTATGAGAGTAGCATAGCCCTCCTCAAAGGCTATAATAATTATATCTTTGTACAAAATACAGAGAGGGTGGTTGCACACTGGAACAGGCTCCCCAGGGAAGTGGTCACTGCACCGAGCCTGTCTGAATTTAAGAAGAGATTGGACTGTGCACTTAGTCACATGGTCTGAACTTTTGGGTAGACCTGTGCGGTGTCAAGAGTTGGACTTGATGATCCTTAAGGGTCCCTTCCAACTAAGGATATTCTATGATTCTATGAAAATACTTTCAAAGCAAAATGTATATCTACTTGCTTTACCTTAAGCTTAATTTGTTAGTAAGTGCAGTGTGAACAGGGCTGCTCCAGATGGAGGAATGAGGCAGGAGACATATCTGACCCCAGCATTAGCTGTGCTAGCACCAAGCGGGCTTAGTCCCACAGCACTTGATTTGTGTGGGCAAACACAGGTACTGGTAAGAGAGATATCAAAAATCTCATAGAATCATAGAATAGAATCATAGAATCATGAAGGTTGGAAGAGACCTTCAAGATCATCTGGTCCAACCATCCCCCTACTGAATATTAATACTTTTACTTCAGATGCTTGTTTCAAAGCCAAATTGGTAAAAAAGATTGATATTATTTAATGATGCTTGGTAGAAAATGAGCTGCATTCAGTCAACAGCTGTCTAGACCAGTGTATCCAGAGCTGTAAGTGGTACTTTTCATACATGGGCAGAAAATATCATCTGTTTTGCAAAAGATAGGAATATAGACTAAATTTCCATTTCAATTTTAGAGGAACTCTTTCTAAAATCCAGCAGGTCAGGTCATGGAAAAATTGCCTTGTCATTTCCCATTTCTAAAGTATAGGTATCTAGTCTAAGAAAACATTATAATTTCCACAGAATCATAGAATCAACACAAAATGTGGTGGATTAGGTCCAGGTATATGTGGAATGTCCAGCCATCATCACCAGGAGATGACTGAGAAATAGATGTATCTGGAGACAAGATATGGCAGGTGTTGATCAGAGACAGGTCAGGATCAGAGCTGAGACACAGCCACAAAACGGGCCCTCCAGCAGTCCCCAGTGCTTTTGGCAAGCACTGAGACAAGGCTGGGGTGCAGTAAGTGATTCCTTCAGGAGCATGGGACTGCAGAAAGTGCATTTGAGAAGACCATACCAGAGGTCCATACAGCTAACAGGGATGGAAACAAGCTGTCTGAGGGGTCTGTCAGCTCAAAACAGGCCCATCTACAATAAATCTCACCAGACTGGGGATGAAAAGAAGGCCCTGGGTCCATGGGTATAGAGGGTGTGCGCAGAGACTCAGCCAAGGTAGACCAGGGACATTAAAGACTACTTGGTACTTTTCAGACCTGGAAATAGATGTTAACCTCTTTTATTAAACTTTTTTACTTTTTTTTTTTTTTTTTTTTTTTTTTCAGAATTTGTGCAGTGTAAATATTTTTCTAGAGACAAGTGGATTTTCCCACAGAGAAGTCTATGTTTGCTTTTCACCTTCAGAACTGAAATCTCAAAAATGTTAGTAAAAACCATTGACTCTGAAGTCTGTGATGGCATGTATATTATAGTTCCCTTAACATCTGTGAACATCTCTGGCTCTCTAAGAAGTTTAATAATTAATTGTAAGAAACAGAACAAAATGTGCACACAGTCCTGTCCAAGAGCCTTGGAGCTGACTCAGAATTTGTGTTGACTGCCAGATGACAACAATGAGGATATAGATCTTGTCCACAAAAATGAGATTTCTGGATAACCTGGCAGAAAGTTGATAAATATGCTTTTGCTATTAATGCACATTTTGCTGCTAAAAGTTACAACTTCTGAATTTACAAAGTGAAGTTTAACAAAGTGGAAGGAATTATGGTCTTCCCAGAAAGGTCAGACAAAAACTTTATGAAAACTGGATGAATTTCTGAAGTTCAAAGATACAGTGAATCTAGCTGGAATACATTCAAAGTCCTGCAAGTACTTTTACTTTCTCTTTTAGCTACAGCGTGCTACATTGAAAGTGGCTGGAATCCTGCCTCTAATCACATAATAAAGACTTCCTCTAAAGCTTGGGCACAGAAGGACTATAAAAAATATAACATCTGGATATAGATTTAGCTAAATAGGGACCAATAGGAAAAAGTAGTTGGGGATGGGTTTCTTGGGAACTGTCATGGCCAAAGAAGGGCGTGGATCCACATGGATCACAATCATGGAAAATGGAGAGAAAGGAGGAATAAAAGGTGCTAATTATGTGTAAATGGTCTGCTGGTCAGTACACTTGTCTGACTGAGCCCTTCTTCTCATTACCACAGTCTGCCCTCTTGTTAATACATCCAGTTCTTCTCTATTTTCTGTGCAGTCTCACTGTCTATGTTCTGTGTATATGTACCTAAGTGCCAACACCTGGGCGAGGGTAGACAGCTTACTGGGAGCCTGTAGGTCCTGGGTGCATGTAACTGTATAGAATGGAGTACACTCCATTGTGTATGTGTATATGTTTTAGTAATTTACTAGGGAAATTAAGACTGGGCTAAGGTATGTCTGAGGCAAACACGAACATGGTTTGCTTGTGCAATCAAGAAAGTTTGTGTGGGGCATGCATGTATGTGCATGAGGTTGCCTCTCCAGCTGAAACTGCAGAATACATGTTCAGTCTCCTTATTGCTCAGATCTGCAAACAGGAAGAACAGCAGCTATATCCATTGCACTGAGATGGAAGAAAGAACCTGGGTCTGACAGTGCACAGGATTCAGCTCCAGAAAGGTGGGAAGGCATCCCACAGCCTGAGGTCCAATGGATTCCGTAACACTCTGAAGGCTGAAGGATGCACCTATTCCATAAGGTCCGAAACTGTCAGCCAAAGTTCTAAAGCTAATAAGGAAAATACAAACACAACATTTATTTGTTTATTTATTTATTTATTTTTCAGATGACATAAGTAAACAATCCAAGTGCCATAGAAGTTTTCTCATGAGATAACATCAGAACACCTACGTATGCAGAACTAAGAACATTAACAGAAGTTATAGTGCTTGGTCAAGTGTTTGCCAGCAATACCAGACTCTGAGTAGTTAACTTAATGTGAAACTTTCTAACCTAACCCACGTATAGCCTGTGTATTTTGGCTTCTAATCTTCATTTTACTATATTTTAAGTTTCTTAATCATATAATAAATATCCCCTTTAATATGATATTTTCCTCATATCTTATCAAAAAGATCCCACATTGCAAATAAAAGGTACAGATGAAGGAAATTTAACACGGACAAACTAGCGAATCCAAAGGTAGTAGGGAAGCTGCCATTTAATAGTCAACTTCTACATACATAAGGATTTAGGTATTTTGATCTTGGGCAGCCCTTTGAGAAGCCAGGTATGTGGGCATGTGGGCTCCTGACTGACTTCAACTCAGTAAGTGGGGCACAAGTATGTTGGGGAGCAAGGTCTCTGGGCTAATTACCAGGGCTTTAAACTAGGTTTTGACGGGGGAAGGGAGGGCAGCTAAAAGTGAGAAGGGCCTGTAACTGTTGAAGATAGTAGAGAAAAACCTCTGAGTTGTCCCATAGGATCATCTGAGGGCACCTTAGAGAAGGTGATGATCCCGATATCCTGTCCAGAATTTTCTTCTTCTTGCATCCCTGTAGGAATAACTGTGCCTGCTGCTTCCCTAAAGTGTCTGTATACCAATGCACAGAGCATGGAAAATAAACAGGATGAGTTCAAGATCTGTGTTCGGTCACAGGGTCACCATCTCATTGCAATCACAGAGACATGGTTGGACAGCTCGCATGACTGGAACACTGTCATGGAGGGCTATGTCCTATTTAGGAAAGACAGGCTGGGGAAGTGAGGGGGTATGGTTGCCCTTTACGTGAGGGAGCAGTTAGAGTGTACCCAGCTCCACCTGGGGGAGGGTGATGGACAAGTGGAGAGCTTGTGGGTGAGAATTAAGGGATGGGCTGGTATGGGGACACTATTGTGGGAGTATACTGCAGGTCACCAGATCAGGAAGAGGAAGTCGATGAGGCCTTCTACAAGCAGCTGGTAGTAGCCTCACAATCATGGGTGCTGGTTCTCATGGGGGACTTCAATTTTCTGGACATCTGTTGGGTAAGCAACTCGTCCAGGCATGCGCAGTCCAAATGGTTCCTACAATGCGCTGAAGATAATTTTCTGACACAGGTGGTGGAGGAGCCGACGAGGTGTGGGGTGCTCCTCGACCTTGTCCTTACCAGCAGTGATGGGCTTGTTAGGGATGTGAAGGTCGGGGGCAGCTTGGGATGCAACGACCATGAGATGGTGGAGTTCAAGATGGAACTTGGTGGAAGAAGTAAGGCTAAAAGCAGGATTGCAACCCTGGAATTTCAGAGAGCCAACTTCGACCTCTTCTGGGACCTGCTTGGGAGTATCTCATGGGCTAGGTTGCTAGAAGGCAAGGGTGCATGTGAGAGCTGGGCTACATTTAAACAGCACTTCTTCCAAGCTCAGGATCAGTGCATCCCTAAGAGCAGGGATTTCCTAAGAGTAGGAAATTGGGGTAGGGGGGCAGGAAACCTGTGTGGATGAGCAAGGAGCTCTTTGATAAAATCAAAAGGAAGAGGAAGGTTTTTGAAATGTGGAAAAAGGGTCTGTCCTCTTGGGAGGAGTATAGAAGGATTGTCAGGGCCTGCAGGGACGCAACAAGGAAGGCTAAAGCCCACCTAGAGATGAGGCTTTCAAAAGAGATAAAAGATAATAATAAGGGTGTTTGTTTTTTTTTTAAGTATGTAAACAGTAAAAGGAAGACTGGGGATAATGTGAGTCTCCTGCTGAACGAGGGGGGTGTCCTGGTAACGGGAGATGCTGAGAAGCCAGAGATACTGAATGCTTTCTTTGCTTCAGTCTTTGCTTCAAGGACTGCACCCCCTGGGACTCCTCGACCCTGGAGGGGGAAGAAAGAGTCTGGGAAGTGGAGATCTCCCTCCTTGTTGACAAGGGAGTGGTTCGGGAGCATCTGAATGGGCTCAGTGCACACAAATCCATGGGTCCCGATGGGATGCATCCACGTTTGTTAAGGGAGTTGTCAGAGGTGATTGCCAAACCACTCTCTATCATCTTTGAAAGGTCCTGGAGAACAGGAGAGGTGCCTGAAGATTGGAGGACAGCCAATGTCACTCCGGTCTTCAAGAAGGGCAAGACGGAGGATCCGGGAAACTACAGGCCAGTCAGTTTCACCTCTGTCCCTGGAAAGGTGTTGGAACAGCTCATTCAGGATGTCACCTCCAAGCAATTGGAAGAGGTGATGAGGAGTACTCAGTATGGATTCACCAAGGGGAATCTGTGCTTGACCAACTTTGTTCCTTCTATGATGACATCACCAGCTGGGTAGATGAGGGGAGAGCAGTGGATGTCATCTACCTTGACTTTAGCAAGGCTTTCAATACTGTCTCCCATGACATCCTACTAACAAAGCTGAGAAAGTGTGGGATAGAGGAGTGGACAGTAAGGTGGGGTGAGAACTGGCTGACTGGCCAAGCTCAGAGGGTGGTGATCGGTGGTGCAGAGTCCTGCTGGAGACCTGTGACTAGCAGTGTTCCCCAGGGGTCGGTGCTGGGTCCAGTCTTGTTCAACATCTTCATCGATGACCTTGATGAGGGACTAGTGTCTGCCCTCAGCAAGTATGTCGGTGACACAAAGCTGGGAGGAGTGGCTGACACTCCAGAAGGCTGTGCTGTCACTCAGCGAGACCTGGGCCAGCTGGAGAGATGGGTAGGAAGAAAACAAATGAGGTTTAATAAGAGCAAGTGTAGAGTCCTGCACCTGGGGAGGAACAACCTGAGGTATCAGTACAGGCTGGGGGACAACCTGCTGGAGAGGAGCTCAGAGGAGAAGGACCTGGGGGTCCTGGTGGATGACAGGTCAACCACGAGCCAGCAGTGTGCCCTCATGGCCAAGATGGCCAATGGGATCCTGTCATGCATTAAAAGGAGCGTGGCCAGCAGTTGAAGGGAGGTGATACTCCCCCTCTACTCTGCCCTGGTCAGGCCTCACCTGGAGTACTGTGTCTAGTTCTGGGCTCCCCGGTACAAAAAAGACAGGGATCTCCTGGAAAGAGTCCAGCAGAGGGCCACAAAGATGATACGGGGCCTGGAACATCTTCCCTATGAAGGAAGGCTGAGAGACCTGTGTCTGTTCAGCCTTGAGAAAAGAAGACTGAGAGGGGATCTCATCAATGTGTATAAATATCTGAGGTGTGGGAGACAGAGGGATTTCGCCAACCTCTTTTCAGTGGTTTGTAGGGACAGGAGAAGGAGTAATGGTCACAAGATAGAGCATAGGAAGTTCCGCACCAACATGTGAAAGAAACTCTTCACTGTGAGGGTGACAGTGAAGAATTTTTTTTAAATTTATTTTTTGCTGTTTATCAACAAAAGAGACGCTGAGCTTCGTCTTCTGATCTTCTTAAACTTCTTATTTTAAGTGACAATAAGGGACAAAGAACAAAAGAAAAAGGATTACTATACTTCGCAAACGCACTGATGCTGCATAGAGGGGTGAGAGAACAATATAAATATGAATATTATATAATATTATCCATTCCATAAAGAGAAACATAAGCTTTCAGTAAACAAACAAATAAGCAGCATTTTTAGAAGTCTTTCTGCAAAGCAGAAAGGCAGTGTGATCTCTGGTTTTAGTAAAGTGAATATATCTCTGGATATAGTAAAGAAAAAAAATGTTCTGCCTAACTACAATTTTGCTGTGGTTACTGTGGATCAGTTCTCTGAGAGGTCACAAAGCTCCTTTACCTCATGAATTCCCTCATGAATTTTAGCTGCATCAACAAAGATATCTGTTTCAGTGAGTAGTAGATCATTCTAAAAAACAAACAAACAAAAAAACCAAACAATTTCATCTGTTGTGAGCACAAATGCCAGTGTTACAGTAAGCAACATTTTCAACAGTAGATGGTCTAGTTCATATTTAAAGTCTGAAATAACTTTTAACACTTAAATATGAAACTAAAAGTTAAACAATAATGATCCAAATTTAAAAATTTTAGTGACTGTTAGTGAGTATTCTCTGGTTAATCTATGTAAGTGTTTAAGTGAAAATATTCCCTGACACAGGTGGTCCTGTTTCTTTATTACTCTTGAAAAGCTGTTGTTGGAACTTTCATAAAAAAAAAAAAAATAAAATAAAAAAATGTGTGTATCAAAATTATAGCACTAAGAGTATTTCCTACATTCTGAGAATGTTTCTTTAAAAGAATCATTGACCATACCATGAAAGTACATTTCCATTATGTATAGATCAAATATAAGATTTGCCTTGTAGCAATATTGCTAAAAATACAAGTGACTAATGCCCAAACACTCTCTGAGGAGAGGATACCCTAAGGAAATGAACCCAAGATTCTGAGCTTAGCTTAATATTCATTGCCAGACTTCCTAAGATAACTATGTCTCTGGTTCCCTTCTGGGCTAAGTATAGAAGAAATCAGGCTGTGAAAGGGTAAGGGAACAGTCAACGCTATTAGAAATCCTTATTTATTGAATTCTTTTTTTTTTCTACTATTAGTATAAAGATCTACAGAGTTCCTTAACCTACAAACTCAACTAGTAAATTACATCCAGTAATGTTCTGCTTTTGTTAGAAACAATGTGGAATAATCTCTTTATCCATGTGGAAAAAAAAGCATTAATCACCCTAGAAATGGTAATCGTTAAGCAACAGTCCTAAAAACAATTTACAGGCATGCTTAAATTAAACTCCCTTATAAAATCATTTTGATGTCTTTGAGATAGCTTTTGCTTGAAGTCCGTGAGTTATATTAAATATTCTGCAAATAAATAATAACAGAAGTAGTGTTCAGCCTAACATCTGAAAAGAGGGACATTGTAATGTTTACTTGGCCTACAACTTAATAAGACTGGATAAAAAGAATGTGGAAATAGATAATGCATGATTAGTAGTAAATTACGGAGCGATACCTCTCAAATGTAATTGTACCAATACTGCAACATTCCATTTTCAGTAAAATTGAGAGTACTAAGACTCCAGCTCAACGCAGTTTTCATGATTGAAAGGTGACTGCCTGGTCCTGGTTTTTCTCTTGTACGCCTTTTCTCTTGACATATATAGGGAAGCCTTGGAGTTCCTCAATACCGTATGATTTGTGAACAACTCACCGGAATCATTTTGTTGTCTTGGGAATCATAGCAGCAAAAGAAAATTTAATTTTGCCCTTTTTCCTCATGATGTACTCTGTAGTGACTGCAGTTAGATTAGATGTTTCAATGCAGTTCTGAGTTAAAATTTCCATGTTGTTGAAATCCTGAGATGATTTTTAAATCAGATTTATATTTCCACTACACCACTGTACTATCAAAAATAGTATTTAATCTTGCTAAAACCTGGTCTCTTTTCTTTGAAAACAAATTATCTATTGTATTCTATCAATAACAAAGGCTCCAGTGATGCTAAAAGAAGGTTTGCAGATATACAGATACTACAGAAACAACATGCTCAGATTAGGGGAAACATTAACTTTTAAATAGCTTAACGTTAAATGGGATGAATCTCAAGTTTCAGATAGGGTATGCTGATTTTTCATTCATTACTATATTCGCTGATGCAGAGAATCATCTATCTGCTTTAGGTCAAAATAAATCTATGCTACCTTCTGGCTTTCCAGAGAGTATCTTAATTTATTTTGAATGAAGAACAGCTAGCTAAATGAGGAAGAATGTGGTAAACCTGATCATTGTTTGATTAGTCTTCCCTATAGCACTAACATATTAGGAATATACATTACTGTGTTAAAATAGTTTGCACAAATGTGTTTACTAAAAAGTCCTCTGTTTAAATGTGTGCACATTTCATAGACTGCAGAATCAAACATTGTCTTATGCAGATAAACCAAAAAAAATCCACACTAGAAGACACAGTTATGAAGGGGAATTTTCAGACATTAGAGTAGTTTACAAATATGTTCTTCACCTAAATAGAATTACATATACAAGAAGAAATGTTGCAGAGAATTCCTTCTCAGTCCATATCTTGAACCAATATGTTTCTTATATGCACCAGTTTTGTTTTCAATCAGTTCAATTAAAGTAATGAACTCGTCTGGCCAAAACTTTAATCTGGATTGACAAAGGAAGTAAAACACAATGGTGCTTGAAGCAATTTGTTCATTATATTGTTCCCAGGCCAGCAGTTAATGATTTTAGGGGAATAAAGCAGCAGGGAAGGCAAGACATTTGTCTTTCAGAATATCTTTTTCTTTCTGAAAGGTTGTACTTCTTTGGATCAGTTTAGGTAATTTAGTTACTGGGGATGAGAGTGCAGAGCAGACAGGGAGGTGGAGCAGGTAGATGAATAGTCAGTTACTCTCTGTATACTATGATTGTATGTTTCCTCAGAGAGAAGGAAAAAAAAAAAAAAAAAAAAGATCTGTCATATATGCAGTATCTATTCAGTGATCTTCTGGGACTTGGAAACCTAGAGAAAGGTTATTCTAGATTAAAGCCTCAGACTTTAACATTAGTGATAGCGTAGGAATTACTGCTGGAGTATAAATTCAAGGGTACTGCTTATGTGCTATGATCTATTTCAGAGATAGTGAAGCTCAAAAGTCCAGTCTCATACACCATGAAAACTTGGTATCTAACAAAGAACGTGTAAGATAACAAACTCTGAACTGGTGTCATAAATGTGGAAGGTTTCTTCCATCTATTAATTTGGTTAAAATAATTCATTACCCACTCTGTAGCTGTCATCTTTGACAACAGTTTAGAAATTGCAACTAACATTTTTAGTTGCAATTTCAGTCCGTTTTATAGGGACTGATGATAATTATGTCAGTCTTTTTGTTTACTCTTAGACAAATGCTTTATTATGATATTTATGTAATGCAACTGAGCAGGTAGACAACATTTTTGTTTGTTTGTTTGTTTAGTTGCATTCTTGCATGATAGCTAAGTAGTATGCACTGCTATTTTTATTGTTAGCATTATATAATGGTTTCAAATTAGGCCATAATAACACAAAGATAGTTATATAAATCCCCCAAATAGATCAGAATAGAGGTTTATTACAGACTTCTGTAATATTAAAAAAATATCTATATGGAAGATGATGGTCTGATACACTGATTTATGCTTGTGGAAACTCACATGGAAATAACAGATGGTTAAAAAAAAAAAAAAAAAAAAGATTATCTTCAACTTAGTATCAGAAAAAGATGGAGAAAACTTTTCTGTCTGAAATTCCTGTTTGTTTTTGTTGTTGTTTGTGTGTGTTTTCTTGTTTGTTTATTTTTTTTTGACTAAGTAAAATGAAAAAAATAAATAGTGAGTTTAAAAATGTTTACATGAGCGTTGTTATATTTTAAGAGACTTTAGATTTGAAAAAGTAAAAATAAAAATTGCTGTATTGTTACAAAGTCTGCAAAAACACCCTAGTTCTAATCGGGACTATATCACAGACATCACTACATTTTTTTCTAAATTTGTTTGCATAAGTGTTTCATATTTTACCCTCAGCTAGATATCCTTAAAGAGTGGACATTTACTCATACAAACCAATTTTGTCTCTTATCTAAATGTTATAATTCTCCAGGTGGTAAATGTATAACAACTATTGTCTTACTACCACTTACTTAGCAAGTGGTTGTGGCATGTCTCACTTTGAAATTTGAGAATTTGTGAGCTGATGCTTATTGTCCTAAGCATGTTGGAAGAGTAAATTTTAGTTTCATTCTAATGTTTGAATGAATGTGAGATAGAAAAGATGCTAAATTAAACATCTATTGTTTAAAATACACATAGTAGTATTTTTTGTTGTTGTTGTTGTTTGGTTGGGTATTAGAGTACTGTCTGTTAGGAGAGAGATAGAGAGATTACTTTTTCTGTTATACAAATAATAAAGGCAAATTAGCTTGTGTCCATGTTTTAAAATGCAAGGAGATGTAGAGCACTTTGTGTTCTTCTGATACAGATGTTGTAGGATATATATATACATGTATTTACACACATATATGTATGCATATATATGTTTCTGTTTTTTTTTTTTGTTGTTGTTGTTTGTTTGTTTGTTTGTTTGTTTGTTTTTTTACATCAGCTTGCCAGTTAATTCACTGGCAAATGCTCTTAGTGGATCCTTTCTCATTCAGAGTCTCAGAGGAACAATGCAGGCCACTAGAAGCATGAGAAAAAGAGTGCTTCAAATGAAAATATCAGAAAATTCTAATTTGGCCACAAAATATTGAATGTTCTTGACAGAGATTTCCTCACATTAGGTCTTTTGGGAAATAGTCAAGACAGGTACATTCAGACAAATATCACACTTATTTTCAAAAATAGCTTGAAGTAAGATCCAGGGAACTAAAGGCCAGTCAGCATAACTTCTATCCTAGGAAGACTATGGAGCTAGTACTTCTGAAAATATGCCTACGCATATGAAGAAAAGAAGGAAATTGGGAACAGTCAGTGTGGTTTTACTAAGGGCATACAATGCCTAATCAACCTGACAGTGTTCTAGGGTGAGATGACCTACCCAGTGAATAAGGGAAGAACACTGGAAGTTGTTCATCTTGATTTTGGAAAGGTTTTCAACTAGAGAATATTACAGATAAACAAACTTCCAAGTGATCATTTTTGCCCAAGTGATCATTTTTGCCATCACTGTTTCTTAAAAATATATTACAATTCCTTTTCAAATTAAGTATCTCCCGTAACCAAATTCAGATTTTAACTGACATTTAACTAATATTCTTACATTACTCCCACATAACAACACAATACCCATATTTGTTCTCATATTCTACTTTTGGTTTATTTATCTACGCATTTTTATATCATGGATGCTTATTGGGATACTTGCAGTCCTCTTCACTTCTGAAAGCAAAATAGATTTAGATGCTTCTGAAATGTGTTGAAAATCAATTTAAAATAATGTTCATCTACTGAGCTTATTAATTTTCTTCCCTGAATTTTCAAAAATCCTTTACTTCTGACTTCTGAAATACAATAATGTTTATAGTGATTTTAATCTGTGTTGACTAAACCTGGGAATGATTATTAATGATACAAAGCATCTATAAATTAGGAAGGGTTATCTTATGTGTCTTTGGTGTACCATTTAATATATGTATCAAGATGGAAAGTTACAAAAACAATCAGAGCCTTAGAGATCCATATGCATTATTAGGGTAGAAAACGTTAATGATTTGCTACTTAATTTGCTCTTTCACTTACTCACCTGATTTTCATGCAATACTGAAAAAGTCAGCTTTAACACAAAGCCACCTTGAAAGATTCAGGGGATATCTGTTGCTGGAGGACCAAATAAAAGCTAGACAAAATTCTGCTTTTTTTCCTGAACTTCATATTGTAATTCTTTACTCAGAGAAATTGAGAATGATGCAAATTTTAGTAACTGATTCACAGTAATATCATTATATTTATTATACCAGTTGCATATGTACTTTTAATATCAGAATCTTGGGTTTTGATTTATTAAACCATGAAATTAAAAAAAAAAAAAAAAAAAGGAGTTTAACAGTTTCATTTAAATATTTAAAATACCTTTAATACCACTTTAAGAGGAATGACTTAATAGAGAATGTTTTGGGGGCATAATAGCATAATACAGATTTTAACAGTTGACATCAGTTAAACTTGAATACAAAAGTTATACGTAACCTCTCTAGATGATGGGGGTTGCAGCATTGAGTCAGCCTGTAATTAGCAGAAAGATATAGCCTGCTTATGAAATACAAGGTATGTAGAAGCAAAACATGCCATTTTTTGAGAGGACTGCACCTGTTATGCCCCCAAAATGACTGAAGTTTCTCTTGTTTTAATATAACAGTAGATTAAAATATATCCAGAACTGAAATAAAAGGTGTAAATGGTAAGCAGAGAACAGTTGTACCATTAAGGTAAGCAAAATTATAGGACTTTGTAGTCATATTACTGAGGGTTTTCTTTTATTATTATTATTGTTTTATTTTTATTTTTTACAAAGCTTAGAAGTAAAGAAAAAATGGAAAAGTGGAAGGTTATATCAGACATAATGTAAAAAATACGTAAATGTAAATGCTTATGTTTGACATAAATGTAAAAAGGACAGCTGTGGAAGATTATACTTGGCTAACTGAGAAATATATTAATAGTTTTTCTGTGCATGTGTCCTTACCAGGTACTTGCTGTTTCTTCAGAAGGATAGCACTCCTCATAGCATGTGGTTTTATATAGATAGATTTATATGTTTCAAAATATCAATATATTAAACTCAGTTGTAAGCTTCTGGTTCTATATTTTTTTGACAAAAAGAAACAGTAATATTTGAAACACAAAATGAATATACCTCTGCTGCTAATTTCTGCAAAATACAATCTGAATGCTGGTTGTGTTTCAATAGATGTTAGCAAACATTGACTTTGGAAGTAAGAGAAGGATCTTCAAAATCATTAAATACAAAATCCACAAGTATTTACTGTATTTACAGTATGGGTGAATGAAGGTGACATAGTAATTGTACTGTGCTGGATTTTGTCTGGTGTACATTGTTTGTACAACAAAAAGTCTAAATATAAGAAGGTTTCTATAATTCCTCAAGCTAAAATATCATGAATTCAATGACAAATGACATTGCACAGAGAAATCTATACAGAAACAGAGAATATTGCCAGGGCTTCACATATTAGGTTCAGTATTATGACCCTAGAGGACAAGGTTCATAGTCATAGAATCATAGTATATGCAGAGGTCAAAGGTACTCACAAGAATCACTGAGTCCAGCTCATGGTTCCACACAGGACAATCAAAAAATCAGACCATATCTCTGAGAGCATTGTCCAAATGCTTCTCAAATTCAATGGGCTTGTTGCTATGACCGCTTCCCTGGTTAGCCTGTTCCAGTGCTTAACTACTCTCTTGCTGTAGAAACTTCTCCTAATATCCAGCCTGAACCTTCCCCGTCAGAGATACATGCCATTATCTTGAGTCTTATCACTGTTCACCTGCCCTTCCATTCCCATCATGAGAAAGCTGTAGGCTGCTGTGAAGCTTCCCCTCAGCCTGAACAATCCAAGTGAGAAATCCAAGTGATAACTCCCAGCCACTGGGGCAGGTGCTGTGGGTGTTCCCAAACCAGATGTCGGGAAGAGGGGGGACCAGCATCAGTGAGGCAAGTGCAGGGATCTGCACTGGCAGCTGGAACAGCACATGTAGGTTGCAGCTCACACAATCTCAGTCACACTAATCTCAGTCACACTAATTGGTAGGCTAATAATCTACAGATAACACTTTACAGGAAAGATGAACCTCTGACTCTAGTAGCTGGCACTAGTTCGACTTGCACATGCAGTTCCCCCCGACAGACTTCTGCATCCAAGTCATTTATGAAAGCATTAAAAAGAACTAGTCCTAAAATGGAGCACTGAGGAACCCCACTAGTGACTGGCTGGCAGCCTAACATAGCTCCATTTACCATAATCCTTTGAGCCTGATCCATCAGCCAATTGTTTACTCATCGCATTACATGTTTGTCTAGCTATATACTGGGCATTTTGTCTAGAATGATACTGTGACAAACAGTATCAAAAGTTTTGCTGAAATCCAGAAAGATTTTATCATTTAGACATCCACAGCCTGTGGTGGCAGCAACTGGAGAGAACAGGACCCCAGCATCAGCTATTGGAGTGAAGGTCTTCTACTCCCAGCCACCGGGGCAGGTGCTGTGGGTGTTCCCAAACCAGATGTTGGGAAGAGGGGGAACCAGTATGAGAGAGGCAAGTGCAGGGATCTGCACTAGCCACTGGAACAGCACGTGTAGGTTGCAGCCCATGTGCCTGGTGCTGGCTGCTGTCAGGGTAAGGGTTGGGGGGTTGGGGGAAGAATGTGATTTTTCCAACCTTGTGTGCATGGGTGTCCATGTGTGTTCTATAGCAAGCTTGAAGCTGGACTAGCCAAAAAGTGACGGGGCCTCGAATCCAGACCAGGGTATGAGGTGGGTGGGCAGTCCATGCTGGTACACCCAGAGAGACTTGCAAATGTGGTGTACATGAGGGATTGGTGAGTGAGTACTTGTGTGCTTGCAGGAAACTTCCAGCCAGACTAAGCAGCAAGCAGGTGACCTGTGAAGCAGGTAAGGGGCCTGGGATCCAGGCAGGGATTCTGGACAGAGAGGCTGCACCTGTATTTGAAGAATCCAGGCAAGGAGCCTAGGATGCAGGCAAGGGTGCTGAACAGGCATGCATGCCGGGTACTCAAAGCATCCACATGTGTGGATATATGCTTCTGAATCTAGCGGGTGGTGTGATTTCATGTGCCTTCAGTAGGGACCTTCTATCCCTACCAGCCAGAGAGGAGGAAAGGGGTCTCATCTGTCTGTGTCTCTTTCATGTGTGTTGTTGAAGGCAGACATTGACTGGGGCAGCCTCTATGAATGGTCATGCCGGTGTCTTTTCACTGTCTGTGTGTCTCTGGGATACATGCTCAGCTTTGCTACTGGCTGAACATGCAAAAAAGGAAGTGGCAGCTGCATCCCCCAGCCTGGGCAGAGACCCTTGTTTCCTGGGCACTGGGCTAGGTGCCAGTGGCCCCAGTGGCCAGATAGAAGCACTGCTGGTCCAGAGCAGCTGGAGGTGGAAGCCACCTCCACACCTCCAGCTACTAATTTTCATTATGCCAGTTACTATTTTTCATTAATTACTATGAGTTCAGTAAAACTAAAAAAAAAAAAAAAAAAAAAAACCTAAAAAAAAAAAAAAAAGTGAAAAAATATTAGTTCAGGGCAAATAAGATTGAATTCTGTACCCTGATGTGAATCAACAGCTCCCCTTAATTTAGTATCAACTGCAAACTCAGTAAGCATTCAGTTTGGTCCTCCATCCAGGTAATTTATGAAAAAATTAAAGGAAACTGGTCCTAAAATTGAGCCCTTGGGAACCCAAGTTATGACCAATTGCCAGCCTGATGTAACCTCATAATTCTTTGAGCCTGACCCATCAGCCAATTATTCACCCATTGTATTATGTATTTGTCTAGCTGTATGCTGTACATTTTTCCAGAAAAGTACTGTGAGAAACGTTATTAAAATCTTCATTGAAATCAAAAAAAACTATATCAACCACTTTTCCCTTGTCAGCTAGGTGGGTAACATTGTCTGAAAAGGAAATTGTTACTTAAGCAGGATTTTCACCTCAGGAACCCAAGTTGGCAGTGACCTATGACTGTATGTCTTTCAGGTGTTTTCCAATAACTCCCAGGAATCTTCTCCATAATTTTACCTGGCACTGAAGTAAGACTGACAGGCTTGTAATTACCAGTGTCTTCTTTCTTGCACTTGACAAAAAATGGGACATTTACCAGCTTCCACTTGACTAGGACCCCTCCAGATTCCCCAGAAAAATACCTGAGAGAGGTTTTTTTATGACATCAGCCTGTTCTTTGTGTATCCTTTGAGGACACCTATCGGTCCCATAGACTTATATGCATACAAATGTACTAGTTTGGAACTGACTGTGTTCTGCAGTCATGGTCTTCTGAACTCCAGTGGCCCAGGGCCCATCATTGGTGTTGAAAGCAGAGGCAAAGAATGCATTAAATATCTCTGCTTTATCTATGTCCCTCATCAAGTACGGGCCAACGCTATACCTGTTCCACTTTTTCCTCTTAATATATTTATAAAAGCCCTTTATATTGTCCCCTACAGTACTGACCAACTTCAACTCTAATTGAGCTTTGGCTGCATGATTTTTCTCCCTATCATTGTCATTAGTATCTCTTTGGTATTCCTGTGTCACCTGACCTCGCTTCCAATGTACGTGCACTTTCTTTTTCTGCCTAAGCTCTAGAAGATCCCTGGTCAGCCAAATATTCTACTTCCCCATCTTCTTGACTTCTGATATTTTGGAATTGCCTACTCCTGTGCTCTTAGGAGGTGATACTTAAAATCTTCATGGCTGAAACAGTCTTTGGAATGCTTTGTGCAAAACTGAAAAAGTTGCAAAGAAAAACAATTCAAAACATCCCTAGAGTATCTTCAGAACAACAAGCACTATATATTTGGAATTGTCTTTTCAGAATATTCTTCAGAAAAAAAAAAAAAAAAAAAAGTGTTATTACTTGCATCTATAGACTCTTTCTTGAAAAAAGACAGCAGTTTTCTGACAGGATATAGGATGCATTTAAGCTCATAAAATTCAGATGTCATGTCTCATGAGGAAATCATGTTTCAGATGTATTTTTGATAAGGTCACTAGTATAACTTAAAGTGGTCTCACAGTGACAGGTTTCTCATATGACAGTAGAATTGTGTTGATTCCTAATATTTGTCAACTGGTACAACTTGTCCAAATGCATATTTAATATATACCTCTTCTTTTAAGATAGAAGGAAGGAATCTGATTCATTATGAAGCAGTAGAAAATCTAAGTGCTACTGTAAGTAGAAAATCTGAAGGCTACTGTCTCAATATAAGGACTTCTTGAGAGTTCATTTATAGGGTAGTAGAGGGGACAGTATCCCATTATCTAAATCAGATTGTTTAAATATCTGATGTCTAAATCTCTGCTTCATTTCCTGGGAGCCCTTTATTGTCAATGCAGAAAAGACAACAGCTCTAAAGAAAAGTTTATGCATCCAGTCTTAGACAGCTGTATAAGCATGCAGTGAATCATTTCTGTAGGTATCTATACTGGCTATAAACAAAGTCTTTGAATTTGCCCTCAGTAGAATTAGAATTGCCCTCAATAATGATTTTCTATTAAATGTATAAAAAAGTAATGATTTATGTTTGTGTTCTATTAAAAAAACAGTCTAGAGGGCTCCTGGAGTGCATGGAAGATAACTTCCTGACTCAGCTGGCTAGTGAGCCTGCTAGACATACTGTTCACAAACAGAGAAGGACTGATGGGAGATGTGATGGTCAGGAACAGTCTTGGGCAGAGTGACCATGAAATTATAGAATTCTCTATTCTTGTTGAAGTCAGGAGGGGGGTCAGTAAAACTACTACCTTGGACTTCTGGAGGGCAGCCTTTGAATTGTTCAGGATGCTCATAGGGTGGGTCCCTTGGGAGTCAGTCCTGAAGGGCAGAGGGGTCTAGGAAGGCTGACAGTCCTCAGGAAGGAAGCCATAAAGGCACAGGAGAAGGCTGTCCCTGTTTGCCATAAGATGAGCTGGTGGGAAAGAAGATCAGCGTGGCTGAACAGGGAATTTTGCTGAATATTTGGGAGAAAAGAGATGATGTCCGGTGGAAGAACGGACAGACAATTTGGGGAGAGTACAAAGAAGTTGCCAGCATATGCAGAGAAAAAAATCAGGAAGACCAAAGCCCAGCATGAGCTCCACCTGGCCAGTATGGTTAAGGGTAACAAAAAATGTTTTCACAAATATATTAGCAGTAAGAGGAATGCCAAGGAGAATCTCCATTCTTCACTGGATGCAGAAGGGAACATGACTACTGAGGATAAGGAAAAGGGTGAGATTCTTAACACCTTCTTTGTATCTGTCTTTACTAGCCAGACCAGTTATCCTCAGATTACTCATCCTCCCAACATGGATGTCTGGGACAAGGAGCAGAATAACCCCCACCCCTGCCTAGTTCAGGTGGAAACAGTTAGAGACCTGCTGCGCCACCTGGACCATCACAAGTCCATGGGGCCAGGTGGGATACACCCAAGGGTGCTGAAGGAGTTGGCAGATGTGATCATTGGGCCACTTTCCATCATCTATCAGCAGTCATGGTCATCCAGAGAGGTCCCAGATGACTGGAGACTTGGTAATGTGACGCCTATCTATAAGAAGGGTAATAAGGAGGATCTGGGGAACTACACGTATGTCAGCCTGACCTTGGTGCCAGGAAAGGTGATGGAACAGGTCATCGTGAATTCAATCACGTATCATATGTGGGTCAACCAGGGGATCAGGCCCAGTCAACATGGGTTCATGAGAGGCAAGTCCTGCCTGACCAACATCATCTCACTCTATGACCTGATGACCCACCTGGTGGATGAGGGAAAGCCTGTTGATGTAGTTGACCTAGACTTCAGCAAGACCTTTGCCACTTTCTCCCATAATATTCTCCAGGCGAAGCTGACAGCCCATGGCTTGGACAGGTACACTCTTTGTTGGGTTAAAAATAGGCTGGACAGCTGGGACCAGAGAATAGTGGTGAATGGAGTTAAACCCAGCTGATGACTGGTCACCAGTGGTGTTCCCTGTGGGTTGATGTTGGGGCTCATCCTGTTTGATACCTTTACTGATGATTTGGATGAGGGAATTGAGTGCACCCTCAGTAAGTTTGCAAATGACACCAGGTTCAGGGGAACTGTTGATCTTTTGGTGGGTAGGAAGGCCCTGCAGAGGGACCTGGATAATTTGGATTGATAGGAAGAGACCAATGAGATGAGGTTCAACATGACTAAGTACCAGGTTGTGCACTTGGGGCACAACAACCCCATGCAATACTTCATGATTGGGGCAGAGTGGCTGGAAAGATGGGCAGAGGAAAAGATCTGTGAGTGTTGCTCAATGTTCAACGGAACATGAGCCAGTAGTGTGTCCAGGTGGCCAAGACAGCCAACAGCATCCTGGCTTGTGTCAGGAATAGTGTAGTCATCAGGACCAGAGGGGTTACCCTGTACTCTGCTCTGGTGAGGCTGCACCTCAAGTACTGAATTCATTACAAGGACATTGAGGCCCTGGAACACATCCAGAGAAGGTCTGTGAAGTGGGAGAAGGGCCTGGAAAAAAAGTCCTATGAGGAGCAGCAGAGGGAACTGGGCTTGTTTGGTCTGGAGATGAGGATGCTCAGGGGAAACCTTATTGCTCTCTGCAACTGCCTGAAAGAAAGATGTGGGGAGCTGGGTGTCAGACTCTTTTTGCAGATGACTAGTGATAGGACTAGAGGGAATGGTCTCAAGTTGAGCCAGGGGAGGTTTAGTTTGGAAATTAGGAGAAATTTATTCTCAGTAAGAGTAGTCAGGCATTGGAATGGGATCCCAGGTGGGTGGTGAAGTCTCCATCCCTGGAGATGTTAAAGGAAAAGTTGGACTTGATGCTTTGGGACATGGTTTAGTGGGTGATATTGGTGGAAGGAGGATGGTTGGACCAGATGATCTTGGAGGTCAACCTTAATGATTCTATGATTCTATGAACCCATCAATATATCCTCATCCTCATTCTTTGTGTGAGTGAATGTCTTCTCTCTGAAATACACACTGAAATTGTTACCTTAGTCTCTTTCTTAGTCAAAAAAATGCATAGGTCTCTATTTCACAGAATCACAGAATAGTTTAGGTTAGAATGGACCTTTGGAGGCCATCTGGTCTAAATATGCTCTCAATATTACTTTTAAATTAATTCTCCATATTCTTACTCTGTAGATGAGCTCAGTCCTTTTTACCATATCTACATTTTATTTTTCTTTTTAATATTAATCTTTTTTCAAAGTTATTCAGACCATTTTTAAGTGTACATGTATTTGTATGTACAAATCCATACATGTTTGATGCATGTCAGATGAAATTTTTTAGATAAATGATCTTTGAGGAAAAAAATTAAATCAGAAATAATAGATAAAATAGAAGTTTTTTGTCACACCTTCCACAAGTGGAAGAGGTGAGAATACCACACCTGCACACACAACATCAAATATTCATGCAATTCATAAAGGCCTGTACCAATTTTTCAGCCATGTCACATATCTAACCCCTACAATGATGGCTGGGTTGTACTCTTCCATAAATATACATTAACTTTTTCATACTGAACTGTAAGATACATTTTCGTATTAAACAGTAAGATGCCCATTCAGGCTATTTTTTGCCTGTCTACCTTTATTTTTTGCCTGTCTACCTTAGTGATATGACTTCCTCTGTACTGTTTGTAAACTGAGATCAGTTTAGGCACTTTAAAAGAAAAAAAAAAGACTCTATGTGTTTGTATTGTTCATTTTCCTCTAGTAAACTTACCCAGTAATTCTTATTTATTTATTATTGATTATTAATTAATTAATTAATTTAATTTTAATATTCAGAATGTTCATAGAAATACATTTACTTTTCCCAGAGCTGCCATATGAAAATTCTCCAAATTTAAATGACAAAAGAAGAGATTAATAATTTAAAATATGAGAGTATTTATATTATTTTCCTTGATAATATTGTCCATCCCATCAATACATTTAAAAAACAGCCCTCTTGACTGCCTGTAAACAGGGGACAGAGGATTAAAAGCTTAAAAATGCCGTAAGACGTAATTGACTAATATTTGCTTTCAATGCTAGTAATGTTATCTGTTTTATAAAAGTCCCTCAGTTTGCAAGAAAATAGTACAATGATTATTATTTTTTTTAATTTTAGAGAATTAAAAGCTTGCTTGTTTAAATACCTGTGTTTTGTTTTTCGTTTGTCTTTTTTTTTTTTTTTTTTTAATCTAACCAAAAAGGATGTATCATGTTTTCTATGTCTTCTTTTAAATATGATTCTCTTCTGGCTTTGATCATCCTAATTACAGGGGAATTCTATATACTCTATAATCTATTTATATATACAATCAATTAATTATTAATATATTAATTACAATTATATTAATAATTATATTAATAATTATATTAATATTGAAATTTATATACATTATATTCTATATACTTTATAATCTTTTTAATGAATGGCTGTAAAAACAAAGGTCCTTTTTATGAAAACAGTCATTCACATATATTGAAATACTTGAGAAAATGACATTATTCTGTCTAATTAATCAAATAAAATATAAAAAGAACTATTGTATTTAATTTTAGGTCTTTTCTAACCATTCAAATACAGTAGAGCTGCACATTCCTGAAGGAAACACAACTCAAGTAGATAAAGTTCAGAGTATATGACATGGTTTTTAAGTACCCTGAAATAGAAAAGTAAAATAAATATTAGAGGTATTTGCTGAAACATTTAAGGGCTAACACATTTTAATTTTATTTTATTTATTTTTTTTTTTTTTTTTACATATCTTAAAAAATTGCAAGTACTTTGCTAACTCAGTTTGTTATCTAAAACTAAAATGTCACTTAATCTTTGAGCTCAAACTAGTCACATTGGATGCCAGAAACAAGATTCTAAGACTTGGAGCTGATATCCTCTATGCAGTAATTTTTAGACAGTATCCTCTGTCTAAAAATTATTATTATAAGAGAAAAAAATGTTACTTTTATCTGCTTTCATAAATAGGTGACTTGAGTAGCAGGCAGATCTCATACAATCATCAGATTAGGAAGGTTTGATGTAAATAGGTAACTCTAAACTTCTAAGCTTCTTAGTCTTTACTTAGTGCTTTGCTAACCTATTCTTCATCCCAATTTCAAATGATTAATGAACTCTGTACCAGTGACTGGGAGGGGGGGTGGGGGGAGAGGAGGATTTTTTATTTTTGTTTTAGCTAACCAAAGCAAGAAGAAGTTGGATGATAACTAGGAAGTCATATAAGTCATATCAATAAAATAACAGGAAAACCAAGCTTTGCCAACTATTGAGGCCAAGGCACATATGAAAACAGCACTTGTTAACAAGATTGCTAATTCCTAGATTGTCCGTGAAAGGAGACAAGTGAACTTTTTGTGAATTGAATGTAATTAGTGCTATATCTTTACCATGTTCATCATTAGTAACCATACTGTTGATTAGAACTTAATACGATCACTAACCTTCATGTTTCTTGAACATATACATGTTCACCTGCTGTTAAATTTCTATGTTTGTTATAAAGTAGACAAAAGAATATAATTAAAAACTATGCATAAATTTTTACCTGTAAATGTGAAATGGATAACATCTGAGCAGTTAAAGGGATGGAGTGCTGCTACTGCTTTATTTTGAATTGCAACATACTTAAACTTGAACATTTGAAACAGCATATTGTCCTAACTTTCTGACTTTCTAACCCCTTGGAAATATGCAAAATTTCTAAGCACTCTAATGCTTGCAATCAATTTTAAACAAATTTTATACTTTTCTAGAGAACATTGCTGCTTGGGTTTAGTTTCAGTACCTGAAACTTAAAATCTACATCAGATATTTGAGAAAAAATTATAGAACAAATCAAAATTAATTTTATTCTGTTTTCCCAATATATGCATATTTAAACAAGTTATGATAAAAATATCCCTAACATTTTTAAAAAATATATATTAACTAAGGTTTTATATCATTGACACTTTGAAGAGAGTGTCCTAATTTTAAGACAGAATATAAAATATATTAGCTATTAAGAGAAAAGTAGAAGCAATATCCTGTATTCAAAGGTCTATAATACTCTCTGTTTTCTTAAAATAAAAAGGAATTAAAAAAAAATATAATGAGAAATTTACATAACATAAAGAAAGAATTTCTAATATCTAGAAAATACGTTCTAGGCTACAGTAAGAACATATTGTAAGAACGTGCCTCAGTCTGCTCACATGTTGCTGAATAAAAAATGCAGGATGTTTTGTAGAAATTTTTAAATTGCTATCTAATATGTTTTGCTAATGATAGGCAATATGTGAAATAGAAAGATAGCTGAAAACACATTAATTTATATATTTAATCTGTCTTCCAATTTTATGCTCATATTAACATATGAAAGTGATGAGAGTTCAAAGCAATTTCATTGCTATACACTTTAAAAACCATTTTCAAATATCACTCATATTGCTTCTTTTATGACTGGGAAATAATAAAGAAATAATAGCCAGTTCAAATTCAAACTCAATTTCCACATATTTTTATGTTTTCCTGCTTTGAGGCATTTTTAAACATTGTGAAGAATATGTGTTTTCCAAAATATCTTTCATTGTTTTCTCAATAGAAAGAGGAGTTAATTGCTTAATTGATTTGTCAATGCATAGTTATTTTAGCTGTGCAAAGTGTATTACTTTAAGTGTAGGTGAAGCTTTAACAACAACAGTGTTATTTACATGCTTTAACAACAACAGTGTTATTTACATGCATCTATTATTTTTTCTTAATTTGTTGTTGAAAATAGTTTGTCTGTCCAAAGAATCATGGATAATACTATATTGCATCTTGTATTTCTGTATTCCAGTAAAATTAGACAGCAATATCCAGGGAGGAATTTGGCTCCAGATTAAGACATGCACATTTTCTATAGCATCTATCTGCAAGTTAGATGACACCATACACATCATTGTTCATCTAATCAGTAAAATTTAAAATTAGCGGAATAGCAGAAATAAGAGAGCTGGTCAGATCATCCTAAAACATATGTCCATTTGGTGTGTTGAACATTGTGGAAAACTTTTTTTTTTTTTAATCGACACTGGACTCTCTGTAGTTACTGATAAGTTAGCAACTAGTACAATTTGATTTAACCTTTGTTTATTTTATGTCTTGAGTTGTTGCAGACAACTAAATTTATGTATCTAAATTTAGAATTGATTTCTGGTAAAAACATTGTGCCTCTATTTGAAGCTAAGACATAATACATGAATGAGATAAAACACAATATTTAGTTCATGGAAGTTATCATAAATAAAGTGTTCCAATCTTCATCTCTCCAAAAAGAATAAAAGCAACTTTAAACATCTTTTATTTTGCATTTCCGTGGTGATTTGTGGCATCACAGTAAGAGCTTTTCTAAAACAATTAGGAACTTTGGGAACTTTAAGATAATACATAAGTATAAAATACATTATTTCATGTCAGATAGATAGGGCTTTATCTGAAGACAATGACAACAACAACAACAACAAACAGATTCAGACATTTAGAAGTTTGGATGTCAATGCTTCTTGTGTTCCTGCAATATTTTCTGCTACTGCCTGGCCAAATTCTTTCATTCTCATGTAACCTAATCAGTGCAAAGCCTAATAGATTCCAGCTTTGATATATATATACATATATATATATATCTTTTTCAATGCTTGTGGGGCTGTCCTGTTTCTGTTCTTTGTCCCACCTTGTCTTTTCATAAAATTCAAAGGAAGCCATGTACCCTTTACAATGCTACCCACAAGATTTTGAAGATCCTCTGCAAATTCTTCAGTAGATTTGAACACACAAGCAGTGTACTACACAAAAGTTCTTTAAAGGGTTGTGTTCTCTTCTGTTTTTAAGATACAGAAATTAGCTAAAACTTTTCACATCAACTTCAAAAGCCTTTTAGATCCCTTCTTGGATCTGTCAGAAGGATCTGGCACCCCAAAATGCTTCAAACTCCACTTGCGCACAGTATATTAGATCTTTACAGTAAACTCCTCTTTGGGAAGAGTTGTTGACTCTTTTAAAGGTAGAAGGGCCTTGCAGAGAGATCTGAATGGATTGGAGAGCTGGGCAATCACCAACCACATGAAGTTTAGGAAGAGCAAGAGCCAGGTCCTGCACCTGGGACGGGGCAACCCTATCTATATGTGCCGACAGGGGGACGAGATACTGGACAGCAGCCCAGCAGAGAGGGATCTGTGGGATTTGGTTGGTAGCAAGCTGAACATAAGCCAGCAGTATGCCCTGTTAGCCAGGAGGGCCAACTCTATCCTGGGGTGCATCAAGCATGGTGTTGATGGCTGATCAAGGGAGGTGATTGTCCTGCTCTACTCTGTGCTGGAGCGGCAGCACCTTGAGTACTATGTGAACACCAGTATAAAAAGGATGTGAGACTATTGGAGAGTGTCCAGAGGAGGACTACTAAGATGGTAAAGGGCCTAGAGGGGAAGATGTATGGGGAGCGGCTGAGGTTGCTTGGCATGTTCAGCCTGGAAAAGAGGAGGCTGAAGGGAGACGTCATTGCAGTCTACAGCTTCCTCACAAGGGAGAGTGGGGGGGCAGGCCCTGATCTTAGTAACCAGTGCTAGGACCTGAGGGAATGAAGTCAAGCTGTGACAAGGGAGATTCAGGTTGGATATCAGGAAAAGGTTCTTTACCAAGAGGGTTGTCGCAACCTGGAACAGGATCCCCAGGGACATAGTCACAACACCATGCCTGGTGGAGTTTAAGAAGCATTTGGACTGTGCTTTTAGTTATATGGTTAGAATTTTTGAGTAGAAAGAACTGTGGAGGCAGAAGTTGGACTCAATGATCCTTGTGGGTCCCTTCCAACTCAGGATATTCTATGATTCTATGATTTTATTAAACAAGTGCTAATTTATTATTGCCTGTACATTAACAAAAAATTTTGTGTAAGTATTTCTTCTTGCATTCATTTAATTTTCATTACCCAAGGTACATGTGTGAAAAAAACACTATCACTAAAAAATACGGTATCAACAGCAATGAAATTTAGGAAGAAAAATCATACATATTTTGGCATTTTTATGATTGTTATTTCACGTATGTATCCTACTGAAGTTGTAGGGTAGCAAGCAGTCTTTATGGTCTGTAAAATGGTAAGTTATGAGGTTGAATCCTACATCTAAAATGATAAATATTTGACATTTACATTGATTAAGGTTGCTTTGAAAACTAGCATTTACTAATATTCTTGTGAGAAATAAATGAAATTAAAGGATATTTTAAATTTTAATTAGTCAAACTAGATGAATGCGTAAAGAAACAAATAAGACTGAGATTTAAAATCAGGAAAGGGTTCTTATGAATAGTAGTTAGTTTATTCATATTTTACTGCTTCGTTTGGTTGTTATGTTTTGTTATCACTAGGAATCTATCAAAATGTAAAATTGATTAGATTTAGAAACTGTAGTTACTTATGACAGAACATCAATATTCTGAAAGATTTTGATATAAATTTTCTGATTCCCTTAGAAACCATATCTATTTGTGAAGAACTGATCAAGTAATTTGCAACATGAAGGTGTTTTTTTTTTATATTCAATAACAACATAGATTGCTCTGCCTTGTGTTACTTTTCTGTTTCAGGTGTTACTGATTGACCTGATGCTACAAAAGATAAACTATGCATATAAGTGGATCATAAATGACATAGTTTGTCAGCAGGAAGAAATTTTAAAAAAGTTTT
Source organism: Anas platyrhynchos (assembly GCF_047663525.1). NCBI lineage: Eukaryota > Metazoa > Chordata > Aves > Anseriformes > Anatidae > Anas > Anas platyrhynchos. The sequence continues at coordinate 159,084,960 of NC_092587.1, read as the reverse complement.
TGAAGTCTATTCTTAAAAGTTGATATTTTATCTAGCACCAAACTGTGTTCCCCCTTTTTCAGGTTTTAGATAATAGTGGCCAAGGCACCATGGATAGTGCCTCTTTCTCGTTATTTATATGTAGACAGAGACAATAATATTATAACTTAGTATTTACATTACTCTCTCATAATATACTTAGATTCCCAACACCACATAGATCGAGCTTAAATCAAATGAGTCCCACTTATTTTAGGCACATCGCTATGTTAACTTCAAGAAAATAAATGAATTTATATGTCAAAAATTGAATATATGAGTTTTTCACTGTAAACCTTTATAATATTTAAGTAAGGATCAGGGTTCTGGGTACAATGGCTTCAACCTGTGAGTAAAAATATTGCTGTGAACTTTGAAAATGTATTAGAAATGCAGTAAAGACGGAAAAACAGGCATAATATTGTAGTATAAAATATTAGTTAAAGTTTCATTTGCAGACCAGATTTAATTTATTTTTGTTTTTTCCAAGGTTTTATATGTGTGTGAAGAGACAAGGGAGAGTGTCAGGAAGCTGCCCAGCAGAAAAGGACCTGGAGGCATTGGCTGACAGCCATCTGAACATGAGCTGGCAGTGTGCCCAGACGGCCAAGAATGCCAATGACATCCTGGTCTGCATCAGAAATATGTGGCCAGTAGGACTAGGGAAGTGATTTTTCTTTTGTACTTGGCTCTGGTAAAACCACACTTTGAGTATGGTGTTCAGTTCTGAGTCCCTGACTACAAGAAAGATATTCCCTAAATTGCAACAACCATTTGTCAGCTGTGGAAAGGGGAAGCACAATCAGCTCTGGAATAATTGGATAGCTGGTCTTTGTTCTGCCTGCTGGGCATCACCAAAACTCCTTCATCACTCCACTGTTCTCACCACTTCATTTCAGGTTGCCAGTGGAACACACTCTTGGTGCACAGACAGAAATGGGCCTATCCTGTACTTCTGCAGGTCTTTATCTTAAGAACTAGGTCTCTATAATTTAAATTGTATTTTTCATCAGACTTTGCTATCATCAGAAGCCAGGAACTTGAAATATGGAAATTTTTGGAAAGGACCAGTAGTGCATTTTTCACATATTAGCACTAAAGACCTCACAACTAACAGTTATGATTTTTTTTTTTTTTTTTTTTTTTTTAATGCTGTTGCCAAAGAAAAAAGTTCATCTATCTTTAACAAAAGCTTTCTGTTTTGAGTTTCTTCCCAATACTGAGAATACTTAAATTTACTTCCTGAAAACTCTGGTTTATGCAATTTTGCTATCCTTACTATCTTTTGAAGATGAACTCTTAAGATGATCAGATGTATGTTTTCTATAGCTAGAGGAAACAACGGGGAAAAAGTACTTGTCCAAGTTCTACATATATTTCTGCTTTGCTGACTAAAAGATAAAATTATTTTCTGAATTTCTGAACCAAACAAAAATAGATTACGGAAACTGAAATATATGCTTCTGCACAAAGAACAAATGGGGTGTTCATTTGAAACTACCTTGATTATACGGTGAAAACAGTAAACTAGGGAGTCCTGACTGACTGTTAAATGTCTCTGTGAACAGGGAAATATAAGCAGATGTTTTTGAAAAAGCAACATCAAGACTTATTTAGTAAATATTTATAGGCATATTCTCCTTTATGGGGGAAGAAGGAGAAGAATAGTACTGGTTTATTCAAAGTGCTTATTTCACATGGTTTATAATATGTCATTATCTTTCTTTTATGCATTTTTAAAGTGAACAGGGGGCTAGTGAATGAACAACTGTGTTGTTCTTAGCTGCCTGGTAAAAAAACACAGCTTTTCAAAAGGATAAAATGAGGTGGTCTTTTTTCTTTTTCTTTTTCTTTTTTTTTTCCTTGTTATTTTTATTTATATTTCATCATAGTTTTATATTTTTCCTCTGTTTTCTAGAACAGCCTTCAAGTATTTAGTCTGTTAAAGCTCCTTGTATTTTGAAATTAATCATGTTCACAAGAAGTATATTAGAAAGGTGAGAGAATTTTCTGAACCACAACCTTAGTTAATCACTGTATGATCATCAGACCATTAAAAATCCCCCCAAAACCTACATCAGTCAAACAAAATGAAGAGGGAAAATCAGAAATCCTGAGAGGAAAACCAAACTAAAACAGAGACAGTAATTATTTTGTATCACATCCCTCTGCTCCACTTCAGATGGAATGAAGGACTAAAATTTACATAGTAGCTTGTTCATGAAAGTATGAATATAGCTGTCATTTCATTATTGCATGAAAGCAAAACTGAAGCGGCAAGAAGAAAAACTTATCCCTTAAATACTCTACAAGCTTTCAGATTTAACTTACTCTAAATGTGTGTGGTGGCTTGGATTTTGATGTTGTTGTCATTTTTGTTTTGTTTTGTTTTTGAGACAGAGAGGGGGAGACTAAAATAAAGCAAATATATTCTCTGTTGGCTAGGAAATAAACAAGACAACAACATGTTAAAGCAAAATGCCTTTTTGTACTGGGAAATGTTTACAAGAATCTACACGATGGATGAGTGGACAGTACTAACGCTTGGATTATTCATTCCTTTTTGTAAAATCAACATGAAATAAGTTATGATATAAAAAAAAAAATGCTTGAAAAAAAGGTCTTAAGACCATTTAGAACATTCTATCTAGAAACAGGTAGACAAGACAAGATAGACAACCCAAGTTTCAAAATACAGTAAACTTGATTGCCTAGTATATATTCTCTCAGAGAAGAATCTTGTCAAAGTACAATAATACACATTGCTAAATTTTTAGAAAACAATAATGCTAAAACTGTTTTCATTTAAACAAAGAGATGCACATTTTCAGATTAGAATCTTTTTTTTTAAAAAAAAATATCTTTTTTTGTCATAATACGGAACTATATAATACTAAGCAACATTGGGAGGGGGGTGAAGAGGGAATTAAACACAGAAAGACTGAAGGCTAAGCCATGCTGTGAAAATAGTTCAAATATTTCTACCTATAATCTTTGGATGGCATCTAGTACACATTGTAGAAGTGCCTGAATCTATGCAGTGTAAATTCAACTATGAACTTACCTATTTTCCTTGAAATTTATCTAGGCATTATAGTTATGTAAATGTAAAAAATAAATCCTGTTTCTCCTTGTATCTAGAAGTTTACTGTGTTCCAGGTTTAAGTGTGTGGCCGTACACACTCCATTTGACACCTCACTGCAGATTCAAATGTCCATAAACCATCATAATTAATAATACCTTCCCTGGTGGTGACTTCAGAGCCAAACCTTCTTTCCAGGCTATGATTCATGATGTTCTCATCCACCAATTCCCCAAACACTAAACTATTTGTTTTCTTTTTTTTTTGCATTGTTTTTAGCTTGTATTCTGGCCTGATACCATCCTACATTACACAAGAAAGAGAGATGAATGCTGCTTGGTGTTCAGGATCACCTGTATAACCTGTAATGTAGAAGACCTCATTCAGACATTAAAGATCTTGAAACAGCTCAGTCTCTTACAATCCAGTAAATGCCCTCATCACCAGAGCAAAACAATTAAAAATACATAAAGCTTTTTTTTTTTTTTTTTTTTTTTTTCCAGCTATGAAGGTAAGGTAAATAAGTGAACATATAGAACCCCAGTGGAATTAAGTTGTCTGATATTTTAAAATGGCTTTCTCTAGAGAAAAGATAAGTAAAATGAAATAGCTATAAGCCTTCTGTGGGTATTCAGAGGTTCCCATATGTCTCCATTAGCTGTATTGAAAAGTAAGACAGTAAATTTGTAATATCAGAGTCTCACTTTGACGTGGCAATGACGAAATTAGGCACCTACATTTAGCAACTACTTTTTGCATTTCACTTTGAGTTATAAGACTCAGGAAACTAAGATCAGATGAATGCAATAAATAAATAAATAAATAAATATGGGGATAATGAAACACTGACAAACAAAAGAGAAGTTAATTCATATATTCTCTTCATATATATTATCTGATTGAGCAAAGTCCCTTTCCATCTGTTTTGTAAATCCATTTCAAGTACTGAAAGATCACAATTAGGTCACCCCAGAGCCTTCTCTTCTGTAGTCTGAACAACCACAACTTTCTCAGCCTTTCTTTGTAGGAGAGGTGCTCCAGCCCCGTGATCATCTTTGTGTCCCTCCTCTGGACCTGCTCTAACAGATATACATGTTTCTTGTGCTGGGGGCTGCAGAACTGGATGCAGTACTCAAAATGTGAGGGAATGAGGGAAGATAATACACAATACCAAAAAACTATTAAATCAGAACAATAGAAAAACTGAATCTAAAATGAAAGAAAGGGGGATTAAAAATGCTAATTATCTAGGAATATTTTGTAATAGCAATACATAATGGCATCTAAACTATTATGTCTATTCCGTTTGTGGTTCTGTTGTTATTTAACCCCAGCAGGCAGCTAAATACCACACAGCTTCTCATTCACTCTTCCCAGGTGGGATGGGGAAGAGAATAAGAAAGGTAGAAGTGTGAAAACACATGGGTTGAGATAAAGACAGTTTACTAGGTAAAGCACAAGGCATGCATGCAAGCAAAGTGAAACAAGGAATTCACCTTGTTCACTGTCTGTTACAAGGAAAACATAAAGGTCAGAAACAACTAAGAAAATTTCTGAGAAGTGCCAAGGACAATTATGCAGGTTATCAACAAGCCAATAGGGTAGGCTTCACCTGGAGTACTGTGTACAGATGCCACAACATAACAAGAATATAAAACTTTTAATCAGTGTTTAAAGGAGGGCAACAAATACGGTGAAAGGTCAAGAGAGCAAGATGTATGAGGAGCAACTGAGGTCACCTGGCTTGTTCAGCTTTGAGAAGAGAAAACTGAGGGAAGACCTCATCACAGTCTACAGCTTCCTCACAAGGAGGAGTGCAAGGGAAGATGCTGATGTCATCTCTCTGATGAGTAATAGGACCCAAGAAAACATCATGAAACTACAACAAGGGAAGTTCAGGTTGGAGATCAGGAAAAAGTTCTACACCAAGAGGGTGGTTGAGCACTGGAACAGGCTCCCCAGGAGCCTGTTTGGTCATTTCACTGAACCAGAAAGAACTCAAGAAGTGTTTGGACAACATTATCAGACATATGGTTTGATTTTTGGGTGATTCCGTGTGAAGCCACGAGTTGTATTCCATGGTTCTTGAGGGTCCCTTCCAGGGATATCCTTTATGATATTCCATTATTCTAGGATACTAAGCATTTTACTGGACCTGTTAATCACAAAAATTACGGGTAACTTTTGTTACAGTGAACAGTGATAATAAAGCTTAGGATCCTAAGAGCAGCAAGCAAAACAACTCTTTGACAACAACATACTCTTTGAAAATGTAGTTAATATTGAAATGATTACAGTATAATTAAAATAAAAGTTGGAAAGTAGTCTTATGTTGTTGAAGCTGTTCTTCCATTTTGTTTGTAAAGAAAACAGAGTAGAACTAAATAGAATTGAAATTCCTTAAATCTATTGTTACTCAGTAACTCACTTTGAAAAGTGGATTTTTTTATTTTATTTTTATTTGTAGTGCTAATCTAGGAAAGAGAAAAACAACAAAAAATACAATAAATATAAGTACAAATTAGAGAATTAAACTAAGCTGTTCTTGGAATTATGTTTGTCATTTTGTCAGCAGAATTTTTTATATTTCAAGTCTGAAAAAAAAAAGTTTTTCTGTTTCTGAGACTGACAACCTAGACATTCCATCCCTATATTAAATAGAGAAGTCTCCATTGGATTTATGTATAATACCATAAAAAAAAAAAAAAAAAAAAAAAAAAAAAAAAAAAAAGTAGGTAGCAGACCCTGTGCCAAGCTAAATGAGGAATGGGAACTCTGAGAATTGTAACTTATTCTAACAACTGTGATGTGAACTAATTGTGTAAGCTTTTGAACACAAAGGGACATACATGCTTTTACACTTGGTTTTAATGAGAGTTACCCTCTGACAGCAGTTTTACATGAGTGATCCTACAAATAAGATAGAATTAAATAATCTGTCAAAAGACAGAAAGAAATACTGAAGACAACACCCTAATCACAGAATGGTTGAGGTTGGACAAACCTCCAGAGATCCTGTAGTCCAACCCACCACTAAAGCAGGGTCACCTAGAGTATGTTAAACAGGATAGCATCCAGGCAGGGTTTGCAAATCTCTAAAGAAGACTCCACAACCAGTAGTCTGTCACACGAACCATAAAGAAATTCTTCTTCATATGGTGATGAAACCTCCTGTGGTTCAGTTTTTACTATTACCCCTTGTCCTATCACTGGCAACCACTAAGAAGAGTGGCCCCATCCTCTTTACACTGTCCCCTCAGGTATTTATAGAGATTTTTATGATCCCCTCTCAATCTCCAGGCTAAACAGTCCCAGCTCGTTTAGTCTTTCTTCAAAGGACAGATGCTCCAATCCCTTAATCATCTTAGTAGCTCTATGCTGGACCCTCTCTAGAAGTTGTAAATCCCTCTTGTGTTGGGGAGCCCAGATCTGAACACAATACTCCAGGTGTGGCCTCACCAGAGCTGAGTAGAGGGGAAAGATCACCTCTCTTGACCTGCTGTCCACAATCCTCTTGATGCAGGCTAAGATTCCCTTGGCCTTCTTGGCCATAAGGGCACACTTCTGACTTATGGTTAACTTGTTGTCCACCATGACCCCCAGGTTCCTCTCCACAGAGTTGCTCTCCAGCAGGTCACCCTCCAGCCTGTACTGGTGCCTGGAGCTGTTCCTCCCCATGTGCAGGACGTTGCACGTGTTCTTATTGAATCTTGTGAGATTCCTCTCCACCCAGCTCTCCAGCCTGTCCAGGTCCCTCTGAATGGCTGCACAGGTCTCTGGTGTGTCAGCCACTCTTCCAGACTTCGTATCATTTGCAAACTTGCTGAGGGTGCGCTCTGTCCCTTCATCCAGGTCACTGATGAACAAATTGAATAGCACTGGACCCAGTACTGACCACTGTGGGATACTACTAGCCACAGGACTCCAAATAGACTCAGCACTACTAAGCACAACCCCCTGAGCTCTGTCATTCATCCAGTTCTCGATTCACCCCACTGTCCACTCATGGATCCCACACTTCCAGAGCTTGCCCAGGAGCCATCCAGATATTGGGTTGTAGGGTGTGCCCAAGTCTTCTGTCCGTATCCAACAGCAGCAGCAAGGGGTATGCCTGTGGGAGTTGTGCCCAGGTTGAAGAGCTGCTCAAACAGGTAGCGGAGCTTCGGGAGGAGGTGAGCAGGCTCAGAAGCATCAGGGAGTCAGAGAGGGAAATTGACTAGTGGAGGTGTACTCTACCCTCTCTGAGACAGACTCAGGAGCCTGCTGCAGCACAGGTGCCTCCTGCTGTGCAGAAGACAAAAGTCCCCTCATCCCACAAGGCATTAAGGGGACCTAGGCCACGGGGGGGAATGGAGGCAAGTTCATGTTCAGGGTGGTAGGTGAGCCCTGTCCCTGCCCACCTCACCTTTCCATCTGCCCTTATGTAACAAGTACGAGGCTCTAGAACACCATAGTCAGAACAATGAAGTAGACGAAAGCCCGTCCCAGTTGGAGCGGGTGCCTAAGGCAAGGCAACTTACCCCCCACATTGCTACATCATCTGTCAAGAAAGACAGAAGGGTTATTGTCACAGGGGACTCCCTTTTGAAAGGGACAGAGGGCCCGATATGCTGATCGGACCCAACTGACAGGGAAGTCTGTTGTCTCCCCAGGGCTCGGGTGAGAGACTTAGCTATGAAAGTCAAGCGTCTAGTACAGCCCACTGACTACTACCCACTACTGGTCTTTCAGGGTGGTAATGACGAGGTAGCAACAAGAAGTCTGAGAACGATCAAAAGGGACTTCAGGGCTTTGGGCCAAATACTTAAAGGATCAGGGGCACAGATTGTGTTTGCCTCTGCCCTTCTGATTGGGGGGTTGATGCTGACAAGCGGGCTCATCACATTAACACGTGGCTTCGGGACTGGTGCAACCAACAGAACTTTGGGTTTTTCGATCTTGGGAAGATCTATGTGATGCCAGGCCTGCTGTCACCAGATGGGATGTGCCTCTCTCAGAGAGGGGTAAGGATTTTTGCTCAGGAGTTGGCAGGGCTGATAGATAGGGCTTTAAACTGAAGTTGAAGGGGTAAGGGGACAAAACCAGGCACGCCGTTGATGAGCTAAGGGATAGTGCTCTAGAATCAGAGGGACTGTGTACCAGTGAGGTCCTTCAGTCGGCTCCACAGGGTGCTGTGTGTAGGGAAGTGCATTTGAGGTGCTTCTACACAAATGCATGCAGTATGAGGAATTAAATGGACGAGCTAGAAGTCTTGGCCCAGTCCCACAGCTACAACATCATCGGCATAAGCGAAACCTGGTGGGATGAGTCCTGTGGCTGGTGCGCTGCAATAGATGGCTACAGGCTCTTCAGGAGGGAGAGGCAGGGTAGGAGAGGTGGCAGCATGGCGATGTATGTGAAGCATGGGCTGGACTGCATGGAACTTCAAGTTGGGGATGGCAAAGTCAAGAACCTCTGGGTAACGTTTAAGGGATGAACAAATAAAGGGGATGTCACTGTGGGAATCTATTACAGACCACCCAGCCAGGACAACAACACCAATGAATTATTCTTTGCAGTCTAAAGAGATATAAGAGATGCCTGGAGATCAACTCCCCTTGTCCTTATGGGAGATTTCAACTTGCCAGGCATCAACTGGGATCACCACACAGCCAACACGAGCAAGTCCAGGAGGTTCATAAAGCACCTAGATGATAACTTCTTGGTGTAGGTGCTAAGGGAGCCAACTAGGAAAGGTGCCCTCCTTGATCTGTTGCTGGAGAACAGAGAGGGTCTTGTGGGAGATGTGGCAATTAGCGGCTGTTTTGGTCATAGTGACCATGAAGTGGTTGAGTTTAGAATTTATGGTGACAGAAGGAAAACTGCCACCAAAACTTCAGCCCTGGATATGGGGAAAGCAGACTTCAGGCTGTTCAGGGAACTAGTCAGCAAGGTCCCCTGGGAAGCTGCTTTTGAAGGCATTGGTGTCCATCAGTGCTGGTCAATCTTTAAGCACTGCCTCCTAAAAACACAAGATCAGGCAATTCCAAAATATCGGAAGGCAGGCAGGGCAGAAGGCTGGCCTGGCTGACCAGGGATCTTCTACTGGAACTTAGATGGAGAAAGAAAGTGTACGGCTGCTGGAAGGAGGGTCAGGTGATGAGAAAAGAATATAGGGATGCTGTTCATGTTTGTAGGGAGTAAATTCGTGGGGCCAAAGCCCAACTAGAGTTGAAGCTGGCCATGTCTGTGAGAGACAATAAAAAAGGTTTTTTTTAGATATGTTAACAGAGAAAGGAGAACCAAACAAAATATAGACCTTGATGGGGAAAGTCTCCTCACAGACAATGACATAGGCAAAGCAGAGATGTTTAATGCCTTCTTCGCCTCTGTCTTCAATGCTGATGATGGACTTCGGGACCCAGGGTGCCCTGAACGGGAAGACCATGACAGTGGGAATCACAGAATCACAGAATCACAGAATTTCTAGGTTGGAAGAGACCTCAAGATCATCGAGTCCAACCTCTGACCTAACGCTAACAGTCCCCACTAAACCATATCCCTAAGCTCTACATCTAAACGTCTTTTGAAGACTTCCAGGGATGGTGACTCCACCACCTCCCTGGGCAGCCTGTTCCAATGCCTCACAACCCTTTCAGTAAAGAAGCTCTTCCTAACATCTAACCTAAAACTCCCCTGGCGCAACTTTAGCCCATTCCCCCTCATCCTGTCACCAGGCACGTGGGAGAACAGACCAACCCCTACCTTGCCACAGCCTCCTTTAAGGTATCTGTAAAGAGCGATAAGGTCGCCCCTGAGCCTCCTCTTCTCCAGGCTGAACAAGCCCAGCTCCTTCAGCCGCTCCTCGCAGGACTTGTTCTCCAGGCCCCTCACCAGCTTCGTCGCCCTTCTCTGGACCCGCTCAAGCACCTCGATGTCCTTCTTGTAGCGAGGGGCCCAAAACTGAACACAGTACTCGAGGTGTTGTCTCACCAGAGCCGAGTACAGGGGGACGATCACCTCCCTAGCCCTGCTGGTCACGCTGTTTCTGATACAAGCCAGGATGCTGTTGGCCTTCTTGGCCACCTGAGCACACTGCTGGCTCATATTCATCTGACTGTCCACCATCACTCCCAGGTCCTTCTCTGCCTGGCAGCTCTTCAACCACTCATCTCCCAGCCTGTAGCTCTGCTTGGGGTTATTGCGCCTCAGGTGCAGGACCCGGCACTTGGCCTTGTTAAACTTCATACAGTTGACCTCAGCCCATTGGTGCAGCCTATCCAGATCCTCCTGCAGAGCCTTCCTACCCTCGAGCAGATCGACACACGCACCTAACTTGGTGTCATCTGCAAACTTACTGAGGGTGCACTCAATGCCCTCGTCCAGATCATTAATGAAGATGTTGAAGAGGACCGACCCAGCAGCGAGCCCTGGGGGACGCCACTAGTGACTGGCCTCCAACTGGACTTGGCTCCATTTACCACAACTCTTTGGGCCCGGCTATCCAGCCAGTTTCTAACCCAACGAAGCGTGCGCCAGTCCAAGCCAAGAGCAGCCAGTTTCTTGAGGAGAATGCTGTGGGAGACGGTGTCAAAAGCCTTGCTGAAGTCAAGGTAGACCACATCCACCACCTTTCCCTCGTCCACCCAGCGCGTCACTTTGTCATAGAAGGAGATCAAGTTCGTCAAGTAGGACCTGCCTTCCATAAACCCATGCTGACTGGGCCTGATCGCCTGCTTGCCCTTCAAGTGCTGCATGATGACTCCCAGGAGGATCTGCTCCATGAGCTTCCCTGGTACTGAGGTCAAACTGACAGGCCTGTAGTTCCCCGGGTCAGCCCTCCGGCCCTTCTTGTAGATGGGCGTCACGTTTGCTAGCCGCCAGTCAACTGGGACCTCCCCCGATAGCCAGGACTGCTGACAAATGATGCATAGTGGCTTGGCCAGCACCTCTGCCAGTTCTCTCAGTACCCTTGGGTGGATCCCATCTGGCCCCATCGACTTGTGCACATCCAAGTGCCATAGCAGGTCACCAACCAGTTCTTCGTGGATGGTGAGGGCCACATCCTGCTCCCCATCCCCTTCCACCAGCTCAGGGTACTGGGTATCCAGAGAACAACCGGTATTGCAGCTAAAGACTGAGGCAAAGAAGGCATTGAGCACCTCTGCCTTTTCCTCATCTCTTGTAACTAAGTTTCCCCCCGCATCCAGTAAAGGATGGAGATTCTCCTTAGTCCTCCTTTTTGTGTTGATGTATTTATAAAAGCGTTTTTTGTTATCTTTAACGGCAGTAGCCAGATTGAGCTCCAGATGAGCTTTGGCCTTCCTAATTTTGTCCCTGCACAGCCTCGCTACATCCTTATAGTCCTCCCTAGTGGTCTGCCCACTTTTCCAAAGATTATAAACCCTCTTTTTTCTCCTAAGCTCAAGCCACAGTTCTCTGTTGAGCCAGGCTGGTCTTCTTCCCCGCTGGCTCATCTTTGGGCGCATGGGAACAGACCACTCCTGCGCCATCAGGATTTGCCTCTTGAAGAGGGAATGACAAACTTCCAACTGCCCCTGAGCGTGCGAGGGATTTGCTGCTCCACCTGGATCCATACAAGTCCATGGGTCTGGATGGGATCCATCCCAGGGTGCTTAAAGAGCTGGCTGATGTCATCACAGGACCTTTCTCCATTATTTTTCAATGATCTTGGGAATCTGGAGAGGTCTCAGTAGACTGGAAGCTGGCAAATGTTGTGCCAATTTTCAAGAAGGGTAAGAAAGAAGACCCTAGCAATTACAGGCCTGTCAGTCTCATGTCAGTGCCTGGTAAAATTATGGAGAAGATGATTCTTGAAGTTATTGAGGCGCACCTGGGGGACAATGCAGTCGTTGGTCCCAGCCAGTATGGGTTCATGAGGGGTAGGTCCTGCCTAACAAATTTGATTTCCTTTTGTGATAAGATCACCCATCTAGTTGATCAAGGGAAAACAGCTGATGTGATCGTTTTAGACTTCAGCAAGGCTTTTGATATGGTTTCCCATTGGATCCTACTGGACAAAGTGTCCAGCATACTACTTAACAAAAACATCATACAATGCATGAGCAATTAGCTGACGGGCAGGGCTCAAAGGGTTGTGGTTAATGGGGCTACATCTGGCTGGCAGATGGTCACAAGTGGGGTCCCTCAAGGCTCCATTTTAAGGCCAGTCCTCTTCAGTGTCTTTATAAATGATTTGGATGTAGGACTAGAAGGTGTTTTGAGCAAATTTGCTGATGATACCAAACTTGAAGGAGTTGTGGACTCAGATGAGGGTCGAAAGACGTTGCAGAGAGATCTCATTTCAAACGAAGGAAAGCTTCTCTTTGTGTGCATAGTTTTCATGGTGGGATCACACTGATCAGAAGAAAAAGACCAAGTAGATAAAAAGATTTCCTGACCAGAAGGATTATTTCATTTTGCCTCAATAATGGTTATTGTTTTCATTCATCATATTATTATCATTCTTGGTGTATCTCAAATCTTACATACCTTTTTGTCTTACATAATGTAATGGAAAATATCAGTATGATGTCACATAGATAGTTGTGAGTAAATTGATCAATGCCATGAGGGTAGTCTTTCAAATTATACTCTCTATCTTTGTCACCACATCTCCACATCTGAAAGCAATTGCATTGCATTGAGATTAGTTTATGAGTTGAAGGCTCTGGCAAAATAATAACTACCATTGTTTTGTTTTTTAGGATTATTATTATTATTATCATTTGGTTTCTGTACACAATACACTATCTCAAATAAAACTTTTTGCACTTAAATCCACATGAACATAGTAAGGATTATTCTTGAATGTCAGCAAGGTTCAACTTGCTGACTACCAGAGACACTAAATAATCTTGACTGAATAGGACAAGTAATGGAATCTTCTCAAGATAATCTTAGTTTTTTGAAACCAGACTAGGTATTAGTACTTGCTACTGCTACACAGGGAAGTTATGTATTTTTCGACAGATGTTAGTGAAGGAATAGTACATGAATCAATGTATTTCTTGTCTATAATATTTTGGTACAACTGGCATAACTGACCTCTATGCCTCAAAAATTTTGACAGTTCCTCTTATACCTGTGTAGAATTTATATGGAATCACACCCTCTGATTTCTCAGCAGTTTCTGTTACTTTCAGATCTCTTCTACTTTGAACAGAACGTGATATAGCACACTCATCAAACTGTATATATTCTTATATGTAAAATAAATTCAAATGTTTCAAAAAATAAGTAGGAGAGGAAAAAACATAAATAAAAATACAACACTATGCACCTGTACAATGAGTAATATCTCTTCAGAAAATTACACAGGTGGTCTCAAAAACAGTTGTCATTACCATATTTCAACAATATTTTAATATGTGTCTCTGTTAATAAAAAAATACTCCATAAAAATTGCAAGCTGAAAGTTATTGCTTTACTGCTTTTGGAACATATTTGCTGATGTACATTTTCTAACTGCCAGCTCAGCTTTGAGAATCAAGCTGGTTCCTTTCCACCTCTCAAAACATCACCAGTAAATTGTATCTTGTCAGAAAAATCATGTTCTGAATTGTGCCTTTTTTTTTTTTTCTTATTTCCTTCTTCAATGACAGTCCACAAAGACTCTTCAAGCAAAAACATCAACGACACAATCTGGGCTCCAGGACTTAGACTATTTATAAAATCATATTAAATAGAAAGAAATAAACAAGACAGTCAAATTAATCAGTTGTGGTTAATATGCTTGCAAAATGGTAAGTCCAAAAAGCAAAGGAAGATCCAATGCCAGAGAATCCTTGGGAAAAAAAAAAAAAAAAAAAAAAAAAAAGGAGGTGTTATTTCCCACAGATTCATATTGTCAGCAAGTGAAAGCATAAGGCTCAGAAAGCTATGCATTTACTAGCACAACAGAAAAGTATTCAGTCATTTATTATATATGTTGCTTTACAATGTAATCTTTTACTGGTTAGCAGTAGTAGAACTGTCAGATTAAAAATAAATAATTCATTACTTATAACAGTAATGAGTTCTTGCTTTGATGTATAATCCATTATTAAACTCACCAAATGTTTTTAGACTAACTTATGTGGGTCAGCATTAGGGCTTTCAGTTTTCTAGCCAGATGGTTAAAGGTTGTCATTAAATTAGCTTGAATCAGTCAGTATCTCATCATTTAATCTCATGTACTATAAATGGCAGATGAGTTTTCTTTGTACAGATTATGCAATTTACAGCATCTGCCCACTTTCTGCTTGACTGTGTCCTGTCTGAAATGGTCATTTCCCCAAACCTGCTAGAGCCAATCAAAAACCTGCTAGGTTTGCAAGAAGACTGCAGGCACATGGTGATTCAGCTTATATTTTCACCACAGGGTGCTTAGCTATTATGTATGACCATGCAAAAATCTGTAGGATAAAATCATTAAAGTGCTGAACAGTAAGAAGCATAGCCATGGTACACATTATGACAGTACTGCAGAAAATGATCATCTGTGTATATATTCCAGCTGAGTGGTTATTTTATGAATGGTGTTTATTTATTTATTTATTTATTTATATATGAAATGGGAGAAAGCTGTCATTATTGAATTATATGATTCATATATATGTAACTAAATGTCCTTGTAATCATAATTTTCTGGTTATATGTATGCTTTTGGGGTAATGCTTATATATTCCTAAAAATAAAAAAAATAAAAACAAATAAAAAAAATAATAAAAAAAAAAAGAGCAGAATAAACTGGAAAATAGGCAAATTGATGAATACAACCATCCTTAGTGGTTACTGTCAGGATAACATACTATCTATGATTTTCCTGTTAGCCTTCTGCTGTATATATTCTACATAATATATGCAGAACTTCTATACGGATGATAAGTATATAAACTAAACATAAGAATTTGCTATTTAATTCAACAGAGTGAAAATCACAAGGACTCTTCATAACTTTTTTTTTTTTTAAATAATTACTCTTAGGTAGACATTCACTACTGAAAAAAAAAATCTAAAGTATCTCTTCTCTTATCCAAATACCATACTTCACAATATGGTGCAACAGCTACAGTAATTACAGTACGGTAACAATCTATATCAGTAGTATATAAAGGATGTATTTATAAAAAAAAATATTGCACTCATAAAAAAAAATAAGTGGATAAAGGGGTGGGGGAGGGGGTGCACGAGGGGTGGGAGAGTAGAACAAAAAAAAGGTACATACTTCCTACTTACATTTGCATCTATGATATGAAAGATAAAATTACTTTGAATACACCATTGGATAATTACAGAAAAGATATATGTGTAATAATATTGTACCTGCTCTTTGTTTCAGTCACCATTTTGAGCCCATAAAACCATAATCAGGTGAAGTGAGAGTATAATAGTCATCTAAATTTATTTCATTGTACTTCAACAGTGGAGCAGAAAAATGCCTATAACTGAGATTTTGGTAGTCGAGGCATATTTTGACTCAATGTGTGTTTGTTTCCTTAAGAAACAGAGACAATCAAGTCCTACAGAAACATTACTTAAATTTCTATCTCCAGAAGAAATTCTTAGGGTTAGGTAGTAAACTCTTAGCATAGACTATATGCACATTGCAAATGTAACTTTATTTATGCCACTGCTTATTATTCTGTGGCAGACCAACTGTTTGTACAAAATGTTTCATAAATATTTTCATCCAAAGTAGATATTTATAGAATAACCTAAAGAAGAAACTCCTGACTCCCAAGTTATGCTCTGTTAGGGCACAGGTTAATGACTAGGAAGATTAATAACAACTCTAGTTTCTTTTGAATATTTATTTCAAAACAAACTAAATTTCACTTCATGACACCTTGCAGGTACATAAACATCAGAAAGTGGCCAAGATGAGAAGTTAAGGGAAACATATTCATGAATTCCTTTCCAGTAACTTATTGACTACACTGTAGATAGTATTACACTCAAGCACTCTATACATGTTATTCCTACCTCAGATATATGTGATGTTTTCCATCATTAACATGTGAATCCAAAGACAAATATATCAAATATATTCTCTAATTACGTGTTTCAGTCAAGCACTTAACTTTAAGGTAGATGACATATTGAAGTGTGCACTTTCATAGGGATTATATTGCAATGTGATTACATTGAATGTGTCAATACCACTGACATTTTTTTTCTGCAATGAAGATTGAGAATCTTTGCAAAAAGAAAACAGAAAAAAAAATGATTCATATCATTTTTCAAGATGACAATAGAAAAAAAAAATCACTAGAAGCAATTTACAAGTTGTAAATGTGCTCAGGCCTCTGAGACCTCTGGGATTTGGGGAGCACAGATGGCTGAATCTGGAAAAGAAGGACCCTGATAGTGGGCTGTTTTTTTTGATGCATGTTGCACAAGTTGTCTGCCTTTGTCTTATAATCACCAGGCAGTCAAGGCAAGCCAGTGTACTAGAAAACCTTTCAACCGGTCTAACTTTGCTTTAAGGTGCTGAAATCCCTAAGGAAATTTTATATTCAGCTTTGCAGTTATCTCAAAGCAATGTCTCCTGTGAGCAGTTTCATTAAAATTGTTGAAGTCACTGAAGACTGTAAATTATTAGTGCCAGGGACAATATGTTGATTATCCAAATATTCATAATTAAGCATATTACAAGCCTCCACAAGATACTGAGAGTCTCTAATTACTGTTACAGACAATAACAATGTTTTTATAAATACATAAACAAGAAAAGGAATACTATGGATAATGTCCATCCTTTATCAAATATGGGGAGAAACATAGTGACAAGAGATGAGGAAAAGGATTGTGCAGGATTTGCTGTACCACCTGATGCATGGATGTCCATGGGGCCTGATGGGATTCATCCCAGGGTACTCAGAGAGCTAACTGATGTCATTGTGTGGTCTCTCTCAATTATTTTTCAACAGTCTTTGGAATCTGGAGACGTCTCAGTTGACTTGCTGGCAAATTTGGTCCCAGTTTTCTAGAAGGACAAGGAAGAAGACTCTGTTATTTAAAGGTCTGTCAGTCTCACTTCAGTACCTGGTAAAATTGTGGAGAAAGTTATTCTGGGACTTATTGAAAAAACCCTGAAAGACAACACAGACATTGGTAACAGCCAACATGGATTCACAAGGGGAAGGTCATGTTCAACAAATTTCCTTTTTTGACAAGATCACACATCTAGTTGACCAAAGGAAGCCAGCTGATGTAATCTTTCTGGATTTCAGTAAAGCTTTCAATACTGTCTCTCACAGTATCTTTCCGGACAAAATGACCAGAAAAATTAGATAAAAGAATAATAAGATGGGTAATAAAAATTGTCTGGTATGTCGGACCCAGAGCATTCTTGTAAATGGGGTTATATCAGGCTGGTGAACTGTCACTAGCTTGGTTTCCCAGGGCTCCGTTTTAGAAACAGTCCTCTTCAATGTTTTCATAGATGCTTTGGATGTAGGACTTGCAGTTTTTTTGAACAAGTTCACAGACAATACCAACTGGGTGGAGCTGTTGACTCCATCAAGCCAACAGCAAGGTGGTGAGGCCTTGCAGAGAGATCTGGACAAATAAGAGATTTGGGCAATCACCAACAATATGAAGTTTAACTAGAACAAGTGCCGGATTTGCTGCCTGGGAAGAGGCAACACTGGCTATACATACAGACTGGGAGAGGAGATGCTGGAAAGCAGTCTCACAGAAAGGGATCTGGGGGTTTTGGTTAACAGCAAGCTGAATGTGAGCCTTGGCTCATGTTCACACAACAGTGTGCCTTGGCTGCCAGGAGAGCCAACTGTATCCCAGGATGCATCAATCACGGCATTGCTAGTTGGTTAAGGGAAATGATTGTCTGGCTGTTGCAGCCTCACCTTGAGTACTGTGTGCAGTTTTGTGCACCACATTATAAGAAAGATATAAAGCTGTTAGAGAGTGTCCAAAGGAAGTTGATGAAGATGGTGAAGGGTCTAGAGGGGTAGACATATGAGGAGTGGCTGAAGTCATTTGGATTGTTCAGCACAGAGAAGAGGAGACTAATGGGAAACCTCATTGTGGTCTACAGCTTCCTCACAAGGGGAAGGAGCACTGATCAGTCCAGGCATTGATCTCTGCTCTCTGGTGACCAGCAATAGGACCCAAGGGAATGGAGTCAAGCTGCGACAGGGGGAAGTTAATGTTGGATATCAGGAAAAGGTTCTTCACTGAGAGAGTGGCTGGGCACTGGAAGAGGCTCCCCAGGGAAGTGGTCATGGCACCGAGCCTGCCAGAGTTCAAGAAACATTTGGACAGTGCTCACAGACACAAATTCTGATTTTTTGGGTCATCCTGTGTGGAGCTAGGAGCTGGACTCAATAGTCCTTGTGGGTCCCTTCCAACCTGGGATATTCTAACATTCTATGATAAAAATGTGAATAGCAAAATACGTTGATTTGAATTTTCTCAAAGCTAAACTACTTTTTTTTGAAGGTTTATGAAGCATATAAAATGTTTTTAAGTGAAACATTAACGTCATAAAAATAAAACTAATACATAATGCGCAAAAATACACAGAATATATTAATACATAAATCAGAGAAGTAAAATTATGACACCTGAATTTAGAGATTATTTAATCTGCATTTCCAAGACAATTTTAAAATTCTTATACACAAAACTTTTTTTTTTCTTCCCTTCTGTTGGTCTTTTTTTTGTTCGTATATTTGCTTGTACTTTTTTTTTTTTTTTTTACACTGTTTCAGTGTGCAAAGACTTCTTGAGTAATATTATTAAAATCTTTATTCTATTATGGATGTTGTACTTGTCTTAGCATGGTTAAGATTTAAACTACCGTCTTTTTTTATATAGAATCATAAAATCATAGAATGGCTTGGGTTGGAAGGATAATCTGATTTCAACCCACCTTCCATGGGCAGGGGCACCTTCCACTAGAGCAGATTGCTCATAGCCCCATCCAACATAGCCATCAGCACTTCCAGGGATGAGACATCTACAACTTCTCTGGACAATCTGTTCCAGTCCCTCATCACCCTCACACTAAAGAATTTCTTCCTAACATCTAATCTAAATTTACTCTCTTTTAGTTTAAAGCCATTACCCCTTGTCCTATCACTATATTCCTTGATAACGAGTCCCTCTCCAGCTCTCCTGTAGGCCCCCTTTAGGCTGCTATAAAGTCTCCCTGGAGCCTTGTCTTCTCCAGGCTGAACCCCAACTCTCTCAGCTTGTCTTCCTAAGAGAGGTGCTCCAGCCCTTTGATCATCTTCATGGACCTCTTCTGAACTCATTCTAATATGTCCCTGTCATTCTTGTGCTGGGGGCCTCAGAGCTGAACGCAGTACTCCAAGTGGGGGGTCTCATAAGAATAGAGTGGAAGAGGAGAATCACCTCACTTGATTTGCTGGTCATATGTCTTTTGATACACATATATATTGTGCTTTCTCAATTTTACCAATATTTTATTTACCAACTTTAGCTGAATAAAAGTTTTTCCCTTCCCTTCCCTTCCCTTCCCTTCCCTTCCCTTCCCTTCCCTTCCCTTCCCTTCCCTTCCCTTCCCTTCCCTTCCCTTCCCTTCCCTTCCCTTCCCTTCCCTTCCCTTCCCTTCCCTTCCCTTCCCTTCCCTTCCCTTCCCTTCCCTTCCCTTCCCTTCCCTTCCCTTCCCTTCCCTTCCCTTCCCTTCCCTTCAACAGTTAACAGTTCCTGCTAACTCTTGCATATGGACAAATTCTTTTATTACCAAAGTGAAGAATTAAGAATCTTATATAGCAAACAAAAGCTTTGGAATCCCAAATAACTGCACATCATTTTGGTAGAGCTGCATCAGCAGTATTTCAAAGCTGCATCTGGAGACTTCTTAAAATCTTTCAAACTATTATGATTTACTATTTAATAACCTTTTGTCTTTTGGTACATTTGAGAAGCAGGTGGTCCTTTAGTCCAAAGATAATTACTACCTGAAAAAAAAATATCAAATTGAGAGCAGTGAATGAAAAATGAGTTTGGGAAATTTGCTGCAGTGATTAAGAAGGAAAAAGAGAGAAAATATATTTATGCAATAACACTAAAACAAGACTGAGATTTTTGCTTAATTTTGAAAAAGTTTAGTTTAGTTAGTGGCTTGTTTTAACAGTCACCTTCTACAGTTCTGTTTCCATGATTTCTATACTCATGTGATTTTAGAAGATTCAAGCTTATCTCGTATCTAAATTCAAGTAGAGATGATGTTCTCCTGTGAGAAAGAATCTATAGCCAATGACACAGACTCAAGTGAAGATCTATCTCAGTGAAGTAGTATTTTTATTTGTGATTGCAATGGTGGGCATTCTGCAAGCAGGAGGGCTCAGCAGAAGTATATCATAACCTTATATTCCCTGTTATCTCATGCTTGATTCCTCTCCTGTTTCCTCATTGGCTGAGTGCTATAAGTTCACAAACTACCTCAACAGTTATTACTATGCCATATATGGACAATTTTATTTCACCAACTTTTAATTTCTCATTTTCCATTTCTTTCCTTATTCTTTCATGACCAAAGGGCCCATATTTTTTTTTGTTTTTACTGATTTCTCACTCTTTGTTTTGTTTTTCTTAGCTATCCTCCTTATTTTGGAACAGTGGGACCTTCCCCTTAACATACTCCCCACAGTTATGCCACTTATGCTTGCACAATCACTTTTGAATATGTAAGGTTAGTGGAATTTTCCACTGCAAAAACACATTCTACTGCAAAAACACAACTGTTTCTCGCAAATTCCCCCTCTTCTTTTCTTACTACTATTTGTTGTTTTTGCACCTCTTTGCATTCCTCTCTCTTGAGTTTTTCCAACAATAGAGTGCAATATTTTTACTCATGAGGGATGACAGATGCACAATGCCATTATTACTAGAATAGTAACAAATAGTTGCTTGAGCCAATTGCTCCAGGCAACCACAAAATCAATTTTTCCCAAATGTCTCTAAATGCCCAGAAAGTATCTTCTTGGGCCACCTCTTGTAAAATCTTGGTTTTCTCACAAAAATTTTTTGAGATCAGTCTCAGTTTGCCTTGTTTGGTCTACATACATACAGCAACTGGCATTAATTATAGTGTGAACCCCTCCTTGCAAGGCCAGTAATAAATCCAGTACCTTTAGATTCTGGAATACTATCTTTGACAGACTTGTCACCTCCTCCTGTAGTGCCTAGATTGCATCCAGAGTGTTATTTTCTAATTCTTTGATTACAGCTGATATATTCAGAATAGATTTCTCTAATTCACTAACCCATAACCAAGGGATAACCCACTTCATGAAACTGTGAAATACCCTGTTCCTTTTTTACTAGATGATTACCTGGAGTCCTCTTAATTCTGTGTATATGGTCCCAAGGTGGCTTTGGTTTTGTCTATCTTCAATAATAGTTATATTAGGAATCATTGCCCTCAGGGTACAATCTCCCTTTCAGCACAGGGGCAACACCTTCCTGGGTTTATTACCCCATAGTCAATACCGCCATTTGCCTTTTGGGACTGGTCATCTGGTTACAGGATGATCCCCATGTTGTGTTTGGTGTGCATTATAGGTACTAGCATTCCTGTGGCTACAATATTCAGTATGGTATGAATAATTCACAATGGTGTACCAGATGACACTCTCTGATTCCCATCCATAAGCTAATTTGTCAACTGGAGATCCAAGGAGTGATCAGCAAGACTCACTCACCCTTTAAAAGTCCCATATGGCCAATGCAAAAATGGTGAGTGGACACTAACAGTGGACTACTGTGGCCTGAATGAAATCACACCACCGCTGAGTGCTGCAGTGCTGGATATCCAGTATGAACTAGAATCAAAGTCAGCCAAGTTGTATGCCACAGCTGATATCACTCCACCCCTGTAGCAGCAGAGTGCAGGCCACAGTTTGCTTTTACTTGGAGGGGTGTCCAATACACCTGGAACTGACTGCCCCAGGAGTTGGAATAAAGCCCAGCCTTTTACCATAGACTGATCCACTCTGCACTGGAATGGAGGAAGCTCCTGGACACCTGCAGTACATTGATGACATCATCGTGTGGGGTGACAGATCAGAGGAAGTTTTGACAAAGGGAGAAAAATAGTCCTTCTTCTGAAGGATGTTTTTGCTATAAAACAAAATAAATTCAAAGGACCTGCATATGAGATCCAGTTCTTAGGAATAAAATGGCAAGACAGATGTCATCACACTCTAATGGATGTGATCAACATAGTAACAGCTATGTTTCCACCAATTAAGGAAAAAAAAAAAAAAAAAAAAAGCTTACCTAGGTTTTGTGGGGTTTTGGGGAATTAACATTCCAAATTACAGTCTGATTGTAAGCCCACTCTATCAAGTAACCCATAGGAAGAACTATTTCAAATGGGTCCCTGAGCAATGACAAGCCTTTGAACAAATTAAAAAGGAGATGTTTCATGCAGCAGCCCTTGGGCCAGTCTAAGCAGGACAAAATGTAAAGAATGTGCTCTACATTGCAGCTGGGGAGAATGGCCCCACCTGGAACCTCTGGCAAAAGAGCCCGGGGAAACTTGAGGTTGACCCCTAACATTCTGGAGTTGGGAATAGAGAGGATCTGAGGCTCCAACTGAAAAAGAGATATTGGCAGCATATGAAGGAGTTCAATCTGCTTTGGAAGTGGTTGGTCCTGAAGCACAGCTCCTCCTGGCACCCCAACTGCTGGTAATGGGTTGGAAGAACACTCTCTACACATCATGCAACTGATGCTACATGGAGTAAACAGGTTGCACTGATTACTCAGGGTGTTCGAACAGGAAACCTCATCACCCAGGAATCTTGGAAGTGATTATGGATTGGTCAGAAGGCAAATATTTTGGGATATTGCCAGAGGAGGTGGTGGGCCATGCTGAAGAAGCCCCGCTGTATAACAAGCTACCAGAAAATGAGAATAATATGCCCTGTTCACTGATGAATGTCCTATTGTGGAAAAGCATTGGAGGTGGAAGGCTGATGTATGGAGTCCTACACAACAAGTTGCAGAAGCTGCTGAGGGAGAAGGTGAATTGAATCAGTTTGCAGAAGTGAAAGCCGTCCAGATGGCTTTAGATACTGCTGAACAAGAAAAGTGGCCATTTTTCTATCTCTGTTCTGATTCTTGGATGTTAGCAAATGCCCTGTGGGACTGGTTACAGCAATGGAAGCAAAACAACTGGCAGCGCAGGGGCAAACCCATCTGGGCTGCTGCATTGTGGCAAGATACTGTTGCCCGGGTGGGGAACCTGGTTGTAAAGGTATGCCATGTAGATGCTCATGTGCCCAAGAATTGGGCCACTGAAGAACACTAAAACAACTAGAAGGTGGATCAGGCTGCTAAAATTGAAATGGATCAGGTGTACCAGGACTGGCAACATAAGGGCAAATTATTTATAGCTCGATGGACCTGTGACACCTCAGGCCATCAAGATAGAGATGCAACATATAGACGGGCTTGTGATCAAGGAGTGGACCTGACCATGGACACTGTAGCACAGATTATTCATGATTGTGAGACATAATGCAATCAAGCAAGCCAAGTGGTTAAAGCCTCTTTGTTATGGAGGACAATGACTGAAATATAACTATGGGAAGGCCTGGCAGATTGATTACATCACACTCCCTCAAATCAACAATGATAAGCTCCATGTGGTTGTTGTGGTGGAAACAACCACTGGATGACTGGAAACATCCTGTGCCCCATGCCACAAGTCCTATAGTGACATGGCACCCCAGAAAGAATAGGGTCAGACAATGAGACTCATTTCTGAAACAACCTTATAGACATTTAGGCCAAAGAGCATGATATTGAGGGAGTGTATCACATCCCCTATCATGCACCAACCTCTGGGAAAATCAAGAGATACAATAGATTGTTAAAGACTACGCTAAAGACAATGGGTGCTGGGACATTTGAACAATGGGATACACATTTGGCAAAAGCCATCTGGTTACTCAACACTAGAGCATCTGCCAACTGAGCTAGACCTCCCTAATCAAACCTGTTATGTACTGTAGAAGGGGACAAAGTACAAAGTCCCTGTAGCACACATGAAAAACGTGTTGGGGAAGACAGTCTGGACTATTCCTGCTTCAGTCAAAGGCAAATCCATTTGTGGAACTGCTTTTGCGCAGGGACCTACATTTGCTTGGTGGGTAATGCAAAGGAATGGGGAGGTCCTATGTGTATCTCAAGGGGGTTTAATATTGGGTGAGAATAGCCTGTACATGAGTTGAATTGTATTATGTTAATTATTATATAATACTGTATGTCATCACTGCTATAATTTCTATATGTCAATGTCCTATTAATGGTATCACAGTAACAGCCACACAGATAATGACAAATTAATTTTGATAGTATTGCACAAGCACAGCAGTATGATGGAACAAGAACAGGCTTCAGCGTGCGATAATCCAACATCACACACCATCTCTTCTGCCCTAAAAGACTGCTGTGAAAGATGGAGCTCAGAGTCAGTCATGGACTACACAAACTCAGTGGATATTTTATATACATATATGAAAAGTGGTAATTAATTGGAATGTATTGGGAAGTGTGGAACCTAAGCATGACATAAATGGTATGAAATAAGGAGTAGATATTGTCCTGGTTTTAGCTAGGATAGAGTTAATTTTCCTCCTAGTATATGGTATGGTGCTGCATTTTGGATTTAGAATGAGAATAATGTTGATACCACACTGATGTTTCAATTCTTGCAGAGCAGGGCTTACACTAAGCCAAGGACTTTTAGCTTCTCACTGTCGTGCCAGTGGGCAGGCTGGGGGTGCAGCAGGAGCTGGGAGGGGACAGAACCAGGACAGCTGACCTAAACTGGCCAAAGGGGTATTCCATACCATCTGATGTCATGCTGAACAATTAAATAGGGTGGCTGGCTAGGGTGGGGGGACCAGCTGCTCAGACATAGGCTGGGCATTGTTCATCAGATGGTGAGCAATTGCATTGTGCATCACTTGTTTATAACACGTTATTATTTTTATCATCATCATCATCATCATCCTTTCTATTCTATTCTAATAAGCTCTCTCTATCTCAATCCACAAGCTTTCCTTTTATTTATTTGTTTCCCTTAATTCTCTTCCCCATCCCACAGAGGAGGGGTGGAGGGTGAGCAAACGGCTGTGTGTTGCTTAGCTGCCAGCCAGCTTAATGCCAGCTATTCTATGATTCTATGATACGAACATGACAGAAGAGTAGCATAAAGTGCATTATCAATTAAATGAACTAAAAGAAAAATCATTTAAAAACTTTAGCAAATGACCTAAAAACTAGTTTTCTGTTAACAGGAGTGTCTTTCCAGGTAACATGCTTCACTATAAAAATAATGGGCTTTTGTGACATAGATATTTTCTCTGTTAGTGTATTCCAATTATAGCTTTGTTCTTTATGTATTGTTCAGTGTTCATTCTGTTTTTCATTTGTTTGCTTTTTACAGATATATTTGTTTGTTTATTTCAGGACTTTTTAAGAGCAACTGAAGATCTAACAGTGTATATTTTCAGTTGCAATAATTGGCCACACTACATGTCTTGATAAATGTAACTATTCATTAGTCTTTCTACAGATGGAGATATCTTCCTGCTCAGAGTATTGCAGTCTCTCCATCTGAGTGAAAAAACATTTTAAGACACATCCTTAACATTCCCATTTCCAACTGACTACATAAAAGGGTTCAGTAAATGCCTTGACTGCTGCAAATGCCTTGGGGCAATGCCTCATCGAACAGTGTGCATGTAAAATTTTCAAATTTAATGCTGTCCTAATAATTTCATTTTTAAGATACATCAGACAGGTCCATTGGTATATTATTATCTGTGGTTCCTATTCTTTAGCACTTAATTCCTAACTGAATTACAATGACCATCTACTGACTATGGAGCACCTTTTTTCAACTTGTCTAGGTCTGCCTATCACAGGAAAATCTTCCTTTTCTGTATTAGTTTTCAGTTTCAGTGAATGTAGTTCTTTTTCTGAATGCAGTTAAAACCAGTAGATTTTAAATACTAATATAATAAAAATTTAAAAAGAAATATTCAATGATTTATTTATTTATGTTTAAAAACTGTATCATGTACACTTATTCCAATGAATCTCTTATGGTACTATGTATTTCATACCAAAAATAAATAAGTAAATAAATAAATAAATTCAAATCTGGGCTCTTTTCAAGTCTGTATTTTGATTTATGCCTCTGTTTATGGTATAGTTAAAAAGACAACTTTTTCCAAGCTGTAAATAAATCAGGTGACAGCAATCTTAAGTAAAATTAAAATATGAAGTCTAATATTTGAGAGTATGTCTTTATTGAAATCCTTTAATTTTTTATTTTTACTTTGTAATTTGCTGTTATTAGTTTCTCACCATTTTTATTCCAACAGAATCTTTAATAAGTGATACATAACATACAAGACCAGTTTGCTAATTTCAAGAATGCATCATTAGGCTGTGTGTGAACACATCAGTAAAGATACAGAAATATTATCTTAAAATTTATTTCTGACACTACCATTTTTATTATTAACATACAATTGAATAGGTATTACTTAATGTACAAAATTAGTTTTAATATCTGAAAGAACTATTCAAAAAAAAATCCTATAAACTAAAGATAATAAACATAATCATCTTACAGAGAAAAGCCTCTACACTGGTGAAGATTCAAAATTATATTCCCTGTGACTATTTTTAGGTTTACACCCGTATTTCCAAAATGTTTCTGGCAGATGAAGAACAAGATTGAAAAAATTTTGGAAGAGTATTCAAATAATAGCTTATTTGTAATATATATTACATCATTGTCTAAAAGTGTGATTTTTGTCATAATCAACAGTATTACTACCATTTGTATAAGGTGTTTCTTTATCAAAGATCAAATTGTTTCATTATATGAAATGCACTCCTTAAATACTAAGAAATCTTATTAAATTTTTACTGATATTTTGTAAATAATCCAGCTCCTCAGCTTGCAGCATATTTTTGTTTTCTTAGAAGCAAAAACATTTTTAGTCTTAGAAATTAGCTTGGATTTCCTTGTATTATCAGATAGCTTCTTGTAATCATAAGTTTAACAACCCATTGGTGGTTATCGGGTTCATCAATTTATTTATTTATTTATTTCCAAACTACAGTTAGTTTTTTAGAAATTATTGCTCTATTTACTGAATTATGCAGTCATTGCTCTAGTTTGCCCTGAAAACATAAAGCCTCATATAGGCACTATATCTTTGCTTTTTGAAATAATGTTATAATGGCAGTCACTGTCAGGTTGATTAAATCAATTATAAATACAATTGATTTACATTTAATTAAATTTATATTAAATAATATGCAGATGTGACCTCAAATCATGAAAGCTTTATCTGCTTTGTTCCAATAAACAAATATTCTATGTCCTACATAAATATTTGTGATACAACTATCCTTTACTACCTTTAATACCCTGTTGCAGAAACCGATGAAATGGCTTTCTATACAAATGCAATATTTTCCATTCTGTGTTTATATTAATATATAACAATACAAAGTTATAAAAATAAAAACGTTACATATTGCAAATATTCAAAGTAAATGTGCAATACCTGGTTACCTGGGATACGGAGAAGACTCAATGACTTTTTTGCTTCAGTCTTCACTGGCAAGAACTCTTGTCATATAGCCCAAGCCCCAGAAGGCAAACGCAGGGACTGGGAGAATGACGAACTACCCAATATAGGTCCAAGACCACCTAAACAACCTAAAGCTGCACAAGTCCATGGGACCTGATGAGTTACATCCACAGGTCCTGAGGGAACTGATGGATGTAGGTGATAAGCCACTATCATATTTGAGAAGTTGTGGCAGTCCAGTGGAGTTCCCACTGACCAGAAGAGGGGAAACATAAACTCAATTTTTAAAAAAGGGGGGGAAAAAAAAAACTAAGGAACTACAGACCAGTCAGTTTCACCTCTGTGCCTGCAAGATCATGGAGCAGATCCTTCTGGAAACTATGCTAAGGCACATAAAAAATAAGGAGGTGACTGGTAACATGGCTTCACTAAGGACAGATCCATTGTGCCTGACAAATCTGATGGCCTTCTATGTTAGGGTTACAGCATTGGTGAGTAGGGGAAAGGCAACAGATATCATCTATGCAAAGCTGTTCCCCAGATATCCTTGTCTCTAAGTTGGAGAAACGTGAATTTATTGGATAGACCACTTGGTGGGTAAGGAATTGGCTAGAAGATTGTACTCAAAAAGTTGTGGTCAGTGGCTTGATGTCCAAGTGGGGATCAGTAATGAGTGGTGTTCTTCTGGGGTCAGTACTGGGACCATTGATATTTAACATCTTTGTCAGTGACATTATGTTGCAATACAGTAGAGTATGTCTTCCCCATTGTTTTGCATTCAATATTTTAAGTTTTGTTCCTTTTTGAAGATGAAAAAGACTAGGCTTGCCAGTCCCCTCATGACTTTATCTATTTAGAGATTTAATGCTTAAGAAACACCTAAGTGTACAGAATTTATGTTAATAAATATAAATACATTTAGAATATATTGGAATAAGTTATAACTTTATAGGGTTCAGTCCAAAACTACAAATAATCATTTGTAGAGCTCAAATATTTAATATAAGCTGTGATACAGTTTTATGTAAGCAGATTTTCAATCAAAATGCTGTTAAAATTCCAATCCAAAAAATCATGTCAGAGAACTGAATATACTGTGACTATTGATAATGTCAACTAAACATCAGTGGACCATTGTCTATCATGAATGATCTGATTCCTTTCATTATCCATAAAAATCTGGCTGGAATTTATATTCATGATTGAGTAGAACAGCCATTTCAAAAAAAAGTCTTCTACTTGGAGGTTTATGGAACCTTTTGTATCAGTGTGTCTTTGCGCTAAAACCTTCCTTTTGGACAATGAAGACTCCCTAAAGTAAACCATTACAGTACAAAAGCAAATTTCATACCCTTCATTCTATTTATTCAGAAGATACTTTATTTATCTTCTATTTTGTACTTCCTTGCTGTATTAGTGGGAGTAATTTCACTCCTGTGCTTTTAACTGAGGCTCCTGTTGCCATGCTGATATGATTTCAATTATGCAATAGTTTATTACCACAGAGAAGTAAGAAATAAAACACGTAGAGACAAAGGCTTAATGAAATTACCAAACTAATATAAATTAAAATGAAAAGCCTGGATAAAGACAAACCAAGAAAAACACAGTTTTCCAAAACGCTTTGTTATTTAAAACAAAGAACACATACTTTGTTTACTCTTTCAAGTTTTACTTCTTGTCACTAACTTTTCAGAGGTTGTCTGCAACATTAAATTTGAACTTTTAAATATTATTTTAGAGATGCAACTGTTAAAATAAAGTAACTAAAGTAGTTTTAACACTGAATATAATATATACATTATTTTCTTGTATCCTCTTTCTTGTTTTAAATAAGGACATTAAAACAACAACAACAACAACAAAAACAACTTTTATAAAGTGAAATATTAATGAATTAGTAAAATCAGCCTAAATTATCTGCTGAAGTCTGATGAAATCAAAATTTTCTAGAAGGACTTTACCTCTGTCCCTGGGTATAATAGTCTGCTCTTTTGTATTTTGGTGAATTCAGATAAATTTGACATGAAAAGTTAAAAGAATACAGGTCTTTAACATCATTTAATCTAATTACTTGAGAAAAAAAAAAAAAAACAAACAAAAAACAACAAAAAACATTTATCGATAAGCAGTCATATCAACACTGATTTACATAGATGATTTGTTTAAATTTAGATTTATTTTGATTTAATTGACTACAGCATATGTAAGAATTAGAAACTGACTTGACCATTGAAAAGCATCAAAAAGAATAATCATGCATAACAATAATCACTTGAGCAGCCAATCAGTCTTTCTCTCAGTCTCTTCACAAGCTATCAATAAGATACATCACTGCATAGATAAGCAAACAAAAAAACAAACAAAAGACATTTTTATTCATAGCATAAAAACAACATTAAAAAAAACATATTATATAATCATAGTATGGTTTCTGTTAAGGCAAATATCACCTGGTTCCAAACCCCATGCCATGGGCAGGGACACCTCCCACTAGATTAGGTTGCTCAAAGCCCCATGCAACCTGGCCTTCAATACTTCCAGGTATCGGGCAACCTGCTCTGTGCTTCATCACCCTCAGAGTAAAGAATTTCTTCCACATATCTAATCTAAATGTAGTCATTGTTAGTTTAAATCTGTTATTTTTCCTATCATTACATTCCCTGTCAAAGAGGTCCTCCCCAGCTTTCCTGTAGGCCCTCTTTATGCACTGCAATTATATAAGACTATACATGATTATGCTGTTCATTACATTGTATTCTATGAAAAATTTAGATGTACTTTTTCTTAAAGAAGTAATTGACAAGTAATTATGTAATGAAAGCCAGATGACAGTGTGAGAGACATTCTAGAAACATTCCATTTGAACCAAAATGGAAAAACCATATTACAGAAATTAATAAAATTTGGTTTGTAATTAAATCACATAAGTTAAGATGTCTGTGGAGTGGTTATAGAAATTTGGGTTTGGTATGTAAGTCCCCATTGTGTGCAGAACTGATAGGAAAACATATACATAAAACTTTTTGGTGTTACATGGTGAAAATTAAACATTGTGAAATGTATAAATGGTATATAATTTGAAGATATTATTTCTACGTGAATGTAGTCCCTATAATTTTATATGTGAAAAGAGTGGTTAAATGATTTTTTAAAGTCTTCATTGTGAAATGACAATAGCAACAGTTTTGTGGATCCATCTTTGGTTAAAATATATTTCTACATATAGCAAGCCAGAAATTCATGTACGATTCAGAATAAATTTGTAACAAAAAACTTTTTCACTTAGAAATACATTAAACCCTCAATTCTGTGATGAGGACCTTAAAGGATAATAAGTGTTTCCATGACAGTATACTATCAACATCTTGTCCTAAAGAACCATGTATTATTCTATAAAACCAGAATTTACTCTACAAGGATTAGATTAAGATTAGAAAAAAAGACACAGTTCAAAGGAAAGATAAATTCTGTGGAAAAACTAGAAAAAATAATTAAAAAAATACCCCAAAATCTCTTCCATCTACTCTCTACTATATTATTAAATTATCCTTTATTATTACAATGCAAGTGACATTAAACTAAAAAATTTAATCATGTCTAATTTTAATATATATACATGTATATATGTATAAAAGTGTTTCAATATGTATATTTTTTATTTTTATAAAAAGAATCAGATGTTTCATTCTTCAAAGGAGAAAGTTATAAGGGAGAATATAGTTTCCTAAATGTAGTTTAATGATTCCCTTCTAAACTGCAACATGCAATGATGTGACAAAGTACATGTCAAATGAAAACTAAGGCTCTTCCCACTCTCCCAAGCCTCATTTTAATTACTGAAAGGGACTGGTTCAAGTATCTTGCAATTCATTACACACTCGTGCTCATATTTTTAAGCAGATGCTAACAGACTTTGCACAACATGCAGTGTTCCTAATGCCAAAGAACAGTAAACAATCTGTTCTTATTTTTTTGAAGATGACTTATTCATCTCATTACCTAATTATTAAGGATGAACAAAGTGATTTGGCTTACAAAACAAACAAATAAATAAATAAATAAAATCAACTTGAAATTTTGACAAAATTAGGCAGATGATTTTTTAATACTCTAATTACTAAAAAAACTCCTCCTGAGATTTATCTATCACTATTACATCTGTGTATGGTCTCAAAAATATCCACAGTAAGCCAAATTTTCATTATTGTAACATCAAACATAATGTATGTCTCAGCATAGTGTATATTATCAAATAATATCAAGTATTGCAATACTGAGACTCTTAGAATTAAAACTCATAGGATCTTATTACTAAGGGAGGAATATATCAAAAATCTATTCCATTCATGGTAACTAAATTACAGTTTCACTTTAAGTAATAAATCAGTAGCATATATGTTGTTTCTCATTTGATTGTCTAAAATTATATATATATATATATAATATATAATAGAAATTCTATTTCTAACATCTCTTAGCACACAGAAGGAAGAAATGAGAAGGAAGTTAAATTTTAATTTCTCTTTTCAGGAAAATAAATTTCTGTTAATATTTATTGTTAAATATATTAGTGAGGTATATTTTTAGTGGGTTTTTGTATTCTCTTGTGCTTGAAAATTTCAGAGTGTTTAGTTTCATATAAATTAAAGTATGTGAATTTATAACTTTAACGTAAATAGAGGGATAAGTGTAACAGGTCAGAATTTAACAATTTTTTATATTTTTATATAAATTATTTAATAAATAAAATAATATAAATGAAATTGCAGATACTGACTAAACCTTGTACTGTGAATATATTTCATCTGAAAACAAACAAACAAACAAAAAAAACCTTCACTTTTGGGACTGAAAAACACACTGATGTTTCATAGTATTGAAATTCCTCATTGGCTATGCTTGTCTTTTTTTATGATGTTTGGACTGTACACTCTTCCCTAGGAAGAATGTGAAAAAAGATAATGTTAATTTAAGTGGAAGAAGAAAGCATACTTTCTGGAAAAAAAAATAATCAAAGCAAAACAAAACTAAATTAAACTATTGTAATATTCTGTATAGTTACTTTCACAGTTTACATCTCCAAGCAGATGGTGAATAACATTCTAGAGGTATGTCCGTATAAGCCATAATATCTCAGAAACAGTTGTGAATCTTTGTATTAATTTCACTGGATTTATTTTGCATTTCACACAATTTAAAATTAGGTAATATAGTGTAAATAAAATTCCTGTCAATTTCCAATCCTGATTTCAATCCTGAATAACTTGACAAAAGAAAGGATTGAGTTAACAACTCTGTATGTCCTGAGTACTCACTTGTTTTGCTATAAATAATTATGACTTTATTTACTTTTGTGGGGATTTTTATCCTGTCCAAGACACACCATAAAGCCTTTTTTTTTTTTTTTTTTTTTTAACTGTATCAGTTCTCCTTTCCAGTCATCAAATCTGTGACATTTCTTTCATTTTTGTCTTTTGACAATGAAAGACTTGAGTGTCCATTTCAGGAAAGTTATTATTTCAGGACACATACTACCTCCAATTAACTAGATTAAAGGTTATGTACCTGCCTGATGAGGAGGGACCATTAAGATACCTTGCCCCTGGCTTCGTTCATTTCTTTGTTCATTCCAGCTGTTCATTTCTTTGGGTACAATAAGAAGATACTCAATTCCTGTTGTGTGTACAGAGCTCATATTTTGGCCTTTCCCAAAATATCTTTGCTGCTGAAATGACTCTTATCTCACCTGCTTTATGTGAAAATGCAGCCTTCTAGATGGGTTTCTACTTCAAACAGACCAAGTGAAAGGGAAATGGAAGATAAGTTGAGTATGGTCTTATTTGGTTCAGCTTCTTCTCAGGAAGGAAATACTAATTACTATTTTTTGTTCTATGTTGGTGTGCTGACGCCAAAGTACTACTCTTCAACAACAACAAAAAAGCTCTTTTATTGAACATTTCTGTAGAAATACAGACTGTAAAAGGTTTGAAATCACATGCAAATAACTTTCAGTTAGCACCTCAAATGGAATAATGTAACAAGAGACATGGTTGTTTTCTGTCACTATTATTGTCATCTCTCTGTAAAACTTTATGTTAAAGAGAAAAGTATTTCTGGATCTGGATTCCTAAATAATGTATAATGATAACTCATAACACTGAGTAGGTTGATGAGACAATCATGTTAACTGAAGATCTGATCATTTACTGCTTGTACATTTATAGCTCATGTAGAATGATTTTGTTTTCTTTTTATATTATTTTAAAGTTCTCCTTAAGTACACGTAATACATTTGTTATTATCTGATTAAAAACAGAGTATAAAATTAAATGCTGGTCTTACTGAATAAAATAAAATAAAATAAAATAAAATAAAATAAAATAAAATAAAATAAAATAAAATAAAATAAAATAAAATAAAATAAATAAAATAAAATAAAATAAAATAAAATAAAATAAAATAAATAAAATACTTTTAACTCTACCACTAAAGCTGAGTTTCTCTGACCTACTTCAAGGCATTTAGAAATTAGATGATTATCAGTAGCATTCAAGTTCATCCTTAGTCAGTGGAAAGATGACTGGCACTTCCCCAAAGCATGACTTTTTTGTGTTGTTTGTGTGTAACTCAGCAGACTGAATTACTTCTGGAAGTGAATCTTCCACTGAGGAAGACAACATCATCAGACAGCCTGATAACCTGTTTCAGGCTGGATATTTAATTGCAAAGGGATAATATTAAAGAAAATTTATCCTCTAGACATGTAGATATAAAAAATATCTCTTCCAGAATGTCTAAGAAAAGTATTCTTATGAAGAGTTTTAAAAAGCTTATCTCAAGTAGTAACTGATATTTAGCTCTGGAAAATTAAAAAAGAAAAAAAAAAAAAAAGGTTGACTTTTTTTCAGAACATGTTCAAAAGGGGTATTATTTTTACATAATTAAATATGTATCCTATATTCTATTTTATTTGGATTTACTAATATTTTTTACTAATAATAATTTACTAATAATTTACTAAATAATTTATTGTAGATCACAACAGTGTACATACCACAGTATTACCTACTATAATATTTATTAAAAATAATATTTATTAATATTATTTGTTAAAAAAACAAATCTATGTGAATAGTTGTGTGATGGAAAGTAAAATCCTAATCTTAGTCTCATTAAATCAATGAAAGTCTTGCATGTAATGTCAGAACAGAAGAGTATCCTAGAAATAAATGCCTCGGGTTTTCTTTGGAGAAAAACCTGGGTTGAGCTATTGATGTAAGAGATTTTGGTCATGGAAGTACTGAAAACGTTAGTTTTGTTGTAGTCATTTTTTGTACATACTTACCTTCAGTAGAGGTCAAATCAGCTGTTTAGTTACTCTCCTTGTTCTGTTTACTTTTCCTACAGTTCTACTTCTAATGCAGATTTCAAACTGCCCACTTTGTAATTCTTTGGAATTGGAAATTTTATCGTATCAGTATAATTATACTTCATGGTGTCACAGAAGGCCCTTCTTGGTAACTTTGTGTGACGTGGCTGCTCCAGAATATTCTATCTGCTGACTGAACATATGTGTTCTGAGAATTTGCTTTGAAAAATATTTTTAATGCACGTATAATTGCATACCAAATATTTATTGTTGTAATCAGGATATAAATAACTATTGACTTTTCCTTGATGGAGATATATAGAGTATTGAAATGTTTTCTTATTGCCCTTCCTTTTTTTTTGCAAGTCATATTCATATATATATATTTAAAAATAAGATTTCCTGTATATCTTAAATCACAGAGCTAAATCACACACATTTATGGTTAAGTATATTTCTGTCAGTTCTTTAATTGATCAAATTCAGCTTCATATTGTTATTGTTTTTAAATGACTATTAATTCTATTGAAAT
Organism: Anas platyrhynchos; assembly: GCF_047663525.1. Taxonomy (NCBI): domain Eukaryota; kingdom Metazoa; phylum Chordata; class Aves; order Anseriformes; family Anatidae; genus Anas; species Anas platyrhynchos. The sequence continues at coordinate 159,049,347 of NC_092587.1, read as the reverse complement.
TTTGACCCCATTTTTTTTTTTGTCAGTTACTACCACAGCTCTATTGTAGCAAGCATTTTCTTTTCATATAAATTTGAATGTTTTGTAACAACTAAGTGGATATAACACAAATTCTTTCTTCACTCTGTCCTTTCAGTTTTCTCATTTATGACAACCAGTTTGTATTAATGCCGGATTATATTTATAATTGAAAACATTTTTTAAATTTAATTTTTCCATTAATATTATTGTTCTGCTATTATTTGAAAAATATCTTAAATAATAATTTAATTACCTCTATTACTTTTCAGCTTCTTTCTCTTCCAAATGTCCTTTACAAAAATATATATGTATTTAAGCCTAGACAAGGTACAGCCATTGAGGTACAGCATTGACTGGTCAGAATAATTGCAAAAAGCTTAGCAGTTTAAAGTTACTTCACTGTATTTTGTTTTCAATACACAACACATAATTTATTATGTATTATTCTTAGTGAAAAGGATAAGTATCAAATAAGTATAAAATTGCTTGTTCTTCTTCTTTCTCTTGTATTTATGTTTTGGGGGAGGCAGACCACTACTGACCAAATCAGTTAATGCAGCTGAGGCAGATAGGAGTTAAGGACAGAAAAAATGAAAAGCTGACATAGATTGGTAGAAGTCCAGAAGTTTGCCTACAGTACCAATGAGACCCAAAGCCAATCCATAGTGGTTTAATGGAAAGAATAGAATCTCTTCAATCTGAATTATTAAAGGTGATGTACTGACCAGATTAGTAGAAGGATCTACATCACAACATGGTGTGTTCAGGAATATATGTATATATATATAATCAATCCTTTATATTTAATCATATGAGTATACCTCATTTTCTGTTTTAAGAGTTACTTTTTATTACTTTGTATTTTCTTATGATTTCTAAAAACTAAACCCTTGAAGAGGTTGGTATGTCTTGGTGCAAACCTGAAGACAGAATAGCTCAAGGAGCTCCCTTAAGAGATTGAGATTTCAATGAAATTAACATTGTATTTGAGATTCTGTCACTTTTATTATCGTATGAATGTTTTCACAAGACACAAAGAATAATGAAACAGAGAGAGTTTTCTTTACATAAAAGTAAAAATAATTAAAAATTAATTAATTAAATAATAAAATTAAATAATAAAATTTGTTAGATATTTATTACTTCCTGCATAACTCATCTTTCTCTGCATCACAAATGTAAACCTCGGGTTTTTTGGCAGAGACAAGAAAAAGGTCATCTGAATGATAATACATACCCCTTTTTTTTTTTTTTAATTTTAGCCAAATGGCCTCAATCATTAATCTGTTGAATTAATTGATCAACTAATACTGCAGTGAGAAAGCTATGCAACTGAGAGGAGAAAAACAAAACAAACAAACAAAAAATTTGATTATTTAACTTTGAAAAGTAAAAGATTATTTAACATTGAGAAGTGACTATTTACTGAGAAAAGTAATTTATAATGTTTATATTTCACTGCTTCTGGGAGTGGATAGCATATTTTTTTTTTACAAATACTAGGAGATCTTACTTAAATAAAGGAGGTTGAATAGATTAAATAAAAAATGGTTGCAATTCATTTGTTCACATGTAATTTTATATATATATATATATATAATTTATATACATATCACATATAATATATTATATATATATTAGTATATATAATATATCATATATAACATATATGGAGAGAGAGAGAGAGAGAGATGCTTTGCTTAAATGGTACAAGCAAGAAGACTGCCTATTTGCTGACTTCTTGGCTGTTGTGCTCCAAATATGTAGTATATCTCTAGAGTAGAAAAAAAAAAAAAAAAAAAGCAGCACTGAATCCTTGATGAGAAACTTCTGAGGCACAGGTAGGGTGGATAGTGAGAAATACTGTTAGCGGGGAAACATTGACATGACTACAGGTAAAAAGAAGAAATATACTGAGATGTAGTGGAAAAAATAGTGGTTTTTTGTTTGTTTGGTTGGTTGATCTTTTGTTTTCAATGAACCAGACGAGAGTGTTTAGGCATTGCAGACAATCAGAAAGCTTCTTGAAAGTTCTGACTGCAAAACAAGTGAGGAGGAAATCATCTGTCTCGTGAGGCAGCAAAAAAGAAAAAGGAAAAAATAAATAATTTACACAATTTTAGTTTTTGTATTTTATTTTAAGCACAGCTACTATGTTTTCTACTTCTAGTTAATATTTGATTAAAGCCTATTTTACAAAATTCAAACCTTGGCTTTTTTTAGAAGTGCTTACTTTAATTAACATCCAATTTAAGGTCCCAGGTGAAATAGATACATAGAAGTAACAATATATGAAAGCAGAAAGAACTGCAATACCAGTGGCACAACTTTTCAAGAGAGCCTCAGGCCAGAGTCAGATGCAAATACCCAAATACTGAAAAGAACAGGCTTTGGTGGCTGCTGCTACCTGGACAAAGGTGGTATAAATGTGGTATGGTAGGGTTGGTGTGACCCTATCCGGGTGGTCTCTGCTGTTGTAGAGCTGGGGCAGAACAAGGTTATTCTAAATCCTGCTCTGGATCCCCATTACCACACTCACAATGTTGGCCACCCTTGCTCAGTACTAATCCCTTGCACACAAGGCACTAAAGTTCCTTGCTGAGGAGTCTCGCAAATGAGCATTGTCTCTTTTGTCTGAACACCTCAGTGCATGAATATTACTCAGCTGACTCTGTAACTTAAAGACAGTCAATTCTTTCAAAGGTTAATTTGCTCAGTCAAAAGTAAAATTTGCAAATAATTTGGTTTCTGAAGACACTGGAAACCTTTGGATGAAGGACCTCTGTAATAAACATGTGTCTTCTGTTTGATCAAATAAATTCAAGGTTGCTGAATAAGAGTAATTTTTCAAGGTTTTGGTCACAGAAGTCATTTTCTTGTATTTCCTCTGTGACAGAATTAAGTGATTATCTCCTAGGACTCTATGAAATCCTCTCTAAGATCCCAGGAGGTTGCCAAGTCTTCATTCAATTGTAATACTGAGTTGAGAATCCAGAGAAGTATATTAATCATATACAAATGACCTTGAATTTTTGTCAGAGTTAAGACCTTAGAAATGAAATATAAATACTGTTAAAAGACTCTGATTCACCCAATAAATCAAACACTTTCTGAAATTGCATTAACTTAATTTCTATGCTAAATAAGAATGGCCAAACTTTAGGAATGAATTTAAGGGCTTTGTTGAATGTGGACCATATAAAAGCTTTTTCTTTGTAGGTTTTTTTTTTTTTTTTTTTTTTTTTTTTTTTTTACTATTTTGAATTTTTATGGATGTGCAGTCAGGGGAAAAATTAGAATAAAGAAACCATGAGGATGATAAATTTAATCTTTTCTAAAATGAGAACATAACCTAAAAATGGTCTTTTATGGCATCAAAGTGTGATACAGAAACTTGCTGAGTTTGAACAGATTTATAATTTCTTCCTAATGGTACCCTATTATTCCAAATGATAAATATAACATAAATTGAGAAAAAAATAGGGCTTCAGTTTTCAAATATGCAGATATGTCAGGACAGTGGAGTTGCATGAACTCAACAACAAATTCTATAATACACTTTTTTTTTAAATGTTATTCAGAAGCTTTATGATCTTTAATAGACAACACTACAATCATCACTAATTCTGAAAACAACACTAAAAATACAGAATGCACACAAACAATTTTTGTTCTGATATAAACATCTTAATTTGTAACAGTATTATTCACACTAAACTCCTCCAACAGATGCTGCACCGCTATTCAAAGTTATCTATTTTATCTATTTTATTTCAATGTATTTATGAATAAAGGATTTGTTACTAAAGGTGTTAAAATGCTTAAGTCTCTTTTGTCATCTAGTATTCATAATAAGATTTGAAGGAATGATGTAAACTGCTGAAAAAATGTTTGCTTTTTTTTACCTTTTTGTTGTTGTTGAAATCATAACATCCACACTTCAGGATTTCTTCATGTTTCACTTTGCAGCCTCAGTACAAGCCAGAAGAATATATAGCAAAGATAAGTAGAGAATATAGACTTTTGCTCAGAGCATCTACATTTTTATGGTAATGCTAAGATTAAAAGAAAACAAAACAAAACCAAGACAAAGCTCCTTTCATTATGTTTCAGACTTTTATTTTTATTTACCTCCCTAAGTCCAATTTATTTCTGTTTTGTTTGATCAACTCAAGGAGGGGGTTCTTCACAGAGAGAGTGGTTGCACACTGGAACAGGCTCCCCAGGGAAGTGGTCACTGCACCGAGCCTGACTGAATTTAAGAAGAGATTGGACTGTGCACTTAGTCACATGGTCTGAACTTGGGTAGACCCGTGCGGTGTCAAGAGTTGGACTTGATGATCCTTAAGGGTCCCTTCCAACTCAGGATATTCTATGATTCTATGATTCTATGAACTCAGAAGCTACAGGCAGTTTCATGCTTTTGAAATTCTACAGAACTATTTTGTTTCCCTTCTCATTATTATTTGGTCTTCAGCTGAACACTTTGGCTGTTTCACTATTCCATTTTATTAAATAACAGAAAGTGTCTATAGTGATTTGCTGTCAATAACCAGTCCAGTTAAAAATATTTGCAACCTTCAAAGTTTAAGAAGGTTGTGGATCTTGGCTCATGGGAGGGCAAGTTAATAAGCAGAAATGAAAGCTTGCCAAATTGTCTTATCCAAAACCCTTAATACTTTTAGTATGCTTCTCTTCTTCTACTCTCCTTTTCATACAAATAATAATAAAAACAGCTGTTTGATTAGATTAGTTTCTCTTTCTTTCTGTCTGTTTTATCACCCTGTCCTTATGCAGAACGTCTTGAATAAAATAAAGCAGACTCTGTTATACATAAAGTACTTAAAATGTGTTTACATTTTATTTATTATTTTCATTCAACATACAGGATTTCACTATAAGAATATTGTGACACTTTATATATGTCCTGTTATGGGGAAAAAAGAGCTCTCGATACTTTTAAGTGGAGTCAGATATTCAAATCAAAATACAGCAATTATCATTACTTAGCTACAAATGAAATAATAGTTGCATTTTCTACCAATACAGAAAATCTTAATTAACGACACATTTACAAGTGTTACACAAGAGATGTAACTAACACCAAACACTTTTCTCCAATGTGTCCTATGTTTGTCTGGCCCCCTGGCTGACTACACCAGAATCCTTCAACATGGGGTGGTAGGTATTGCAACATGGGTTGGTATTCCTGACAGGAGTAGCAGGGTGCCTGTGGTGGGTGTAGCCTCCTTAACCTAGGACCCCACTTGGATAGGTTTCTCCCATCTTCCTCCCACCACTTATCTGCTTAACATACCCCCCACTGTTATGCCTGTACAGTCACTTTCAAATATGCAAGGTTAGTGGAGTTATCCACTGCAAAAACACAATTTCAATTCTCACACATGTAAATTCCATACATTCACATATTCTTTAGCTTCAGTTCATTGTGAAGCTCTGGTAAAACATCTCAGTTTTAGTTAGAATACATGAACTCCAGAGGTCTCTTCCAACTTTATTTATTTATTTATTTATTTTTCTCCCAGTCTCAGAATAGTACATTACATACTTCACCTGACTGGTTTTGCATCTCTGAAAAGTCTAACCCCATTCTTCTACATTAGTTTTTATTTATTTCAGATTTCTGAACTGGAAGATTGATTGATGTAATCTTAAGTGAAATGCATGTTAAGCTGTCCCCCTGCCAAAACAAAAAAATAGTAATGATACTAAAAACAAACAAACAAACAAAACCTTTTAGTACCTTACATTTAAGAAAAAAAATTGTTGTTCTTACACTTCTGCTTTCATTCTTCCTTTTCCTATCCACCATTTTTGTGACGCTTCTGTCAGAATATAATAATGCTATCACGGAATCTCATAAAATGTATTGAAAACTGTAATTGCTTTGATCAACTGCATGTTGATCAAAGAGTGAAACATATTCAGATTGTACCCAGTTTTAACAGTTCTCTAGTCAGTATAATATATAACGTATTAGAAGGCTTTCTTTATGCTCGTTAAGGCTTTTCATTGTGTTGGAAAGGAAGGGTTAAGGAAAAAATTACTGCCTTCTGTACACAGAGAGAAGTAATTTCCTAGTGGGATTGCCCCAGCAAGAGACAAATAAGAAAAAGAAAAGGATAATGTGGATTCTCTCTAATTTCACTGTTCACAAAATCTGGATGGATAGTTTAAACATGGTGGGATTTTAGATTTTTGGCCCTGGCTTTTTCTAATCTTTTCCTCATTCAAAGTTGTTAAATATAGGACTGTAACATCTTTAGTTGTTCCTTTGCATAGTTTTCTGTATGTATTCTAGTGTCAAAATAATTTTGTTTTACAAGCATGCAATGACAAATGGCTTAATTCATACTTCCTGACAGCATTTTAGCAGAGAATTTACAGTGTACTCAGCATATGGGAAGGAATGTAAACATATCAGCTAACCTATGGAAAATGCAATCAGAATAGATCATAACTGGAGGACTGCTAAGAGAAATGTGTAGTGATTTTCTCATACAAATATGTCTGCTTTTTTAATTATTATTATTATTATTACATAATTCTCTGTGAAGTAGGCTTATAAAATCTACAGTATCCAAATGCTTAATCCATAGTAAGATTTAGTTTGTTTAAACTTAGGTCATTTTAGTCAGAATAAAGCAAGCCAAACCCTTTCATGTAGACAAAATTTCAGCCTTTGGAGAAGTGTGAAAGGTGAATAATTTTCAAGAGAGTCACAATATTGTACCATGTGCTAATATAAACAGTAAACATCTGTTTGATTTTGGATCATATTTTCTCTGTTCAAAATTTAGAAAGCAAAATAAAAATAAAATTATTGACTGATATTCAGCCAATTTTACTCCTGTTGAAGACAGACACATTTCCCTTGAGAGTAAAGGACTTTCATTCTCTCTCTTCTCTGCTAGTGGAGGTAGAAAATATTTTGATTTTAACAAAGAGAGAAAGTATCTTGCTGTTAATTTCTCTAATCAAAATACTTGTACCAAATAGCTGAAGTCTGAAATTAATCATCTGCTTAATAATAGAAAACAATGATTATATATTTCTGCATGAAATTTTTATACAAAATTCTTTTGAACTGTACCTGTAACTGTCCAAGAAAAAACATAAATGTAAAATTAATTTAATTTATATATTTTTCCTTCCAAAGGGAATAGGGAGTACAATTATCTTTTCAGATGCAAATGTGTATTAGTAATAACTGTAGCAAAACCAGTAGAGACACAGTAATACTAATGTTATTATACTTCATCAGGTCTTTTGAGTCAGGTATGTAAATCATCTCCTGCTTTTAAGCATTATCTAATGCGTCTCATGAAAATTATCATTAGCTTGCACACACGTTCATTTATTTATTTTTGAACAATTAAAACAGCTCTAAATGCCTTATTATGAGTCAGCAAAAGGTCAATTGAAAATGAAACTGAAAATAATGAGTGAGATGTATATAAACTGTATTTTATTTTTACTCATCTTTAACTTTACTTATCTTTACCAGGTAAGCATTCTGAAAAACGTGGAAATATTTTTGTAACACTTAGTTTCTTGCAGATATAGCATTTAGCTGATTAAAGACAATCGCACCATAGAATAACTGCACTTTCTCTTGGGAATTTATTACCAATAATGTTTTTGTTTTAATCTGTATAACAGACTATACAATTTATTTCATGGTAACAGACTAACAGATTGTGCAAGATGACAAAATGACATCTGACTTTAAAACTATCAAAACAGATCATTGTTAATAATGGCTTAGGGTAACATTGTAAGAGATCTAATATTTTAATTTTACAGTGTTTAGTTAGCCAATCTTAGGCTTTTAAATCAGTTATTTTTAGAGAGTAGTCCTCAAAAAATTTCTGAAAGTTGAGGGGTTTTGTTTGTTTGTTTGATGTTGTTGTTGTTGTTTAAGATATCTCCAGTTGCCTAACAAAAAGCAAAGAAAATAGACACCTGTTTTTAGAAAAGTACAACAGAAAGAAAAGGAAACATTGAAAATAAAGCATTGAACATATTTATTTGATTTATTAGACTTTTAGGGATTTTAATTTTAATAAGAAAAGTAATACTACTGAAATGAATGTTTCATAGAATGAATTCATAGAATTAATTTCTCAAGAGAGTAAGGAAAAATAGCATAATTGAATCTTACATTAACAAAAGAAAAATAATATTTGGACAACATAATGTTGGAAAAGCACAAGGGTCATATGACATTATATGATATTATATCACTTTCAGTGAAATTTTCCCATAGCATTTCATACCTATGAAATCACACATATGAAAAAGAGTGATGTCTGATGCCCCTCCCCCCCCTCCTATATCCCCAAAAAGGAATCACAGAATTGTCTAGGTGGAAGAGACCTCAAGATCATCGAGTCCAACCTCTGACGTAACACTAACAAGTCCTCCACTAAACCATATTGCTAAGTTCAACATCTAAACGTCTTTTAAAGACCTCCAGGGATGGTGACTCCACCACTTCCCTGGGCAGTCCATTCCAATGCCTCACAACCCTCTCAGTAAATAAATTCGTCCTAATATCCAACCTAAAACACCCCTGGCACAACTTTAGCCCATTCCCCCTCATCCTGTCACCAGGCACGTGGGAGAATAAACCAACCCCCATCTCACTACAGCCTCCTTTAATGTACTTGTAAAGAGCGATAAGGTCACCCCTGAGCCTCCTTTTATCCAGGCTGAACAAACCCAGCTCCCCCAGCTGCTCCTCGTAGGACTTGCGAGGAGACAGATGTTATTTTGATTTTCATTTTTGAAAATTAGATTAGCCTTTCAGGTTTTCAGAGTTACTATTTTCACTGTTGATACAATTTGCTGTTACAGCCTTTCTATACAAGAAAAGGCATGAACATTTTAACGTATGTTAAAATAACGAAGATGATTATGTTCTATTTCTTTTGTATACCTTGTGCTGTTAGGCTGATGGATTTAACTAATCCAAGGTCACTAGTGACTGAAAATTGTTGTTAATTGAGAGAATGTAAGAATGAATTGCCACAGTCACTTCCCAAGTTGTAATCATGCACATCCACTAAACAGTCATTGTATACTGGTTGCCAGACTCTCTGTCAGTATAATCAAAGGTCATGAACAGAAATATTCTGGTTATTTATACATAAAAAATATTATCAGATTTTTTTTATACTACAGAATTAGTTAGAATGCTAACTATAGTCAGAATACTACTTTTTTTTTTTTTTTTTCCTACTTTAAAATAGTCTGAATTTATTTTTTTATTTTCATTTTTTTTACTATGGAATTATTTTTAGGTCTACATTTGAGGCTCCTCTTCCCATGCGCGGTCCACATGGCCTCCCCTTGTACTCCCTGCCAGCTACGTTTTAGAATGATTGTAAGATACAGAGATAGAAAGGAACGTCAAGAATGTATATACATATTTTGAAGAAGAACAGCTGTTTGTCAATGGCAGATTTTCCTCCTTCCAATGTTTGTTTAGTAATGACACATGGTTACTTTCAAGTACTTTAAAGCTTTTTTTAAAAGAGCTTGAGAATAGTTTATGTGTCAGACTTATTGTTCATGTTTGATGTCAAACCATCGTCAAAAAAAAAACCATTTCATATGTTATTCATTAGCAAAAATCTTGTGCTGTACCTCTGTGCCAGAACATCAGCTTGTACTTCCCACTACAGAGTAGCTTTCCTGTTCTGGCAATCTTCTCTAGACTTGGCCAGATACCAGAAGCTCTTGAAATATAGAATGGTAGAGATGGAACGGCAAGGCTTGCAGTCTGCATTATAGATCGAGAATAATCCCAGGAACAGTTTCTCTGTCAGACCTTACATATGCAAAGAGAGAACTCCAGGGTTCTGGAAAGGGCAGTCTCTACCTCTATTATTTATTTGCATATTGGACAGTCTACCAAAAATTTAACCAATTTTATTGAAAAATAGCATTGTACATGCCATTCATTAATGATTTTTTATTAAAGAAATAAAAAGAGGGGTGGGAGGGAGGAGTGAGTACAAACAACAGAAAACCCTGAAAATCAACTAGAGAAGCTGAACCAGAAAAAAAGAGTTTGCATTTACTGTGACTACCTCCATTGGAGGTCTTTGATCTTCTAAGAAATGTACCGGATAAATTTTAAAAATAATGTCACACCATTTCTAATGTCAATATCTAAAATATAGGAAATAACTTACAAATATTGTTATACCATGTTGTGTAACATTATATTGTTATAAAATAATTTATATATATATTTGGGCCCCAGCACAAGAAAGAAGTGGACCTGTTAGAGCAAAACCAGAGGAGAGATACAAAGATGACCAGAGCACTGGAGAACCTCTCCTATGAAGAAAGGCCAAGAGAGCAGGGGCTGTTCCACCTGGAGAAGAGAAGGCTCCAGGGAGACCTCATTGTGACCTTCCAATGCTTAAAGGGGTCTTATAAAAAAGATGGAGGACTCTTTACTTGGGTAGATAATGATAGGACAAGAGGGAATGGTCTTAAACTAAAAGAGATTTAGATTGCATTAGGAGGAAATTCTTCACTGTAAAGGTGGTGAGGCACTGGAACAAGTTGCCCAGAGAAATTGTGGATGCCCCCTACTTGGAGGTGTTCAAGGCCAGGCTGGATGGGGCCTTGGACAACCTAATCTAGTGAGTAGCAACCCTGTCTATGGCAGGGGGGCTGGAGTTAAAAGATCTTTGAGGTCCCTTCCAACCCAAGCCATTCTATGATTTTATGATATTATACAATATATATTCTATAATATGATATATGATATGATATAACATAACATAATACAATGTTATATCACTATACAATGTAATGTGTAACAATAGAAATATTGTTATATAATGAAAAGTAGTGCCTTTCAGTATTCAGACATAGATTAAATTTAAGGGGATATATTAACAAGACTTTGAATATTTACAGTTATTAGAAATCAATGAACATGTTAATTTAATGCTGAAACCACTTAAAATTATATTAGGTCAAAAGTGACTTATGTAGGTGTTCATTTTCCTTGGAAAAGTTTCAGAAGAGGAATAAAAGGGATGACAATAATATATTTATTAAGAGGCTGTCTGACTTCTTCCTGACTATGAAAATTATGATAAAATATTGTTTAGGGAAATTGTGAATCTAATTCTTTTCTCCTCTTTTGATTTTACTTTTTTTTTTTTTTTTTTCCTTTTTATTTTTCTTTTTTCTTCTTGCAGTTTGGTTTGATATGTATTTTGAGAACTGGATCTTTTCCAATGGTGAAGAAATATTTTGGTCTTTGATTAAAATTAAAATAAATGTGGGTCTGTACAGTATTTATGTGAAGTAACTGTAAAATAAAGAACATCAAAGGACAATGCAATGTTCCTCAGACATACTTTAAAAAAATCCCTAAGTCTTTCTGAACTAAAAATGAAGATGAAAGTAGTATCCAGATCATAGATAATTATTAGAAAAGTTATTTCATTCTATGAATTATACACAAGGTACATAAAAACAAAAGCAGCAGAAATAAGAAGTAAGAAAATCACCAAATTTCATATATACATAAACCTTAAGCCATGTGGAGAATAGTATGTCATTTGCTATTTTTACTTACAGGGGAAAAAAAAATCTTAAAGTGCTGTCACAATTATACTGGATGCAGCATGAGTTCTTTGAGAAATGTAATTGGATATTTTAAGGCATGCATTTTTCTCTTCTTTACCTCACTTACTGAAAATTTAGCTTCCTGTTTATTAAAGAACTCTTGTTTGCCCATAGTTAATATTCATTTAAAAAACAAAACAAACAAAACAAAGCAAAACAAAAACAAACAAACAAACAAACAAAAACACCAAAAACACAACCCTCAGCCATTTTTGAGTAAGGCCACAGAGAACACATGCTCTTTAATATGAAAATTATTTATACCCATTGAGCAGATGTATGCTAATAATTCAGGTACTGACTATTGAAATAAGAAATATTAAACTCATTGAGAAGTCTTTATTAAATTGCTGATGAAAAATTCATGAGCCAACAATGTACACTGGCAGCCCATCCTGGGTTGCATCAAAAGAAGTGATTCTCCTCTACGCTGCTCTCATGAGACCCCACCTGGACTACTGTGTTCAGCTCTGGGGTCTCCAAAACAAGAAGGACACAGACCTGTTGAAGCAAGTCCAGAGGAGGGCCACGAGGATGATCAGAGGGCTGGATCACCTCTTCTGTGAGAGAGATAAAGTTATTCAGCCTGGAGAAGAGAAGGCTCTGAGGAGACCTTATAGCAGCTTTCCATGCCTAAAGGAGGCCTATAAAAAACCCGGAGCAGAACTCTTTATCAGGGGGTGAAGTGGTAGGATAAGCTGTAATGGCTTAATAGAGAAAGGGAGGAAGGGAGGAAGGACAGAAGGAAGGACAGAAGGACGGAAGGAAGAAAGGGAGGGAGGAAGGGAGGAAGAGAGGGAGGAAGGGAGGGAGGGAGGGAGGGAGGAAGGGAGGAAAGGAGGAGGGAGGGTAGAGTTGGATTATATACAGGGAAGAAATTCTTACTGTGTGGGTGATGAGGCATCAGAGCAGGTTGTTCAGAGAAGTTGTGGATACCCCATCCCTGGAAGTGTTCAAGGACATGTTTGATGGGGCTTTGTGCAACCTGGTTTAATGGTAGGTGTCCCCGCCCACAACAGGGAAGGTGGATCTTTTTCTTGTAACTTATTAATCAACACAAACAAAGTGTATATATTTTTTCCTTATGTAGATATTATTTTTTACTTACATTTAAATACCTGTAGCATGGTACACTATAATATTACTAGATTTTTTAAAATAATCAAACTCTTAACTACTTGCAGATTAACAATGAAGTGAAACCAGCACTAATATTTCCCGCTTGCTACATATGTATCTCTAAATACCATCTAATATTCCTGTGGTTTACTATGTTCCACCATTCCTTCATTGATTCAGATACTGATTTTGTGTTTATTTATTTAATTTTATTTTTTGTAATTTGCATTTTTAAATGTCATATGAAGGATGTGACTTTCTGAAGATGTTATTATTATTACACTATAATAAATATTATATCCCTACTTGCAACTATAAATAGATGTTATACAAGTTAAAAAGTCTGAGAAGGAAAATGACTTATCCATTTCCTTAATGTGCCCAAAAGTTTTAAATTTTGAAAAAAACAAACTCCAGTGGATAAGAAAAAAAACTGAGTGGTTCAGAAATTTAACAATAGAACAGAAAGCAATGATAGGCATTTTATTAATTATTAAGAAAGATGTGTTCTTTTATAAAATCTGCAGTGCCAAAACAAAAGGAGCAACGTCCAACAAATTAGTTGTAATGTGTGTTATTTGCAATAATATTATAATATTCCATGAGTATTATTTAATGAATATGACATTTGAGGGAAAAGTGGGAATTCTCTTCTCAAAAGTGAATGTAGAATAATTCTGAAAACCAAAGGTAACTGTAAGGCAAATACTAGGTGCATGATGCTCTCTTGAGACTTTTATTTTATAGTTTCTGTGCTCAAAGTTCCAAATCTCTTTTTTATGTGATTTGTGCTGTGACCAGGATTAAAACAAACATGTTTATAAATAAACAGGACTGAATAAAATTAAACAGTTCCTTAGATGAAGTTTCTTCTCATAATTGATACAATCTGCTAGACTCCAAATGTTGGCTAACAACATACATCAAAAAGATTAATATGCTCATGCTTATAAGAAATCACTTTGACAAGCCACCTTGGATTTCCTGTCTAGCTTTGTTTATTGACTTGAATTATGCAATATTATATCCCACTTCAAGTGAAGTGACATTTTGCTGATCTAAATGGCTGCAGATGGACATTTAAGTTCCCTATGGCAGCAATAAGTAAGCCCAGCAGGAAAAAAACAACCAGCCAAACAACAACAACAAAACAGATCCCTCTCCTACTCTCCTACCCCCCCCAAAAAACAAACAGACAAACAAAAAAAGCAACAAGAAAAAAGCCCATCAGCTTTCTACCAGGTTATAGATTCATATCATCTTAATAATGGGTGAGATTAGTTTCAGAAAACAAATGTATAAGGTAGAACTTTGAATTACTTAAACTACCTGAGTAATTTTATATAATAGAAAGATGAAGTAATATCATCATGTTTATTTGTCAAGAACTGGTAATACATTTATTTATTTATTTATTTATTTTTACAGAAAACTTATTTAAGCATCAATTTTACAAATTGCATGGTAAATATAAACTATAAATTACCTTGAGTAAAAGATTCAGTTAGTGTAAATACAATATAATCATAGTGCTTGAAATAAATTACTAATTTATTTTCAGATGATCTTTTTCTTTTTTTTTTTTTCTTTTTTTTTCACCAGGACTATGGTGCATGGTAATAGGATGTGACGCAACAGGCATAAACTGAAACAAAACAAGTTCTATCTGAATATGAGAAAACTTTACTGTGAGGGTGACAGAGCCTTTTTTTGGTATTTTTTTTTCTTTTTCTAAATTACAAATTAGAAAAGGTGTTGACTGTCTTCAAAAAAAGTGAAATAAATCTTGAGGAAAATGATCTGTATCATCTGCAAAGTATTTCTGTAGAAATTTTCTTTTCTTCCAGAGAAGAAACAGAATTCAAGTGACATACAGCTTGAGTACCTACCATCAAAATTCTTTCTGAAGACCTTTTATAGGAGGGGAACAGTGTAGGACTACAAACAAGCACAAATTTTGTGTTTGTGCTGTAAAAAAATGTTTCCACCAAAAGATTAGAAAGCATGATGTATTGTTGCCATAAGAAGTGCTGGAAAAAATAAAACCAACAAACCAAAACCAAAACAAACAAACAAAAACAAACAAGAAACAAACAGATAAACAAACAAAAACACTTCAAGAATGGAAAATCTAGTAGCCTTTAATGCATGGTAGTATATGAGGACACATGATAATGTGTTCAAAATGTCTCACAATGAGACATTCTTCTGGACTGGGTCATGCCTTTGCTGTGTTTTTTTTTTTAATGTACTCTCATTCATATTTTACTTTTTTATTTTATTTTATTTTATTTTATTTTATTTTATTTTATTTTATTTTATTTTATTTTATTTTATTTTATTTTATTTTATTTTATTTTTCCTTATTTGTTTTCAAGTTTTCTTTCTCTTTATGGGTGAGATAGGTTGCTCTTCCCAGTAAAATTCCAAGACACCAATAATCTTCATCAGCTCTTCATGTTTAACTCTACATTTCCATCCTCAGAAATAAGTACTTGCATTCTGTCTTCACTCTTTCAAGCTACCATACTTATTTCAAATAATGTAAACAAGAAAAACTTTTATGAGTAAAGAATTATTTACTTAACATAAAATACGTAGTTTGCCTATTGCAAAATGATATAAGAAATAAGATATATGTCCCTGTAACGATAATGTAACAAGGCTTATATTCTTGCTAGTCCTATGGAGACATATTAAAAATTATTTTTTTTTTTTAAGAAAGGTAAGTGAAAAAATGCAGTAAGAAAAAAAGACGGTACTGTTTAAACTGTAGTTTTGCTAAATTAGTTATTTGTTGACTAAAAGTAGAGGTGCGCTGTGATATAAATATTACTATGTGAAGGAAAATTTTATAATATATTTGAAAAAGTAATGATAACTTAGTAATATGTAAGTTTGTTATATTGTTATTTCTTGCTGAGAATGGGGGTGTTACTGCAAAAAATATATTTGTAGTAATATTTTTTGCAAACTATACATCACTACATAGAAAAAACAGCATAGCTGTAATCTTTTAGTCTTATATATTTTGATTCTATTTTCTACATCATTCACAAGGCAGTAGAGGGGAAAGTTTCAAAAATATGTAAATTTTCATGCTGTTTTTGAAGGAAATGTGAGGTACTTAATACTCAGTACACAGGGTTATTCACTTAGAAAAAAATGTTGCCTGCAGTGCTACAGATGCTTTTAGAATAAACACTCAATGGCAAGCAAGAATAGCATCATTTGCCAAAGGTCCAACTGCTTTTTCAGTTCCAGTAAATTGTATGATTTTCTTCTGGATCTACATATTTGTTATTACAAAGGTATTATTCTGCTATTTGAAACACAGAGTGACTCCATCCTGATAATACCATCATACTTCCAGCAGGTGAGACCCAAAACATCCGTCTGTGTAAATCTACATTGACAGAAATCCATTAATTAAACTGCAAATAGCTATGCTAGATTAGTGTCATTTCAGGCCAACTTTAAGAAGGTTTTGTGATAATGGAGGAAAAAAGCAAGAAATTGAAGAAATCCTGCTGAGATTCAAAGCTGAATGTTAAAATTTGCTTTAGTTAACAGTTTAAAGGTGTTTTATATAAGATTAAAAATCCTTAGCTTTCTGCTGATGGCATAATGTGTAAGGTATTAGTGCAAATTATTTTTAAAGCTCATTTGAAATGATGGAGAAGCCTTTAAGACTAGCTTGCTGAATAAACACTGCTTTATTGTAAATAAATATATATACATGTATATATATGCATATAATTTCTGCATACATGCATGTATGCATATATTATATATAATTGTAAACCACATAAATTTACAAAATAAATGGTTCTAGTTATTTATAACTGAATTGGGTATGAATAATAGAATAGAAGCCTGGAATAGCTTTTACTTCATTTGAAATATGCTATATTAGGTATTTATTTATCTTATTTGTTTTATAGGATATGTTCTAGGTAAATATCTTTGACAATTATTTTCTATTAAAAGAATTTATTAATTCAGTCAATGACTGGAGATGAACTAAGCCCAACACCAGCCTGTAGCTATGACAACCCCAGCCTGTAGCTCTGCTTGGGGTTGTTGTGCCCCAGGTGCAGCACCCAGCACTTGGCCTTGTTGAACTTTTTATGAACTTCATACAGTTGACCTCAGCCCATCAGTCCAGCCTATCCAGATCCTCCTGCAGAGTCTTCCTATCTTCGAGCAGATCGACACACACACCTAACTTGGTGTCTTCTGCGAACTTCCTGAGGGTGCACTCGATCCCCTCATCCAGATCATTGATAAAGATATCAAAGAGGACTGGCCCCAGTCCTGAGCCCTGGGGAATGCCACTACTGACCAGCCAATAGCTGGATTTTACTCCATTCGCACAACTCTTTGGGCCTGGCTATCCAGCAAGCTTTTAAACTCTAGTACAAAACATGAATTTTCAAAAGAAATGTCATCTGACTGTTCTGAACTCATGCTGGAAAATAGTGTGTGTCAAATAGAGAGGCAGAGCCAAAAAATAAGAGAAGAGAATTCATAAAGGGTTTACATGTCACTTTCATCAGAGGTGAAAGACTAGAAAACACCCAGCTTTTGCTGATGGCAAAGATTATAATAATTCAATTACCGTATATCTCCCTGATATTCAGAAAATTTTGGCAACGAATGAAACTGTTCACTAGAGGGGAAATCATGTGTGAAAAGTCTAAAAATAAGTACAGGCTATGTTTTTTTTTTTTTTTTTTCACTGAAATTAGTACTTTCATGTACACCAGAAATTTTATGAGGAGATTTTTATAATTTGAAAATTTAATGGTTGTGGAAAAAATAAAACTCATTTATACAATCATTTCAAACTATTCCTGATATATTACAAGAGTAGTGCTCTTTGTGCTGTTTACTGCAGGCATAGAGGACAAATGACTCCTCCCTATGCATCAGACTTTTACACCTCAGATTTTACTTTCTCTAAATGAAATATCCCCAATTCTTTAATCCCTTCTGTAGATCATGTTTTCTAGATCTGACTATTTTCTTTTTCTCTCCCTGTGTTCTCTTAAATTGACCTGTATACTTCTTGAATTGTGCGTATCTCTAAACTGAACTCTGAGGATGGAGAAATCCGTGAATTTTGTTTTGGACAATACATCTATTCCTGCATAATCTTCTTTTTCACAATTGTGAAAGTTCCCAGTTCCCTTGCTCACTGCTTATCCACTAATGATACATATTATATTTCTTCAGCTAATTATCACCAAGTATAAACATTTTGTTCTTGCCAAATCAGATTTAATATTTTCTGAGTATTCCTTTGAGTTGTTGATATATTTTTAACTTAACCCTACCCCCTAAACAGCTTGAAAATCTATTAGGGGGCATTAGCATCAAATATTATCTTTATACAATTTGGCAAGACTGAAAACTGTGAAATACAGGACAAAAGAATAACCTTTCAGCTTGACAATGAATAACCAAAATACAGCTTTCTTATCAGCTATGCAAACATGTAACAGTATTTTTGAAGGAAGGGTGGCCCTGCTTGAGCAAGGGCTGTGGTCCTATGACCTCCAGAAGTCAAAGAATCACAGAATTGTCTAGGTTGGAAGAGACCTCCAAGATCACCTAGTCCAACCTCTGACCTAACACTAACAAGTCCTCCACTAAACCATATCGCTACGTTCAACATCTAAACATCTTTTAAAGACCTCCAGAGATGGTGACTCCACCACTTCCCTGGGCAGTCCATTCCAATGCCTAACAACCCTTTTGGTAAAGACGTTTTTCCTAACTTACAACCTAACCCTACCCTGGTGCAACTTTAGCCCATTCCCCCTCGTCCTGTCACCAGGCACGTGGGAGAATAGACCAATCCCCACCTCACTACAGCCTCCTTTAAGGTACCTGTAGAGAGCAATAAGGTCGCCCCTGAGCCTCCTTTTCCCCAGGCTGAACAATCCCAGCTCCCTCAGCTGCTCCTCGTAAGACTTGTTCTCCAGACCCCTCACCAGCTTTGTTGCCCTTCTCTGGACTCTCTCAAGCACCTCCATGTCCTTCTTGTAGTGAGGGGCCTCATCTCCCCCCGAGCTTGAGAGACCAGTGGATGAGGATGAAGTAGAAAGCGTACCCAGGAAGATGCCTAGGGTGAGGAAGTCTACTCCATGCCTCAAGACTGCCTCCACAAAGAAAGATAGAAGTGTAATTGATGTAGGCGATTCCTACTGTTCCTCAAGGGAACAGAAGGCCGTATTTGTCAGCCTGACCCTACCCGTAGGGAAATCTACTGCTTCCCTGTGGCCAGAGTCAGGGATTTTGCTGGAAAAATTCCCAACCTGATTTGCCCCTCTGATTCCTCTGGTATCCTCTTGAGATAGTCCAGGCTGGCAGTGATAATATTGAAGAGAGAAGCCTGAAGGCTATCAAACAATACTTTAGGGAACTGTGTCGGGTACTGGATGGAGCAGGAGTAGAGATGGTGTTTTCGTCCATCCCTACAGTGGCAGGGAGGGGTACAGAGAGGACACGGAAAGACTACCTGAAAAACACATGGCTTAGAAGCAGGTGCCAACACAGAAATTTTGTGTTTTTTTTTGACCAGGGGGTGGTTTACTTGACATCCAGCCTGATGTCTGCAGACGGGTCCCACCTATCTATAAGGGGAAAATGGTTCCTAGGCCAGGAGCTGGCAGGGCTCATTGAGAGGGCTTTAAACTAGGTAAGAAAGGTGACAGGGCTGAAATAAGGCTTGTTGGAGGAGTGCCGGGGGGAATAATGGCTAGGCCAGAGGAGAAGGCAATGGTCCAACTGAAGTGCATCTACACTAATGCACCCAGCATAGGTAACAAACAAGAGGAGCTGGAAGCCATCGTGCAGCAGGCAGGCTATGACTTGGTTGCCATCACAAAAACATGGTGAGACCACTGTCATGACTGGAGTGCTGCAATGTCTGGCTATAGGCTCTTCAGAAGGGACAGGCAGCACAGAAGGGATGGTGGTGTGGCTCTCTGTATCAGAGAGAGTGTTTCAATGTCGTGGAACTTGAGGCTAGGAATGATAAGGTTGAGTCCCTATGGGTTAGGATCAACGGGAAGGCCAACAGGGCAAGCATCCTGGTGAGGGCCTGTTATAGACTGCCGAACCAGGATGGGGAGACGGATGAGGAGTTCTACAGGCAGCTGACAAAAGTTGTGAAATCGTCAGCACTTGTTCTCATGGGGGACTTAAACTTCCAAGACATATCCTGGAAGCACAACACAGCCCAGAGAAAGCAGCCTAGGAGGTTTCTGGAGGGCGTGGAAGATAGCTTCCTGACGCAGCTGGTTTGTGAGCCTACCAGGGGAGGTGCCCCACTGGACCTTCTGTTCACAAACAGAGAATGACTGGTGGGAGATGTGGTGGTCGGGAGCTGTCTTGGGCAGAGTGACCACAAAATGGTAGAGTTCTCCATTGGCAAAGTCAGGAGAGGGATCAGTAAAACCGCAGTCTTGGACATCTGTAGGGCTGACTTTGAGCTGTTCAGGACACTGGTTGGTAGAGTCCCTTGGGAGGCAGTTCTGAAGGGCAGAGGAGTCCAGAAAAGCTGGGCACTCTTCAAGAAGGAAATCTTAATGGCACACGAACAGTCTGTCCCGATGCACCCAAAGATGAGCCGGCACGGAAGAAGACCAGCCTGGCGGAACAGAGAGTTGTGGCTTGAGCTTTGGAGAAAAAAGAGGGTTTATAATCTTTGGAAAAGAGGGCAGGCCACTAGGGAGGACTATAAGGATGTTGTGAAGCAGTGCAGGGACAAAAAAAAAGGCCAAAGCTCATCTGGAGCTCAATCTGGCTACTGCTGTTAAAGATAACAAAAAATGTTTCTATAAATACATCAACACAAAAAGGAGGACTAAGGAGAATCTCCATCCTTTACTGGATGCAGGGGCAAACTTAGTTAAAAGAGATGAGTAAAAGGCTGAGGTGCTTAATGCCTTCTTTGCCTCAGTCTTTAGTGGCAAGAGCAGTTGTTCTCTGGATACCCAGCACCCTAAGCTGGTGGAAGGGGATGGGGAGCAGAATGTGGCCCTCATAATCCACCAGAAAATGGTTGGTGACCTGCTATAGCACCTGGATGTATGCAAGTCGATGGTGCTGGATGGGATCCACCTGAGGATACTGAGAGAACTGGTGGAGGAGCTGGCCAAGTTGCTTTCCATCATTTATCAGCACTCCTAGCTATCGGGGGAGGTCCCAGATGACTGGCAGCAAGCAAACGTGACGCCCATCTACAAGAAGGGCCGGAGGGTAGACCCAGGGAACTATAGGCCTGTCAGTTTGACCTCAGTGCCAGGGAAGTTCATGGAGCAGATTATCTTGAGGGTCATCACACGGCACTTGAAGGGCAACCAGGCGATCAGTCCCAGTCAGCATGGGTTTATGAAAGGCAGGTCCTGCCTGATGAACCTGATCTCCTTCTATGACAAAGTGACGCGCTGGGTGGATGAGGGAAAGGCTGTGCATGTGGTCTACCTTGACTTCAGTAAGGCTTTTGACACCGTTCCCCACAGCATTCTCCTCAAGAAACTGGGTGCTCATGGCTTGGGCAGGTACAGTCTTTGCTGGGTTTAAAACTGGCTAGATAGCCGGGCCCAAAGAGTTGTGGAGAATGGAGTCAAATCCGGCTAGAGGCCAGTCACTAGTGGCATCCCCCAGGGCTCAGTACTGGGGCCAGTCCTCTCTAATATCTTTATCAATGATCTGGATGAGGAAATCAAGTGTACCCTCAGTAACTTTGCAGATGACACCAAGTTTGCAGATGACAAGGATCTTCATATTTTAAATTAAAATGTTCTACCTAGTCATACCATGAGATGCAGTCAACATAACAGATAAAGAGTGGTTTCCAAGAGTCTGTAATAAGGCAAGAGAAGGAAAATTCTTTAATTGCATCAGATGTAGTAATGAAAAAGAAACAAAAAAAAGCTTGTGAAAGAAATTATGAAGACTAACCCTATACATTGTAATTATACAAAATGTTTCTTGCATTACAATTCTCATGTATTTAATATCAAAGAAACATCAGAAAATAATAATCATAACAAGTTATATTTTTCTCAAGATAATTTTTGAAACGTATATTTACAGAAAATGTACTATGCTGTAAAAGTCTTTAGAAAGTCATAATCTTACACAGAGATATGTTCTTAAAAAGAAAAAAAAGTAACAACACATTATATATATATATATAGGTTTGTTTGTTTGTTTGTTAATTTGAAATGATTGAATGGAAATGGGCCTTTATCAGCTTTCCTATTGCCCTTTAAAGAGGTCATGGAAAAATATAACTTAGACCTGAAAACCTTAAATAATTATACAAAGTATTATAAATGCTATAATATTGACTTGTATTTTACATGTTAGAGGAACAAAGGGTTCCTATTTTATTACTTTAACTATAACTTATATGTCCATATTAATTGAAATTTTGACATATATTTCAGTGTAATACTGTGACGGGAAAACTAATTGTTTAATGACAATCCATATTTAATTACAGAGGGGGGAAAAAAAAGTTCACATAGAACACTGACAGCTGTCTGTAAAGTGATGACTAAGTGTTTTCTGTTCTGCTGCATAGGCCTGGTGTCATCATTAACCATAACACTATAGAACTTTTATGAGTGATTTGGCAATGACTGTAAATGAACAGAATCCCAATATCACAGCAAAGAGCCTCTCTCAGACATGGAGTCCCAGGTAGAAAAGAAAATTTTCTGTCCAATAGTTTATTTGCCTTAAAATGACACCGTGATTCACCTTAGTTTACTTTTACATTTTATGCACTTCCTCAAGTATTTATTTTTCTTAATCAAGTATTTACCTGTTAAAAATTAAATTAGAAGCGATATATATAATTGATTCCTTAAAATATAAGTAATAATGTGATTGTAAAAAAGTCAGAGATAAGCTTTGTAATTCTATTCCTGCTATTTTGATTACAAGAATGTATTTATTAAGTCTTCAACTATGCATTAAGCGTAAAGAATAACACATCTGGGATAAATGTCATCTGTTTGTTCTTGTTAAAATAGCCAACATGAATGACAGAGAAGTTATGCAGCTACTAGAAGTAGTCATAATGAAGAAGTGTCAAATTTGGAGCTCCAGGTAGGGATTATAAAATCATGTAACTATTTAGGGTGGAAGGAACCTTTGGAGATTGTCTGATGTAACTCCCTGCTTAAAGCATGGCTTATATCATGTCCAGTTATAATATCATGCCCATGTAAAAAAAAATAAAAAAATACTGCTATCATATGCAAATATCTATAATGCAGACATCAGATGTTCAGCAGTTGATGAACTTCTCTCAGGGAGATGGAATGGGTGTGCAGTTATCTTGGGTGACCTGAATATGTAGACTTTACCAGTTCTTCACAGTCAGATTCAGATTAACTCTTTATCTGATAAAACTTCAACATGGAAAATACAATAGTAATTGCTCCACTATTTGCAGTTTAAATAAGCAAATAAACAAAATTTCCATATGAGAATCTCAGAAAGTACACACACAAAATTTTCTATGAGAAAATTAAACAGCAAGAAATTTAAACCTTTATTAATCCAAATCCAACATCCTACTAAATACACAATCAATGGGATATGTTATACAATTTATAAATAATATTATCCTTTTTCAGTATGCTAATACTGACCTTAAATCTTCTGTATCTATGGTGCCTATTATGTAAATTACCCATAGATGCAGGTAAGTGCTTTGACGTAATGTAATTCACTAGATACATATTTAGGATACTCGGAGCTCTCCTCTTCTTGCTCCTAATAGTTGAATGTTTTAAATTAAAAAATGAATTAATAAAAATAATTAAAAGAAATAAAAATGCTTGCTCCTTGCTCTTATTGGTTAAATGCTTTTATTTCCTTAGTGAATGAACAAAACTATGCTGTCCCTGTCGGTTTCAAAACTGTAACGGCAATAAATACACAAGGAAAATTATTCAACTTGCATCTCTTAGAATAAGTTTTGCTGATAGTTCTAAGTCATATAAAACATTTAACAATGTGCAGTTCTGAGAGGTGATACAACACTATGTATAGAGTGGTGCCTGGGGTAGCCTCCAGGCCAGAACAATAACACACATCACTTAGAAGCTGGTGTGCTAGAGGGTGGCTGTGTTCTGCCTGCAACATTGGGACATTGTGTTGCAGATTCCTGGGGTGATATCTCTTGTGCTTATACTCTTGTGCAAGTACTCTTGTTGAGTGATTTTTGAAACAGCAAAGATCCCATGACTTGCTGCAGATGAGCAAACCAAGCTACCAGGACGACTATGAGAAGTTCTCATGACAGTGTTCCCACATTGCCCAATTGAGGAATTTAGAAAAATATTGTTGCCAGCAGCTGGCTTCAAGGACAGGATCTACATGACTGCTAATCACAAGGGGGTTGCTCTCTTGCAGGTGTCCCTGATGTCTTTTTTGTCGGTTCCTTCACCCACCCCGGTTTGGGATATGACCTCATCAATAAATCAATCAGTGGCAGAAATAACTAAGGGACTATCGGAACAGAGTGCTGATGGGGAGTGGGGGCTACCCTCCACACCCACCGCACCAGAAAATCTTGATAAAGCTGTGCTGCCAGCATCTGTGCTGCTGCCAGACAGCAATAAATCCACTCGGGATGCTTCGCCAATGAGAGGTGCAGCAGCAGCTTGCGAAAATCGACCTTCACTGGAGGAGCTGTTCCAAGAACTGCTAGTGAAATTTGAGAACTTAAAAATTACGGATTCGGAGGAGCTTCCTCTCTCATCTGCCCCACCAGAGCCGACTCCCTCATTGTCCGTCGCTACACCACCATTGGCACCAAGGAAGGACAGGTGCTCCGATGTCATATGTGATGCCATCATAGAAGGGCATTGGCATGCTACATCCTTGGCCTGCCCTATTATTATCGACCCTGTGCAATGCACCGGGTTGTGGCAGCCTCATGATTGCAAGCTTTTACAACAAGCTCAATAAACAGTTATGGACTACAGTTTACAATCCCAAGCGGCTTGAGAGATAATTCAATGGGTTTTCCAGGCAAAACTAATGTGTCCACTTGACTGACGAAACTTGGCACACTTATTGTTAACTCCTTCCATATTGTTATTGTTTGAAAGGGAATAGTTGCAGTTACCACAGGGGGAAGCGGGTCAACTGTGTCAACCGAGGGACCCTCTGTATGGGATTCCTGCAGAGATGTTAAAGGGAAAGGGTCCTTATCTCAATACCCAAATGCACTTGCAGTTCCCTGCAATTATTCACCAAACAGCTGTGCAGCTCGCACTGAGGGCTCTTCTTAGTTTCCCAGGGGAAAAGTACTGTGTCTGAGTACCGTGTTCAGTTTTGGGCCCCTCACTACAAGAAGGACATCGAGGTGCTTGAGCAAGTCCAGAGAAGGGCAACAAAGCTGGTGAGGGGTCTGGAGAACAAGTCTTACGAGCAGCGGCTGAAGGAGCTGGGCTTGTTCAGCCTGGAGAAAAGGAGGCTCAGAGGCGACTTTATCGCTCTCTACAGGTACGTTAAAGGAGGCTGTGGCAAGGTGGGGGTTGGTCTGTTCTCCCACGTGCCTGGTGACAGGATGAGGGGGAATGGGCTAAAGTTGCACCAGGGTAGGTTTAGGTTGTAAGTTAGGAAAAACGTCTTTACCAAAAGGGTTGTTAGGCATTGGAATGGACTGCCCAGGGAAGTGGTGGAGTCACCATCCCTGGAAGTCTTTAAAAGACATTTAGATATTGAACTTAGGGATATGGTTTAGTGGAGGACTTGTTAGTGTTAGGTCAGAGGTTGGACTCGATGATCTTGAGGTCTCTTCCAACCTAGAAATTCTGTGATTCTGTGATTCTGTGAAAGCACCTCCATTCGCATCTGTAGAACAGGCCCCTGTGGAACTATATGCTAAATCTATTGATCGGTTGTGGGCAGCAACTCCTGATCATCCTGATCTAACAGCGGAGTCTAAAAGTAGTGTGTTTAAAATGCTTGCATTTGATAATGCAAACCCAAAAACTCAAAACATCTTAGTTACACTGCCAAGAACCACACTGGTAGAGGACATGTTGGTACAGAGAGCTGATCAGTCCAGGCAACCAGATGTGGTGGCACAGGACTGTCAGAGATTTGCTTTTATAGTACCCTCCATTAACAAACAAGCCCCAGCAAAGCTCTATGAATGGCTAGTGCTTCCACAGGGGATGAGGAATTCCCCTACATTATGTCAATTATATCTGACCTGGGCATTACAATCAATTCGGACAGCATGGTGTGATATAATTATTTACCGTTATATGGATAACATTTGGTTTGGTAGGCCAGAATGCTTCCAGGATTCAGATTTAAAGTTTATTCAGGATACTTTGGAAGCAAAAGGGTTGAAGATATCCCCACAGAAGGTTCAACAGAAACAGCCATGGCTATACTTGGGATGGAAAATATCAGACTCTACTATTCATCCACAGAAAGGTGATATAACTACGGTGTTACATACTTTGACAGATGTACAAATGTTCATGGATAATATTCAGTGGGGTTGCCACACTGTACGGATTACTAATGATGACTTAGAAATGTTACTACCTTTATTGCAGTGCAGGAGTGCAGAGCTGCAGATTACACTAACAAAATTACCACCTGCAGGCTCTTTCACAAATAGCTTCTAAGGCTGCAGCTGGCTCTGCTTGCAAACATATACCACAAGTTGCACTCTCCTTCCTAATTAGCAATCATGTGTCTCATCCATTTGTGGTGCTTGGTCAGTGGCAAAAAGAAAAGGGGGAGAGTAAGAGGCGACAAAATCCGAACATGACAGTGTTCCCACATCACCCAATTGAGGAATTTAGAAAAATATTGTTGCCAGCAGCTGGCTTCAAGGACAGGATCTACATGACTGCTAATCACAAGGGGGTTGTTTTCTTGCAGGTGAGGTTGTTTTCATGCAGTTGTTTGTCTGAGTGCTTTTGACCAATAATCTTGTGTGAGAAACTATCCGCCCCTGTTAAGTTTACATTGAAAGTCAGGCTATTCGGGTAAAAAAGTGAGGGCACGATCTGACCCTACTAGTGTCTGTCGTGTTTTCAGCTGTTCTTCCTGCAACATACTCTCAAGCTTAACTAACCTAGTGCATATAGTCTAGGTATCAAAGTGCATTTCCAGTGAGAATTGAAATTCTTTAGCCTTTCCTAGAAATGTTCTGACATTTCTTGCTGCAAGAATGGATAGGACTTGTAGCCAGTATTCTGGCCAGTATTCTGCCAGTATACATTCAGTAGTCTGAATGTAGGCAGCTTATGAACTACCTTACCTGCTCATGGTGCCAGGACCTCAGGGGCAGCACAGGCTTCAGAGTCATTCTAGAAATGCTTTAGCAGTTATGGAAGAGTCAGAACTCATCAAATCTTTCTGTATTCACTGAACTGGTACAAAGGAACATCCCTTCTTCGTGCTCTTTATGTCAAATAACCATGTTAAAGTTGCTATGGAAAAGTATGGAAACATTTTCTATTCTCTTTTCATTATTCTAAGGTCCTATGAAAAATCAAAAGTATCAAGCATTGTAGGGACAGAGACAGTGCAGATATAGCTTTATAAACTTTCATCTGCATCATTTATTCAGGAATGTAGAATCTACTCTTTTTTGAATGTAAAAAAAGAAAAAGAAAAAGAAAAAGAAAAAGTTAATTGGTAATTCACTGCATTAGCATCAAGCTGCAATAATTTCAATGAGAGAGAACTAGTTAATACTTAACACTTCTGTTATAAGCATTAGCCTCGTTAGTTGGGTCTTCCTACAAGAGGATTCCTTCTTCAACTTGAGAAATACCTAGCATGAACTGAGGTTACCAATGAAATTCTTATTTCTATGAATGGAAGGCTTCACATCTTGTGAGGCTAAAGAACATCTTCATGTTTACTACTGAAAACAATAAAATCTTAGCACCGTGGCAGCATCACTGTCAGAACTTTATTCTGTATCAATAACAATTGTGAGCCCCAAACCACAAAAGAAGTTTAAAGAAATGTTATGTAATATTTCTAAATTTACTGATGAGAAGTAGCTGTTTAAAAATTTACAGAAAGAGTGCCTTGAATAAAGAATGTTAGTTGTATTTCCAAACATCAAGTGATAACAAGCACCATATTTTTTTCCCTCAGTCTTGATTTGTTAACATATTTTTCACATCAAAAGACCAGGGAGAGAAAAGAGATTATTACAGTTAAGAAATGACTGTTACAGGAGTGGAAATAAATTGCTAACAGTGACCTAGTGCAAATTTTACTTTGTGAATGGATAAGCAATTTTCTTTTGCTGCTGGACTATGAGCAGTCAATGACGTGACAGTTAATTGGATACTTTTCTGACCTCAGCTGGAAGAGCATTCCCCATTTTGAAAGGCTTGACTTCACATCTAGCAGCCACTATATATTGTTCCTGAGAACGACAGAGAAACTCAGAGCAACAGCCTCTTTTCCTATAAGAGGCTGGAGAAGGTTACCAACTTCCTACATGTTAACAGATTTGTGGCTTTTTCAACTGAAGAAAAGTTACCAGATTTGCTGATGCAGGCAGGCTTAATAAAAAAACAATTTGTCTGAACTCTACAGAGAGTAATAGAACACTTTAGCTGACATCCTGTTTATATTTTATTGTATGTTTGTCCTGTTACAGCCTCACTTCTGTTCATCACATAACATGTACTATGACTTTCCATACCCTATGTGCAAGGTAGTTTTCTTTTTCTTTCATTTGTTTTCAAAGAAGCCTCTGAAACATGAAACCTAATATAGATTTGATCTACCTTAGATTTCTGTAAAGATGGATATCTAGGCCCTGAAAATAAACATATTGACATAAAAATTGAACACCTTACTTGACTTTGAACTTTATTTAGAAATACATATGAAATGATTACATAAATGTTATTCATTATCTATACAGCAATGACACAATAACTTGGAATACAGATAGTTAAATAAATACCCTAGTTTAAGCTGTGGTGATTCATGACCTGTGGAGATTGTCATAGCGTTTCCTTATCTCTCAAAAATGTTACAATATATTCAACTAAAGATTAAGTACTTATAAGCTACTATCAAGTAAGATTAATCAGTAATTTTGGCAAGTGGCATCATCATAACAAACACATCTTCATACATTTCAAAAACTATAAAATATTTGCAATTGTTTTAGCACAGAAAAGATTAATCCAAGATCTAACAAAATAAGTAGAATCAACATCTCCTTTCCTAAGGGAAAAAAAAATCCCTCATTTTTCTAGAAGTTTTCCCTTATTCAACAGAAAGTATATACTTCTTTTCTTAGTTACTTTTTTTTCTTCTTTGTACTGTTAATATGTGCAGTGTTCACAATTAATCTCTACACCTCTGCTCCCATGCTAGGATGTCTGCAGAGATGTCCTTTCTCAAAAAGTGTAGTTTCTACCTCCACCAAACCTGCTCTCATCAGGATCACAAATCATCCCTATTTCATGAAGAAATAGGATGGGAGAATGAGATGAGATGTCTTGTAACAAGTTGGGATATATTTTTTTAGATTTGCTTTATTTTTGCAAAAAAGAAGAGAAATGGGAGGGATCACATTTGATATGGTCTGCTGGAAAGAGGTAGCTGTTCATTGGATATCTGTGAAAGAACCTTCTGACGAAATACAAATGCCTGTAACAGGCATAGAATAGAGATTTCTACTGTTTTAGGGCTGAAGAGGAAAAGTTGTTAGTTCCTCTGTTAACACATATAACATGTATATCCCAAACTTACAATGTCTTAGCTGATCTCAGACTTCCACATCTAGGCAACTTCATTTCTCCCATTTGAAGTTCTACCGGAGTCATAATAGAATCAGAGGCTAAACATTGAACTGTACTTCTTTTTTTTCCCTGTCAAGCAGTTTAAAACTCATAACTTTCTTCAATTTAAATTCTATTTAGAAAACTAAAGCAGACCATAATTTCTAAATTCTATATCGATAGTTTAAAAAGCAAAATAAGCTTTTGCTTCCATTTTGCAAATTATTCCTAAAACAAACAGGCAAATAGTTCAACATTTATTTTTACATAACAATCTTAGTTACTAGAGGTAGAGGTTTATAAAATGAAGTTTTCTTTTGGCTGCTGATAGCAATTATTTTTATGTACATTTTCAGATCTATTAGTTTATCAGAATGTAGCTTCAACTAATTTTAGTTGTATATTCATTAGGAAATTATGTCTCTCACATTTCAGAGTACTTGAGAACACTAATGAAAATAGATATAATAATAATAATTTAGATTCTTCATTTAATAGCTTCAAGCAAATTAGAGATATAATACAATAATTTCACTGACACCCATCTAAAATTGCCAAAACCCTGATGTTCAAGACAACTGTAATTTATTTGAGAAAGTCACCATATAAGTGTAGTCTTATTTCAAGTATCCCTTTTGGGTATTTATTAAATGGATATATTTGAATAATACTTTGTTATTGTATAAGACTACTTTATGATACTTGATTTTTTTGAGACTGCTTACTAGTTTTAATTGTTATACGCCTTCCTGTATTAATAACTACTTTTGCTGAGGTTTTACCTGCTAGCATGAGCAAAGGGCTAACAACATCAGGAATTCTCAAGGGCTTGCTGTTGTGTGAAACATAGGTATAATGGGAAAATAGCTTGTAGTTACAATTACTCATGAGTATTATTATCACCTCCCAGACTTTTGCCAGCAATTTATGTGTTGCTGCATACATGTGTATGAATGCATATATAGGCATATTCATTATTTAGCTAAGTATTGCCAGGGATTATGAGTGCTAGCACAGCTGTTCCTCGAGCAGGAGTGAAGCATAGCTGAGGGTGACAGTGGCATGACCAGTGCCCTCATCCCCTTTATTGCTTTATGTAGCAAGGTTGTGGTTGCATATAGGGTGTAGGAGGGGCCTTCATGAGAAGAGGCCAGGGACTGCTCCCTGCTGGACACAGTCAGTTCCAACAAGTTCTGCAAAGAATCCATCTGTGGAGAAAGTGGAGCCAATCTGTGAAACTTGTAGCACTGCTTGAAAAATAAATAAATAAATAAATTAATAAATAATAATAATAATAATAATAATAATAATAATAATAATAATAATAATAATAATAATAATAATAATAATAATAATAATAATAAATGCTGTGTAGCATTTGACAAAGAGGAGTGAGGAAAAACCTGTAAGAAGCAATCCTATAGACACCAAGGTCAGAGAAGGATGGGAAGAGGGTACTCCAGGCACCAGAGCTGAAATTCCACTTCAGCTCCTGGAGAAGACCATGGTGATGCAGGTACCCTGCAGCCCATGAAAGACCATATTGGAACAAATATCCACACTGCAGCCTGTGGAGGACTACACAATGTAGATATGCCCTTCTGGTGGGCTAACCTCGGCTGGTAACCATGTGCCCACAGCAGGACAGGGAAAGAAAATAAGATAGAAAAATAAATAAATACATGAAACAAAACTTGCAAGTTGACTTAGTGAAAGAAAAACAAAGGTCATGGATGGAAGCAAAAGGGGAAAAAAAATCTGTACTTCTCATCCCATCAGCAGGCAACATACAGTCACTGCCTGGGAAGCATGGCCTCAGTACAAGTAGCAGCTCTCTTCAGAAATCAAGCTCCCTCACAAAATGCCCCCTGCTTCCTCTTTTCTCTTAGGTTTTATTGTTCAACATATTGATTTCATAAAGTATGCAATATACCTTTGGTTTTTTAGAAACAGTTGGCTCGGTTCCCTCCCAGTCTCTTGCTCACCCCCAGCCTACTGGCTTTTGGCAGGGGTGGGGAGATTGGAGAGACAGCCTTGGTGCCTGTCCTGGTTTCTGCTGGAATACAGTTCATTTGTGGTTATGTGCTGTGTTTTGGGTTTAGGATGAGAATAATGGTAATAACACACTGGTGTTTTACTTGTTGCAGAACAGTGCTCACACTAAGTCAAGGGCTTTTCAGCTTTTCCAACTGACCTGCCAGTGAGGAGGCTGGGGGTGCACAAGAAGTTGGAAGGGGACAGAAGAAGGACAGCTGACTCAAACTGACCAAAGAGATATTCCATAACATAAAACATCATGATGAACAATGGAACTGGTGGGGTTGGCTGGGGGAAGGGTGGTCACTGCTTGGGGTCTGGCTGGTTTTGTATATTCCTTTATCATAAATATTATCATTATTTTCCCTTCATTTTCTGTCCTATTAAACTGTCTTTACTTCAACCCACCAGTTTTATTTTTTCTTTCCTGATTCTCTTCTCCATTGCACAGGAGTGTGGGGAGTGAGTGAATGGCTGTGTGGTGCTTAGGTGCCTGATGGGTTAAACCACAAGCACTGCTCAGCAATAGCTAAAACACTGGAGTGTTATCAACACCAATCTAGCCAAATGTACAAAGCGCAGTACTAGCTGGGCTACCATGAGGAAAGGTAATACCTTCCCATCCAGATCCAGTAAAGCTCTGCGAGGAAACTGCCACATATAGAGAGCACTTGCTGTTGCAGGTTTCTGGTAGGAACTGTGGGTTGTGGGATATCTGTGCTAGAGTAGTCCAATCTTGAAGACTGGAGCTCAAGGACAGGACCCACAATGGAGCAGTCATTGACTACCGTCAAGACTGTAGCCTGTGGGAGCAGCCTCACACAGGGGAGAAGGGGAAAAATGTGAAGGAGAGGAGCAATAGAGAGGAGCTGCCTATTAGACACTCACAGCCTTAAAAAGTATACCGTGAACAGTAGAAAATTACTTATGCAGATAAGAATTTTCTAGAAGTGAAATCTGAAGTCATTCAACTCACTCTCAATTTACTACTATATGAGGATATAGACTTTTAAAGGGTATTGGAGGTTTAAACTTAAGTAAGGTGCTTAAGTTCAGAGCTAACTAATAACGTTTCAAAACTTGAAAATAAACTGTTAACATGCAAGTCTTGCTACACATTTACCAGTACAAATTTTGCTTAGTTTTGACATACATTCTGAGAACAAAGTGAACTAAGCAGCAATGCACTAGTTAAAGACGTTCTCAAAATATCTTATTACTTACATGTATCTGTACAGATGCACATGCTTTTTCAGCTAGCATTCTGGGAAATATATATAATTTTTCTGCACACATGTGCTAAACTAATTAACATGCCTGTCTGATTTGAGTACTGCATACCACAAAATACCCATATACCAAAGACTAGATGTCATATGTTCTGACATGTCTGACAGCCTTTCAGGAAAAAAAAAAAAAAAAAAAAAAAAAAGCCTTTATGTTATTCAAAGCACAGGAATTGTGCAAGGTAATCATATTGTGGATAATGTTCCACTTTTTTTACCTAATGGGGAAAGGAAAGGAGTAATAATTTGGACAGTGTAAATGATAACCCTTTACTTTGAGAGGTTTTGTAATTGTGCAAAAAATTACTCCTGGCTTTAACTTGAAATTGCCTTTGTTCCGCAGAATTAAAAACAGGAATGTCTGTACTAATGCTTGCCAGAGTCTGAAATTACTCCATGTGCAATATTATAGCGTAAGACCTTTTATATACACTTTTTTAGAATTAAAAAATAAAAGGAGGGGGGGAGGGGGATTAGTCCTCTTTGATGTTTAATGGTATTCCATGGAGCAGCAGCCAAGTCCAATTTACAAGATTCCTGATTTCTGAAGTTCTGTCTGTTCTTTAGAGGTCAAGAATTCTGCAATTTTCACTGCTCATCAAACAAAAAGCAAAACACTGTTGAAAAGAACAGCAGGAGACAGAGACAAGAAGCAAAAATCAAAATGTAGCAGCAGGGAAGCAAGTAGAAACAACATGAAGAGCTGGGTGACTAAAAGCACTAGTGAACTGAAGAAGAAAGTGGAGCTCAAACAATCTATTTAAAATGAACAACTAGTCTAATGTTTTCATGCTTGTCCAGAGTATTTGTACATATTTTTAAGTTCACAATTTTCAGTCTTTTTTAGTGTCTCCAGATGTTGAGTATAAAGCTTTCTTTAATTTCTTTCATGTCTGAATGCATTTTTGGTTAATGAAGAAAAATTGTTAAATTTTAAATGTAGCAATTTTAAATTTTAAAATGAATATATTGTAATTATCATGCTTGCTAACATGCTTTTGGTACATCCTAAAAATTCCCTACAGAACAGTCTGAAGCAATATAAAATTATAAATCCTTAGTCATAAGATACATCACTGACACAGAGAACAACAGAAATAATGGAGTATATAAGTATACAAGGCATGTGCTAGCAATATATGAGTACTTCTTCAACAATTACTCTTGATCTTGCCATTATGAATGTTGCTTATCCATAATTTGAATGAATATAGTTGCTTTCTTTTTTGTTTGTTTTGTTTTTAATTACTATTCATCTTCTGTTCAAGTCCAAGTATAAGATGGCTTTAAACAAGCTCCCTATACTCTATTCCCCCCTGAAAAAAAATGCTTCTGTTATGTTCATAACTGGATTTTAAAAAATCTTCTGTATTACATGACTGTTCCAACTAAGTGCGTTTTTCTTTTTCTTATTTTTTTTTGCTACTTTGCTACTTGAATTCATGCTGTGATAGTTCACTGAAATAGTAAGATGCATTTATTTTATTTTATTTTATTTTATTTTATTTTATTTTATTTTATTTTGTTTTGTTTTGTTTTGTTTTATTTTATTTTGATTAAAAAATATTCCTCTATCCAAATAGATTTATTTTACTATGTCATGGTTTGCAGCTCTGATGTTTTTCAATGACTCTTCAATATTTTGCTTTTTTGAGCTTCATTTTTGCACTTCAAAGTGAATCCCTTCAGTTCTCAAGTAATGCTTTCAGCAGACATAGCCTATGGTTACTTTGATTTGTATGAGCATTTTGAAATATATTTACAGATATATTTCAGCTAGTCCTCTGAGCTGTGCATAATAAAGATTGATAGCATACATACATAAAATTTAAATGATTTCAAAAAATTTTAAGGTTAAATATCTCAAGCACGGATGTTGTGATTTATCTTCCTAAGTATAGTTCTCTACAATGCAAGGACTCACATCCTTGCTATGCATTATTAATGTGTTTGGTCAATTTTAAAAGACAGTCTATAATGAGCAAATTATTCTATAATTAGTCTCCAGTATACAAGTTGATCAATAATCAATTGCTTTCAAAACAGAGATTTAGAGGTATCATGAGTTATCTGTGTAGTTCCTTGTATAATGTTTTGATTAAATTCACTAATCACAGTTTTATTCTAAATGTTCATTGCTGCCCACCTAGTTATTTCACCTGTTTTGTTTTCCACTGTAGAATATTTCGGTAAGTTTTGGTTTGGTTTGATTTAGTTTTGTTTGGTTTACTGTTTTTCTGGTGTTGATTTTGTTTTTGTTGCTCTTTTTTTTTTTTTTTTTTTTTCAGCATTGGCTGATCTTACTGTTGATTTTAAAAGGTATATCACATTATGTCTCTTGATGTTTTTCTTACTGTTTTCAATAACTTATTTGCAGGCAGTGGTTAAGTGTTGCAATGTTGAGTTCCTCTTAGTTTTATTTTTTTATTTTTTTATTTTTTTTTATCTTCTAAATCATTATATAATAGTAATCTGACCAGAAGTACAAGTGACAAGTGGTGTCCCTCAAGGATGGGTCTGGTTCCCAGTGCTGTTTAATACTCTTTCTCAATGTCATGGACAGTGGGATTGAAAGTACCCTCAGCAGCTTTGGAAATTACATGAAATTGAGTGGTACAGCTGACAGAACAGAATGAAGGGACCTCGACAAGCTAGATAAGTGGGCTCGTGTGAACTTAATGAGGTTTAACAAGTTCATGTTGAGACTACTAAACTGAGGCAGAATAGAATGGGAGAAGACAGACTGGGAGAAGAACTCACTAACTCACTGAGAGTAGCCTTGCAGAGGAGGACTTGGGAGTTTTGATGGATGAAAAGCTTGACATGAGGCAGCAGTATATACTTGCAGCCCAGAAGGCCAACTGCATCCTGGGTTTCATCAAGAGAGGAGTGGCCAGAAGGTTGACGACCTGCCTTGTGAGGTCCCACTTGGAATATTGTATCCAGGTCTGGGGCCTTATGCACAAGAAAAATGTGACCTGATAGAGAGGGTCCAGAGAAGGGCCACAAAGATGATTAGAGAGTTGGAGCACTTCTATGAAAAAAGGCTGAGGGACATGGGGATGTTAAGCCTGCAGAAGAGAAGGCTCCAGGGAGACCTCATTGCAGCTTTTCAGTACTTAAAAGGAACTTATAAAAAGATGGAGAGTGACTTTTTTGTACAGGCAGATAGTGATAAGATGGTAGATGGTTTTAAACTAAAAGAGGGAAGATTTAGATTAGACGTTAGGAGTAAGTTGTTTACTCAGAGTGGCTAGGCACTCGAACAGGTTGCCCAGAGGAATCGTGGATGCCCCATCCCTGGAGGTGTTCTTGGCCAGACTGGATGGAGCCCTCAGCAACCCATCAAGGTGTCATCCTTGCTCATGGCAGGATAGTTGGAACAATATGATCTTTAAGGTCCCTTCCAACCCAAGCCATTCTATGAATTTAGTCAAATAAAGGAAAGCTAACTTACCTAAAATTGTCATCTTCCTGATAAATCTCAAACCATAAACATTAAAGAGAATCACTATTTAGTAGCTGCATGTGTGATAGCTATTTTGGGAAAAATCTTCTAATGACTGTCTGCCTTGAATAATTTGGGGAATTAGGCAGCCAAAAATTAATGTATAATGTGATAGCTGTAAGGACTCGTGACTGGTTTTAGGAGAAATCAGTACCTAGAACAGTTAGAATGAGGTTATGAGGAAAGCAGAAAACAAGAGTGATGAGAAATTGTATCTCTGAGAGTAAAGACTGTGCTGAAGTACTGGAAAATTTATTAGTAGGTAATGCAGAAGAAGACAGCTCTAAGACATTTGTGACAGCAAGAGAAGAATAAAAATGAAATCTGAAAGGCAAATATATACAACACTTGTCCAACAGAGTATGGTGGTTTTACTCAGCTGGGCAGCGGAGCTCTACTACAACTGCCCTCTCATTCCCCCTCCTCAAAGGGAAAAGGAGGGAGAAAATATGATGAAAAAGGCTCAAGAGATAAGGATAGGAATGATGCAAATACCATCATTTATTGGCTCAGCTCTGGTCATCAGTGGGTCCCTTTTAGAATCACCTAAAAATGGCCCTTATCTGACATGGGGCATCTTGTGGACTCTTCCCTAAGAGGCCACCCCTGCATGTCCCCGCTACCAAAATTTTGCCACATGAACCTAATAAACAGAGAAGTGTTGAGGGAAAAGGTGGGGAAATTGTCATTGTCACTGACAATTCTATTTTTTTTCAGGTGAATGGGGAATGAACAAACTGGGGGATGAAGGACTTGAGTATAGTTTCCTTGGGCTAACACTACCTGATCAGCACAGAATATATAACTGAACCATCAAAGTCTCATCAACACTGATCAGTTCCACATTTGTTAAATTTTAATAAATAATTACTGAAGAATAGCTGACATAATTTCTGGATATTTCCAAATATTGTCATAAATATATCCACAACTACAATCCATGGTCACAGGAAAGGTGTTTTTCAATAAATGTACAAATGGAACCATATGAATTCATCATAGAAAATACTTCCATAGGGAAATATAGATGCAAATCCCAGAATCCCAGACTTCCCTTTCAGAATTTCTGATCAGGCTTAAAAACTAGTTGTTAATTACCTTCTGAACTTGTTTGCTTCATGAGAAAAAAAAAAAAAAAAAAAAAAAAAAAAAAAAAGAAGTAGTTATTCTTTATTACATATGGAAGTTTTATACAATTTTGTATTTACAATTTAGTTAGTTGTTTAAGATTTTATCTTGGTGCTTTGGCACAAGGGCGTATACTATCGTAATATCTGATGGTATGTCAGTACTGGATACATTAGAAACTTTAGAAAATAAAATGTTATTTAGAAATTAATATACTTCTGATTCTGTTTTTACAATACAAACATGATAGGCATTTAGAAATATATTTTTATAAGTCTCCCACAAAAATAAATGAAAGTTCATCTTTCCAAAATTTTGGACTGCAAGAACTGAGAAATGAATTCTAGAATCATGTGGGTCAAGAATAAGATAGCTGAAACTGTAAGCTATGAAGTTATGTTAATATGATATTTCATTGACCTAATAAGCTATACTGAGCTCTGTGCAGTTATTCTGTCTCCAGTCTAGAGATGCAAAATTTATACATTTTTGTTTCAAATGATAATGGTTCACTGATATATAAGCTTGATGTATCTTCCACCTTGGAGAGTTCTGCATAGTGTACCTTTTTGTGAGCTCTCTCAAGCTAGAAATTTCTAGAATTTCATTAATACTAAAGAATTCCATGCTGTTACATTGCCTTTTATCAAAGATTGTTACTTTCCTTCTTTTCATCTTTTCATATTACTAAAGAAAATATATTCAGTGGACTTCATACATTACATGGACAAAATTTTCTTGTCAGTGGACATGCTGTAGGTGGACTGAATAAAGCCATGTTTAATTCTCTTCCAATTATTTACAGGATCACATTATGAAGAAATCTGGTTACAAGAGGCTTGGGAAGCTCTAAATTAGACATCATGACAAGCTAGATATAAACCAGTTACAGCACACTTTGACCTAATATGATAAACCTTATTAATATAGACAATGAATAACTCCTGTATCTCCAGTTCAATTCATTTTTTGTCTAACTTGGAATTTCTCCATATTTTGTGTGGGTACATATACCTATATATTTAAAAACTTTACTAATTATTTTTATGAATAGCTTAGTCATAAAAATTCTGTGCAATTCTGTTACTTTGGAAAAACAACAACAAAACCTTTGGAGAATAATTTTCATATGAACTGCCATGAAGGAAAGTTCCTATTATTTGGTGGCTAGGAGTGTTAATGTTACAGGCTACCTTCTATTTCACTTGGTAAATTTATATTATTAAAAACAATGATTTATTAAAACACAGTTCAGTTTATGAACCAAGTTGTTTCAACAGCACTATTGCCAGTACTAGTTTTTCTATAGCCATAACTCTAGTTTCCAGCTATTTCTGCAATAATTTTCCCTTTTTCAATTATTTACACATTTTGTCAAGGTCCTAACCCCAAGCAGTAAAAGCAACAGATGATTTCTGTTGTCTTTGGTATGTTTTGTATCAGGCTCTTTGCTTGCTCTTCACACTTGTTTTTCTTTTTTCTTTTTTTTTTTTTTTCTCTCCTCACACAGTACTATTTTTGTATGTGTTCTAATCCACTTTTTTGAAACAACTTAAATGGCACTAATGTGTAACTCATGAGGGTTCTTTTCATACTGATTGGTCCTTTTTACATCTATTTCCACACTATTATAGTCTGCCAATAAAATGCTGTTTTTCTTTCATGAATCATTTTGGTATTGACCTTTAAAAAATCCTACATAGCTTCATAGTCCTACTGTGTTTTCTTGCTTTTCTATATTTATTTTTACTTTTACTTTTATTTTTAATTTTTAAACTGTTACACATTCTGTGTTCAGGTTCTTTTCTTTTTTTATATATATTCTTTTTTTAAAGAACTCTTAAACAACAAAATAAGTGTAAAGTGCAACATATAGTAAATAAATGAAATAATGAAAAGTTTCAGTAGACTTCTTACTGAGTTTCAAACTACCATTTTTACACAACAATTAGGGTTTCTAAACAAGAAGGGCTTTCATAACTACATAGATGATAAAAGGAAGACTAGGAAACATGCGGTTCCATTGCTGAATGAGATGGGACCTGGTTACACCAGACAAGAAAAATGCCAAGGTACTGAATGCCTTCTTTGCCTCAGTATTTACTGAAAGACCGGCTTTCAGGAATCTCAGGTCCCAGTGACCAGGAGGAAAGTCTGGAGCAAGGAAGATAACCTTGTTGGAGAGGATCAGGTGTGAGAATACTGAAGAGAATTGGACATACATAAGTCCACAGGTGCTAAGGGAGCTGGCAGGTGTCATTGTGAGACTCCTTTTAACAGTCCTTGATTTATCATGTCTACTGGGAGAATTGCCTGAAAACTGAAAGTCTTTTCCAACCTTAATGATTCTATTATTTCCAACCATAATGATTCTGTGATTCTATGAAAACAAATGTCACTTCTGTCTACAAAAAGAACAGGAAGGCAGACTGAGAGAACTACAGAATATTCACCCTCACCTTGATCCCTGCCAAGTTTGATGGAGGAGCTAATTCTGGAAAGCAGAAAAAGGACAAGAAAATCACCAGACAAGTTTAGCATGGATTCACCATGGGGACGTCATGCCTAACCAACTTGATAAACTTCTATTTTGAAATGACTGCCAAGGTAAGTGAAGGGAGACCTGTGAATATTTCTACCTGGACTTCAGTAAACCCTGTCTCCTATAAGATTCTCACAGACAAGGTGTTCATGGGTGGATGGATAGACAGTGAGTTGGATTAAAAAATGGCTGAATGGCTAGGCCCACGGGTGGTGATTTGTAGCACAAAGTCTATCTGGAAGCCAGTAACTAGGGTCAGTACTGGGGATCAATACTGGGTCAAATACTGTTCAACATCTTCATTAATTGTCTGAATGATGGGACAGTGTACCCTCAGCAAGTTTGCAGATTACAAACATTTGGGAGGAGTGGTTGATACACCAGAGGGTTTTGCTGACATAGACAGGCTGAAGAAATGGGCTGATAGGAACTTTGTGAATTTCAGAAAGTTCTTATACTGTGGGAGGAACAATATCAGGCACCAATGTATGTTGGGGGCCAACCTGATGGAAAACATCCAGGGAATTTGGCTGGACACCAAATCGAATGTTCTCCAGCTTCAAAGAAGTCTAATGTTCTCCTGTGCTGCATTAAGCCAAGTAAAGCCATCAGGTCAGGAGAGGTGTGGTGTAAGGACCAGTCAGACACCAGGGTTCTTTTAGGATCAGTAACTGCTATTACTTTATTGATGACATAACTTCAACTCTCTTATTGAGGGCATAACTTCATCTCTCTCTTACTGAGGAAAGGCTCCCTTCTTATACCATTCACTCTACAGCAGTACTTTTCCACTAACTATTCATTGGTCAACAACTTTGCCCAGCAGCATCAAACACCCAGCAACTTCCATGTCTTAATGGCTGGATACCAAGCAACCAGAGACAACAAGGCGTCTCCTGAATCACACTTCTTTGTTCCTTCTAAACTCTTTACATTCCTGATGGCCTCATCCTTAAGAGTCTGATGTTGTCAGCAACCATGGGGCTTGTCGACCCCCATCTCCTACATCTCCCCCTTCTTTATTACCAAAGAAAGCACAATTAACACAAATTAAAACACA
Source organism: Anas platyrhynchos (assembly GCF_047663525.1). Classification (NCBI taxonomy): domain Eukaryota; kingdom Metazoa; phylum Chordata; class Aves; order Anseriformes; family Anatidae; genus Anas; species Anas platyrhynchos. The sequence goes on along the minus strand of NC_092587.1, from coordinate 159,008,132 downwards.
GAGAAAAACTACCAGGCATACTAATCCTGTCTTTAACAAACTTCATAACCACACCCTTGGGAGAGGCAGGCACTGAGTGCTGCCCAGCTGGGGGGTGGTTCTGGCTGCCCCTCCAGATCCTGGAGTCCTTGTTTGTGGGTCCTGCATATGTCAGTGAGACCCTCCCATATGTTGTTTTTTGTTTGAGCTGCAGTCCAAACTGCAGAGGATAGTGCTGTGATCATGTTAAGGCAGATGATGAGATGGACAGACGGACCCATCTAGGACCAGCTCCTGTTGAAACACAAGCACAGCCTTGGACCCAAGTTATTAGAGAGTAGGACCCTTCCCAATGATTGGTGCTTTTTTTTTTTTTTTTTTTTTTTTTTTTTTTTTAACCATGACTTCTGCCATTTCTTTAATTGAGTTTAAAGTATTGTGATTAAAATATCTGTGAACTGGAGGACCTTCCTCTGTCCATCAATTTTAAAATTTAAGAACATAGAATGCTTTAGCTATCTTTTCCTGAGGGTCACACCTCTACTCCCCCTTTTTTGTTGTTGAAGCATAGCTTTTAGGGTGCCATGGGCTTGTTTAATAATTGCTTGACCCATGGGGAGAATGAAGTATACCCATCAGATGTTGAATACTCCACTGTTCAAAAAACATGGGTTGCATGGGCCACATGTCCTGGCCCATTACCTGTTTTAATTGTTTTGGGGATTTCTAATGTCACAAAAACTGACAGAAAATGTTTACACACACCCTTCGCCTTTTCTCCTGCACGGACAAATGCAAAAATACAATCAGAAAAAGTGTCAGTTGAAACATAAACATAGTGAATTCTTATGAATTCTGGCAAACGTGTAACAAACAATCCTTTAAGTTTATTACTATTAATGTCCATTACTGGGGGAGCATAGCTGGGGATGGCAATCCCAGTTGAAGTGCTCCCATATCTTCCATGACTACATTGATTTTTCTCAGATCATATAACAGTCTCCATTTTCTATTCCTTTTCTTGATTACAAACACTGTCGAGTTTCAGGAGCTAGTCATGGGAACAGTATGTCTTACTTTAAGTTGTTAAGCAACTTGGCCTTCGGGCCTTATGTATCCTATTCGTCCTAGACTGAAGGGAAATAGATAGTGCTTCCTGATGTTGAGATAGAATCTTTAGTCTTTCAATTTTTGCCCATTGCCACCTGTTCTGCTACTTAAGTGACATCTTAAATATTCCTAGCTGAAGTCATGTTTCAAAAAAAAAAAAAATTACTAATTACTTCTATGGTCTCCCTCCCCCCTCAACCTTCCTCCAAACCTTATGAAAACAAATGTTTAGGTTACATATTTTGGAATATTTATATCCCATACAGAAAAATCCTACTTTGTTCTTAAGGCCAGGAAGTCAGCATAGACATATAACATAAAAATTAAACCAAAACAAAACCTTATTTCTTTCAGTTACTGCTGGCATACACGTCGCAAACATACTGATACATTATTTATTCGGTCACAAAACAAATATAGAATTTTCCTAGCACCTGAAAATTTACACTATAAAATTATATTAATAATAATTTCCAAGCCTGTCTAGGCTTTATATTTTATCCTTTTAAATAATATGTATTGCCTTTATAAGCTAAAATTATTATCCATTTACAAAATGCCTTTTGTAGTAGATTTATAAGTAATTATATCCATATTGTAGTTCTCTGGTACAAAACATGAATTTTCAAAAGAAATGTCATCTGACTGTTCTGAACTCATGCTGGAAAATAGTGTGTGTCAAATAGAGAGGCAGAGCCAAAAAATAAGAGAAGAGAATTCATAAAGGGTTTACATGTCACTTTCATCAGAGGTGAAAGACTGGAAAACACCCAGCTTTTGCTGATGGCAAAGATTATAATAATTCAATTACCGTATATCTCCCTGATATTCAGAAAATTTTGGCAACGAATGAAACTGTTCACTAGAGGGGAAATCATGTGTGAAAAGTCTAAAAATAAGTACAGGCTATGTTTTTTTTTTTTTTTTTTTCACTGAAATTAGTACTTTCATGTACACCAGAAATTTTATGAGGAGATTTTTATAATTTGAAAATTTAATGGTTGTGGAAAAAATAAAACTCATTTATACAATCATTTCAAACTATTCCTGATATATTACAAGAGTAGTGCTCTTTGTGCTGTTTACTGCAGGCATAGAGGACAAATGACTCCTCCCTATGCATCAGACTTTTACACCTCAGATTTTACTTTCTCTAAATGAAATATCCCCAATTCTTTAATCCCTTCTGTAGATCATGTTTTCTAGATCTGACTATTTTCTTTTTCTCTCCCTGTGTTCTCTTAAATTGACCTGTATACTTCTTGAATTGTGCGTATCTCTAAACTGAACTCTGAGGATGGAGAAATCCGTGAATTTTGTTTTGGACAATACATCTATTCCTGCATAATCTTCTTTTTCACAATTGTGAAAGTTCCCAGTTCCCTTGCTCACTGCTTATCCACTAATGATACATATTATATTTCTTCAGCTAATTATCACCAAGTATAAACATTTTGTTCTTGCCAAATCAGATTTAATATTTTCTGAGTATTCCTTTGAGTTGTTGATATATTTTTAACTTAACCCTACCCCCTAAACAGCTTGAAAATCTATTAGGGGGCATTAGCATCAAATATTATCTTTATACAATTTGGCAAGACTGAAAACTGTGAAATACAGGACAAAAGAATAACCTTTCAGCTTGACAATGAATAACCAAAATACAGCTTTCTTATCAGCTATGCAAACATGTAACAGTATTTTTGAAGGAAGGGTGGCCCTGCTTGAGCAAGGGCTGTGGTCCTATGACCTCCAGAAGTCAAAGAATCACAGAATTGTCTAGGTTGGAAGAGACCTCCAAGATCACCTAGTCCAACCTCTGACCTAACACTAACAAGTCCTCCACTAAACCATATCGCTACGTTCAACATCTAAACATCTTTTAAAGACCTCCAGAGATGGTGACTCCACCACTTCCCTGGGCAGTCCATTCCAATGCCTAACAACCCTTTTGGTAAAGACGTTTTTCCTAACTTACAACCTAACCCTACCCTGGTGCAACTTTAGCCCATTCCCCCTCGTCCTGTCACCAGGCACGTGGGAGAATAGACCAATCCCCACCTCACTACAGCCTCCTTTAAGGTACCTGTAGAGAGCAATAAGGTCGCCCCTGAGCCTCCTTTTCCCCAGGCTGAACAATCCCAGCTCCCTCAGCTGCTCCTCGTAAGACTTGTTCTCCAGACCCCTCACCAGCTTTGTTGCCCTTCTCTGGACTCTCTCAAGCACCTCCATGTCCTTCTTGTAGCGAGGGGCCTAAAACTGAACACAGTATTTGAGGTGTGGCCTCACCAGAGATGAGTAACAGGGGAATAATCACTTCCCTAGACCTGCTGGCCACACTGCTTCTTATACAAGCCAAGATACTGCTGGCCTTCTTGGCCTCCTGAGCACACTGCTGGCTCATATTCAGCTGACTATCAACCAATACTCCCAGGTCTTTCTCCGCCAGGCAGGTTTCCAATCACTCATCTCCCAGCCTGTAGCTCTGCTTGGGGTTATTTTGCCCCAGGTGCAGCACCCAGCACTTGGCCTTGTTGAACTTTGTAGGAACTTCATACAGTTGGCCTCAATCCATTGTTCCAGCCTATCCAGATCCTCCTGCAGAGCCTTCCTATCTTTAAGCAGTTCGATACATGCACCTAACTTGGTGTCATCTGCAAAGTTACTGAGGGTACACTCGATTTCCTCATCCAGATCATTGATAAAGATATTAGAGAGGACTGGCCCCAGTACTGAGCCCTGGGGGATGCCACTAGTGAGTGGCCTCTAGCCGGATTTGACTCCATTCTCCACAACTCTTTGGGCCCGGCTATCTAGCCAGTTTTAAACCCAGCAAAGACTGTACCTGCCCAAGCCATGAGCACCCAGTTTCTTGAGGAGAATGCTGTGGGGAACGGTGTCAAAAGCCTTACTGAAGTCAAGGTAGACCACATGCACAGCCTTTCCCTCATCCACCCAGCGCGTCACTTTGTCATAGAAGGAGATCAGGTTCATCAGGCAGGACCTGCCTTTCATAAACCCATGCTGACTGGGACTGATCGCCTGGTTGCCCTTCAAGTGCCGTGTGATGACCCTCAAGATAATCTGCTCCATGAACTTCCCTGGCACTGAGGTCAAACTGACAGGCCTATAGTTCCCTGGGTCTACCCTCCGGCCCTTCTTGTAGATGGGCGTCACGTTTGCTTGCTGCCAGTCATCTGGGACCTCCCCCGATAGCTAGGAGTGCTGATAAATGACGGAAAGCAACTTGGCCAGCTCCTCCACCAGTTCTCTCAGTATCCTCAGGTGGATCCCATCCAGCACCATCGACTTGCATACATCCAGGTGCTATAGCAGGTCACCAACCATTTTCTGGTGGATTATGAGGGCCACATCCTGCTCCCCATCCCCTTCCACCAGCTCAGGGTACTGGGTATCCAGAGAACAACTGGTATTGCCGCTAAAGACTGAGGCAAAGAAGGCGTTGAGCACCTCAGCCTTTTACTCATCTCTTGTAACTAAGTTTTCCCCTGCATCCAGTAAAGGATGGAGATTCTCCTTAGTCCTCCTTTTTGTGTTGATGTATTTATAGAAACATTTTTTGTTATCTTTAACGGCAGTAGCCAGATTGAGCTCCAGATGAGCTTTGGCCTTTTTTTTGTCCCTGCATTGCCTCGTAACATCCTTATAGTCCTCCCAAGTGATTTGTCCCTTCTGAAGAGCCTTTAGCCAAACATTTCAGCATTCCTGTCATGAGAGTGGTTCCACCATGTTTCTGTGATGGTAACTGAGTCATAGCCTGCCTGCCGCACGATGGTTTCCAGCTCTTCCTGTTTGTTACCCATGCTGTGTGCATTAGTGTAGATGCACTTCAGTTGGGACATTGCCTTCTCCTCTGGCCTAGCTATTGTTCCCCCTGGCATACCTCCAACAAGCCTTATATAAGCCCTTAGACTCTATTCTTTGTGTGTTTTAAAATTAGATGTAATTTTTCCTACAAAATATTCTCCTAGTTTCAGTGGAATCAGAGGAAAACACAAAACGGCAAAAGTTAAAATAATTGCTGTGCAACAGTCTCTTACACCACTACATGCCCAATCCAATCAGTAAAACCTGAAGAAGGATTTATTTGAAACTGAATTGTCTTAGTCCAAACTGGGATCTAAATGTCCCTGTAGCCTAAAGTCTTGGATCATCTGAAAATTTTAATATAGTGTATGGGTTTATTTGACTTGGAAGTCTAGAAGTTCTTATGGTGTTATATTTGTCCTAGCTTCAGGTAGCTGCAGTAAATGAAAATAAATAATTATGTATGCTTAGGGTGATACTGACCTATATTAGATACCTTAGCTACATAAAGTGACATTTTTCTCTTCATTATCTCTAAAGCAAGACTAAGCTTTGTAACTCCAGTGTAAATATTTACAACAGAGGTATCTAAAGTTAGTGCAGAGACATCCCACTTCCAAGACTCCTCCTTCTATGCATGTTAGAAACTTTCCTAGCCAGAATAGGTCAGCACGCAGCTCTCCTGGCTGTTCTTTTACCTAAGGCTCTCAAAGCTTTGTAATAGTTTGGTCCCATTTTTTGCAGGTTTCAGCTTTATTTTAAGACAACTCTCCTGTATGGTTTCTATAATAATCTGGTAGTGACAGCACTTACCAAAAATGGCGTAAGGCTCACTCCTCCTTATCATCACTACTCGCCTGTAAATTCATCCCCTAAGAATGTTCCTTTTAAAATATCACAAGAAAGGGAAGGTAGGGAAAACTTAAGTATCTCTCACAACTATTGTGCCACGCTACAACAAAAACAAAAAATCAAAATTCCTTGGGCTGAAAGGTCATTAAGATTAGAAGGTTGATTTAAGGTGTAAGACACACTTACTGATTCCATTTCCAATCAGGAGCAACTGCATTTTAAAATCGTCAAAATGACCTTCCATCAAATGTAATTCATTAAATCAGTACTGAGTAAGTAAATAAATAAAGAAAGTCTCTAAAATTGCTGGACAATGAGCTCCAGATGGGACCTAGGTCAGATTACTTTATTTATATGTTTCAATAAAAATTTGCAAATTTGTATGGCAAAACTATAGTTCCCAAATTCTTAAACATAAACATGTTTATTTCAGAATTTTGGGACTATAGAAGGCAATTTCCAAGACCTACAGATTTATTTATTTATTTTTAATGAAATCTACTGAATTTCTGATAATAATTTAAAAGTAGATTATTAGAATATAAGCTAAGCAAAGGGAAGGCAAGTTATCACAGAATCACAGAACTGTAGGGGTTGGAAGGGACCTCAAAAGACCATCGGGTCCAATCCCCCTGCCAAAGCAGGTTCCTCAGAGCAGGCTGCCCAGGTAGGCGTCCAGACAGGCCTTGAATATCTCCAGAGAAGGAGACTCCACAACCTCCTTAGGCAGCCGGTTCCAATGCTCCATCACCCTCACCATGAAGAAGTTCTTTCGCATGTCAGTGCGGAACTTCCTGTGCTCTAACTTGCAGCCATTGCCCCTTGTCCTATCCCCACAAACCACTGAGAAGAGGTTGGCTACATCCTTCTGTCCCCCACCCCTCAGATATTTATATACACTGAGGACATCCCCTTTAAGTCTTCACTTCTCCAGGCTGAACAGACCCAGGTCTCTCAGCCTTTCTTCATAGGGAAGAGGCTTCAGGCCCTATATCATCTTTGTGGCCCTCTGCTGGACTCTTCCCAGGAGCTCCCTGTCTTTCTAGTACCAGGGAGCCCAGAACTGGACACAGTACTCCAGGTGAGGCCTGACCAGGGCAGAGTAGAGGGGGTGGATCACCTCCCTTGACTGCTGGCCACACTCCTTTTAATGCATGCCAGGATCCCATTAGCCCTCTTGGCACAGTGCTGACTCACTGTCAACATGTCGTCCACCAGGACTCCCAGGTCCTTCTCCTCTGAGCTCCTCTCCAGCAGGTCGTCCCCCAGCCTGTACTGATACTTTGGATTATTCCTTCCCAGGTGCAGGACTCTACTCTTGCTCTTATTAAATCTCATTTGGTTTCTTCCTGCCCATCTCTCCAGCTGGTCCAGGTCTCACTGAATGGCAGCACAGCCTTCTGGAGTGTCAGCCACTCCTCCCAGCTTTGTGTCATCAGCATACTTGCTGAGGGCAGACACTAGTCCCTCATCAAGGTCATCAATGAAGATGTTGAACAAGACTGGACCCAGCACTGACTTCTGAGGAACACCTCTAGTCATGGATCTCCAGCTGGACTCTGCTCCACCAATCACCATCCTCTGAGCTTGGCTAGTCAGACAGTTTTCAACCCATCTTGCTGTCCACTCATCTATCCCACACTTTCTCAGCTTTCCTAGTAGGATGTCATGGGAGACAGTATCGAAAGCCCTGCTAAAGTCAAGGTAGATGACATCCACTGCTCTCCCCTCATCTACCCAGCTGGTGATGCCATCATAGAAGGCAATGAGGTTGGTCGAGCATGACTTCCCCTTAATGAATCCATGCTGACTACTCCTCATAACCTTCTTCTCTTCCAACTGCTTGGACATGGCATCTTGAATGAGCTGTTCCAACACCTTTCCAGGGACAGAGGTGAGAGTGACTGGCCTGTAGTTTCCCAGATCCTCCTTCCTGCCCTTCTTGAAGACCGGAGTGACACTGGCTATTCTCCAGTCTTCAGGCACCTCACCCATTCTCCAGGACCTTTCAAAGATTATAGAGAGCAGTTCGGCGATCATATCTGCCAGCTTCCTTAGCACACATGGATGCATCCCATCGGGACCCATGGATTTGTATGCTTTGGTCCCACTCAGATGCTCCCGAACCACTCTCACGTCCACCAGGGGAGAGCCCTCCATTTTCCAGCCCCTTTGTCCTATTGCCAGGGGCGAGGAATCCTGGGGGAGTCTCCTTGAAGCAAGGACTGAAGCAAAGAAAGCATTCGGTATCTCTGCTTTCTCAGCGTCTCCTGTGACCAGGACACCGCCCTCATTCAGCAAGGGACCTACATTATCCCTAGTCTTCCTCTTGCTGTTTACATACTTGAAAAAAAACCTTCTTATTATCCTTTATCTCTTTTGCAAGCCTCATTTCTTTTTTCATTCGTTGCGTCCCTGCAGGCCCTGACAACACATCTATACTCCTCCCAAGAGGACAGACCCTTTTTCCACATTTCATAGACCTTCCTCTTCCTTTTGATCTTATTATGAGCTCCTCGCTCATCCGCGTGGGTTTCCTGCCCCCCTTCCCCGATTTCCTATTATGATTTAACTTTATAGAAATTAGAATCTTATAGCTCACAGGAACTCTAGTAATTGAAAATTGAATACTTTAAGATTGCGTAGTTAAGACTGGAAATTTCACTTCATGAAAAGATCAAGACAGTAATGACAAACAGGGAAAGTGAACACTGCAGTAATGGAAGACTTTCCTGGCAGAAGTCACACCTTTGCCAGCAGTTGTTCTCATGGAAGACTTCAACTTCCCAGACATACGCTGAAAATACAGTACAACTCAGAAGAAGAAGTCTAGGAGGCTCCTGAAGTGTGTGGAGGATAGCTTCCTGACTCAGCTAGTTAGTAAACCTACCAGAGGGGGTACCTCACTAAATCTGCTGTTCATGAACAGAGAAGTGGAAGGTGGGAGGCAGGTTGTAGGGAGCTGACTTGGGCAGAGTGACCATAAAATGGTAGAGTTTTCTCTGCTTGGTGAAGTCGGGAATGGGGGCAGTAAAGCTGCTACCTTGGACTTCCAGAGGGTAGAATTTGAACTGTTCAGGGCACTGGTAGGGAGGGTTCCTTAGGAAGTCAGTTCTGAAGGGCAGAGGGCTCCAGGAAGGCTGGACACCTCTCAAGAAGGAAGTCTTAAAGGTGCAGGAGCAGGCTATCCCCATGTACTTTAGGATGAGCCAGCAGGTAAGAAGACCAACATGGCTGAACAGGGAAATTTTGGTGAGTCTCTGGAAGAAAAGGAGAGCTTATGTCCAGTGGAAGAAGGGGCAGGCAACTTGGTGAGAATACAAGGAAGTTGCTAGCATATGCTAGCATATGCTGGGAAAAAAAGACAAGCTAAAGTCTTGCCTGATCTCAACCTGGCCACTGTGGGAAAAGATAACAAAACTTGTTTTTTATAAATATATTAACAGTAAGAAGAGGGACAAGGAGAATCTTCATCCCTTCTTTGATGCAGAGGGGAACATGACTACTGTGGGTAAGGAGAAAGCTGAGATTCTCAATGCCTTCTTCACATCTGTCTTTACTAGCTAGACAACTTATCTTCGGATTACTCATCCTCCCAACCTGGATGTCTGGGACATGGAACAGAATAATCCCAAAGAGTTGTGGTGAATGGAGTTAAATCCAGCTGGCGACAGGTCACCTGTGGTGATCCCCAGGGGTTGGTGTTAGGGCTCATCCTCTTTAATATCTTTACTGATGATTTGGATGAGGGAATTGAGGGCACTCTCAGTAAGTTTGCATATGACACCAAGCTGGGGGGGAAGTGTCAATCTGCCAGAGGGTAGGAAGGCCCTACAGAGGGACCTGGGTAATTTGGATCAATGGACAGAGGCCAACAGGATGAGGTTCAACACAGTTAAGTGCCGGGTCCTGCACTTTGGTCACAACAACCACATGCAATGCTACAGGCTTGGGGCAGAGTGGCTGGAAAGCTGGACAGCAGAAAAGGATCTGGGAGTGTTGGTTGATGCTCACCTGAACTTGAGTCATCGGTGTGCCCAGGTGGCCAAGAAGGCTAATGGTGTCCTATCTTGGATCAGGAATAGTGTAGCCAGCAGGACCAGGGAGGTGATCATCCCCCTGTACTCTGCTCTTGTGAGGCCTCATTTTGAGTACTGTATTCAGTTTTGGGGCCCTCACTACAAAATGACATCAAGGCACTGAGGCATGTCCAATAAAAGGACTACAAAGCTGGTGAAGGCCTGGAACACAAGTCCTTTGAAGTGCAGCTGAAGGAACTGGGATTGTTTAGTCTGGAGAAGAGAAGGCTCTACAACTACCTGAAAGGAAGTTGTGGGGAACTAGGGGTTGGCCTCTTTTCACAGATAACTAGTGATAGGACTACAGGGAATGGCCTCAAGCTGCAGGAGGGGAGTTTCAGGTTGTAAATTATGAGAAATTTCTTCTCTGAAAGAGTGGTTAGACATTGAAATGGGTTTCCCAAAGAGGTGATGGAGTCATTGTCTCTGGGAGTGTTTAAGGAAAGGTTGGATGTGGTGCATAGGGACATAGTTTAGCGGATGACATTGGTGGTAGGGTGATGGTTGGACCAGATGATCTTGGAGGTCTCCTCCAACCTTAATGATTCTATGTTCTATTCTATTCTGTGATTCTAGTTTTTGCTGGAAATCCTTAACACTGAATGAGTAAAATGAAGTGTTATATAAGTAAAATTAACAGTCCATCTCAGGTTTTAACTCACACCTTTGTCTGATTTTTCCTTTCCTTTAATTCTGAACACACACTCTGTTCTTTTTCTATGCTGTGTGTAGCACCCATTCCCCCTTTTCCTTCTGTTGTTTCTGCTGTCTATTTTTGTTTCTATTCTATTTCCTGGTCATGTTTTATTTATTTATAAATTTATTTAACTTTACATTTTCCTACTTTTTAAAGAAGAAGCTTGGCTGATGAGAACATTCTACTTTTCCAGCTGTCTATCTGTCTCAAATCAGTAACTTTTGAATCTGATGGCTCATTAACCAAAACTGACAGAACTGTAGATATCTTAGAGATACTGCATTTCCAAATAGGTTTAGGAAAGTTGAGGGCAGAGATCCAAACTGATGTCCTGTCAAATGAAAGGTGTTTACAAATGAACCCCATTCTGAGAAGCATCAGCGAAAGACACTGCTGTCAGCCAGGACAGTTCACATTGCAACTTGCATCTCCAAACAGGTGAGGAATGTGGGTGGGCAGCCTCAGACACTAGCAAGAGGAAAACATATATCAGTCATCTGTAGGAAGCTGGGCTGCTACTTTTGTAAAACTTGATGTACTCATCATTTTTTTTTTTCTCCTCTTCCTCCTACACCATTGAAGTTAAGCTAAAAGCCTAGACTATACAGAAAGCTGTTGCAGTGCTCAAGTTGTTGGATATACCAGATATACCTGATGACTCTGACATAGGTGAACAGGTTGTGATAGTGTGCTCACCCCCCACTTGGCTTTGGTCTGGCCATTGCCTTGCTTAAACACTGTCCCTTGCACCAAGGCCTTACTCAGGCAGACAGAGTTACCAGTGAACTGCCTACACCCAAGGTCTTGCTCAGGCAGATAGCAAACACAATATCAGATCAAAATGGGTACTGGAGAAACTGACAGAGACACCTTGTTCAGAAGCTGAGGGCAATGGAGCATGTGCCTAAAACCCAATGTGACTATTAGTCTGTCATCTTACCCCATAAATGGTAAGCAGGCCAAGAGCTGTTTGAGCTATTCTGCACAGCAGCTGGCTGCATGACAGGATTTCCCCTTGAGTAGAGACACCTCTCAAGGTCACATATGCCTTGCAAGAGAGTCCTTGCTGCAACAGATCCTTGGTAAATGATTAATAGCTTGATAAACTTTGAAAGCTTTGCTAAGATTATATCTTAGATTAATTATGCACATAATCCTTAGACATAACCGTTGACCAAGACTTGGGCTAGGTGTGGATTCAGCTGTACCTAGGCTCCTTAGTTCTTTGGTTCAAGGAGTTTAGAAAGCAAGGGGGTCCATTCTGAACCTCAACAGGAGGTCTCGCCAATGTGTCTTGATTTACCCTGTCGCCTATGTAGTGAATAATCAAGTGTAACAACAGTATATCAAAAAATATATCGCTATTTCTCTCTTACAAGTGAAGCATACAATTTCATCCATGTCACAGCTCAGGAGACAGACCTCCATTCCCGTGTGTCCAAAATGACTTGTTTAACAAAACTGGATAAACAAAGCAGATAGTTAAAATTGTGGTTAGCAAATTAGTGCTTTTTAAGGACTAATGGTCCTAAATTAATAAAAAAGGGAAGCCAAGTCATTAGTCCAATTGCTAAAAGCAGAAATACTTGTATTTCTGCATTTTTATTGTAGCAGAAAGAAGAGCTTAACATAGAAACTTTCAGTATTTTACTTCAATTTCACACACACACAGAATTTCTAGGTTGGAAGAGACCTCAAGATCATCCAGTCCAACCTCTGACCTAACGCTAACAGTCCCCACTAAACCATATCCCTAAACTCTACATCTAAACGTCTTTTAAAGACCTCCAGGGATGGTGACTCCACCACTTCCCTGGGCAGCTTGTTCCAGTGTCTAACAACCCTTTCGGTAAAGAAGTTCTTCCTAACATCTAACCTAAAACTCCCCTGGTGCAACTTTAGCCCATTCCCCCTCGTCCTGTCATCAGGCACGTGGGAGAACAGACCAACCCCCACCTCACTACAGCCTCCTTTAAGGTATCTGTAGAGAGCAATAAGGTCACCCGTGAGCCTCCTCTTCTCCAGGCTGAACAAGCCCAGCTCCTTCAGCCGCTCCTCGCAGGACTTGTTCTCCAGGCCCCTCACCAGCTTCGTCGCCCTTCTCTGGACCCACTCAAGCACCTCGATGTCCTTCTTCGAGGGGCCCAAAACTGAACACAGTACTCAAGGTGTGGCCTCACCAGAGCTGAGTACAGGGGGACGATCACCTCCCCAGCCCTGCTGGTCACACTGGTTCTGATACAAGCCAGGATGCCGTTGGCCTTCTTGGCCACCTGAGCACACTGCTGGCTCATATTCAGCTGACTGTCCACCATCACTCCCAGGTCCTTCTCTGCCTGGCAGCTCTCCAACCACTCATCTCCCAGCCTGTAACTCTGCTTGGGGTTATTGCGCCCCAGGTGCAGGACCCGGCACTTGGCCTTGTTGAACTCCATGCAGTTGACCTCAGCCCATCGGTGCAGCCTATCCAGATCCTCCTGCAGAGCTTTCCTACCCTCGAGCAGATAGACACATGCACATAGCTTGGTGTCATCTGCAAACTTACTGAGGGTGCATTCAATGCCCTCGTCCAGATCACTGATGAAGATATTAAAGAGGACCGGCCCCAGCACCGAGCCCTGGGGGACGCCACTAGTGACTGGCCTCCAACTGGACTTGACTCCATTTACCACGACTCTTTGGGCCCGGCTATCCTGCCAGTTTCTAACCTAACGAAGCATGCGCCAGTCCAAGTCAAGAGCAGCCAGTTTCTTGAGGAGAATGTTGTGGGAGACGGTGTCAAATGCCTTGCTGAAGTCAAGGCAGACCACATGCACAGCCTTTCCCTCCTCCACCCAGTGTGTCACTTTGTCAAAGAAGGAGATCAGGTTCGTCAAGCAGGACCTGCCTTCCATAAACCCATGCTGACTGGGACTGATTGCCTGCTTGCCCTTCAAGTGCCGCATGATGACTCTCAAGAGGATCTGCTCCATGAGCTTCCCTGGTACTGAGGTCAAACTGACAGGCCTGTAGTTTCCCGGGTCTGCCCTCTGGCCCTTCTTGTAGATGGGCATCACATTTTCTAGCCGCCAGTCAACTGGGACCTCCCCCGATAGCCAGGACTGTTGATAAATGATGGATAGGGGCTTGGCCAGCTCCTCCGCCAGTTCTCTCAGTACCCTCGGGTGGATCCCATCCGGCCCCATCAATTTGTGCACATCCAAGTGCCGTAGCAGATCACCAACCAGTTCTTCATGAATAGTGAGGGCCACATCCTGCTCCCCATCCCCTTCCACCAGCTCAGGGTACTGGGTATCCAGAGAACAACTGGTATTGCAGCTAAAGACTGAGGCAAAGAAGGCATTGAGCACCTCCGCCTTTTCCTCATCTCTTGTAACTAAGTTTTCCCCTGCATCCAGTAAAGGATGGAGATTCTCCTTAGTCCTCCTTTTTGTGTTGATGTATTTATAAAAACGTTTTTTGTTATCTTTAACGGCAGTAGCCAGTTTGAGCTCCAGATGAGCTTTGGCCTTTCTAATTTTGTCCCTGCACAGCCTCGCTACATCCTTATAGTCCTCCCTAGTGGCCTGCCCACTTTTCCAAAGATTATAAACCCTCTTTTTTCTCCTAAGCTCAAGCCACAGTTCTCTGTTGAGCCAGGCTGGTCTTCTTCCCTGCTGGTTCATCTTTGGGCACATGGGGACAGACCGCTCCTGCGCCGTTATGATTTCTCTGTTGAATAGCGCCCAGCCTTCCTGAACCCCTCTGCCCTTCAGAACCGCCTCCCAAGGGACTCCACCAACTAGTGTCCTGAGCAGCCCAAAGTCAGCCCTCCGAAAGTCCAATACAGCAGTTTTACTGAGGAGTAGTTATTTATCTTATTAATTCCAACCAGTGAAAAAAACAAGTAAACAGCTGAAATACAGCAGAAGGATACTCATGTGCTAGGTGTTCCATATAGGGCACAGGGGAAGATAGATGTTTCAAGGTAATATTCAACTAAAATATATGCAGCACAAGAAGTAGGTAACAAGAATTTTAGGTAACAACATATTCTATAAATTCAGAAGTGTATAAATTCAATAAAAAATAAAACCAAGTTTTAACACTTTAACAATGGATCAGCACTCTGCTCGTTGCAGAAAACAGCTCAAGCACATGCCCTGCTCTCTCAAACTTCTTTTCCTCACTGACTTTGTGCAACTTAAGCTTATTTCTCCATAACAGTGTTTAATAGATGAAATGTAGAGTGCCTCATATATCCTAATTAAAGCCTAATCAGTATCTTAGGAGTTACAGACTCTTGCAGAAATTAATAATTTTGTATTTAATCCATGTGTTTTGGAGAAGACCTAGAATGAAGGTTCCTTCCTCTTGGTCAAATGACATAAATAAACTATATGTAAAAAGTGGCATAATTTACTTTTCTTCCACTTACTACATTTTAAAAGGGATGCATCTGAGTATTTTTGAGACCACATTTTAGTCACTAGATAATCCAGACACTGTATGTGAGCATGCATATGAATGCAGACTATGGTATCTCAAATCAGGTTTCACAAAATTTTATCAAAAATTTTATTTACTTTCTGGATTATTCTAGCTGAGAGCTAGACAACTTTATCTGGATGGCTATGAAAGAATAACTGAAGAAGGTTCAGGTCAACAGAGAAAGAGATACTGAGATTTACGTCAATGCTTTACTTTTTCCCTTGGAGAGGTGGAGTCAGAAATAAAATGGGATTACAATGTTGATTTCTAGAAGAGAATTTAAGAGAAAATTATCTGTGTTTTGGAGATGTCTAGAGCCTTTAGTGCTCCTAGCCTTTCTTCTCATGTTTACTGTAAAATTGCAACTATGGTATTATTTGAACAGGGACCTCTATGTTGCAGGAAGGATGGCCGAAGTCATGACATACACCAATATGGTCAGATCATGCTCTCCTTATTACCCGAATAGCCTGACTCTTATAGCAAATTTAGCAGGGGCAGATAGTGTCTTACACAAGATTATTGGTCGAAAGCACTCAGACAAAATAACTGCAAGAAAACAACTCCCTTGTGATTAGTAGTCGCATAGATCTTGTCCTTGAAGGGAGTGCCAGCTGCTTGCAACAATATTTTTAATTCGTAAATCAGGCGATAAAAGAACATCATATGGCAACTCCTTGTAGTTGTCCCGGTAGCTTGGTTTGCTCAGCTGCAGCAAGTCATGGCCTCCTTGCTGTTTCAAAAATCCCTCAACACCTCTAGATATACAAAAAATTATCATTAAAAAGTATAAAAAATATTCTTACCAAACAAAATTGAAAGCAGATGAGATGATCAGGAAGAGAGGGAAATACAAAACCCACATCAATCACTGTATTGAAGAAATGATTTCTCAGTTGACTCTATTCATACTCACCTTTTTAATTCTGAGACCTTTCTCCCAAATTCCTGCTGTTGCTAGCAGTGCTATTCTCCATTCACTACTCTGCCATAACCAAACTTTGATTTTTTTCCATTCTATTCTTTACTAGCCTAAATCCCGCTATATTATAAATTCCTTTAAGACTACATTATTTCTAAGTCATTCCTCCTACTGTTAGAGCTATCTCCACCTACAACTTCGAATAAAGGAAAGATATAATTTTTAAGCTTGTTCATTTGTTATTCTACTTGATTGTAATATGATCACTGTCAAAAGGTTCTTCATCATAACAAGATTGCTGAAAGTGCCATGAGTGAGAACTGTTTTAATTTACTTGCATAGAACTAGAAAGCCTGAAACCCTTCCTTAAAGTATGTCCCATATTTACATTTTATTCATTTGCTACGAATACATATAGTTTTAATTGTCATAAATTAATCCACCTAGACCATGTCTTAAAAAAAAATAATGTTAAAATGTCATTCAATTGCAACTTTTTTATAAACTAATAAAATGCACCGAGTTTATATTCTGTATTTAAACAACCTTCAAGACAGCCTGTCAAGTACTCTACCACCAACCAACCAAAGTTCTCATTTTTTGTCCAGCAACAAAGACAGTAACTACCACCAGTAACTGACATGCTTACAGTTTGTAAAATGTTCATTCCTGTATTCTTTTAAACATTGGCTCTTTGAAAAGAGGATAATTTTCCTCTTTATAGATCAAAAGGACAGGAAATAGCATACTGAATTTCAAAAATCTTTCTGCCGGAGTGTAAGTAATGACTAAATGAGAAGCCATGAAGTTACAGCTTTATTCAGTTGCTGTTACTGTAATCACCCTGTTTACATGCTGAACTGAATTACCTCTTGTGCAGTATCTTTGTGTATCCATCAAAACAGACATAGCTGAAGCTAGTTTCACTATAGAGTCACATACTAGCCAAAGTTCCTTTAAATGTTATTTGCCTGCTGTTGTTGAGTTGGTCCTAACAGAAACAGGAAAAAATTGCTCCACAGTTTAGCTAGAAATGCACATGCCACAGCAGCAAGTGCAGGAGGCACTGAGAACTGAGGCATTCCTCTTCTCAGTAAGTACCGAGACAACAGTGGAATTGAGAGCAGAGATCATTGTATGATGATCTCACTGTGGCCATAATTTAGATTTTTGTTTAGTGTGTGACTGAAAGAGAACACTTATGCCTGAGAAACAACTTTGGGAGAGAGGAGAAATGGTTTTTGTATAAAATATCCAATGTACTTCCTGTCTTTTTTTCTTAAAACTTAAATCTAAAATCACAAAGCTAAACTGTAATGTAGTCTGTCACATGAACACTATCACACCCTACAGAAACATGTAAATGCCATTTTATCATTTGACAATCAAACTGGGAAAACTATCTACATTTTAATTAAAGACTGAGAATGTCAGGCATTTTTTCACTTGCTTAATGAGTACATTAAAATTGAAATTTCTGAACTATAAAATGACTTCCTTTCAAGTAAACCACACCATGAAATAAGCTGTCAGAAGCCCCTTTTCTACAAGTAGATAAGTATTTTGGAATAAAATAAAATAAAATAAAATAAAATAAAATAAAATAAAATAAAATAAAATAAAATAAAATAAAATAAAATCCTATTATAATCCAGCCATTAGTTTGCAAAATGGCCACTTTGCTTTTGATCTAGCATCTTTCTAATTATGTGTCATGAGTTTGTTTTTGTTTGTTTGTTTGTTTTAACTTTGGAGATGTATATCTTTGTTATGTATATGTTTTCTTATCCTCCAAAGCAGCAGTTCTCTGTTGACAGGTCAGGCAATATTGTGGAGCTCTAAGGCAAGATTTGAAGACTTGAAGCCTGTCCTTTGGGTGAACACACTGTAATCAGGAAATTTGATTACCATACATAGGACCGCAAGGGATTCTTTTTCATGTGCTTAATATAAAATGACACAGTGCACCTCCTCCATAAAGCTCAGGCTGATAAGATCTGCTTATCTTGGAAAATTCTACTCTGAGTTCCTTAAGTTATGTAAGGCCAGATTTTCCAGTTTTCACATACAGCCATGATGGGAAACATGGCTTCAGCAACCTGTTGAGCAGTTCCACCAATATGACCGGCTATGCTGCATCCAACAATCAACTTTTGCATCGTCTTCAACTGCTGAAGCACAGAGGGCTGAGAAATGCATCTTACCATGTTGAAATTGTTCTTGAGGCTAAAAGCCACGTTTCAAGCAACATTCAAACATTTAGTACAATCAAGAGGAGAAAGGATGTCATAAGAAAGCAGTTTTTCATTCTTGCTCAGCTCATTATCTTACATTTTTTGACTCATCCTCAGAAGCTGAATAACTTGAAATGAAGCAAAATAATTCTTGGCATCTAATTTAGGTTGATTCTTCCAGTCCTTGTTAGTGTTACAGTTCCTTACTTGACAGGGTAAAAAGCAACTTAGATTCTCCCTTAATTCATTCCAAAGAATGTCATAGAGACATTTATCTGAAGTGAGTGCATTGGGGAAAAAGCACTTCTTTGACATTTGTACTACAGAGTAAAGCTATGATGTTTTCTCTGTTGCATCCTATCTACATTAAATATTTTAAAAGAAAAGAAAAATATGTCAAATTCATCTGGAGGCTTCAGCCAAATCAAATAGTTACCATTTCATAAAATCTACTTTCAGGGCCTGATTTTTAATTTACCATAAGCAATTCTTAAACTATTCATTAAAAAATGCTACTGAGGGAAAAAGAAAAAGTCAAGTGGAATTCTTCATTGTTTTGTTAAAGTTACCATTGGAGCTGTAATTATGTCCTCAGAGAACATAATTATTTAGAATTTTTGCATTAACGATGGTCTGAATGGGCAGAATTCTTAAGAATTTGCATTAATTAACATCAAGCTTTCAACATTTTTATTATATAAGAGAAAGAGGTCAACTTAAGGCCAGGACTTAGTAGCTTAACATGCTTATTTTTTGGGGGGGCATCTAGGATGCAAACAGCTTTAGAAAAGACAAACACTACTTTGTACAGGCACTTAAATTAATAATATACATTTTTCCTGAATAAAAAGTATTAGAAGAAGAGAAAGACTAATATGGAGTTGTTAAATGCAAGGGTTGTTCTATATATTCTGGCCAGTAAAACTATTACCCATAGAGCTGCAAGATCACAAAAGGTAGATACTTAAATATGAAGATTTCAATTATTTTCCTGATATGTATTCTTAAATTGGTAACTTTCTTGATAAAGTTGGAATTTCATAGAGCAATGAGAGGTTGGTCTGAGTATGTATAAGGGTCTGAGTCAGAGCCCTGACTCAGAAGAAATAAGGGGTAATGGTCACATATGAATTCTGTAGAAGAGCAGAAAAGAAAATTACATAATTCACCTCCTCTGGGAAACAATAAACATTCCTGGTGTACGGTTATTGATGTAATGTAATACAATAGCATGCGCTTTCCTTTTGGCAAAATCTATTACAACAACTATGAAGTTAGGATTTTACAATTTAGTTTGACTATCAAATTCAATCCCTCAACTTCCTAATTACCTAGGGCCTTATTTTTTATTATTTTCCCGTTTCAAAAATAGAGTATCTTTGCCTTAAAATACATGTTAAACAGATTTCTATGGCAAACTGATGCTTCTGTGAGTTGATAATGCAAAATGGTAGCTCCCACGGTTCATCTCGTTTCTCTTGGACACTCAATTTAAAATGGAATAAGATACTTCCTGCAGGTGTTTTCTCCACTTTCTACTGAGAGGTCCTATACACCAATCTCAAAATAATTTGATTAACAGTATAGAGGTGTGGTAGATCATTTTCATAAAGTCATACATGTATAGTGTTTTTGAGAACTGTAATGGGAAGATACTCTTCCATTCTCATTTTCAAATTTACCCTAGCATCAAACATCAGAAGAGATCATTCTTGCCAAAGCTCTTACATTTATATTCTTCAATGAATATTTTTATATCAACAAAGATGACTAGCATTTTTCTAGAGGTTTGCAACAAAACACTTATGTTTTTGTCTGGGAAAGTGGTAATTCTCTTTGCAGAAACTTGTATGATTTGGATTTTTTATGAAGATAGTAGTGATAACACATCAATGTTTTTAGTTTTTGCAGAACAGTGCTTACACCGAGTCAAGGACTTCCCTTGTATTGCATTGTTAGCAAGGGGCACAGCGGTTCACAAGAAGCTGGGAAGAGATAGAACCAGGACAGTTGACTCAGACTGACCAAAGACTTATTACAAGCCATATGATACCATATTCAGCAAGGGGAATGTTCAAAGTGATGGCAGCTGAACACCTGCCTGATGATGGGAAGTACTGAATTAATTCCTTGTTTGCTACAGTTGTGCTCACAGGTTTTGCTTTACATAGTACGCTGTCATTATCGTAACACATGAGTTCTTGCACTTTTACTATTTCGATTCTGTCCTTCAACCCACCCTGGGAGAGTGAGTGAGCAGCTGTGTGGTGATATAGGAACAGTACTGATATAGGAACCAGCCACAGAATCTTCATTAACACATTCTGGATTTAAAAAGAGTTCCTATCACTGCTGGATAGCAATACTCTGGTCATGTAGTCTGTTGTCCCAAGGCCATTTAGGTTTGTGTTGTATACAGGCTGTAACAGAAAAATATGACTATAGTTAAAGAAATAGTAATATGGTTTGCAAATATTCAACTACCAGCTTCTGATTGCAAGAAAAGTGAGTATTTTTTAAATATTCCCTCCCTCCCTCCCTCCCCTCCTCCCTCTCTCCCTCCTTCCTTTCTTTCCCTCCTTCCCTTCCCTCCCTCAAGGACAACAGTTCAAGCTCTGAAGTTGTGTGGAAAAATAAACTTTACATACGAAAGTAATACCATTGGAGAATCAGGTCCAATTAAGGATAATAATAATAATAATAATAAAAAAAAATAATAATAATAATACAATCTGACCATATTTAATGATGTTCAAGGTATTCTACATATTTCTAACAATTGTCAAAGTAATTTACTAAAAATTTTTTCCTTCTTATATTTCAAGTTCTTACTAAATTAATATATGCTTTGTAAAAGAAATAGTTTCATTTTTCTAAAAGATTAGGTGCCAGAAAATGTAAAGATTTTATGCAATCATTACTTTTGCTACATTATGAAAAAAACTTAACATCCCCTTCCCTTCAGCCCTGCCTGTCCCCACAAATACAAATAAAATCTTTTTCTTTGGCGTGTACATTTTGTAACACCAAACGCCATGTACATGTAAAGTCACACTGAATATATTTCTGAAATGTAAGAACTCCTCATATTTCAGAAATTTGTCACTGGAAGATCAGTTAAAAACAATCATATCATACTTTAACCTTCGATCTTTCGTTAGTGATGAAATGTTTTTTTCTTTGCGGCTTATCTACAAATGAGACTTGTACTGACCATAGTACATCATGTCTGCCTTATTAGCGTGAGTTAATAGTAGCCTGAGGACTCCTTTTTTTCTCAGCTCTGCTGTTTATTCATTCTACGCAGAGGTCAGTAGCCATTCAAACCTTCAGGAACTGCTGAAAACATGTTCACATTTTCTTTTGAATCAGCTGCTGATTCTGAGAGAAATTACCCTATGTAGAACTCCTTACCAGTGAAAAGCTGTAAAAACGTAATTTTCAAGCATATGTTAAAGGAGTAAAGGAAAGTTTGACAGAATTATTTTGTAAAATTTATAGTAGAAATGGACATTGTTCAAAAAAAAAAAAAAAAACACAAAAGGTATTTTATATAGAAATGAATTAATAATAATACAAAGCAGGGTTGACTAATTACAGACACCTTGAATGAGTTCTCAATTTTTTTCCAAAGAACTATATTAACTATGTTCAAACTTTATATATATATGGGATGGGAGAATGAGTGAAAGTATTGTTTTCTAATGTTGGAAAAAATATTAACTGGTGAAATTGTTTTTTAAAATGTATACATTTGTGGAAAATAACTTGATTTTCTATTGAGAGCAAGTAATTGAAAATTCTTTCTCTTTCTTCATCTACACTTAGGAGCTATCTTTAAATAGTGGGGAGTTCCCTTTAAATAGTGGGGGGGTACCTTTGCAAGAATAAACTTCATAATAAGGTTATATAAACCACGGAAATCATATTTTCTCATGTAAATCACAGGAAAGAGATTTTAAAACTACTCTTTCACTGTAACATTCATCCCAGTACTCTGGATCACATAAGATTAAATGTTTTACTTACAGCTCAATGAAGTAAGTGAAAGGTCAGGCTACACAGTGCTGACACAGAACTCCCCATTTCTGAAACTGTCTGGAAAGTTGCCTGATTCAGGACTTTAGCTTTCAGTTTTAAGGCAGGGATAAAGCTAAGACATGGATGAGTGAAAATATCTATGCCAACAAAGTGGGACTTGTCTGAAACATGTTTTGAGAGCTCTAAAGGGTGATCTGCCCTTTGTGCATGCTTTTAAGACCACCTTCATCAAAGTGTCTCTGCCCAAGTAGTATGTGATATTAACTAATCCTTCCCAGGGTTATGTCAGTAGGAGGGTGCTACATCAGGTGGCATTACTTTTCAGGGCCCTGCTATAGTCAGAGTAAGCAGCAGCACAATAGCTATTTCCCCTGAAGTATGTTGTCTTACACAATTTATCTGTGTTTACGAAATAACCAGAGCAAAGTAATTATATTCCTAAAAAGCATCACCAATTTTCCGCTTTGTGCCATGAAACATGATTTAATGCCTTTTTATGAAATTACTTTGATAGATTTATTATATATCCTTTTGATGAAAACTGTGAGTCTATAGATTGTAAAATATTTTTCTCTTTTAGTATTTTTTTTTACTGAAATCTGAAATCTAAATAGTTAATAGTTAGAAATCTAAATAGTTTAACATTATTTTTAGAATAACACAATAATACAAAGAGCTACAGAGATTGTAATACTTTCTTAATACTTTGATTTTTCATTGAAATATATTTAACTTTTTACTTTAAAATATATTCTGTCATATTGACTAGAAAGAAAGCTTTTATTGACCCAGAAAGAATTTTCTTCCAAATATTATTTTGAAAATGTTTGCATTTTTTTTGAATAAAACTCTGAATTTTCATGGAAGGTCTAATTCATAACTGTCTGTAGGTAGGGAATCCTTACCTTTCTGTAAGAAAAAATAATACATGTATACATTTCATATGCATATACATATATAAATCCATGAAGACTGAAATCTATTATTTTTGTAGCCTATATATCATCTTTGTTTATTACTGTCAACTGCCAGAGTAGTAGAATTGGTAAAAAAAAACAAACAAACAACAACAACAACAACAACAAAACAGAACTAGCAATGGCATTTTCAATATTGTATTACACAATTTTGCTCAGAAATTGAAATTAATTTACCATGATGATAAAGTACCTGAGATCTGTTTACACCTCCAGTCTTGTCCCTCGAGGAGCTACATAACAGAATCATAAGTCACGTGGAGACCAGCTGTACAATTCATGACAGACAGAGAGTGAATTGACTTGTCAGTCTCACAAGTAGAGTGTCCGAGGACTGCAAACACAATCTGATCAAAATTAATTTCTATTCCATTTTGTATATCAAATGCCCCAAGTAGAATTCCACATTGTGCTGTGATTGAGGGAACTTGGTCCTTCTGGATAGCTAGATTCGCTGGGCCTGTCAGTATCTCTCAAAAGATAAAGAAAATATCCTAAAGAATTAAAACTGAGAGATAAAATAATCAAAAGAATATTACCTATCCTTAGTGTTCTGTTTTTGCATATCTATCTGCACAACAGGAAAGACAGGTTTGTTCAGTTCACATTGAGAATACTGTCTTCAAGCCCAGAATGCTGCTTGGTGGATAGTGTGGAATACTTGAAATTATGTTAAAATCCACTGTGAACAAAGACCAAACGGAATACAAATACTTCATTGTAGTGTTTTGCTTCTATTTAATAAAACTTTACAAATTTGTGTATCTCTCAAGATAGACTACTGCTCAGGTCCTTATAAATCTGGGGTTTAGCTGAGGTGGTCTCAGCTGCTATTAAAAGTATTATTATGAAAGGTGATAGGTATTATTAAAATCACCAGCAATGTCAAAGAACATACTCTTTACATGTATGGTATACCCAAAATGTAACTTGAAGTTGGACTTTGCTTAGGGATCATTTCAACCTCAGCCTTCAGCCTAGTCTAACAGTGGTGGCTAAGAAGACTGTAGCTAGCAGTGCATGTGAGTTGGGAACCAGCACAACTATATTAACGTTTCATTTATTTCAAAATGAAAATTGTGGTTTCCTGGATAGTTCTGATTTGGTAATGTCAAGTTTATTATTTAGGCTCATGCTTAGTAACAAATCCTCTGATGCTCTCGTAAAAACTTTAAAGCAAACTGTTTTGCTCTGCAGCATCTTGCAACCAATAAGAATTCTGTCTTGAAGGCAGAGATCATTTAATAAAATAAATGGCAGTCTATCCTGATAAATTCATAAATTCTCAGAATCATTTCTTTAAAAATTAACATCCCCAGTTTAGGGAAAATGTAACATATGCTCTCTTATAACAAAGGGTCTTTTTGAAAGATTCTATTGACATACAGTATGATGAGGACAACATTCAGATTGCAAATTTATGACTAAAAAGAAGGAAAACCTAAGGTTGCTTTAATACTGTTAAATCATATGCATTATTCTTATCAAATGTATTGAAAAATACATTTAGCTGTCTTCGTAGGCACTGTCAGTGAGAAATTATTTTCAAAATGGTCTTGGTTTCTCTGAAGCAAGCATAAAACTGCAGCAAGTGCAGCTTTTTTTGCAAGTGTTTTCTTTTTTCAGTCATTCAATTCTGCTACTATCTTTTTAAAATCATTAAAAAAGTAACTAATATCAACAGCTCTATTGTAGTGTATTTTTCTAATATGCAGATTTACTCTGAAAGATTATAATAGAAATCTGGGAATCCATGAAATCAATATAGGACTGTTAATAAAAAGTTGACTTTCTTGTCAACCAGGTAGAATTTCACAAATCTACACAGGCTCAGAAAAAAAAATAGGGTGAACATTACAGCTTTTATTTGTTCTAGAAAGTCTTTTCCATGCAGTTAATTTCCCTTACGGGCCCAAATTGCAAATATTGAAGTTGTTGTCTCTTATTTTTATTTATTTTTATTTACTTTCCAAAGCACATAATATAGTTTCCTATTTACAGAAAAGAATAAATGCCATAAGTCATCTGGAAATCTAGGATTTTGCTTTTCACTTGGTTTTATTTGGTATTTGTGTGGCCATATGGAGATGGGGGGGGAAAGCTCTTTGTACATGAACCGCACTACAAACTCACAGCCCGGATGGCTGTGGCTGTCATCCTTATCTGAACATGGCAGAATAAGAATTTATTCCTTCATTCTAGTAGCAAGACATGATGAAAGAAAAAGAATCGTATACACAGTATTTAACCATGTTTAATTACATACACATTATTTTCGCAGCATAGACATCTGTTTAAATTTTTGTTTGCCTTGCAGGAATTAGTTTACATACAACCAATTGGATGTGGTTTGTTCATTTAACACTAATGAATAATTGACAAAATATTATTCATCCATTTGCATATATAAAATATATTTTGCTGTTTTTCCTTATAATTCTGGATCTTTATCAGTCATGCAGGACCATACATCACCATAAATAATAAGCTTATTATTATTCTGTTTCACTGCTGAGGAGAAGGGGGGGTAGCGGGATGAGAAGGGGGAGACCTCAGTATCCTACAAAAGAAAAGAAAAATCTATACATTAAATGGATGCTGTAAGAACTTCAGGTGATTTCAGTCCCCCACTGGTTTTAAGTAGAAATGCTGAGATTTCTATTTCAGGAAGGATCGAAGAGATTTTGAATTACTGACCTGCTCATGACCCCATTTGGATTTCCTGAGTTCCTGATCAGACAAAGAACTAAGCAACTTGGATACAACCACTTTGTCAATAATGATTGCTCCCAGGGTCCTCTTCCGATATCTGAGATTGTCTACAGGTTCCTTCCCACAGAGGCAAAACTATGCATCCTCCCAGACAAACCTAACAGCAGTTACATAATTAGACGGCTCTAGGAACTGCCACAAATAATCTGTTTGGACACCATGGTTGGTACGTGTTTATGAATAGGATTCAACTTCAAATTCAGATCCCAAAATATAGACATCTGTAAAAGAGATCTCTACATGTGACTTAACTACTTGAGCTTTCATTAGTTTTGCTGAGATGCTGTCTCCCTGTATATTTGATTAAAATAAATTACTGTAAATTTGGCCTTTCCAAATCAGTCTTCTAAATTACCTGTAGAAAATTTTCTCTCTTAATTTAAGAATCCTTTCAGCCAAAGTGCTGTAATGCCAAAACAGAAGTCTGTAAATAAGGCAACCTTTATCAAACTAGCCCACCAGTTTGTAATCT
This sequence comes from Anas platyrhynchos, assembly GCF_047663525.1. Taxonomy (NCBI): domain Eukaryota; kingdom Metazoa; phylum Chordata; class Aves; order Anseriformes; family Anatidae; genus Anas; species Anas platyrhynchos. The sequence continues at coordinate 158,981,699 of NC_092587.1, read as the reverse complement.
TAGCAACCCAAGAGCTCATATTACTTTGGGATAGTGAACATTCATGCAGGACAGTAAGAAGGGTTAGACAGTCTCCACTAGATACACTAATACAGATACACTAATAAGTATTAGTAAATAAGAATAAGCCTTGCTTTGGGAAATCTGCAAGAATTATTGCTCCAGTATATGGATTGTTTACAGACAATATATGTCCGAAAAAATGCTAATTGAAAAACAAACAAACAAAAAAAAAAAACAAAAAACAACAAAAAAAAACTATATTCCTAAACATCTTTGTCATCCAGATGACAGTTTCAATACTGAAAAATATATATATATATAAATATAAATAAATAAATAAATAAATTTATTTATTTATTTTCTCTAAACAGCATTGCAAGGTGTTGAAGTTAACCCTTTTAATCATATCATTGAAAGAATCTGAATTGCATCAAAGGACTTTTTAAACTCATAGCATCAATTTTATGTGGATGTATATTTTACCTAAGAGTTTTTAAAACAACATATTAATTGCTTGGGATCTTGGGGGAAAAATAAATAAATAAATAAATAAAATAAAAATGAAAGAAATACACTGTATTATTTTGCATTAATTTATTAATGCAAAAGGTATTGCATAGAAAGGAGATGGAGAGCATATGGGTTTTATGTAAGAGCAGTGTGGAATTAATAAGGTAGGAAGAGTTTTCTTCCATGAGTTCCTCAGACAATTTTTTTATTATTTGCTTGCTGAACTTGACTGTGAAGTGAAACAAGTAATTTTACCTCATACAGTACCTCTTCAAGACTTACTGTGACACCCTGCCTTTCGAATGTGTAAGTCAAATCTTCACAAAAAAAAATAGGATTCTGTTTGCCAGAATTCAGAGTTGAACTTATAGTTCAACTGAATACCAGAAATGAAATTTCAAATTTTCAGCTGAAACTGGACTGGTCAAATTCTTTCATTTGATAGCACCTCTGAATTTTGTCAGGATATATAATTAGTTTGCTTTATTGGCTTAACATGATGTACTTGCCGTAAATATAATGTCATTTAAGTTTTTATTAGCACTCCTATTCTGCCTCCTGAATCTGAAAAGAAGTTTCTGGGTTGCTTTGGTCAAGACAGAGAATTTTTCAGGAGATTTTTTATGGATCACAGGGCTTTAAAAAACAAGCGTATGTGCTGCAGGGCCAATGCAGCTGAGGTGAGATTTTATGCAGCTGAATTAGAATTAGGCATCAAGAGAGCTGAACCATTGAAGCCTGCAGAGGTTATCTGGAGAACGCTTACAGAAAACTTATTTTCTCCAAATCCTCTGTTTTATATGATTGAATATTGAGTTTGATTTTATTTCCTATGGAAATCAGGGTTAATGTGAAAGTTTCTTTTTTTTAGTATGTTCAGAATGTGACAGGCCCTGGAAGGTAGTTCCTCAGTGTCCTCTAAATCCCTGCAGGGTATGCCATATCAGCCAAGAGAAAGACAAAATCCTTGAAATAATAATGAATTTCCTTTTTCTACTTATATTTGCTTCTTAAAGATAAATCACTCTATATTTTTTTTCCTTTAAAATTTATACGAGACATACAGAATCACACAGAATCACAGAACTGATTGGTTGGAAGAGACCTCCAAAATCACCTAGTCCAACCTCTGACCTAACACTAACAAGTCCTCCACTAAACCATATCGCTACGTTCAACATCTAAACATCTTTTAAAGACCTCCAGGGATGGTGACACCACCACTTCCCTGAGCAGCCCATTCCAATGCCTCACAACCCTCTCAGTAAAGAAGTTCTTCCTAATATCTAACCTAAAACACCGCTGGCGCAACTTTATTCCATTCCCCCTCGTCCTGTCACCAGGCATGTGGGAGACCATACCAACAGCATCCTTTAATGTACTTATAAACAGCATGTATTTAATTTCTTGTTGACATTATACTTTCAAATAAATGTTACTTTTTCTTTCAAACAGTTTAAACCTGATTATTTTTATGCATTTTCACCTATCTGGAGTACAAAATGATTATTCTGCACTAATATTAGAATATCTCAGGTGCAACTGAGACCCTTTTGATGAAGTTACTCATGAGTCTAAAGTTCTCAGATATCTGTTATGACTTTGGACAGTGACTCTACTTTACTTTGAAGCTCTTTGCCACAAGTAAGGATTTCATTATAGTCTGTTTATTTTATACTATATAATACTTATAATATCATTATTATTTTGCAAGAAAAAAAATATATTTATATTATCAGGCAAGAGGGAAAGAAGCAAGAAATAACAAAACAAAAGAAGCAAGCAAAACAAAACAAAACAAAACCTGTCAAATCTTTCAAATGTTTACAAGTAATTGCCTTTTGACCCTTTCTATGAATTATCTTGCTTTAGCAACTGTTGTTGCAGGCCTTGAACACCTTATAATAATTACTAGAATTTTATAACATAAAACATACCACCACACTGAATAATAAAGAAAAGCATTTGTGTATTATTTAGGGCAATTATTTTATTTTTATACAATATAGGAGGATATAAACCCAAGGAAAGAAGATAAGATTTAGTGAGGGGATAAATAATGAAAAACGTTATTATTTTTGTTTTTGCATTCAAAGCTTTCCTAATACAAAATCTTTTTCCACATTTTTTCCTTCTTTCCTCATTTTAAAAGTTAACATTTAAAAATACCAGCACAATAATAACTTTTGAGAGATTAATAAGGTCATAAAAATATCTCTGTTTGCTAAAGTACTACATTTAAAAAGAGCTCTGGTTTCAGTGCTGATTTTGGTCATAATTTCTGTGTCAGAAGCATTTCAATTGCAATATAATCATGAAATACTATTGCTTATTTTAAGATACCTCACTAAGACTTAGGTATGGCTTATAAACTATAATTTAGATCTTCATTAGTTTGCTTGCTGCAAAAAGTTTTAGTATCTCCTTATTTATATGTCAGAACGGTATTGTAACTAGGAACTCAGATTATGGATCTCTGGGTCAGTTATGCAGAGCGTGTATGAAAGATTCTTTTCATGGGAATCTTTACCTCTGACTACATGATACTTTGACTGTGCAAATTTATTGTAATGGTATCTACTTCCTTTGTAATGAAAATGTTGAATAAATCCCTCAGTTAGAGTTAAAAAGGTTCATATTTCATGGTGTTCGGCATTTATGTATGTAGTTGACTGTTTGAGGAAAGGCAATGAAGTGTACAACTCTTAAAGGAGAGAACTTAAATTGGATGATCACAGATTATTCTGCACAGGATTTTACATCTCCTTTCCATACCTGAATTTCCCAGAAGCAAGCTATAAAAGACATATTTTTCTTTAACATAAGTACACTTTAAACTAGCTTGGAAGAAACAATAAAGTAACATGGTTCATTTTTACCATAATCAAAATTTGACTTAAATATTGTAAAATGTGCTTACAGAGTTTGGCAGTCAATGATCTATAGATTTTGCATTGTATTGTTTTGTATAGATATAGTATTGTATCATAAATATTGTATTTCCTTATTTTCAGTTTATGTAGAGACTTGTAAATAATTCTTTTTAACATAGATTTTATATTCCAACTATTTATTACTACTTTACATTTTTACCACATATAGATATTTTTATGATTATGTTGTTGTAATACTATTGATTATGACCTGTTTGAATGTAGTGCTAGCAGCACTTTTTAGTTACTTTTTCAGCAACTTTTTAGGTTACAGTACCAATTCTTGAACAAAGTCCAAACAAGTGGAGTTTCTAAACCTTAAGAATCAAAGTATTGTCTGGTCTGTAGCCACCTACCAATGAAGGTCTGTGTTACTAATATCTGTCTGCAAATCCAGAGAAGGTATGAAACACTTTAATCTCTATCCCAGGAAGTCTAATTGCTAACAAACTCTAGTCAAAGCATGGACAGGCCATGTATGTTACTGGTGTTTCAGGAATGTGTTCCACCATTTGGATTTTCAGTTATGAAAATAAGAGTAGTCTCTTTTTCTTTAGTGGATATTTTACATTAAAACAGTTAAAATTCTGGCTCAAGTAATGGAGTGAGAAGAGTCAATTAGTGGATACAGGAATTTAGATTTTGAATGAATGACTGGCTGAATTTCTAGTTCATTATTCAAAAGTTCTAAAGGTAAATGTGCCAGTTGACAGCATTTGAATTGGTATTGCATAGTATCAAAGTGCAGTCTGGAAAACAAGCTGTGCTGTAGATTTTAAAATAACAGTTTTACAGTTTAAAGGAAGACCATGAAAAAGCCTGTTCTTTTTTTGACTACAGTTCAGAGAGTTCCTTCTAAGCCTGAAACAGTAACTATCCCTCCCATTTTCGTGCCATTGTCAGAATATTTTTTTTCTCATTTTTAATTTTAGAAGTAAAAGCAGCTAAAATACCACATGAGAAGATGTATTCTGTTCAGAGACACAATGAACTGTACTGTCTGTTATGGATATATTCCAGATAACTAAAAAAAAAAAAAAAAAAAAGAGAAAAAAAAAGACTATTAATGATAAAGAGAAAGGATATGAGATTCTTCCTATGCAACTGACTTCAAAGGGTGATCTTTGAAACTAAATAAAAACCATGACACATCTTATAAATTACATTGGTGTGTGTGTGAGAAACATGGGTTTTTACCCTACAGTGACACCAAAGTGAGCCACAACTGATTGGTATTTGGTTGGCTGGATAATTCAGAGAGGTTCAGTAGTCACTACATAACTCTGTGATACTAAAGATCTATTGTGGTAAATATTACAAGAGGACTGCTGTGTTTACTCTTCAGACAAATAAATATTGATACTCAGCTGTAAGCACTGTAAATGACAGAGAAGTATTCCTTCTGATTTTGTTTGAAGATATATATGTGTGTAAATATGCTCATTACTTTCTGTGAAATATGTGGCAGTTAATACGGTGTTAGATTCTGCTCCTTGTGGAAATTGTTTTGCAAATATTGAATGCAATATCGATAAAATGTATGTTTGGTAATTATTTGAATATTTACATATTTAAATATTGGATGACTATTGATGTAATAAAATTGATAGTCCAACATATAATCTGATCTTAATCAGGAGATCAAATATTTCTGAGACCGTGTACAAAATAAGTATAGTTGGCATACACTTGTTTGTGGATCTTTAAAAAGAGATGTATAGCCCCCTTATAGCATCTTTACTTTCTGCTCACTTTTGCTAGAATCAGTGATTATAACAGTTATAAAGATCCTATGTTGGTTTTGTTGATAATACATGATAATTTTAAAGTACTCTTGCTTATGGCATACCTGATTAGTATATTTAGCTCTGTAGCACTGTAAAGATATGTAAATATATGTTTGTATGAATCAATTTCATCTTCTTCTGCACAAACGAGCTCATTATATGTTTTTTGTTTTGTTTTGAATCTATAAAAGCTGACATTCTTATTAAAGAACCTAAACTTCTAGCATCATGTTTATCCAGAGTACATATGTACATATGGATAAACATAAGCACATTGAGACATGAGGGAATATGTTCCCAGGTGGCTTTTCATCTCCAAAAGCCAGCTTGGAAGAATGCAATTGTAGGATGTAACCCCCTGATCCCCCCAATAACAAACAAACAAAACAAACAAACAATACTGTTGCTTCCAGGATCCTGACACAATAAACCTTTGGCAAGCCTAAAAACAAACCCTGTCCCTGTCCCCTCTTAAAGAATATTAGGCACAATTTCAGAAAAAAAAAAAAAAAGTAAAATAAAATAAAATAAAATAAAATAAAATAATAAAATAAAATTAAAATAAAATAAAATAAAATAAAATAAAATAAAATAAAATAAAATAAAATAAAATAAAATAAAATAAAATAAAATAAAATAAAATAAAATAAAATAAATAAATGAAATAGTGGGCTCAGAAAGGGAGGGTAAATTTTTTCATTACAGAATTTTTACTTAGGTAAAGAACTGCTTGTTATGCTGTACTGGGCCAAAAGGGAGAACAATAAAACTTCACTCTAAAAATAGCCAAAATCTGTGTTCTAGAAATGAAAGTTCAGTAGATTTTCTATTAATTATTTAAAGTTGTTGGACTAAATAATGCAAAGTAAGTGCTGAAGTTGCTAATTCCATTGTTGAGATCATCCTTAAATGTGACTTCCCTTCTTTACCAGTGTTTACATGATTCTTCCTTCCAGATAAAGAAAAAATTTACCTATGACATTTTAAAATTTATTCATGAGAAAAGTATGTGTTCTAATCTTCCTAATCCTCAATATAGTGTAAAAGTTTAGTATTGTGAAAATCATTCAAAGAAAAAGAAATGAAGCAGTTCAAATATGTTTTCCTTGACATGATTTCAGAGGGATTGACTTGGTAGAAAGAAAATTTACCATGATATAAGCATGCATTTGCAATCTAAATTAGGGCCTCATTAGAAAGTAAAAAACACGTGTTGGTGAGGTCTGCAATACAACCTTTTGCCATACAGTATTTGATTATGCCAACCATGTAATCATATCTTGATCCTTCCTGCAAATTATAAATATGTTACTGAACAGACATTCATATAATTCATCTCAATGATCACAACAGAACTATGAAAAGTGCAAAAAATAACCTCATGTTTATATTTCTGTAAGACCAAGTCCGCTACTATGGTTAACAATGAACATTCAGAGAGCAAAACGTATGCAGAACAACTTAGAAATCATAGTCTAAGTGAAAGTAGTATGTTAGTAGTAAGCTTACATGAGAGAGTTTATGTGAGATTAGATAAAAACATTTCCAAATTTTGACTGTGAACATTCCTGACATTTTTTACAATAGTAGGAAAACAGGTGGAATAATAACAATAATTCTCAAACAACCCATTTGCCTAACAGTAAGGTACAATCTTAGGTACAAAAATACTTGTACCTAAATATTTACTCAGTCATTTTCAGTAATCATAAAAAGGAAAGATGATGTGTATGCCTCCATTAAACCTCAAAGTAAAAGGGAGTAAGAGAAATCTTAAACAATGTGCATATGACAGAATCACTGAATGATTTTGGCTGGAATGGTATTCTTATCTAAACCCTCTACTCAAGCAAGGACACCTAGAGCATGTTGCCCAGGACTGTGTCCAGATGGCTTTTGAAGATCTCAAGCAGGGAATCTGCACAGCCTTTCTAGACATTCCATTCCAGTGCTCAGCCACCCATACAGTAAAGCGCTTCTTGATGTTCAGATTGAACCTCCTGTGTTTCAGTTTGCACCCACTGACTTGTCCTCACACTTGGCACTACTGAAGAACCTGGCTCCATGCTCTTCAGACCCTGTCTTCAGATATTTATGTACATTGATAAGATCTTATCAGTGGGATCTCTTCTCCAGGCTGAAGAGTCTCTCTCAACTTTTCCTCATAGGAGAGAAGCTCCAGTCCCTTCATCATCTTTGTGGTCCTATATTGGATTTTCTCCAGTAGTGTCAAGGTATTTCTTGTACTAGGGAGCCCTGAACTGGACCCAAACTCCATGTTTGAACTCATCAGTGACGAGTAGAGGAGAACTATCACTGCCCTTGTCCCGCTGGCAATATTTTGCCTAATGCAGCTCAGGATAACATTAGTTTCCTTGGCAGCAAGGGTACATGGATGGCTCAGGTTCGATTTTGTGTCCACTAGGACCCCTAAGTTCTGCAAAGCTGCTTTCCAGCTGGGTGAACCCCAACATATTTTCATGCACATGGTTGTTCCTTTCCAGCTGCAGGACCTTGAAGTTCTCCTTGTTGAACTTCATAAGGCTCCTGTTAGCCCATTTCTCTGGCCTTTCAAGGTCCATCTGGATAGCAGCATGAACCTCTGGTCTATCAGCCACTCCTACCAGCTTTGTGTCATCTGCAGACTTGCTGAGGGTACACTCTGCCTCATCATTCAGATCATTAACGAAGATGTTAAACAGCACTGCATCTAGTACTCATCTCTTGGGTACCCTGCTAGTTACCGGCTTCCAACTATAGACTTCTTGCTAATAATGAATACCCTCTGCTCTTGGCTATTCAATAATGACTGCAGTGCTACACAGAAGATTGATAATTACTGAAAAAATAAAAGACTTCAAGAAATTATTAAAAATAAAAATAAATGAAAATAAAATAAAAATAAAATAAAATAAAATAAAATAAAATAAAATAAAATAAAATAAAATAAAATAAAATAAAATAAAAAAGCAAACAAAAATGAGGTTATTTCCCAGACAAATCAGAAAAAAAAAAGAAAAAAAAAAAAGGAAGAAGATAAAGTATTCACATTAAAAATCAACACAAAAATTATTAATTTTACTAACAAGTTTTGGATTATGTTCTATCATAGGGTTTTGTTTAAAATTACTACCATATCTAAGAAATAATGTGATGGTATGACACATACCATCAAAACAGTTAACTGCAGAGACATTATTCCATACTGAAGATGACAGGAACCACAGAATCACAGAACTGAAGGGGTTGGAAGAGACCTTGAAAGATCATTGGGTTCTTTAGAGCAGGCTGCCAAGGTAGGCATCCAGACAGGCCTTAAATTTCTCCAGAGAAGGAGACTCCACAATCTCCCTGGTGCTCTGTCACCCTCACCATGAAGAAGTTCTTTTGCAAGTTGGCGCGGAACTTCCTGTGCTCTGTCTTGTGATCATTACTCCTTATCCTGTCCCTGCAAACCACTGAAAAGAAGTTGGCCAAATCCCCCTGTCTCCCACACCTCAGGTATTTATACACATTGATGAGATCCCCTCTCAGTCTTCTTTTCTCAAGGCTGAACAGACACAGGTCTCTCAGCCTTCCTTCATAGGGAAGAGGCTTCAGGCCCCATATCGTCTTTTTGGTCCTCCGATGGACTCTTCCGAGGAGATCCCTGTCTTTTTTGTACCAGGGAGCCCAGAACTGGACACAGTACTCCAGGTGAGGCCTGACCAGGGCAGAGTAGAGGGGGTGGATCACCTCCCTTGACTGCTGGCCACACTCCTTTTAATGCATGCCAGGATCCCATTAGCCCTCTTGGCACAGTGCTGACTCACTGTCAACATGTCGTCCACCAGGACCCCCGGGTCCTTCTCCTCTGAGCTCCTCCAGCAGGTCGTCCCCCAGCCTGTACTGATACTTTGGATTGTTCCTTCCCAGGTACAGGACTCTACACTTGCTCTTATTAAACCTCACTTGGTTTCTTCCTGC